>NC_068949.1:16832380-17438005 GCF_026419915.1 Harpia harpyja | reverse complement strand
ATTCATCTGATTGAATATTGCAAAAGGCATTCTGTTAGTACACTTACGAACCCCTGCAAACTGCGTCAAGCAGTGAAGTGCTCAGACACCAGTAAAAATGTAAACAGAGTTGAGTGACCTGATCTATTCTTATGCCTTTCCCTAAGCACCCACTTTTGGTCTCTGTTGGAAGTAGGATACCAGGCTGACTCATTATAGCTTCTTTTATATTGCTATCTTTTTATGTTCTTCTAAAAACTTTGTCTATGAATTTATTTTTGTCTGGATTTTAAAGGAATTTATGTTCATTTGGTACTTATCTTCCACAGAAATTCAAGTGAGTGAGTTTATTGGCAGGAGCATTTGATAAAATGCTGGATTTTAAAGTGAGTAGTCCCCAGTTTGGCTATGCATTAGCTAAGCAAGTGCTCAACCTTAAGTATGTGCTCACTGAACTTCAATAGGTCTCAGAGTGCGTTGTTGAATAGGGATGGAATTATTCACATGCTTTCAGATAAGAAGATTGCTGAACTGGAGCCATATTGCAGAGTATTTGTGGGAAATTATTTTCCAATTAGGAAACGGAAAAACACCGTGCGATTTGTATGTGCACTCAGAAAATTTGAAGATTGAATTTTATCTATTAAGTAGTCATTTTGAATTGCTCATAAACAAGCTTCCAAGAATTATTAACAAGCGTAAAGCTGAAACAAAATAATTTAAAAATGAGGATGCATATTCATGGCACATGGGGTTTTTTCTGCTTTCACATAGCTCTGACTGTAACTCACAGCTCTTCAAAAGCACAAAATAGATTATACAAAATGGAGAGTTCCTAGTCTTTCACAAATGATGTGATCACGTTCAGTTGCAGCACAGCATGAATTAATCCTCAACTGTATCAAAAGATTTGGTATTAGAACTTTACCAGGACTGCTAATAGGGATTTCCCAATCCTAAGTGAAAATATAAAAGGCAATCTTGTATTGTCACTCAAAAGACAACTTAGGTTAGCATAGAGGAATAACAGGTTCTTGTAAACTGTTCAAGGTAAACAAGGCAAACTCAAATTAAGACCTAGAGGATCATAAGAGCTATTGCATACACGAGCTTTGTGGTTTCTTCTTTGTTGTTAGAGTATGTTCACACTGCAGGTCATGTACACATGTCCAAGCTGGCTTTAAACTATTTATTTCTACTAATGATAACTGTATAATCGTGACAGCACAGACCTCGGTCTGGATATTTTTACCAGTTTTCCAGGAGGGTTTGGTAACCCATTTTTGGCCTGCAGCCACAGTCACATTGGCACCTAACCTATATAAACAGCTCAGGCATTTCTACAAAAGTTACAGTGCCATCAGGGCAGAAGTGTGCTTAATTTTACAAGTGCTGAAGGAGGATGTACATGTTGTTATGATCACCAACACCTGAAAAGAATACTAGTAGTGGAGACGGACTTTATGGGAACTGGTTGAACTGTAGATTTCCTGCGAGCTTGACAAATCAATCAAATTCCTGATTTCCCAGACTTGTCAGTCCGGACATTATTCTGTAATATGAAAGGAAGATGAAGAAAATGTGAATTATTATTTGTAGTAATTCTTGATGCTAGGTATATGGACCTATGGTGATGATTTTTAAGGATGGAAGACATTATTCAGTTATCTAGTCTCCCTACGGAAAATACTGACTATTGAATTTAATGCTTTGCACAGGGGTCATGCCAGAAGCACATTTACTGTAAAAGGGCAGCCAGTCAAGAAAAGTAATCTGTTCCTGCTTAAGACAGTACTAGAAGTCCTGACTACTTTTGCTTTCTTATTGTGAGAAAGGCTATGATGTGTCCTGAAATACAAGTAATGCAGAATTTGTGGCTTCTTCGATCTCAGAATATTTGTGCTACACTTGATCCAGATATAAAGTTCTTATTTCTAGGGACATAGTTCAGAGTCAGAGAGAAATATGAATATTGATTAAATTCTATTTTAAGAAAAACCTGCTACAGAAATATGTCCAGATTTACCTTCAGACTTTGAGTGACTTTCCCAGGATATATAAATTTGTAGGAGGTATCGGTAAGGGAGGACAGTTCATGTGACACATATCATCTTGTCTGGAGTGTAAGGGAAGACTTTGTACATTCCTGACCACAATGGCTGAATGAGTCTTTATCCACAATACTCTTTCCAGTCACCAAAACCAGTTATTGGTGCCAGTGACTTTGGTTATTTACCTGATACAAAGTCCTTTGACCAGTCAGAGAGTTTTAAAAGAAACTTGGGGTAACATAGCACCACAGATCCACAGTAGGAGCTGTACTAGAGAATTCTTAAAGATAGACGAATGTGAGGGAAGAGAAAGAGGTTTCTGGGAATAATTATAAGGAATGGGATAGGGAGAAAATCAGGACTCCAGTAACAAACAAACAAACAAAAAAAAGGGTTAAGAGACCCTATGCGTCCCTATGGTCAATGATACAATTCTTCAGATACCTCAGTTGGGAAATTTCAATAAAAATTCTTCACGATGTGAAAGAGATGCCTGTATATGTATATATATAAAATCTATATGCATGCATTTAGGCATCTATGGCATGCAGCCTTCCCTATCCCGACATATATACAGACACATATACACATCTATGGGTATATACAAATATGTAAACATATATACATATATGTGGATGGATAGGGAAGGCTTCATGTCATACAACCTTTCAGAAAGTTTTCTGAATGTTAATATTTGACAGTTGCAAACTATGCTACCTCTCACCATTGTTTTGTGATAAGAAATATTAAAATTTGGTACAGGTTGGGAAAATGTGGTCCATGTCACTGGCTTCTGATGGTATAGATTTATTAGCTAGCACAAATACAGCAGGAGTGTCTGTTGAAAAGAGTTATCTATTGCTGAGGAAAGTGGGGCATGAAGATACCTTGCCTTTTTCATTACCAGGCAGCCTGTACATCAGTAGAAAAGAATCCCAGAAAGCTCCAGACATTCTGCCCTCGATATGTATACTGTGATTGTGACAAACAATGACTGGTTTCTAAATGTCTTACCAAGCTGCATTACACTTATCTTCCTTGCTGTCTCTCGAGTTGTTGCAAGCACAAAGTCCACATTTGAAGCAGCCGTTACTGAGTGGCTTTACAAAGGACAAATCACAGAATTTTTGTAACTAATATACTTGACCCGTTGAAACAGTATATTTAGATGACATTATCTATGCTTAAAAATTACCTGGAGGATAATAGTAAAACCTGTTACTCACATTATCTGTGCTGTACAGTTGTTTGTTACTGCATTTAGCTAAAACTGCAGGGTATGTAGTTAAATGAAACTGAATTCCTGCCAGTTGTATACATATGAAGCATCTATGACTTGTTTTTTACGCTGTCTTAATGAGCTTTTAGTCCTGTATATCTTTCTACTTACGATAATATTATATAACTCTAAACTTAAAGGTCTTTTCTATTTCCCTTATTTGCCCAGAGGGTTTTATTTCATTTCATTTTGCTTTGAGCGCTTTTATTTCTTAATTTCATTAAACCTTTTCATAATTTGGACAAATCCATTTATACTTCTGCTTACTTTAAATCAGGAGTGTAAACCAGTGGCATGCAAACAACTTAATGAAATGCAGCTGTCTGGTTTTGTATCATGCATTCCTAGTCACAGGTACGATCACAGTAGAGTAAGAAATAATGTGTGCACTTTATGAATTGGGTATGATCTAAGCCAAGATAGTCATGGCAGGATTGATAATTGCTACTGGAGGCAATAGCTTGCTTCTTTAATATTTGCTTCACTGGATGTTAAAGGTTTGTTTTGCACTGGAATAATTTGCCTGCCTGAAGTTATTTATGTCTCAGAAAAATCATCAAAATGGGGCTTGAGGCACCAGAAAAGAGCTGATAGATTATGAATATTTGCAGTACAATTCTTGGTGCATTTAAGTTATACCATTTTGAAGACAGGATTGTTAGTACATTAGTTTTAAAATGAAGAAGCTTTAGTGAAAGATGCCTGACCTGCAGTGGCCAGAGGAGCAGCCTCATTTCAGGTTATGGAAATATGTAAATCCCTGGTCAGTGCCATTGATAGGTGTGTATTAAATTTTCCAGTACAGATTCTGGTTCTTTATATGCAATTTCAGAGACTCAAGTGTGAGACAACCCCGTCCATAGCATCAGCGTGCCCTTTCCAATGGCTGCTGAGTTCTCCATTGTTACTGAAACCATTTTTAGACTGCAATTTTCAAGATGGAGACTTGTGTGACTTTAAGTACCACAACAAAGATAGCATCTGCCTTTCAGAAAGCAAGCAACATTAGCAACAAAAAGTGTGACCTACATGTTAGTTTTTATAATTGTAAGTTTCGGGAGTAGCTCCTGCAGTTCTAGTTATGTGCATAGTTGCAGAGAATTCTGTTAAACACAGACTTAATTTTAAGCAGTAGTTAACATTCTCTCTTGAAACATAAAACTTGGTGCGCTGCCAGTGGAAAAGATGTCCTCAAGCAGAATTTCTCTTATTACAGCCAAAGCAAGTGTCAGATGTAATCGCAGTATGTAGAGGCTCAGTTATTGCCAGTGATCAACTCATTGATAGCTCAAGTCTGGCACATGTCATCTAGTGCTGGGCCTGTATTTGAAGCACCAGGGAAGCCATCCAGTTAGCTATCTCTTTGATAGTGCGTTGTCATTTATACCTTCTTAAAATCAGGTCATATAAGGAATAAAGATAGTAAGTTGTTGTATAAGGAAAGGGGTAAATGGCTGTTTGTATTTCTAAAGTCTCTCCTCCCCATCCTTCCTATTCATTCCACCCAGTGCGCCGCTCCAAAGCTGCAGATGAGGAAAGGAGCCACAAAGCACGCAGGGCCCGGGATGAATACCGACGACAATCCTTGCGTGCCATCCAGAAGGGAAGAGTGGCTGGCCTGAGTAATTTGTTCCAGGGGACAAGCCTGAATAACGATCAGGAGATAAAACTGAACAACAATAGTGCAAGTCCTTTGCTGACTCTCTCTGCAGCATCCAGGTTGGTTTGTACAGGAGTGACTTTGAAATAGTTTTTTGTTGAATTGCTCCCTCTCCAATCCCCACCATTTCAACAACCTCTTCAGTTGCTGGAGATTCTCAGTCTTGCTCTTTCATGACGACCAGAAAAAGAATGTTTAAAGAAAAATGAAAACAGATTGAATACTTAATATAAACTAAATGCCATTTATTTTTCAGATAGATTTCTTAGAGTTCACACAAAGAAAGATGAGTCCTTCAAAAGTCAATATCAGATTAGTATGCAAGGCTGTGATATGGAGAAATCAAACAGACAAATTCTTAGGCAAGTCTTAAGCCTCAAGCTTAAAACTGCCTGCTGCATAACAGCCCTTTGAAACATTTTACAGAGAGCTGTCATACTCCTAAGTTTCAGGGGTTTTATGTTTTATTTTCAGGCAAAATCAAGTGTCTTTGGTGTTTATTAATCGTTCATCTGATTATTTAGGGAGTGCCATGAATCGCAGAAGAGGAAAAGAATCCAAACTGGCAGATGGGTGATAGAAAGTTGACTAGTCGCTCTACTCTTTTCCTGATTATTTCTTATATCATTAATTTGGTTTCATGTGGTGATAAAGGCAATGTAAGCACTGGCAGGGTAGTAGCATTAAATGCTAAAAAAGAATAATAAACCCAACAGCCAATATCCAGGCTCAGAAAGGAAAGAGCCCCATTACATTGTTTTTCTTTACCAGTCAGTGTGGCACCAGAGAGAATTAGTCCCTCATTGTTTGGAAATGTGTTCTGCTTTGACAAGTTCTTTGCTCTACTGTGTTGAGACACAGAAACTCTCTGGTAACAGCAGACAAAACTCCCAGTTTGAGGAGGAATCAGACTTTCACTCTCAGAGAGAGCAGGATCTTTAAAGTTGCCATCAAATCAACTTGTCAAAGGAATTCTCTCATTATTTTTCCAAACTACTTAAAGTCTTCTTCAAATTGAAGTAATAAAAACACTAGTAAAAGTGGCAGATTTTGAAAAAGATGGTCCATAAATTTAAGCTGAAGTTCTGAGCTTCTGAGGTGAGGTTATTTACTCTAGAATTTGGTGGTGGTAGATGTGATCCTTTTCAAAAAGAGCCTGAAAAAAAGCTGAAAAATATTCTGATCATTATCCAGCTCATATTCAATACTATTTATCTGTTTCTAAGCTATGCCTATACTACAAAAAACCAGGCAGTATTTATTTTTCTGATCTCTTAAGGCTCCTTTTTGCCTGTCCATGACTTGATTGTGAAGTTATCAAGAAAAATGAAAGTTGCTTTAAACATGTGCTTTAATAGTGAATATACATAAATATATATATAATTCAACTTCTCACACCTAACACTGGTATGGTAAAGCAGGAGCAGATGTGTATCTAAAATTTTACTTTGCCAGTGACCTAGGAGGTCAAGGAAGAGATGCACAGTATGTTGTTATTTACCACTAGTGTGAGACAGATTTTATGCCTCAAGGGAATGTGGGTGCAGTGTTATGTCTCTAAGTTTTTCAGCATGAAGCATAGCTCCTGTAGTTTTTACCTTGCCTTGCCTTTTCTTTCAAAAGTGACATGAAAATAGTATTCTTTTATTTTTACTTGAGATCTCTCTTTCTTATAATTTCTATATAGTTTAGAAAGCTTCCATTTAATTTTTTTCCTACTGTCTGTCTTATTTTGCTGAGTGTTCTCTTCCCGATGAAACTCTTTGGCCCACTTACTCACTTTTATCCTTTTTCCTACTGTGTTGTTTGGGTTTTTTTGTTTTTACTTTTTTGGTTGTATTTCTTTCTTCCTGCCCCTACAGGACAAGCTTGACTACAGTAGCTGTATAGAAACTGACACAGTAATTTTGAGATTTGGCCCAGGGCAGAAAAAATTCTGGATTTGACAAGTTTTTCAAATATGAACTGAATTAGAGAGAAATGAGTTAAGAAATGAGAATGGATTGTAGGGCCCTGGAATTTAAATGCTTTTTTGTTTCTGATTTTGAAACAATTGAATATTTGAAAATATTCAAAAACAGAAATAAGAAACACATATGTAGTTTGGTTTTTTTAACGTGTCTATAACTGAATATCACTTTCTCCCCTCATGTTTGTATCTTCAAATTTTATGATGAATATTGGTCAGATCTACTCATACGTGTTTGTGTAATTTAGCAATAACTATTACATTCACTGCTGGCTTCATCACTTGATATCAACAGAATCAATCACTAGTTTTAGTAACAGACGTGCTGAAAGGGGGACTCAGTTGCATATCATCGAGCAGACAGCATCTATCTTTTTGCTTTTATTCCTTTCTAAAGAGCACTTTGCTGTTATGAATTGCAGAACCTTGATTGGTTTTGAGGGTGCTTGATTATCTCACAAATTAGTTTAATGCTGTTTGGTGACTTCTGAGCTGACATTCTAATTATAGTAGTAGTTCTCCATTACATTGTCTAGAAATATACAACATTAACTGGCAGCTCCATGGCAGGTGGAGTAGGAAAGCTAGAAGTATGTAGCCAGCTACTGTACTGAGCACTGAGAGTGTATGTCTCACCAAATGAAAGTGAAATTCTAGGACAAGTAGACATACCCGCACTAGCCTTCATCCTATTTATCTGAAGAAGAACAGCGATGAAGATTTTGTAATTTGTGCTAACAGTTTAAGCACCCAGAAACCCATGGGATTTCAAAGTGTACAGAAATCCATTGTAAAACCTCCCTTTTACTACTGTTATCAGGGTAAATGATATTGTATGCTTAATTGGAATGCAGTCATGCTTTGATTTGATACGATATACTGTAGTCCTTATTTGGGGTAGCTGGATGGATTTTCCACATATTTTACCTGATTTGCCTCCTACTAGCTAAAATAATCTAAAAGCATAGAAAGTAGTAGAAACAGTAAGGGAGGCTGGCAAGTAGAGAATGCAAAGGGAACATAAGAGATTAAACAAAACGTTCCCTCTATCATGCTCAGTGGTTTGGATACACAACCTATTATAGCTGATTCTGATTGAGAATTTCTTGTCAGTGAGAAGGAGTATACTCTAAGCAAAAAAATAAACTTTGCTTTGTCAATATGTACATTGGAATAAAAACAAGGTGGAAGAGGAAAGCTGACTGAAATGTCCATTGCATCTTTTGTGGTAAATTGTTTTTCAATATATGTTCTGTGCTTAAGAAAATGCTTAAGGTTCCATTGGAAATATAAAATGAAAATACTCTGGTTTCTGTAAAAACTCAGAATAGTTTTAACAAAGTTAAAAAAAGGTTAAAACTTTTCAGTGAGCTATACTGCACAGCAGTTATACTGACCATTTTGTAGCTGTATGTTTTGTAAATATATAAAAGAGAGATTAATATTTACATTGTCCCTTGCTTTCATACACTGCTAATTCTTTGTATGACTCTTTTCTGTAATTACTTGCCTTTCAATGCAGTAACATCTGGGACCGTCCTTCTAGACCCTTTTCCCAAGATGTCATCATTCGCTGGTTCAAAGAAGAGCAGATCCCTCGACGTGCTGGGTTTGAGAGGAACACGAACAGGATTGCTCAATGGTTTCATGGTAATACGTTGATCCTTCATTTCTTATATAATAGATCTGTAAGCATACACTCAGGAAATAAATCTTGCCAGCTTTCATCACAAAAAGGAATGTCTGCTGACACTGTGAAACCTAGTGCCTGTTAAAACAACATTTTTGCCTCATTCCTCTTATTAGCATATTTTCCTGTTTTCTTTTTTCTGATTAAGTAGACTAATTTGTGACTCATATCACTGAGTTTTTTTCAGGAATATTTTGACCAGTATATACTTGCTGTAAAATAGCAAGCCAAGCAGGAGGAATGAGACCAAGATAGGGTGAGGAGGACTCCAAAATAAACTGGCAAATACCGTAGTGATATGGTATGTGGATGACTGACATTCAAGTTTTTGCTTTACCTGATTTGCAAGAAGGACTTGAACCTGCGTCTGTTTAATCCCTGTTGTACTTTCTAAGCGGGGGTAGCATTTTTTCTTTCTCACTTTCTTTGCAAACAAAAATTATTGAAAGATCTTGACTTTTCTCAGGAAGTCTTGGGAGTGTATAATTTTAGGCAGTTTTCATGAAACAGGAAAAAAAATTCCTGTACAGATCCATAATTTGCTGTCATACCTGATGGAGTTCCTAGCATCTCGGAGGATTTTTTGCTCTGTATAGCATTTGCTATGCAGCTGAGTCTTTGATATCAAATTCACAGGTAAGACATCTTATTTTCATAGGTATTAGCAATGATCTTTATATTTGTTATACGTAAACATGAAAAAAAAGAATCCTGGCTTAATAGCTGACATAATTGAGGGACTGGAAAGACTTTAAAGTTAAATCTCAATATTTTTTCATTGCTGCTTTTGGTGAGTCTGGTATTTCTTTGTTCAAAGCACTAAGCTCTGACCTTGGTCCTATTTTCATGATTCTCTAAGCATAAGATGAAGATGTGTGGGTGTTCTAAGCTGAACCAGGCAAGGAAGATTTCTGAACAAGTTTAGTCTTTCATGTATTTCAGATTTTTTTTTATGATACGCAAATCCTTATGTGTTAAAAGACATCAGCAAGCTGCTGTTTTCATTGGCTTAATTAGTCAAAGACACTGAAGACAGTCATGAATAGCTTGCAAATGCTACATACTTCCATTTCTAATGAACAATGATGCAGACAGGGTTTTTTGTTTTCTTACAAAAGACATTTGGTGTGGTTTCTTTCTGAGAGACAGACTGATTAAAATTTCATCTGTGGACATTTTTCAAAAATATTTTCAACCATGATCTTTTTGTGTGGTCTAATGGTAAATGTTTTCCCTGCTTGTGGGAAGTTCACATCCATATAAATTGACATAAGCAGTTATGAACGTAATTCACGCCTTAAGTTAAGGCGGCATCTGGGCTTGAGCTACTACCTGTGCAGTCGTTCTGCTGACTTCAGTGGCTTTTGGATTATCTGTTAATCACTGCTAGAATTGAGGAATTAATGATCTTTCTTTAGTTTCTCAGATAATGCTGTTCATATCTTAAGAAACTGTGACTATCCAATGACATTTATAAAAGTGAGCAAAGTACCTCATTTGTCCTCCTCCCACTCAAGGAGCCTGACAAAGATAATTAAGATAGATTCCCAGCACAGAGCTCAGTGGTTTCTTTGCAGAGATCCACACGAATGCTGCTTTGGTACATATTTGCTGTGTTAGCTCCTTTAGCTTCTGCAGCTCTGGTCAGATTCATTGTAATCTCAGCACAACTCAGCTGCCTTGTAACTCTTCTGGAGTGGTGGAAGCTAAACATCAGGTTGTTACAGATGTAGTAGTCAATGTTTTGTAGTGTTATGTGGTGTCTAATCTACATTTTGTAATGTACACAAACTTTGAGGAAACACAAACAAACAAACGAGAGCAGAATATTAGAAAGTATTAACATACTTTAACTTCTTTTTTCCAGAAAAAAAACCCTTCTTCATTGAATTGGCCTCCAATTCGGGGGCAGGTGGGAAAGGGAAGGCAACCAAAACCTTTTGATCCAACCAAAAATCTTTTTTCTACTCTTTATTTACTTCTTATTAAAATAAAGATCGTGACTTCTATTGTATAGTCCTATTTAGGATCTTCTGTGTGTTGTTGTTTTGTATTGTATTCAGGGAACCAGGACACATATATACATTTTTTCTGTATGAACAAAAATACAGCAGAATGTATCTGGCTTGTATAAGAAATTGGCAATACAAATGAAAGCCATTCTGCAAAGCCCAGAATTATGGCTAACCACTTAAGTCAATGGAACAATAATATGATCATCATTTGGATAGGTGGATGTTTCTGTGGAAAGAACTGCTGCCTAGTATTTAATGTTATCTGGTATTATGATGACAGGTTCTTAAAACCTCAAACATCTCTCAAAACAGGTATGATCAGGTCCTTCACATCCTTGAATAACTTCTGTATTTTCTTATATCCCAGTTTTGGACCATAAAATGGGAGGATAATATTCTGCCTCACGTTAAAGGCTTTTTGAATGCAATGCACTAAGAGAGCTATTGCAGCAGTACTGAAAAAGTAGATATCAGTTTGTTACAGAATTACATGTTTCTGCCGAGGTCAATAGACCTTTGCTTACCTGCTATGACTGTCAGGTTGTTCAGTTTTTTAGCTAAAGTTAGGCGTTAGCTGATTCACTGTCTTCAAATTGTACTATGGACATATGATATTTTGTAATTATGCAGAGATGAAGGTTTGAGACAGATGTGTTTGGCTAAAATAACAAAGTCCAAATAATAATGCAAAAATGTCTTTACCCTCATATATTTGGCATATTTCCCACATTAAGTCATCAAACTGATCTGGATTCTGTTTTAAAATTTATATTGTCTAGTGCATTTTCATGATATGCGAAACAGGGTAACTTATGGCATACTTAATGTACCTGAAGTTTTCCTTTTGTCTTCATTTGAAGAATCACTACAAAATGTTTCATTTGAAGTGGAGTGGTAAAATCTGTAGTAAAGAAAAGTATTTTCAAATCTGAGCATTTCCTTCCTTATTCACAAAAAGTTACTTCTTAAATGAATATCAGCTTCAACTTCATCCATCTCTATTTGTCTCTTGAAATTATCATGTTATCTGCACTTCACTAATATGTTTTTAGCTCATTTTGAATAGGTTTTTCTGGTTTTCTTGATTGAAAAAATTACCATGTTAAAGATACAAACTGTAATGTTCAGCTGAATTTTGGATGTAAATTCTATTATTTTTGCTATGTTTGAATAACAGGTCCTTGCCAAAAACTGGATCATTCACCCCTTCAATAAAGGATAACTTTTTTTAAAATTTGTAAAGAAAAAAATGTTATTTTAAAATATCTCTTTTAAAATGTTATTTATAACTTAAAGCCATCTTTAAGCCCCCCAGAAACCATAACATTAGATGATCTTTAATTCATTTGGGTTGGGAAGCAATGAACCTTTTTTCAAAGTGGCTTATGCTCACTTAGTGGCCACAGTGCAATGATACTCAGTTCTCAAACTGCTAAAATAAAGGAGAATCAGAGCAAGCGATTAAGGTGTCACTGAGACTATCCTGGGATATAAGGTAATTGGTGTCTAAATCTTTTGTACAAAACCCAGCTGTTTCTTTTGTATTGTTTAATAGTTGCCTTAGGTTTGAGTGAAAAGAATTATGCCTTCAATTTTTTGACTATGAAAACTAAGAAATTGGTCTAAATTTAGTTAAAGGTAAATTCTCATCATTTTGATAACCAAGAAGTTAATAATCATATTCAGATTTCTTACCTGCTAATTGATGAATATGGGCAGATGAATCTAATTTACAAGGCCACTCTAATGTTGTATCAAGATGTATGAAACGTTTTTGTAAATCTGAATTCAGAACATGCTTTGCCAAGATTTCAGTTGCTGCTACACTTTGAAAGCTGGGAAGTAATTTGGTGTTTAGGATGGGAGGTCTGTCTCTCAAAAGGGCTAGAAAGGGAGACACGCTCTTTCTTTTGGCCAAATTTAGCTTTGGACTTGAATTTTCTTTTCAAACCTCTGTGCGACCCATGCCAAGTAAAGGGAAAGTTACCAGCCTTCCCTATATGTTGAAGAGTTTTGCCAAACTCTATCACAGTCATTAGCAAATTGTAGTTTTCAGTTTACTACAGACATAAGACACTGGGAATAGAATTCCAGATGGCAACAAAACTAGAGGCCTCTTCCTTCCATAAGTATTTAACAAGAGGATGCTGGTGGCTGAGACAGATAATATTGCCATTTGTTTGCTCTGTCTTTCATTTGTCCTTTAACCTTTCTCTTTTGCTTGAAATCTGTTTCAGCATTATTTTTTTTCCATTCCCACTGGTTTGTCAGCTATTATTTTTGATATTTTTGATATTTTTTTAACTTCAGATGTTAGACTTTTTGCTCTCACATATTCTGTTCTGCATTTGGTTATTTTCCATTCAGATCATAGGAGTGTTGCTGTTTGCAGGAGGGCTGATCTCTAAATATTTCCCCAGCTTTAGTTGAGACCAATGTTTTAGGATTGTTGATGTTATTTATCCATGGTATAAAAGGGATCTGTCAGATGTTTAGCAAGGATAATATGGTATGAGAAAATGAAGAATTTATTCATTGCCAGTCTGTGAGGTGGCTGTATGCATGTTCTACTGCATGTTCTGCATGTTCATCTACTGCAGCACTATCTGATCTCTGCTTGCCTTCAGGCTGAAGGGAAAGTTAAGAGGCTGATATCACAGATCTGGAAACATGAGGTAGTTGCCCTAAAGGTTGTACCTTTAAAATGTAATTGCAGTAGCATGGTTCCTATTGTGGAGAACTATTTTATCACGGCAAATCAGCATGGCAGTGCAGTTACTCGCTAAGGGAGTGGCAAGCTGTGAAGCAGCTGATCAGAGCAAGTTGAAGGATGGATTGAAAAATGCTGAGAGGAGGAGAAGCTGAGTAATCCTTGAGGTCAGGGGAGCCAGGGAAGACAATTTTCAGTTTAACAGGATCATGTTGCAAATGTTTATAGATCAAGTTATAATTTGAGGTGGCTAATATTGTTTTCAGGAAGAAACTTGTTTTCAAGAGGAAAATCTAGCAGACCTAAATAGTGACTGGTTCTGCAAATCACATGCTCTCAATAAAGGATTCAAGACTTAATATTTCTGAAAGTCTACTAATTTTGAGTCCTTGAACAGCAGCAGCAACACTGGGCATATTGGTAGAGCTGAACTGTGGGAAATATAGCTTATAAAATATAGCTTGTATAGTAATATTTTCTAAGGGACACAGAAATCGCAGTGGTTTGAAAAACATCTAACAGTGAATACAGTTTGCTGCTTCGAACATAAAAGCATACTTTTTCTTCTGCTCTTGAAGAAGAACCTTCCAATCATTCATAAATGCATGTTAGGAAGATGTAAAGCAAGTGTTGTAAATCCAGCAAAAGTACAGCCTTCTTGATATTAATGTTCTATTTTCTAATTCACTGCTTTATCGTTATGTAGCTTTTACTTCTCTCTGAGAAAGTGCACAGATAGATTCTCTGCTTAAGTAAACTGAGCCCCCCTCAGGGGTCTGGGATTTTTTTTCACTTCTAGAATTGTTGTTGATAGGGTACTCTGTTAGGAAGAAGATACAAGATCTTGTTAAAAATCTCCTGAATTCATTGAGGGCTTTTCCACTGTCTGCCACAGGCCTTGAAAGACGCATCCAAAAAATAGCTATATGCAAAGCTTGCTATCTAAAACATCCTGTGACTGGGAAACACCTGGAATGGAATCAGAGAATTCCTGACTCGAATGATAAAAATAGCTAAAATAAAAGTTGTCAATTACAACGTAACTGTTATCTTGCACACATTTGCAGGACAGCTCTGGGTCTCTAATTTATGCAAGTGAATGAAGAAGGGGAAGTGTGAGATTAAAAAAGAGTTACAGAATATAAAAATTTATTTTGAACAACTGTCTGGGAAAGATTAAAAAAAGATGACTTTCGAGATGATAGATTTAGAAGAGACTATGTCTACTCCCTTTATCAAAAAGGTAGATTTCTGTTTTCTACTCTGCCAGCCTGTTCTCAAAGAAAGAGGGCTGACACAGTTGTGAACAGCAGTTCGAATGTCTGTAGACTTTGTGGCTTAGGACTGCTGCAGGGATACACCCAGGTCAAGACAGGCTGATAGTTATTGCCACCTGGTTGATTTTTTGTAAAACAAGTAATGCCACAGTCATTTAGTATTAAACACCATTCCTAATCTGTGTGAATTTCTCCAAAAACATCGTTAGGAATGAGTGTTACCTTTGCTGAGAATCTTGGGAGAAAGAACAGATATGGAATAAGTTTGGACACCAAATGATGCTCTCATTATGTAACCCTACATTAGAAAATGGGTTGACACATACTGTTAGGCCTGAGTGGAGAGGCATGCACTGCTGTCACCCCTGTCGTCCCTGTTCTGTGCTTAAACAGAGCACATTAGTTTCCAAGGCTGCTTAGTCCCGTGCTTTTCATCACTGCTGAATTCAGACACAGAGATGAATGTGATTCCTATCACGGTGGTTACGCAGGATGAATGAAAGCCCTCTGTTGTATTAGATAAAGGGGTTGCTAAACACTGAAGGAGACAAGTCAGGCTGGAAAATCTCTGTCTAGCATTTGAAGGACTGATGATAGGCTCACTCTGGTTTTATACCATGGCCTTTAAATAGTAATAATACTGTTATTTTACTTTACTTTGAAATAATTATAAAGCAGTAATGTTTATAACATACACATACAGATTTTATTGGGGCACTATACATGAACCAGTTTGTCCTTGCAATTTATATAAATCCTCTATATGGGTGGTTTTACACATAGTTATTAGAGCCATGATCATCAGTTTACTTGCTGTGAGATGGAACGCTGGTTTTTATATTTCCAGAACATATTCCTATCAAACATCTACTGGACGTTCTGATAATATTTTTCAAAGATAGTGCAGTATTTGGAGTTAAGCAGTTAGATCCTTTGGTTGATTCTGGTACTTGACTATGGATGTCTCAAGTCAAGTCAGACCCATAACATACGACAAAATCCAAATACTTCATCAGCTCTAATTCAGTTCTCAGCTTCTTCCTTAAGAAACGAGAGGTGTTTTGCTGTTTTCTAAGAAATAAGGTAATCCTTCATATACTAAGTCATTCTACTTAGGTCATAATGATTGTTTCAGTCTGTCAGTTCTTTTGAAGCCTTTGGAATTGTTTTTCTAGTGCCATTACAGTTCCAAAGTGTCTACGCGGACAGGTTATTAGCAAACAAAATAAATGTTTTAGACTCATGGCTCCCCTTGGAAGGGAGCAAAGTATCAAAGTAAGGTAATGTGAGCTGTAACATGCTGCAAGGAGAAAGGAAGCACAAAAGAACAGCAGGGAAATTGTAGAATGAGGCAATTGAATAATTAATGTAAATAGGCTAATTGCTAATGTGAAATGAGCTTTCTTACTCTTTTACAATACCTTGTCCTTCTTGACTCCTTTTTAACTGGAAGCTATATTCTAAAGATTAGGCATGTTCTAAAGATAGAAGGTAGCAATTTTTCTGAACAGGTATTGTAGACGCTAAAAATGAGAGATAATAAAGAGCGTGTGACCACACAGGGGAAACAGGTTTGATGAAGTGTTAATGGTTTCATGGATACAAACAGGTCAGGTGCAGTGCCCATACAATGCACTGCTAGTCAAAGATTAAAAAAAAAAAAAAAAAGTAAAATATCCTTTCAAGTTTGAAGTTTGTGCCAGACAATTCTTTGCACTTGTGAAGAATATGCACCAGCTTTTTCATAGAGTTTACTTCCAGGTTAATTTACTAATCTCTTAATGAAAAAATATTTTGCTATTGAAAATCAAATTGGTTTACGTTCTGAAGACTTCTTGCCCCCTTTATTTAAAACACTTTAAGATTTTCTTCTCTATGTGCTACTATTAGAGCATGACATAGTGAGCAATTATGATTTCATTTAGTAAGCCATCGTGGTAGCTTAATGCATTTACCTGTAATTTTACATTACAGTTCTGTGTTCTATCTCCTTATTGAACTGGACTGTGTGTGAGTAGATTTCTCTATTACTGCACCTCCTTCAGTTCTTCAGTTAGGCTTTCTTTATCACATTACAAAAAAAACAAAAAAGAAGAGGCGTTCCTGAAAAGAAAGCTCTGCTCTTAGTCTTTGGAAATGAAGAATCATTTGTAAAAAACAAGCGATATAAAAGCATGAGTTACTTGGAAGAAATCATATATAAAGACTTAAAACTGACCCATTTTAAAGAAAATCCAGAACATTAGATTCAAATAAAAAGCCCTGACATCTGCCAAGGTTGTTTATGCTAAGACTGGAAGAAATTATGATGACTGTTTATGGTGACCAAAGTGAACACAGAAGGCCTTGTTCATCTGTCCAGCAACCTGAATCTGAGCTATAGTATCCTTTTACATATATTGTAGTCTGTTCCTTACATGCTGGATCATGCTTTCTCTTTTCAATGTCAATTGTATATGTATTAATTGGTTGGTTAGTTTATCCACACACAAGGTGCCCTTACATGTCAGTCACTACCAGCACAAGACATTCAGCTCATACTGCATATCTTTAAATGCAGTACCTGGATGTTTCCTGATCACCCCCTCTAGTATACCACAGGTGTCCTGCGTAGAACCTTGTTAGTCTTGGATGAATTGCTGATATCCTTCTTATTGTTAGTCCCTATCTAACTGTTTATCAGCCATGCCTCCAGCTCTTGTTCCTTTGCCTGCACACTTACAATAACATAATATATTTTCATCATATATAATATCCATATATTTTCTTCAGCTCATGCTAGACTGAGTTATATTTATTATTTTATCTGCAGTATTTCCTGTTTAAAGCACAGCAAATAATTGCAAACCCAAGGTCAGAAAATTTTCCTGGTTTCCCAGCAGATGACCTTCTTACTGGTCCTACTGTCTTGCTACGCAAAGTATTGAAACCACAGTCCTATTGATCCAGCCGCAAGACAAAAGACTACAAGTTATTATTTCAACAGCTCCTTTGAAATAATGGTATTTTCATGCTAAGCAAACACAAGTCTCTCAAACAGGGTATCAGCAGGTATGGTGTGTAGTCATGTAGAGGAGAAAAGCATGCAACTGCGCAAAATTATGTTACTGGTTTAGCTCAACTCCAGTTCACCCAGTTAGGAGCAGATTGTGACATTTAAACCACAGGAGATAAACATTAGGAGATTATATGAAAACAAAGGGATGAGATTTCTGCAACTAACCTGTATGTGCAACTTCACCATGTGACACTGGCATGGAGGCAGAATGAGGTGGAGTGTGGGAAACATAAATTTTCCCTTCCCCTGCAAAAGTTAAGGGAATGACAGCTCCCTTTCTTCCCTCTTGGATTTCAGAAAGGTCAGTTCTTCCTTCTGTCACAAACTCATTAATCTTTTTAAGAGGTAAAACTCTAAAAGAGCTATGTGGATTAGCACACTGATTAGCATTGGCTCTGAATGGATCATACCCTACCTCTCATGGCCTTTCAGTGAATGGGACTGTCAATCTCTATCCAAGATTAGCATCTCTAATGTAATACACAACAGTTCTTAATCCAGGATAGGGAGGACTCAGATCTAAATTATATATAATTCCATGGAACATTCTGCCACTGCTGTTACCACTGCTTCTCACAATTAAACACAGCACGGGTCTTTCATGAGTGCATGTGGTTATTGCAAATTCATTCCAGTATGCTTGCTAAAAAGAATCTTTTGTACTTGAAGTGAGCTGCAAACATTTATAGATATTTCAATCCAAGATACAAGAAAGTAATAGTTCATTAGTCATGGGACAGAGCTCCCTCTCCTATTTTCTCTCTTAACCATGCTACTGTTTGCAGGGTGGGGACGGAAGCTCTGAGAGCTAAGATGGTGGTAGCAACAAATGATTCTACACACTTGCTGTCCGTGTGCAGATCCTCTTGTCATGTAAGGTGGAATAGTCCCATTGATGAAATTTAGCATAAATGAAAGACTCTTTAATTCCAGACTTTGTATTAGAAATTAAGTAAAAAATTCTGTTTGCTTCTGTTTGTAACTTTTTCAGAACCTCAGATGAAGTTGGTCCCTCCACTGAAGACATTTCTGCTTACTAAGTAGTGGCTTCAAACACCTAATTCAGATTATCCTGCTGTGAGTTTGAGCCTAGCTGCTAGCTCACTTACCTTAATTCCAGTGCTGGTAGGAAATAAGGCTATTTAGTGGCTGGTTTTTAGTGGCTTAATGGAGAACTGGGTCAAACCCCAGAGGATGTCCAGAACTGGATCATTGTAAGAGCTTCACGTGGTTATACTGCCGCTTATTAGGTGTGAAGTTTTTACTATCCCAATGTTATTCTCATTTGACTTTCAAGAGTGCTTCAGTGTCTGGTTCACTTTATTGAGTGATTAAAGGTAACTTTTTCCCCTGAGGAACAGTACACTAAATCAATATGCAAGAATGTTGCAAGCAGCTAGAAAGCCCTGTAATTAACAAAGTTAGCTTAAAGTTCGCAAATCTAGCCAAGTGTGTGAGAAGAAAAATTAGTTATCAATATTAACCCTAGATTTATTTTTCTTTGAGCTGGATAAAGAAGCATAGTTTCTTAAGTACTTACAGAAAATACCACAATTAAACTGCTTTGTAGAAATCTATCTGGAACTGCTATTTTAATTTGAGTATGGGAAAATACTCCAGATATAGCATGATTTAAATTTGTATCCCTTTTAGCAATAAAAGTTCTAATGATTACTTGATTAAAAAACATGTAGAAAGATTTCTTCTAAGCTCAGCGATGTCATCTGGAAGATTCTCACAGATGTAAATAGATTTCAGATTTGACTGCTAATGTACCTAAAAAATGTACGCATTCTTAAACCTTACACAAATGGAATACATTTGAGGCAAAACCATTTTCCTTCACCTATGAAAAAAGAACGAAAAGCAAAGACCACAGTATATTTTCTGCTTAGTTATCTGTTGTAACATCAGCTGTAAAATTTGAATTCCAGGGCTCCATGTTAACTGTGACTTTTATTTTTCTCCTTTTATTGAGTGAGCTCTGCTGACACTGTGATTTGCATTACAGTTGTCATTTAGGTTAATGGAAAATGTATCTTGACAGCTTCTTTAACACCTATGAGATTATAGTGTTCTAGGTAAGCTGTAAGATACATGTGTTTTTGAAGACCATCATAGGCACATGTATTTGTATACATGTAAAGTTTTGCTACTTTTTGGATCTATTAACTTCATTGTAAAAAGAAGAAGGGCTGATTGGTTATTTTTGAGTATGGGATGTATTTTTGTTAATAACCAAGGGGTTTTTTTAGTATTTAAAAACAAATTGAGAATGCATTCAACTGCTTTTCTTCTGTCTAATTCACAGTCAAGAACGTTATCTTTAAAACCTCCTGAAAAGTTTTTATACCTTCTACTCACAAATTGTTGTGATTGCAGAGCTAACTGTGCTGTATAACTGCTATTATCAGCTGATATCTACTCAGTGTATTCACAGTAGCGTGTCAAATTGGCTATAAACTGTGGGCCAAATTTATGACAATAGTCTACGTTCCTCCTGAAATTAATAGTTTCATGGTGGAAGCATACAGCAACCTTCAGCTATGTCATAAGGTACAAGGAAACATACTATGGGAAGAGAGAAGCTGGAGCTTACTGCACCCTAGTGATGATGCCATTCTGGTCCCTACCCACCTGAATGAGCCCTGGGCTGCCTTTCTAGGGCTGACGTAGAATGGACCCCAGAATCAAAGAGTCAGCTCTTGTTGTGCATGGAGCTGGAGGTCGAACTAGAGGTTTAATGAGTCTTGTTGGATGCAATGAAGAATCAAAATCTAGCTTCCATATGCTCAGATAAAAAGCAAATTCAAATAGCATAGGTACATCAGTACAAATCAGTATCAATATAAAAAGGCTAGTGGAAAACATTAGCAACTCTAGCAAATTAGCAGTTTGTCAGAGGCTGTAATGTGATATTTTGTTTACTACCATGTAACTCAATTAACTTCTAGACATTTCAGTGTCCATTCATTGGACAAATGCTTTTACAGTGAGACCACTAAATTAATGAAGTTGTATTCATATTGCATTCCCAGCGTACTGAATGACTAATCAATACTAGCATAAAATAAAGCTATTTAAATT
This sequence comes from Harpia harpyja, assembly GCF_026419915.1. Taxonomy (NCBI): domain Eukaryota; kingdom Metazoa; phylum Chordata; class Aves; order Accipitriformes; family Accipitridae; genus Harpia; species Harpia harpyja. Next base: position 17,417,230 of record NC_068949.1, on the reverse strand, counting down.
AACAGTATACCAGGAAGACTCCCGAAGAAGGCTCTGAACATTCCTAATGCCCAAACCCATGATCAACCTAGATATCACCGCTCTGTTGTTAACCACTAGAATTACAAAATCTTTCCCACACAGCTATGCATTTTGTATTATGCTATTCAAGATGTTTTTTCACAGAAATTTGACATTTGCATAAAACTTACTAAGTATGGATTTATATGGAGAGATTTGGTTTTCAGTTTACCTACAAGCAGATTTTGAATATCTAATGGTCCTTACTCATGTCAAAATCTTACTTCTCTGTTTCACAGTAGTAATTGTGAAGCTTGTTTGTTTTAGGTAGAATTGCAAATTAATTGCCTTTATGGAAAGTAATTTAAGTATTTTTTCAATATTATTTCTGCTGCAGAGATGCATCATATAGAGAACTATTTAAATCCATGGAAGTAGCAGTGACATCTGCTAGTCTAAAGCCAGTCCAGTTGTCTCCCTTTTTATACCACTAGCAGGATCATTGCTCTTCAGATGTTCTTAAAATGTGCTTTCATTCAGTACATCTCATTTATTTTTTTTAAGTTTTATTCTAAATAGGATTAGGGTACATTTACTGTTTGCCTGAAGCTGTAATCTATATTTTTGGTTGCTTTATTGCATCCAAATGAAATATGTCAAGCCTCTAATAAAGACAGTAAGTTCAGTTTCTAAGTCCATATTTGAAGTTTTGGGCTTTATCTTAGTTCACCAAGATTGTGAAAAAGTTGTGAAGATATTTTTAAATGTACTTTGTTTTTGTAGTGAAGAAATTATACTACTTTTATATAGGACATATTGACGAGCTTTATGTCAGTTTGGAGAAGGAAAGAATGCCTGAGAATGACTCCTTTTTTTTTTTTCCATTTTCAAGGGGTGAGCTTGAGAAAACAGCACTGCTGATTTTCTCCGAATTTTAACCATTAAAAATTGCAGGCTTTTTAAAATTTAGCTCATGACTGAATGCGCTCTTTTTCCCTTCTGGGTTTTTTGTATGGTTCTTGGAGAAGCTCTGATAAAGACAGGAGTACCCATAAAATGTGGTGATATAGATAGGGCTGCTTTGCTTTTGTTTGTCTTTTTATAGCCAATCTCTGCATCATGCAGCCTCCAGTGCAATTAACTCCTGGTTTAAAAATCTTGTTCATTTTGCTACTTCTTGCTTGGCTTGATGAAATTTGCCAGTAGCTTCCTATTATCTAAGTAATTTGTTCCTTTTCTTCATTTAGTAAATCCAGTGGCTATGTTTCATAGGTATTTACAGCTATGGCAATAGGGGCAGAGGAAAACTGCACTAGGAGTTAGTGTTGGTGTCTTACTTATTCCATTTAAAATGAAATCATAGCATATTACAATTCTCAGTAATTTATTACTGTTATTATTAGAAAGCTTTTTGGCAGCTGGTTGTCTCAGTCCAGTCTGTGTGGACAAGGGCCTGATTTTTTAATCTCTCTGTATTTTCTTTACTCAATTACATGATGGAAAAATGGGTATAATGGGTCACAAGACCACCCCAGAATAAATGACTGCAAACATACGAGGCAAATGCAAATCAGGCCCTAACTGTTCTGCTAGAGTTTATGTTGATTTATTATATCGTTTATTCAGTATAATGTCATAGTCACAGCCTAGACATTAAGAATTTCATGGGCACTGAATTAAATCCCCTGTTTTCCTCTAGAAGTGGCATATTCATGATAGAGCATGCAAATGGTGGGGTAGCCACAACGGACTTTTTTAATGAACGTGCATTATTGCTCTCTGTTCTATACATCCTTAAGTGTGGCCACGTTTTTAGAAGAGGGGCTGGTTACACGAAAGATCCAGTCTGCATTTGGAAACATAAATGATTGTTTGCCTGAGCATCCATGTATTCACAATTCAGAAGCACCAAAAATGTTTTACATATCAATACTGTAAGACTATAAGTGAAACCATATATAATTGGTTTTAGCATATTGTGGTTTTCTTATATAAAAATTATTTGAGAACAGAAAGAAACATCTTACTCCTTAAGAAACATCAATATATTAAGATGTGTAGTACAGAAGCAGAACCTGGTGCCAAAATGAATCTATTGTATAATTTTTAGCATTTAATTTTTTAAATAGTGCTTATGGAATTACATGTTTTATAAAGTATTCCACACTCCAGTCAATAATGCTTATTTCGGAGCTAGGAAAAATATGTATGAATACACATGCTGTTTTAAAGGATTGCATAGTTTATCCTTCTAGGTAGAAGTTTTGTGCTTTACTTGTCTGTCTTGTTGAGATTAAACACCTGTTGATTTGCAAGTACAAGTATTTCTTCTGGCACTTGTTTTCAAAGAAAATCTTGGTGGTTAAATGTACATATCTAATTCAGTGACAGGAGAAGTGGCAAGCTGATAAAAATGTGATGAGACATGTTTTTTTCAAAAGTGCTCTCTGAGACTGACAGTAGTTTTAACGCTTGCAATTTTTCGTACTCGTCTTCCACTTGCAGAAAGTGGGAAATGGTAACATTTACACACACTAAGTGAGCAGGTGTGTAGAGTTTTAAGTTCCAAATGCAGCTTTCATGGCAAATCAATAAACTTGCACTCAATTCTGATTCTAATGCCTTCAGCATCTGAAGTGTTCAGCAACTGATGATTTTGAATTGCAAATAATTTATACTTTTATACGAATATTTCTTCAAGCCTTTGATTCAAGAAGAATTCCCCCCAACCTCACAAACATTTCTCAGTTTCTGTGTGTTCAGAACTGTACCTCCCAACTCTCCTTCAGCAGCTATCCATCAGCCAGTAATGGGCTCTTTGAAACCATGTCTCTGCAGGAATGTCATCCCAGCCAAGGCTATTTAGTAGTAGTGCTATTCCATGCGCTATTCTTGTCTTCGGTCCATGTGTTCCCCCTGGAGTGTCATCTAGCAGTGTTGCCTCAGAGTAGGTTGTACAAAGCCAGGAAGGGACTACAAAGAGACTACCTTTAACTAATTCTTCTACTTTGCCATTTTACAGAAATCTAAAGCAAGCAAAAATGTCACTGTAGGCTTCATTTTGTTTTGTGCAATTGGTTTGGTAAAAGTTCAGTCTTCCATGTTTTTTCATGTCCATGCTGCCCTCAGAAGTATTTAGGAGGAACAAGGACTTATGATGGCTGGAGTTATGAGAACATAAATAGATCCCAGGAGGGCTTTTGCTCTCTCATCTTCTCCTCTCACAGATCAGGTTTCTCATCTTTTTCCTTGATTTAGATCTCATTTGCATACCAGAAGATTTTCTCTCTCATTTTCAAATTCAGCAAAATTTGAGGATTTAAATGAGAAGTAACAAGGTGAGTAATGTAAACAAGTGAAGTGGATAAGAAGTGCTTGCAAATGATGCCCACAAGCTAGAATTTCCCTTTCTTTTCCCTGTGTTGCTTGCAAGACCAAGACCGAATGAATGCAAATATTTTGTCTGCCTGGAGAAAGGATGGTGAATACTGGCCATTAACCTTCTAAAAATCTGCCATGCTTTTCATTTTTCACAGAAAACACAGTATCAGTGACTGCTGTACAAGAACAGATGTGTTTCTCTTTGCTGGACCAGGATCAGAGCTTAAATCAGCTTCTTTGCTCTACAGTGTTTTTGTATTACACCACAGTACTATTTCTAGCCCTGTCAGGCTGCTCTAGTGAGGTATTTCTGTGTGCTTTACTGATAAAGCAAATTTTAATGTTTCAGAAGATACACTAAGGTCTTAATATCTACTTTGCATGTGCCACATCGCACATCTATCACAAAAGTTTGTTGATAGAGTCTGTATAGTTGTCTATCTTTTTCACACATAATAGAAATAAAAATTCAATCCCATCTGTATTGTAAGGAGGTAAACACAGGAATAATATTTGTAACAAAGTTCCCTATTTGGATTAGTGTACTGATATTTTCTTGAAGCATGTTTGTTTCTTATTTGGAGTTTCTAGACATCCTCATGAATATGCTTATTTTCCATGCTCTTTGCAGGAAATGTCATCTTATCTGTAACAGCATCTAGGATGCTTATATAGGCTTGGAAGTATTTACTGTTTTTTTTTTTAAAAAAAACCCAACCCAACACTTTCTTATTTTCCAGTCATCCTATCAGCAAAGAAAATTCATCATTATCAAGAATATTTGTACTGTTTATGTCAGGCATCCTGTTTAGGTGCTTGGAACCTCCCTGTTGTTGATCTTCCATTGACTTTACTAGAACATAGAAGCTTCCAACTTTAGTCAGTGAAAATAATACAAAATTAAATATTCTTGCCCCTAAGTTTCTGTCAATTTACTCATCATAGATAGTAAACTACACACAGAGAATGTAGTTTGAGAAAACACTGAAAATGGAATGGTTAACTGTTCCATTTTTGTAAATGAGCTTCTTTTCAGAAGCTGTTCAGATGAGAAGAGAAAACTCACAAAAATTAAAGGGTAATAGCAGAGGTTTAATGCGGGGATTTCAGGTCAGAAAGCCCATCTCTAAAGAAAAAAACCAAGAAATATATATATGAGATAAAAGGTTAAAGGTCTTTTGTGCTACCTTTTCTCCTCTAATAGGTGACAATTAATAATGTACAAAGAGAAGAGAGAGTTTGAAATCTTTGTTTTCCTCCTGGCTAATGCATTCTATAGGCTTATCTGAAAGGAAGGAAAGAAAGAAACCAACACGATGCTTTGAGGAGACATTAACAGAAAAAATTATAGCTCTATTATACTGGTGGTGTATTCAGACAAGTAATGCAAATGCATATCTTTAACTTGCTGCAATGCTTGTTAGTGAATATGGTGTAAATATTTTGACAGTGAGTATAAAGGGTTTTACAGTATTTGATAGTTTGGATATAGAATGATCTTTAAAGGAGACAATTAAGGGGTATATTTTCTGCAGAGTGCATAGGGAATTAACTGTGAGCCACACTGGCAACAATGGATGTAGTACATCTGATTTTCTGTAAACCTGAAGAAAAATATCCATTATAACTGCATTACATGTTTAGATAGGATTTTCAAAGATTCCCAGGGGAGTAAGGCACCCATTTCCTTCAGAATTTCAGTAGGTCTTTAATTGCTTTAAGGAATCTCAACCTTAGGGAATTAAGAAGGCTTCTGAGGTCTGAGTTTTCTTTATTCTAAGAACTGCTTTATCCTGACAGAACAGAAAGATGAGTCCATATTAGTTAAAAAAAAAAAAAAAAAGGAAAAAAAACAGCAAAACAGGCCTATATATTTTTACATATGATACTTTTCCTTCCTGTGTATAGAGGCTCAAGACAGTCCTATGTACCATGTAAGTCTTCAAGGAGAGCTTGTTTAGGGCATGGTGCATTATCAATATGCCTTATCCTTGCCTGAAGGAATCTCTTGCCATCAGAAAAACATTATTCCTCTGGGCCTTGGTTTTCTATACATGTCTGTAGGTAGCCCAGAGCATACTTTCCATACTGAGCAAGGCCCACTGGGGAGGTAGCTGAGATTCACTGATGTGGTGTTTCCCAATTCTGCGTATATCTTAAATGTACCAGCATGGTTACAAAGGAGAGGAATGGTGAAGAATGGGTAATGGACTCCTGCTCACCTTTCAACAGCACAGATTTATCTCTATCTTAGGTATGTTACTGCATGCGTTGCTCCTGTGCTTGCACAGAAGAAAAGGTGGTGAATATGGAACAAAGCAAGGTTTCTCCAGAGGCTCCCTAACCACTGTCACTTCACTTTGCCTATGTAGCTGAGAGAGGAGGCCAGCCCCATACTGACCACGGAGTACTCAGATAACCTATCTGTGACATGGCCAGTGAATTTCAAATGTGTATTTTACCTGTTGATTTCTAAATACATCCCAGCTTTGCCTCCCATTGCAGTTCTATGCAGACAGGAAGGTTTCACTTTATTTGCTCATATTTTAGGTTTTGCTTTTTGTGACCTATTGCACACCTTTTCTCTATTATCAGCACAGAGGTCTATAGCCCCTTACTTAGTAACATTTATGGATACTGTGCTATTTACTAGGACTTAAATCAGATTGCCAACATGCAGCACAGCATGAAATATCTGCATTCTTACCAGCTCTAAGTAGCAAAAGCATTTTGTAGGAACTCAGCACCCCATGGCTCTTGGGCTCTTGCCATGACACTTGTGGCCAGGTTTTGGAAAAAAAAAAAAACAAAACCAAACCAACAACAAAACAAACTAATCCCAAACCAGTTATTGTACTGGTTTTTTTGGTTGGTTGGTTGGTTTTTGTCTTTTTTTTTTTTTAAACCTGGCCATTTATTTTGATGCCTAAATGGGAACAGACCTCTTTTGAAGATCTAGTCCCATGTGAGTTCATCCTGCATTAACAGCAGATGGTGAATAGCTTCAACAGCTTTGTTTCTATTACCGGCCGTCTTTGATTTACTCCCTTGCTTTGCTTTTCGGTCTTTATTGCTTCTATTCTGAAATAACAGAGGCAGAGCTATTGTTATCTCTCAGCCATAGCTTTTCTCACACAATACTGTTGATCTCTTCTTTCACTATTTGTTTTGTTGCACTACCCCAAAAAGTATTGTGACTAAAAGGAAGGAGAAGGAGAGGATGAAACGTTTTTAATAGAGTGGCACATTGTAAGATCCTATTGCTGCAAATATTTGTGCATGTATTTAATTGTGCATGCTACTCCTGCTGTAAATGCCGGAGAAATTACAAGGTATGACCTAAATATATACATTAACCTTTGGCTATTTCAGCTGCAGATCAGTCCATAAACCACCATAACTGATAACAGTGCTCTTTAAATTATACGTGACATCAGTAGTCTCAAGGATAACATAAAGTATTCAGTCTAGACATCATAGTTTTGTAGATTAATAGTGTCCTTCCCAATGAACAACCATAAGTATGTTCAGTCAGCTTAAGAGTCCATATATAGACTTGCACCTGTGGGAGAGAATTGGAAAAGTCAACCTGAGGAAACTATTGCTTTGAGTGATGTAAAGACTGCTTTTCCCTGAGAGCATAAACTATAGCTGCTCTAGTTCTTGCACTGCAGGGAAGCAATCACTTCGTCTTCTCTGCTTTTATGCTTTTGATCTTTCTGAGTGGTTGAAGGAGCTGGATTTTTCACTTTCTCTTAGACCAGAGCTGGTTGCTAGTGTCATGCATTCGAACATTTGTTTCAAGCCTTTACTGTCCCACCTTATTATGGCATCTAAAAAAGGTCAGATTTATTCTAAACCTTAGTCCCCCAGCTTGAGTTTTCATCTTAGCTTGTGTTTGTTCCTCGTGTATATCTTCCTTTGCTGTGGGCTCTGAAATCTATGACTGCCTCCATTAGGTTCATAGACTAGTGTTCTAATAAGCTGTTCTTGCACTTCCTGACAGTGCTTTATGTTAATGCTGGCATGCTAACACAGGCTGTCAGTTCTTCCTAAACCACACTGGCTGCAGTTGGATTAATTCCTTCTGAATTTCTGTTTACTTTTCTGATTATTTCCTTCAAAACTGATTACCTTTATTCATATTTTGGTCCCAAGTAGGTTGGGTCTTTACTTCCAACTACATGATTTTCATTATTATAATAATGTAGGCAGAAAAAACTATGACGTATTTTCCTCTCCTCAAACCAGAACTTTTCTGTTTTAATTAAAAATACCCAAGACCCTAAAATCTGTTCTATACAAATTTATTTTTAGGCTTTTATAGGGGTTTGTTCTGAAATTTTTTTCAGCTTTTTTTGCAAGGTGAGGTGCAATCCAGCTTTTGTCTCTCAAATTAAGTCTAAGAGAGAAGAAATTTATTTGGAAGTTTTTGGAAAATTCGCTTATTTATTTCCCTTTGGGAAACATTTTATTCCAAATGGTATAGTTACAATAATATGTCTGTCTATTTCAGTTTTTGAGTTCCAAAAAATGGAAGGGATTGGCTGGTGCTTTGCAAACTGATCCTTCTAACCCTTGTGCCATTTTATCACTATCTTTCAAATTACTGTTTAGATCTGCCTGTGTAATTAGAAAAATAAAGTCCTTTACATTATTTGGGAGTTACCTGCTAATTCCTCATAATTCCTTGTGTTTACTCATTTCTTTATTGTTTACACTTGCTCTAGGTGTAATGAGTCTGTATGACCTTAACATGTGAATTATTCATGTAATGATTGCCAGGAATATTTGTATTCATATGGGCTTTGATCTAATCCCATTGAAAACAAAAGAGATACTGGTATTGGCTTCTCTGTGTTTTGGATCCTGCTCCTAATTTTGATTGGTAACCTAAATCACACACTTCCCTGGTTAGATGTCTTAAGTTGTATAAGCAGGATGAGTCTCTTTCCTCTTCATTGATTACTTGTGAATATTCATAATTGTTCAACAAATCAATTTTGCATGAAATAGAAGGCTTTTCATAATGGTCACGAAAGCACTGTTGGCATGAATGCTCTCATTAATATTTATTCATGCCAGTATTTGTGACGCTTTTTCTCTGTGAGTAAAACCTCATGCACTAGAGTGTTTGAGATCAAGCTAATGAAAAAATATGAAAAGAGAGAACATCAGCTAAGCAAATAGCTTCTATTGCAGAAGGGTAAATGAACGCTTCTGGGCAGTGTTTGTACCTGCTGTCCCTCTAATCTTAGTCGACCTCTTGGCATATATAAATGCACATATGCATATTAAAAATATCTTGATCATTAAAGGCCAAATTATCTTAATATATTGACATTGTTATTACACGTGGTACATTAGACCACTGGTAGATTACAGCAATGGACATGATGTAACTTTATCTGTATAATCAAAAAACTAATTTTAGACTTCTAGTATATAGTCTTGCCTTGTTGGCAAAGTTTATCAGCTTTTCTAGTTTGCATTCATGCTTGTTATGGCATTCTCTTAGCAAATATTTATGTATTTCATCTCCTGAGTTTCACTCAAGGATGTATGTAGGATAATGCTGAGAGAGGAGTGGGAAGCTGAAGTGTCATTGCATAATATTTCAGAATAGCATTTTCTGCTATTGAGGCTGCCGTAAACTTGGAAGGCAGCATCAAGATTTCTTAGCTGTGCCCACTAAATTCATAACGGACTCTCCAGTTCCCACGTGAGCTTAATATACTCTAAATGTTAGGGTGTTCTTTTTCCTTTTTGGAAGATTGGTGGCAGTAAAAAGAACATAATTACAACAAAAATGTTAAGACTTGCCTATCATCTACAAATTTTCATTACAGGCGCTGTATTTAAAAATGAAGCTGTTAATTAGGAACATGTCAGTTGGTGATGAATGCCCTATAATTTGAAATAACTGTCATCCAAAACGTTATTCTCTTGCTAAGAATCAAAAATGTTAATATGTATAAGCATTGCAAAACTAGAATGTTTAAGGTGGACAGGTAGATACATGTAACATGATAGATGCATGAAGTGAATCTGGGGGGCAGGGGGCTAAAACTCAAGCCAGCTGATAGTGTTTCCCTGCTTTCAAGAGGAGTTAGTTACACCTTTGATCCTCTCCCAGTCAAAACCCTACTGGTCTTTTACAGTTTGTTATGGACAACAGCAGTTTGTATACTCTGAGAGAAATTATTTGGCATGACAGGTAAAAGATGTAAGTGAGTTTCAGTGGGGTAGCTAATAGCTGTCCAAATACACTATTGTGTATTTGGACACACAATGAATTAAATGATACTGATGATAGATTAATTGTGAGGTATTTATTTAAATGACTGATTTGCAAACTGGTGCTTATGTGAAAAGATTACTGCTTTTGACACAGTGTTGGTTTACAGCAAGTGAAGTTGTTGCCTTTTTTTTTAAGAGATTAGCGAGAATTAAAGAGAGGGGAGAATTACCTTTCAAAGCATCAGTGGTTTCTCTTCCAGATAGTATTTCCAATTAATATCCTAACTAGCACAAGTAAGAGCATCAGTGATTCTAAACCTCTCACCAGAGCCTTGGGAAACCAAAGTTTCTTGACTTCAGTTCAAACAATTTTAAATGTTCATGTAGGGGTTTCACAGATGTTGTGTATTTCTCTACAGCTGTCTCAGGAGCGAGCAGTGCTACTCTTTTTCTAGTTGTCTTGAGAACAGTATAATGTTTTTTAAAGGGTGGAGGGAGACTTTCATTGCTGCAAACACCACCCACTGAAGAACTGAACCAGAGAAAAATAAAATAACTGGGAGGCAGAGACAGGGAGGAGGTGGTGGGCAGAGATGGTTTCTCATGAGCTGTTAACAGAATCAGGAGAGAAAAAAGGAAGAAAGCAGCTGGCTGATAATTTATTACACCATCTTTAACAGAAAAGAGAATGAAAACAAAAAAGAACTTGGCCGTGAGCAATGTAGCATTTCTCACCTACTCAATGTTATAAAGCGCCCAGAACAAAAATAAGGTCTGGCAAAGAAGATAACATCATGTGGAAGCCTGCAGTGTTTTAGCTCTACTGGTGGGAGTTGAGAGCAGGTGAACAGATTGTTTAGCATTAAACTAATCGATGTTAAATGAATTTCATATTATATGCCTGATAGTGATGGTCATTGAAACCTTAGACATACCCTAAGAATAATGTTCACCATATAATACAAACCGTCTTTTTTTACAACTCTCTTTTTTTACAAACCCTCTATTTTTATAGGTGCTAAATTGTCTAGGCCACCTCATTCCCTAGCAGGCCTGCATAACAGTTCTGACACTGCTTAGAGAAGGGGTAATTGTAACAGCACCCAGTTCCTATCCCAAAAGTTACCAGCATGGTTTCAATCTAGAATTACAGTATAAATATTGATTGTTGGAATTAATATAGTATTTGCTGCTGATGGAACTGTTTATCCCTTCCTCTATTACTGAATGCTGTGAGCTTGTTTGTGTGGCTCATGTACATGTATTTCTAGCAGAGATTTGTCAAGGAAGTTGGCATCATAATCACTAATAAAAGCTTTCATTGTATATTTAAATTAGGGCAATTTGAGAGAAGACTGAATTAACAAATAGTGTGATTTCAGAATCAATTTTTGTGTAATTCTTGGCATGTGGCACCTGGTATTGGGATCTAGTGATACAGCTTCACATAATATGATGTACCATATGGATTCATGTTAGTACTATCTTTTCATTTGAACAGAGTTCAAGACTTTTTAACAATTCATCTTGGAATACTTCCAATAAAACTGTTTTTAGTTTTGCAAAGTGCAGCAATTGACACTGTTGGCTGAGCAGTTGCATGCTGTTTCTAAACAAATGCATATATTTCCATGCTTACTGCCTGTTTTGCATGTCTGGTGCAAAGATGATGCAATATCCTCCAGAAAAGAGAACTGTACATCATTCAGCAGAGTATGTATGTGTATGTTTCTCCTCAGTACTGAGGATATTTCAGTGGAGATCTCTGAGCCCCACTGAGATTGAGCCCTTGTCGTGTTCATCATTGCACCAAGTAAAACTGTAAAAGAAATTCATTGTCTCAAAGTAGAAAAAAACTGAGAAAAGGAGATGTTTTTCTATCTTTCCTAAAATCACCCAGTGCTTGCTTTTAGGACCCAGATCTACTCAGTCCCTTCCTATGTCTCCCAGAGGCATAATTTTCCTTGTGGGCTGGTTTAATTAGAGCATCCCAAAATTTGGTCTTTCGGGGAGGTCCTTCTTTGTATGAATTGGTAATCCCTGGGCTATGGTTATTATTACACTAAAACAATGTGGCTTTTCAGCACTCGGACTCCATGGAATTCTCAGTAGGACACATGTAGGATTCTACGATGACAAGCAGTTCCATTAAATATTACATGTATTGTTTTGAGTAAGTTTAGTTTTACAGAGAGTAACTTTGGAACATGTACATATATTATTTATTGACATTTGTGCTGTGTTCACATTCAGGATGGCCTAATTCAACATCTGTTCCTAATTGAAGTGAGCATCTGGTATTTCACAGATAATTATGAGACATGAGCTTACTGTCCTCTAGGCCCACCAGACAAATTGGAACCAGGCTCTCTAGATGGATGGTAAGACCTGGTTCAGTGCTGGGTGCAATTCTGATCACACCTTTTACGTGGTGTGTGATCAGATTAGGCTTTATCTGTTATACCCTGTTTGCAAGCAGAAGTACCACAACCTGTTGTGTCCTAGGATCAGAAAGAAAAAGAAAGTTGAAGATTTTTCCAACACAGAAGAATAAAATGGGAAAGTTCTTGAAAGCTCTACTCCTGTTAAACTTTTACCCCTGCTTATTCTGAAAATCTGAATTTGTGATCCTTCTTTTGCCCTGACAAATACATTTGTCATGCAGCAAAGGAATGAATTCACCTATAAAACAACTGTTTGGTGACCAGGATATAGGGGAGAGTTTGTTCCCTGATTGAGTTTGTCCAGAGAGGTAAGTTGCCTCACAGAGAAAATGACCACAGGATGATAGTTATGTACTACAAAAGCCCCAACTAATTTTGTAATCTCTTGTCCCAGAGCAAGGTGCATAACTCATTATTGTTCATTATGAATTGTAAAGACGAGCTCACTTCTGATCAACAAATACAATATTCGATCTTTTCTTTGTGTTGGTACTCTGGTTAGCTCATGACTACAGTTTTTAACTAGAGGAGACTATTACTCTGATATTAAGCCTGAAAGGTCCCAGAAGGAAAGGACTATGATCTTTGTTTCTTGTTTTCCTCTGTGACAATGTTCCCTAGAAATGCAAGCCTGTGAATAAGTAATCTAACATACCCATCTCTGTTAGCAGCTCTGTTAGCTGCAGGTTTTGATTTCTTTGTGCTCCAACTTATCTATATGCATCTATGGATGTGTGTGTATGAATGTACAAATGCAGGCAAATGCTTTTTCTCCTGGCACTTTCTTTATGTTCCTTCTTTAGGACCTATAAAACAGTTGTAAGGCAACACAATCAGAAATACTGTGATACAATTGCAAATATCAGCAATGTATTGCAAATTCAAATTGCGATGCCAAACCATGCTAGTCTGCTAATGATCACTTGTACAGAATTCTCTGGTCTGATAGGCCAGTTGTGTTTGGTCACTTCCTTTGAAAAAGCAGTAATGATGGGAAAAAGCAATTCGTAATCAGATAATTAAAAAGCATATCCCACCAGACTCCATCAAAACTCTTACAGCTATCCTTCAGAAGCAAATAGCATAAATGTTGTCTCCATAGCTCTAACTCCTCCTATAAACATTTCAATCTTGACAAGTTATGCCATTTTAATTTCACTTCTGCTCTGTATTTTTTGCCTTTGATTTACTGTGACAGACCCATTATCTGCATAACCATAGTTTTTTTTTCTTGCCAGGTATTATCAGCCGCCAGGAGGCAGAAGAGTTGTTGATGAATAAATCTGAAGGAACCTTCCTGGTGCGAGTCAGTGAGAAAATCTGGGGCTATGCATTGTCTTATCGCCAGCAAAGTGGGTTCAAACACTTCCTGGTTGATGCTTCGGGGGATTTCTACAGCTTCTTGGGGGTAGATCCAAACCGACATGCAACACTGACAGATCTTATTGATTTTCACAAGGTAACACTTGCTAGGTAGAGATCAATAACTGAGTGGAATGGATTAATAATTTAAAGAGAAACTGTGTAATTTGAAACCACAGTGGAAAGTAGTAGTAACCATAGTGGGGAACAGAATATATGCATATATTTTACACTAAGCCTAGCTGTAACATTTATAGCTTGTGTCTTTTGTTGCAGTGAATCAGAAGGCTTTTCCCCTTCTTTCAAATGCTTCAGCATGTATTTGTGTCCCCTTCTAAGCAGATTCTTATGCAATGCCTGCTCTTCTGGGCTAAAAATAGACTGATAAGGGCTGACAGAGCTAACACTTTTTGAGCTTCTTTGCTGTGCAAAATTGAATTGGAAATACCATAGAAAGGTCTTACAATGAAATTTCAGCATTTTTCGACCTTCAATGTGAGGGTTGTAACATGCAAAAGCAAAAGAGTGGGGCCCTGCAGTAAAGAAGGGAACATGGAGGGGTTCTGTTTTAGGGATGTGCTAAGGGTCATTTCTTATTGTCCAAAACAATGCTACAAGTCTAATTTACTATTCATCTTTGACTTTAGATGGGTTTGAATTACTTTGCCTCTAACTTGTGTTTCTTGTTGCCAGACTATGACTAAGCAGTAGCACTGTTTCTGATAGCATAGGTTGTTTTCATCATCTTGCATCTCTTCCCCATCTTCATCAGTTTTAATTCTGCTTTTTTCTTAGCCACGCTTACAATTTCTCTTCATCCTCTCTTTTCTAGTTCCCTTTCCTTTTTTCATCCTTTTCTCACTCTTGTCTCAAACGAATTCTATTAATTTTTTGCTCCTCCTCTTCTTCAAAGCTTTTATTTTTTTCAGTATTCAGTCTCAGAAACACTATGCAGACATTATTTTTCCTCTAATTTCCCTTTTCTTTTAAATCTTTCTTTTATTTCAGCTAGTTTGCAACATCTCTTCAGTGTTGCCTTAGTGTCCCCACAGAGATCCCTATGACGTTATATTTCCACAAATTACATTTCCACATGGGAGGATAGTAGGTGTCACGTTTGACCAAAAAAACCCTCCTCCCCTAATTTGGTGAAATTCTCTCTCAGTGGCTACCTTGGAAGCCAACCACCCCCCACACCTTTCTTTCTCTATCACAGTTTTTATTGCTGAGCATGACATATAGTACAGAATATCCTTTTGGCCAGTTTGGGTCAACCAGCTGGGCTGTGTACCCTCCCAACTTCTTGCTTATTCCCAGCCTACTTACTGCCAGCAGGTCCTGAGTGGGAAAAAGAGAAAGCCTTGATGCTGTGCAAGCACTGATCAGCAACAGCCAAAACATTAGTGTGTTATCAACACTAGTTTAGCCACAGATTCGAAACACACCACTATACAGACTGCTGTGAAGAAAGTTAACTCTATCCCAGCTAGACCCAGTACAACTGGAAAGAGCCTAACCAGGGCCTTGTCAGGGAAAGAAAGGCACACATGTAACACCTCAAATGCAGATTATCAGGCATTCGATGTAGGAGCTCTGGCTGAAGTAGTATCCCCTGTGCTCCTGGAGAGAGGTGATGGTGACAACCAAATCCAACCATCTCTGCTCCAGCTATGTTCCGATATTTTCATCACAGCTCATCCTAGGCAATCACTGTGCTAGAAACACATCTATTTACAGACAGCAGAAGGGCACTTGTCAGAAGCAGAATGTCTTTTAGTTCCTGACATTTTTTTAAAGAAAAAGAAGTTTTCTTAGGTGTCCCCTGATAATAGTTAATAGCTCCCACTGTAGTAAGACTATCAGAGAAACTGGTTCACCTTTAATGTCACCACACAATTCTCTTTTAACTCTCTAGTTTAATAGCTATATTAAAACTGTTCTCTTTGGCAATCACTTCAGGAGACTTCTTATCCTGTCTCTCACATGGTTTTCTTTGAAGATTTTCTGCCTGCCCTTTCTGGTTAAGTCCATTGTCAAGTGTCCCAAAGCCTTCTGGCAACCAACTATGCAGTCTTTACATAAATGGTTGCGCTATGGGCACACTGTCTCTTGCAGCTATTGCTATATTGTTTGGAAAAGTTGCTGCTTCCTCAGCACTATTTTTGGCAAAGGTATGCTTCCCCACCACAAAAGTTGCATGGACTGCTCTTTGAGGGTCCTTTTCACTTTCGATCAAAATGAGCAGGGCTGGCATAACTGGCATAACTACTATTTTAGTTGCTTAGACTTATTCATCTAAAACCGCTTCATTTTGATTTAAAAAAATTAAGAAGAGGTCACTCAAGCAACTCAGCTGACAGATACAAGGGGGCAGTAACCATTAGCTGGAAGAACAAACTTCTTACAGAAGAGGGTGTGAGTGTGCATTTTCTCTTATTACTATTTGCATTTAAATACTGTGTGGAAAGCAGCAATAACATATCCAAGATCATTGCTAAATCTTTTTATTTACTTCCTCATAACCTTTGCGAAAGCATTTAATTTGAGTAGTAACTTTCTGAGCTTATTCTCAGTCTGATGTACTGATTGGGAAGGGACCACGACAGGGAGACTGCGTGTGTTCTGAGGAAATCAGGCACCAAATTTCCATTGAATTTCAATAGAAATTAGATAAGTTTTGAAAATGTTAGGCCCATATATAGATCCATAACTTGGATCTAAACTTTCAGATGAAGGATTGCTATTTTAGTCAATATAATTCTGGATTCTGGCTCATTTGGTGCATTTATAAATCTTAAAGTTCTACAAAAATAAAAATGAACTATCATTACTCTAAGAATAAGTGCAAAGACCAAATTCTCTACTTTTCCAGTAAGTTTTTTTGTATTCATCTTGGTAATCAATTACTGGAATGACAGACTTGGCATGTGGGTATTTAATTAATGAGAATAGGTGCTATTTGTAAAGACTGTCTTTACCCTAGCAAGGTTAATATCTTTCACCTCTCTGTAGTCAGTCAGAAAGCTGTTACTGTTGTGTGTGAGCACTCAACATTGAGCTCTTGTTCAGTCTGCCTGGGGAAGCTTCTTTCAACCCAATGACTATGGAAGTAGAATAGTAGGACTGGCATATGTCTGTTAAATTAACCCTTCAGAACATCCTTTATAGGCATCCGTAGCTGTTTTTTAAGTAGCGTAGCAACTTACAGGTAGTACAAATCACCACCTTTTTTGTACACCAGCTGTTTGATTTCACTGTTTGATACTAGCACAAGTTACTACTGGCATAAGTATGAGATAAAGCAGGAAGAAAATGAATGGTTGATAGGATCCCTTTGCTGGTCTGTATTTATTTTATCAAAGGTTTATTCGTAACTGGTTACCAGTTACAGTGGAGAGATGGTCTTTATTGCTATCAGCTGCTTTTCTTAGAAGATCGGGAAAGGCTTAGACCTTTGATATTTTAATTGGTTTTATCTTTCTAGGAAGAAATCATCACATCCTCAGGTGGGGAGCTACTACTGGAGCCATGTGGACAGCAGAAGAATCCACCAGACTACAGCCCTTTATTTGAATAACTGACCCAGGACTAACAGGAATGCATTCTGGATAGCTGTAGTAATAGATAGCTACAAAAGTAAACATTGAAGAGTAGTTAACAAACTTCCAAAGCCACTGGTCTTGTGGCCAAAAAGTATTCTCATTAGAAGGACCAAAATATTTCTGTTTTGCATCTGAATTAGCATCATTATTCATACTGTTAGCATATTAAAGGTGAGAAACTACTGGCAAATTACAAATGAGGACTATTCCCAGGAATTTTTCAAGGGATTGTGGCCAATTGCACTGAACACTAAGTTCCTCACTTTATTTTCTTAATGTCTGAGATTGAAAATGCAAAAAGCCTCAAGAAGTATGGGCAGGAACTATTCATAGATTATTGTACAAAGTACTAATATTGGTGAAGATATTCTTTTTTCCAAAGCAAGGTTTGTCAGTTTCTGTTGACGATCTCATTACTCAGTGGTGCACTTTTGATAACCAGAGGAGCAGTCTTAAAACATCCTTTTGCAGTTTGTGATTGCTGAAATGGTTAGGTGTAGCTGGAAACTTGCCATTGTGCTTTGGAATTCAGGCCTACAAAGTTCACCACAGCAGAGACAGAATGAGGTCATTCATATTTTATTTACAATTTCATGCAGTCCCACAGCCTTGGAAAGAATTTTACTCCTGTACAGAAAGTGGTCAGTTTATTCTAAACTAGTTATTCTAATGAAAGCACTTTGATTTGCAATAACAACAACTCTCACTGGCCTTGTCATGTTTTCTGCTTTCTGATGTGCAAGATACATGCTGGAGATTTCTAGCTTTACTTTGCTATAGGACCAGGTATTTTCCTTAGCTGAGCTATGGGTGAAGGTGGGGTTGGTATATTTATCCACAGAAAAGATACAACTAATTACATGATCATCATGCTATTTCATGTTTAAAAAAAGATGCACACAATGTGTTCTTGATCCATTTGTTATATATAACATGAAAATAGACCTGTAGCCTAGATCTGTGGAGCAGTTGCTTAGTGTTTGGACTATAAAAAAAAAAAATCTCATCACAGTAGTTAATTTGCCCTCCTGAAATTTGTGTCTTAGCAGTCCTTGCGCTCTGGGCTGTCACAAGGTATAGATGTAGTCTTGTGTTGTTTCACTGGTAAGCTGGATACTACTGAGGCAGCCAGTTCAGGAAATGGAGTGAAATGAGTTGGAGAACTGTTACTATTACCTTCCTGTGCTCCTTGCTCTATTCCCGTGAATGGCCAGATAGAAACTGCTGGGTATAGAAGTGTTCTTTTCAGCTCCAAACATTCATTCTGCAGGGCAATATTTCAAATAACCAGGTTGTGACAGTTTTATATGCAAGTGATTTTTTTCAAGAGTGAAGTGGGACATGAGGGAAGTAGCTGCGTACCTGTTGGTTAGCCTGATAGTCATGCCTTTAATAGCCAGTTTCTCAGTACTTTTTCTTATGTGATATGTATTTTGAGATGTAAAGTGGACTGATCTGTATGTGTTACTGTACCTCCATGGTGAATTTTTTCCTGGAAATCTCTGAACACATAGGGAAGGCACACTGAGTATATTTCTATATGCTACTGCTTTGAGCAGTCTCTGAATTCCTATGTGATTCTCTTCCAAATCCCAGTGTAGACTTCCCTCCCAACCCCCATGTAAATCCAGCTCTCCTCAAATAGTCATGTCTCTTGACTCACTGTTACCTTCTGTACTTTGTCTGACCTAGATGGTAAGCTCATCTAGGAAAGAAACTTGTCTTGTCCAAGCTTATAAAGCACACTATATATTTAAGGTGCTACAATAATAATAAATACCTGTGGTAATAATAGCAACAATTTTTTCATAATTAATTCTACAGTTAGCCCATATTAAAGTACAGATTTTTGCATACAAACTTCATTGTTGTTCAGGAAAATTTTCTTTTGTTAACATTGCTTTTTGTGTGATTTAATCCATCAATGTTTGTGACCCTTGAAAAGAAAGTTCTAATGAACTTTCCACAGAGACTTAGCTGGACAGTTTCTGTATTAATCACTTGGGACACTGGGTCAGGAGATTTTAAATAGTTACTGTTAGCACCTCATAACAAAGCAAATCAGGACACAGCAAATAAGCAATGCTTACTAGCTGGAGCAGCTGTTCTTAGTGCACAGTGGTCAGATAAGATGACAGCTGGGCTTTTCACAGCAAGTAGGCTTACAAAGGTAGGACATCTTTAGCTATGTGTCTGATACCCTGGGAAACAAAGTGGCTTGGCAGCTAGATAAAGGGTCAAGATACACAAGTGGTCTTGGAATTTTGTTGAAGTGTGGTCCTTTGCAGGTCACCAGGGGCTGGATTCTCAAAATGAAATACAGCTCTGCAATTCTGAACATAGTAACACTTATGTAGGCCTGTAGTAGGATCTGTAGTCTCCATTAAATGAGAAGCCTGGTATGTGTGATCCGGGATCAGAATACGCCTGGTACAGGTATATACAGACATTGAATCCAGCTACCAGAATGTGGAGCTCAGCACAGGGTAATTCACTGTGCTTCAAATACGGAGTCTGTAAAATAATCACAGAGTAAGTTGCTTTTTTCCAATAGAACATTCAATAGTGCAATTTACCTCCCCCAAAGAGTTCCAGTATCTACTAGCTGCTTCCTCTGAGAAACTAGCTCTGCACTTGCTGCCTCTATATAGACATCTCAAGAACCACCTCAGCCTCAGGTTATTCACAGCTGCACATGTTCCATCACAGAACATCTGGACCCCTACTTTAAAGGAGAATGAAAAGGGACCTTTTAAAGTTAAAAAATGTAGGTATCCATAGACTTAGCTCTGAGGCCAGAGAGCAGCAGCTGGGTGCGTGGGACTGAGGGTCTAAAGGTGGTACTGAGTAATTAAGGTGGTATTTAAACACCTAGACATCTTTGCAGACTGGTGTTTTGCCTTTATGAACTGTAAACAAACAAACAAAAGGCATAAAATGCTGCCTTCTCTTTGGAAAAGGTGCTAGGCATTCTAGAAAAGAAGGCGTGCAATTTCCAAAGTTTTTGGAAGATTACTTAACTCATTGTACACAATTTTGGGAATGTTTATAGACAGAATATTGAAGAACTTGATCCATAAGGAATTCACATTCAGAGACTGATAATAATACAGCCATTTATTTCTAGTGACACACTTCCCAGCAACTCCTTGCATTTTGTTTAGCTGATAAGACGACTTTGAAATATTATCTCTTTAGCTTATGTGTCCTCTTGTGATGTAATTAACATCACAACAGCATCATCATTTTCACTTTGGAGCACATTTCTTACTTTTAATTTTCTAAATTTTTCTGTCTGAATTCCATCCATTTCTCATTCTAGGTTTTACCTGGCTTTAAAATAAATCCCTTGTAAGTTCCCCTGCAAATGAAATTACTTGGAAAACTGCAACTTATCTGAGAGTTTTATTATGCTAATAAACGTCAGAATTCTCAAGTAAAGGAATTGCTTTTTTTTTGCCATAGCCCCATAGAAATAATGAAAAATAGCCAGCCAATTCATAGAGTTACCAGGAAAGAAAAACTCAGCAATACATAACCAGAAGCAGCAGCAATAAAATACAGTGCAACTTAACTGAAGATAAATTTTGAAGGAAATAAAAGGAGATCATAGCAAGCAGAAATTAAGAAGAACAGAAGCTTTCCTTGGTAGAGATATGCAGCTGCTGCAAATACACTTGAGGGCTGTGAGTGAAGTACAAGCGTGGAGATGTTTTCTAAGCTTACAAATGCTTCTTGTTGCCTTCCAGAAAATAAGTGGACTATGAAAAGGTAGCCAGTTAGCAGGAAGAATAGAAGGGAAAACAGTGATGGAGTAAATATGGAAAATTAAGAAAATAAGAAAGGGGAAAATGTGCTTATCCCATTGTTTTGAAAGCATTTTGGACTTTTGTTACTCTGGGAGGAGGACTGGGCACTGCTACCTCCCTTTTGCTCTGCAGGTCTTCAAGATTTCAGCTTTGAGCTAAATCTACCTTGGAGCTAGATTTTACATCCTCAGTCTGTAAGAGTTGGGCTGGTCCATACTGCAGCCTTGAATGCTGCATCTGCTTCACACTGTCTGCCTCTACATTTACTGCTGTCTGAAGCTGTTCATCACTGTGTACAAAATCTTTTTAGTGCTGCAGTTTCATTGTCTGGAATGGCTAGCTTTATTCTATTACACAGTGACCTTCAAGTCTTGCTTTCTGGTCTGTTTTTCTAGTGGTAGCTACTGTTGAGTCATAAGAGGTGTGTGTTATGGATTTTCATTATAACATTTCCTGTCAATGTATCTTGTCAATGAGGCCACTGGGAATACACTGAGAGACCTATTATGGTAATTCTGTTCCATAAGGAAAAACGCTACAGCAATAAGGAAAACTTTTAAACTTCTAAATGAATTGAACTTTTCTTCATATCTGTTTCACAGCAATAAAATATGGCACAAAAGGTCCCAAGCTTGTTTCATGTATCTTTGAAAAAGCAGCTCTTGATTTATTCTTGCTTCTTGCTGGATCCACAGATGCATCCGTTCTTTCTAATTTTGTTTTAATCTGTTATTGTACATAGACATCTCCAATTTAATACTGCTCTCTTTAAAAGAGAACAAAAACCAGGCAAAGAAATTGACAGCAATCATGGATAAGATTTTCAAAGCCAGTCTATTACATCTTATAATTACTGTAATGAAATAATTATGTAGTATGAGTATTTAGATATTAGTTTTATAAAAGAATATTCCAGGGCAACTGTTAAGTACTAAATCCCTATTGTACTTAACAAGTACTGAGCAAAAGAAGATAGCTCCTGCCTCAAGAAAGAGATACCTAAAAATTTTAGTTAGATTATTTTCAGACTTACTGAGTAGAAACTGTTTCCAAAGACCACATTCAGAGTGAGAATTTCCACTATATTTCAAAGACTTTGAATCAAATTAATAAAACCTATTTCTTTGCTGAGGTAAGCCAAGATTAATATACTGACTACAGTAAAACAATTCAGTTTTGTACAAACTAGGGATTCACTTCTGCTCATTCTTCTCCTGAGTCCCCACAGACCTGAATATAGAGCGTTAATGGAGTTACACCACATTTCACTGCAGTCTAAACTCTTCTCTTTACGTAATGCCACAACACAAATCTGGTCTCAGGTGAAATGTGGTAGTTCACAGTGGGAGAAATTTTTTTCTTCCTTTGTATGAATAAATTCATTTGCGTAATTTACAGATTGGAGTTTATTTTTCAATGATTTTCAAGGACTGACTTTCTTTTCTGTTTTATTATGCGCTTGCTTTAAGATTCCTTTTTCCCTTCCCAAGAGCATAGGGTTAGTGACCTCTGTGAAGTAATAATGTGTCCCTGGCTGGGCCATCAATTGCAGAATGAGGTGTTTGCACTTGACCAAATGTTTGATTTGTGTTTCCTGAGATGAATCTTCTGGATACATACTTACTGTCTGATGATAATGATGCGTAATTGATTTTTATAGCTAATTTCTTGCCATGCAAGTGCATCTCTTCAAATATTTGTTTACTGCTAGTGATTAGTCCTGTAGCTTGTATATTTACATTATGACCCATAGCTAATGCAAATTTTCTACCAGGCTGGAGCCTTCAATGAATTTGGTTTCTTCTTGCTTGGAATTTCTTCCAGTAGTTTTAAATTAAGGTAACATCATTTTATGGTATCTTTGACACTGTCTCTCATGGCATACTCCTTGAGAAGCTGGCGTTTTGTGGCCTGGATAAGTGCACTATTCACTGGGTGAAAAACTGGCTGGATGGCCGAGCCCAGAGGGTCGTGGTGAATGGGGTGAAATCCAGTCGGCGGCAGGTCACGAGTGGTGTTCCCCAGGGCTCGGTGTTGGGCCCTGTTCTGTTTAATATCTTTATCGATGATTTGGATGAGGGGATTGAGTGCACCCTCAGCAAGTTTGCAGACGACACCAAGTTGGGAGGCAGGGTCGATCTGCTTGAGGGTAGGGAGGCTCTACAAAGAGATCTGGACAGGCTGGATCGATGGGCTGAGGCCAATTGTATGAAGTTTAACAAGGCCAAGTGCCAGGTCCTGCACTTCGGTCACGGCAGCCCCATGCAGCGCTACAAGCTTGGGGAAGAGTGGCTGGAAAGCTGCCCAGCAGAGAAAGACCTGGGCGTGCTGGTTGACAGCCAGCTGAATATGAGCCAGCAGTGTGCCCAGGTGGCCAAGAAGGCCAATCGCATCCTAGCCTGTATCAGGAACAGTGTGGCCAGCAGGAACAGGGAGGTGGTTGTTCCCCTGTACTCGGCACTGGTGAGGCCGCACCTCGAGTACTGTGTTCAGTTTTGGGCCCCTCACTACAGGAAAGACATTGAGGTGCTGGAGCGTGTCCAGAGAAGGGCAACCAAGTTGGTGAGGGGCCTTGAGCACAAGTCTTATGAGGAGCGGCTGAGGGATCTGGGGTTGTTCAGTCTGGAGAAAAGGAGGCTGAGGGGAGACCTTATCGCTCTCTACAACTACCTGAAAGGGGGTTGTAGTGAGGTGGGTGCTGGTCTCTTCTGTCAGGTGGCTGGAGATAGGACAAGAGGAAATGGCCTCAAGTTGAGGCAAGGGAGATTTAGGTTAGATATTAGGAAAAATTTTTTTACTGAGAGGGTTGTCAGGCATTGGAACAGGCTGCCCAGGGAAGTGGTTGAGTCACCATCCTTGGAGGTATTCAAAAAGCGAGTGGACAGGGTACTCCAGGGCATGGTTTAAGGGGCATGGTTAATGGTTGGACTTGATGATCTCGAAGGTCTTTTCCAACCGAAATGATTCTATGATTCTATGATTCTATTAAACATCAATAAGTGATTTTTTTTCTTACGGAGGAGAAATAGCTTCAAAAGAGATTGGACATTTAGTTTAGTCCTAATTGTGTTAGTTTGATCTATGTGCAAAGAAAACACTTAGCATGTTAATGTCTTCTTTAAAGTTTAGCTGCCATTTCTCCCCTGTTCTCAGTTTTAATGAGAACTGTATGTGGGAGAAGGTCATACGCTTATGAGCAATGGAGAGAAAAGAGAGGAAGTAGGACTGTCTTATTCCATATAATTTTACATATAACAGCAGGCAAAGTCTTGAATCAAGTATTTCCTGAGATGCACTATTTTTTCTGCTTAGCATTCAGAGGATCTAGCCTGAGACCTATCATCACTACTTTTCCCTTACCTAAGAGCAACAGGAAAGTATTCATACCGGGTGTGAAAAGGGCCCGAATGGAATTGAATGAGTAACATTACAGTGCCCCAGGAATGGTACAGTAGTAGTGCAAGTCAAGAACATGGTAAAGACATATTTTGTATATAGGTGTGTAGAACTAGGAGTGC
Source organism: Harpia harpyja (assembly GCF_026419915.1). Lineage (NCBI taxonomy): Eukaryota > Metazoa > Chordata > Aves > Accipitriformes > Accipitridae > Harpia > Harpia harpyja. The sequence goes on along the minus strand of NC_068949.1, from coordinate 17,392,874 downwards.
TTGCAAATTCTTGTTTGTTAGAAGTTAATTCTTTTAATTATATGATTGTCATTAATGGTCAATGCATGGGAAGACATGGCCAATCTTAATGAACTTCCTATTCCACAAATTCATAGAACATAGATTGCCTCAAAGGAAAATCAGAAATACTTGTCTTAGACAAGAGTTAATATGCATTACTGTATGATATTTGGGGCAGAGAATTTTAAAATGTGTTATGCATCCCTATCAGGATATGAGAATGTACAAGCTAAACACTGCTTTCCACATAAAGCATAATGAACTTCTCAATGTAGTTTTTATAGCACTTAAAAAGTCAATGAAGAATAAAGCTATCCCCAGTTATACTCCTCTCCTGTAGGAAATGCTGTCACTACTGTAAACAAGAAAATGTCTTCTCATCTAGGAGTTTAAGATTAATAATGGACTTAAATATTACAGCAAATAATTTCAGAGCGCTGTACACTGAACACTGCACTCCAATTAGTAAAATAGCCTGTTGCACTTATATTTGTTCTTGGTTCTCAAACTTGTCTTGCTTGTGATAGCCTGATGCTAAAGAGAAGTAAGTTTTTAGTAAGTCATTCAAATCCAACTTTATGGAAGATGTATTAAGGTATATGTTTCATTATCATTTTTATCATTAACAGTTTCTCTCAGGGAATCCCAGAAAATAAAAAAAAATTCTAAGAGCGATGACTAAATGCATACAGCTCTGGTCTGACCGCTAGACAGTATTTAGTTATGTTTTATGGGCTGTACTCACAGCATGCTGGTTCATTCATTTTGAATTTCAGTACCCTATGTGCTACATTGGAACCTATCTACATTTTTTTAATAACAAAACAGTAAAGAGCAGTGCATGTGAGCAAACTGTTCTATGGGATGAAAATGTTCACCAAATTCCAATGCTGAGCCCCCACAACATCCACTGGAGTTCATGTGGCAATCCCTAGTTGATAAATATGAGAATTTTTGTATAAGGATTGCCTGTCAGAATCACTTTTCCCTTCCCCCAGAAAGAAAGTGAGATACTCTAGAATCTTCCATTGACACTTTTTAATGGAGAAACATTCTGTTTTCAAAATGCAAAGCTTCGTGAAATTGTTCCTATTTTTTAGAGTAAAAAAGATTAAAAGTATCTAAAGGCATTTTTAATTGCAGAAAATATGAAAAGTATGCACAAATTTAACACCAAAAAAATCTGGGTTTTATTCAGCCCTAAAAGAAAATGTCCTGCATTAGCCTCCAAAATCAATACAGATATTCAATGTTTTTGACATTACATTAGGTATCCATTCTCTTCTTTAATGCTAGTTTCCTTTTAAGGGAGAATGGAAATACCCAGGGAACAGTTATTCAAAATGTCAAGCCCATTAAATATCTGGTTTGACAACTGAAATAAATTTATGAAGGTTTAAATAAGACCCCAGGTAATGTTTTCTCCAGAAAAAAAATCAAGCTAGTGAGGTGGGTGAGTTCAGAAAGAACAACTGACGTATATTGCTCACAATTTTGTGTATTTTGTGTTATATGCTAGGATCCTTACAGTATGATTTCCATTTAAACACTACTAAAAAGTGTGAGCACTGAAAAATAATTAATTTAAATGGAAAAATAAATAACATAATGGAAATTGTCTGCTATTCCAGTTTCTCTGAAAAAGGCTAATCCTATCAACACTAAGGTTATGTGAAAGACTAAGCCTATTCATGAACTTTTGCAGGAAAAAGGATCTAATTTTCCAAGTCATCATTGGGACTAATCACAACACAAATCTCCTCCTGGTTGAAGGTCTTTGATTAAGAAATACAAAGTTCTGACTGCACATTCAAATACTAAATGGAAACATTTGCAATGAACCAGTTGCATGCAAATGCAAACCATCCCACAGAATAGCCATTGTCATGTAGGAAAAATGAATAGCTTGGACTTCAGTTGTTCACCTTAAGCAGGACTAGAAATGTTGACTTAATCCAGAGATCCAGGTCAGTGTGGTATCAGCTCCTCTGTCAAAGATCACTGGTTATTTGAGGAGACATGAGGTCAGGAGAGAGTGTGAAAACTTTTGAAACCTTGAAATATTTCTGTGATAGGAAAAAAATTCTTCCCCACCCTAGGTAAGAGTCAGTTTGCAAAAGAAAAAGAGGAGGCTTTGTGAAACTGTTGCAGACATCTTTTTTCCTGTTGGTGAGTAGACGTTTAGACAGTTTGTTGAAGTCAACGAGAAGTAAGTGGGGAATAAGGATTTCACAGCAGGGTCATTTTTTATTCATTCTGTTCTACAGCACCGCACATACAGTCATGAAGTGCTAACCCATCTGTTCTCGGAAGTTGTTCAAATCCAATGGACTAAAAATATTCTGTCTGCCAAGGAGACAGTCAAGGTGGTTTGAAAAGGCTTGGATGCTTTTACTTTGGGCCACAGTCTGCAGATAAATTAAGAGGCATCAGGGCTTTTTTTTTGTTCCCTCTCCTCCTCACCCAGACCTATTAATAATGAACCAAATTCACAACAACCAAGGAGAAACCTGCCTGCTGGCTAATATTCTGTTTGTAATACTGTGTCTGCACCTGCCCATGGTGCTAAAATTCATTTCGAGTTACACTTTAGTAATTGATGATCACTTGCCATATCCCTTTATAAAGCTTTTTTATCAATGTCTTTGGTGGTTCATTTTGTATCAGCAGCAGATCAATGAAATTTTAATGGAGCAGAATGCTCTACTTGAGTCTGAATTAATGTTGCTTTACCTGTTTCAATATCAAGTGAAGTTTTCAATGACGAGAAGGATAAGAGTTTTTCAGATTTTTTTCTTCGATAACTTTGTTTCTGCACAATGGTGGCATCCTTGTGATCAGCTCTAATAAAGATTAAATGCATGAATGAACTTAGTTTTACATTAGCAATGTGCTGTGAGAGACAGTGGAAAAATGGGGGGGTTTGAAGCTGATACCTGAATCCTTGTAAATGTAAATGCCACCGAGATGTAGCAGGGAACACATGAACTCCTAGAATACTAGCTGGGGAGTCTGGGAGGATCTGAAATGGTTTAGAAATCTCCAAGGTAATGCAGTAATTAACCACGCACAGGGAAGTATAACAAGGCCATGAATTGAGTTCCCTTCTTTAAAACTGCAGGAGGAGCCTGTGTTGTTATCAGAATAATCCCACATCACTGCAGGAATAATATCAACCACTGCAGCCACCTCAGAGCAGCCTGTGAAGTACAGATGTCTTGCCTGTGAACTCAGCACAGGGGGACTACTGGGGCTTTGAGTGCATGGATCCTGCCGGTCTATGTCTATCACCAATTAAGAAACTATGGATCTTGAGAAACTTCAACAACTCTCACATTGTCTTGGAGCCATCTGTACAGCAAAGTGATTGAACTATTTTATTCCCTTGTAGAAATGATTTCTTTCTGGTCCTCTAAGCCACATGAACTAATTATGTGGTATTTCACTTTATTTTTTGCTACTATAGATGACTAAAAAGCATACGACAAAAGAAAATTACTTCCACTCAAGCTTAAATAGACTAGGAGGGAATATAAGCCTTTTCCTGACGATTTAGCTCAAGGCTTGTGCTGCAAATTGCCGCAGCCCGCCTGCTCCCTCAGGCCCCCCTCAGGCCCTCCCTCCCTCAGGCCCCCCCTCAGGGCCTCCCGGCCTCAGGCCCCCCCTCAGGCCTCCCCTCAGGCTGGCCCCCCCTCAGGCTGGCCCCCCCTCAGGCCCACCCTCAGGCCCCCCCCCAGGCCCTCCCTCCCTCAGGCCGGGAGCCCTGCAGCGAGCGGCGCAGGCAACCGCCAGACGGCAAGCGCGCTTTGCGAAATGCCACTTGGTTTTGGCCTTTCCGAAATGGGACTGTTAGACTTCATGCTTCAAATCAGGCAATTTTTAGCCATTCTAAACACAAACTAAAAAACCCTTTGCAAATGAGAGAAAAATTGAGGTAAGTCTCAAGCAAACAACATTTCTTGGTTTGCGTTGGAGAAAATTCATTTAATTGATCTAAATTCACCTGAACTGGTCTGGATTCATCCCCTGGCTTGGCTTTCGTCACCGGTTTTGACGGACTTCCCTCTTTTTCCCCTCCTGCTCCCCTGTCCCCGGTCTCTCAGTGTGGCAGCTGGACGGAGGAACTGTCCCCTAGCCCAGCCTTGTCACCGTGTGGGTTTGGGGACGAGAGGTGCTATGGCGAGCTGGGGTGGCTGGAGGAGCTGGCAGCTACAGCAGCTGCCGAGGAGGACGCGGGATGGAGCTGTCGTGGCATAGTTCGCCCATCACTGCTCCAAAGTGAAGGCTTGGAGGTTGAGTGCAGCTTTACTGGAGGAAGCTTTCAATAGCAGTTTTCATCTGCTATTTACTGAGTCGTGTCTGAGCCTGGGCCTGAAATGCAGGCCTGATAAAAACTTCTTCCATGGGTTGATTCTCCTCAGGCTGAACATAGCAGATAATTTACAGACTGACAAGATAAAACTGGCAATAGGAAATACACGGGGGAACGCCGAACTATCCCGGTTTAAGGACTCTTCATCTGCTGAAGAGGACTTAGTTGTGCTCCTTGTGGCTGGACAATAGAAATGGGAAGACCATAAGGAAGGAAGCTGCCATATTGCCTTCAAAGACAATGGGAAGAAGCCCTCCTCTCCAGTAATATTCACCTGATGAAGGCGGACTGGTAGGTAAGATGCATTTTTTTGTTGTTGTTTGGCTTAGCTTCCTGGAATTGCCAGGTTGACGGTGCTGGAATGCAGGAAAGATATTGGCTGATTTTTGAAATAGGAAGACCGACGCTGATTGCTAAGGAGGTTAGCATTCACTGGCCCAATTCTAGAAAGAATCTAAAGGAAAATATTGTCCAACATGTTTGTATCTCCATGAATCAGTAAAAGAAAATAAAATATTAGTTCAGTATTAAGGATATTTAAAAAAATGTAAATGTTTTTCAGTGTTTCCAATGAGTGTTGGATCAAGCGTTGAATGCAAAAGAAGATAAATCTGCCTTCTCACCTTCACAGTCACAGCTGAAACACACATTACCGGGGCAGCTTGTGTTTCCCTTAATGGAACTGTTTCTATTCAATGAAACAAAGTGTATCAGTCTCTGAAACCGTAAATTTAAATCTTATCACTGACACCTTTCTCCGTACAGCACCAAACACAATTTCAGATACAGGAGAGGGAGAACTTTTTGAAGACTTAGAAATGTCAAAATAAGAAATGTCTAAAATGGAATTCTTGTGGTAGAGAAAGCAGAGTGGCAAACCGCTATGTTCTGGTTGATTTGATGTGCTTTGATAAGCACAGTCTATAAACTTTCAAAAACTGGGACTATTTAATACATACTGAAATAATGCTCAGTAATGTAATGTAATAAAGCTTTTGCATAATAAGGAATGTTATTAATAGCTACCAAGAATACAATGATGCCTGTTTTTCACAATGAAATTATTCTGGTTTGATTTCTTTTTCTAAAGTAATCTAGGTATGCATACTTTCACTACAGAAGAACAAGCTAGAGAATATCTAAATGAAGTTAACACTTTCTTAAATAGTTCAGATGAAATGTTTATGCTTATTTAATATTTTGTGGGTATTTTCCATGGTAATTTAATTTTCAACAAACCAAGGAGTCCAACAGAGAAAATAAAATGTAGACATACGATATTGTAATTTTAGTTGATTAGAAGCAACAGGTAAAAGATGAAGAATCTCCTGCCCTCATTCTGCACAGCACAACACTAGGTTAAAGAGCCACTTCATGGCATGAAAGAAAGGGAGCTGCTTTAGCTCAGAATGGAAAAATTGTAGAATCATAGAATAATTTGAGATTTTAGGGGGTCTTTGGAAGTCACGTCTGTACTAAAATTTGAGGATGGCTTCCCCTGGACTTGTGTGGAGTTTTTCCTCAATTTTCTTTGATCTTTCAGCCTCTGGGATTTTTTGGTTTTCCTTCCTTGTCACCACACCCTCTGGAGAACCATAGTTGACTAATTTATTGGTCCAACAAATAAATTTTCAGATCTGTCCTTATATTGTAACACATCTCTCTCAGATTGCCATTCCTGGAGCTCATCTTTCAGTGAAGTTTTTGCCATGCACTTTTTTTTTTAATCTTAGATTACAGCAGAGATGCTGGAATTCATTATGTGTGAATATGGACAGAAGTTCTACTGAAAAAGGCTGAAAAGTATTTTATGGAAGAAGAGAATTCTCGCCCATGTTTCATTTTTGCAGTATTAAAGTTCTTAATATGTATGTAATAGAGCTATAGAGAGGGTGTTGTTGTTGGGGTTTTTGTTTGTTTGTTTGTTTGTTTAAAAAACTATTTGATGGGATACAAGAGGATGTGTTGAAGACTTCATTTTAGCCTAGACAGCTGGAGTTTCTTCTTTAAGCTTTGTATTTTACAGTGACTGCTGTTGTTGCACGTCTGATAAAATGCTGTTGCTGTGAGTTCTGTAACAGCTGCAGATATGACTGACAAAGTGTCTAGGGTGTTGGGAGCTATACAAGAAAAAAATAACCCCAGGCCATTTCTAACCAAAGAATGCAAGGCAACCATTCATCGCTATTGACAGCAGGAAAATGAATAAATATTGTAATAGATATATGTCTACTCAATGAATTTATATTAGCATCTGAGTGATGTCCTGTCTCAGGAAGGCTAGTAGACCAGTGTTATTAACTTCCTTGATGGAGATCTTTCCTTTCAGGCAGTGAATTTGTGGTGTGAAATCAACATCTTGTTTTTCTTGTATTCTTTTACTTCCTAAAGGAGTATGCATATTATTACATTATACTATGTTTAAAAGAAATAATAATAAAAAATGTCTTAGTTGCATGTCCAGAGCTAGGCTCCAAAATTCACATTTTGGCACCACAATAGAAGTGGCCAAACTGAAAAGTCTCAGATATTTTACATAACTTTATATGTACAATGTATGTTCATCATATTGGGAAAATTATGATTCAATATAGATGCAAAATAATAAATTTGGAGCCTATGTTGAGGCACAGAAAGTTCTGACAGTTCTTGTCAACCTGTTTAGACACAGATTATAAGAGTCCCTCATCATTAGTAATCATAAGGCTATAAAAGGAGTCAATGGATCATGTTTTCTGGGACAATAAACATCTAATTATAGCACAGCTCAGCCTATGAACTGGTTCAGTGTTTCTACTTCATTCTTCTTGTTGCTCAGTTTTCCAGGTCCAGGATCTTCTGCTTCTTTTCAGAGATATAGCTATCTTCCCCTTCTTGATTTCTCCCTCCTGCTTACCTTTTTCTTTTTTTTTTAGTCTAGCGTTTGCTGGTAAGTTGTAGGCACTTGAGTGCACCATTAAAGTGTGCTTGAATCATTCCTTTAGCAACTTTGCCAGAATAGTTATTGTAGAAAAGTTATTGTAGAAAAAGCAGAGAAGAAAAAGTCAGATAAACAGTTTAGTTAAATAAAGGAAAACAATTTCAGGCAAACTGAATTCATTCTGGTTTTATACGTAACAACCAGAACTCTTTTGAACTTTAAGAAAAGCTCAGTGCCTTCACTTCCAGTCTCCCCTTAGGCTATCCTGATTTCCTGATTCTTACTAGTTTCGAACTGAGTGCTAAAAGAATGCTCTGTTAGTGCTCCCCTGATCCGAAACTCCTGGAAATCCATGCAAGTCTGCGTTTATCTTCATTTTCCAACTTGTTAAATGTCTGATTCAAGAAGATATATAAAGAATGGGAAGTCTCAAAAGAAGAACTTTCTAGGAATAAATCTGATGGATCCCAAAGACCTGAATTCCATGAAACAATTTCAGATGAGTGTCTGAACTCTTGTGCTTCATCTAAAAACATCTGAACTTTTTAAGAACAGCCAATCTCTAATGAAAATGTCCTTATGTATTTTTTAATCTATCCTGCTACTTTGGATAATAAGTCCTTTAATAACTCTTCAGAATACATCAAAATGTCATGCTGTGCCAAACGCCTACTTTTTTCCCTCTGGATCCTAGCTTGAAAATGAATGCTGTACAGTAGGAGATCATTCTGGATTACAGAACAACTTCTCAAAATGTCAGTGGTAAATAGTCAGCAAATCCCTCATTATCAATAAAATGGCACTGATATTCAGTAAAAAGCCATTTGTAATACTTTCAAATCCATGTCCTCACAAACTTTTTATCTTGTAGCAATCCCACCAGCACCAAGCAAAATACAGTTTAATGCAAGAGGGATCTTTGGGGTTTTTGCTTGCCTAATGAACTTGAGTAAAGGTTTTAGAAACTGTTGCTGGACAAGGGACTTTGATTTTAATAGTGTTTTAAATGAAACCATTTAAAGATGTTTTTAATTCCCCATCTTTCATCACTGTAATAGACATAAAATCCTTCAGTATGTGCTCAGATACCATTCATTTTCTGAATAAGAGTCTATTATTGTTTATGAAACTGCTTTGCTTTAAATACTAGCTTGAATGTCACTAAATTAATCTTGTTGAGGGCTTTGGTCTCTGACTTGTGTTTAGTTACCTTATTCATTTACATATATTCCTTAAAAGCTCTCAATCTTGTGTGAAGTGAAAAAACCACCTCTCTAGTGTTACTTTTGTGGAAATTGTAACTCAATAGCCCTAAAGCCAGTATTTCTTTGATGTAAGTCAGCTGTAAAATTCCCATTGACTTCATTGGCAGAAGAGTTAGACCCATATGAGAAGCAGAGAAAGAAAACAAGTCAGTGGAAAAAATGCTATGAAAATTTTATACTGTCAGAGAAAATGTGGTGATGTTCAAGGTAACAAGCGTGAGCATAATGGTAGGCATTGGTGTTGAAGAGTGCAACTTGGTTAACTGCAGTGCTGGGCTTTCAGCACCATGTAACTGTACAGTTCATCTTGGTTCTGTAGATTTTAAGACTGGGAAGATGAATTTGACTCTATGCTTTTGACTTACCTGCTGAGATTTCTGACTGGTGATTAGGTAGCCGTTTACTGGGAATCGCACTAATGTAAGACAGCTCATCTTATATTAACTTCTATAACACATCAGCCTGAACTGAGCTGTCCTTGAATAAATGACTCACAAGGGCAAGTCTAGGTATCTGGTTGCATGCTGCTAGCCAGTCAATCATATGTGAAGTATTAGGAGAGCTCATAAAATGTAACTAATAAAAAAATAATTTTACCAGGAGATAAGTGGATCTGTAAAATTTTTGCCAAAAGAATAACAATGGAAGTGACCTTGTAAAATGCATCTGCTACACCTTAGATATTGTTGCTTACAAGTAAACATTCTTTCAATAACATGCAGTACTAGGTCTTCAAACAGAGAATTTTTTGAAAGGAAAATCTCTCAAATTTTTGAATTAAAATTGGCTAGATTTGACTTCCAGAAATGATCCAGTCTGAGTAAAACAGTGCCACAAATGTGTGTCAGAGTTGTTCTCAAATACCAAACCATTTTAAAATCAGATTCATGAATAGTAGGTGTAGCAGGGAGCCATCTGGAGACGTGAGCCGAGTAACAACCGGACACCGATACAGTTAAAGTTGTTCTCCCTTTATTGCCCAAATAGCGTGCTTATATACCTTGTCAAGCTAAACATCAGCTGTCCACGCGCCAAAAGCTAAAATATAATTGGTTATACTATCTCTGTCCACGCGCATAAACATAGGACACAATTGGTTATACTAAATCTGTACACGCGCCTAAACATAGGACACAATTGGTTTTACTAACTAAAACATGCGAAACTTGTCTCAGCCTAATTGGTTAAGATAAACTGCCGAATTGAGGTTCTTCGTGCCAAGTTCCCTTTATCTTGGAATGTGCACCTGTGTTCTTCTAATTGGCATCTTTCATTTTTTGTCTTCTTGTTTATTCTGTTCAAGACCTTCTAAAGGCGTCTGGAATACTTTTGCGACCGTTAGCTAAATATGTGTCCGCAACAATTCCCCCTTTTTTGTTTTTTCATCAATTGTTTCCATCAATAAGTTCTTAAACTTCGTTGATGCCGGTGGAACCCCCTATTAAACCTGTGAAAAAGGGATTGCTTGGTGCTGCTGTACAGAGGCATAAGCAATCTTGTCCGGTCACATCAGCCAGGGTCATCCAGATGTTTTCTTTGGCTTGCAGCAGTATCCGTGACTACATCCAACCGAGGACTGTGAGGAAGATGGACCATCCATACATTCTTGTGCCGTCTTGCACCGCAAACTCAGCTCAGCAATCGGTAGGTTCCAGCTTTACGTGGGCGTCCCCACGTAGGCAACGATGGCCTTTCCATACACCAGCCCGATGCTCTTCGGAAAATCCCGGTATTTATACATCTGCAGAGGAACGGATTTCAGCACACGTGGCCAGCGGGTGCCAAAATCCGCCTCGGTTGCAACATGGGGAGCCTATGACGCATGCGCTTGCTGGCCAGGCGCACTGCACGAGTCGTAGCCACCCTGTCTATTGGTTCATGGGCTTTGTGATGCAGTTGCAATGCACAAAGAATCTTGACCCTTCACGTTGATCAAGGTAACCTACAAGATCTATGAACACAATTAATTAAACACAGTAAAAGCAACATTATACCTAATAAAATACACAAGAATAAAAGAAACCCCGATTTTTAACAAAGATACAAACCAACTCCTAAATCCCCATCCCGCAGCTAAATGCTCTAAGCCGAAATGACAGCTTTCTTAATTGCGTTAAAGCTCTTGGAGCTCCTTCTTGCCTCTGCAGTTCTGTTATCTTGTTTATTAATTGCTCCACTGTCCAAGTTCTTCATGTCCATTGTTTTTCTGGTGGTTCAAAGTCCGTTCATACTGCAGCTGTCACGTACTCTGGCCCACTCACGCTAACTGCGGCCTACTTATGCTAACTCTAAATAATCAGGCTCAAAGAAATGTCCCCCATTTTCCATGAAATCTCCCACAAGTAGCTAAGTTTCAAACATACATTCTTTTTTATAACATTACTCACATGCTCATGACAAAAGTTTGTAGACCTCTGCTTGACTTCACTAAAGCCTGGACTGCCCACATACCTTTGCTTCGTCAAACTTGTGATTCCTGAAAGTATTTTATGATTCTTTCTCCAGCTTCTTTTTCCTTCTAAACTGCCCATCATGGTCCATAATTGAGCAGTCAGCAATGTTGACAGTTAGTGGATTGCATAGTTGAATCTCAAAGCACTTTCTGCTAGGACTATGGATTAGACTACTGCAGTGGTATGCCTCATTTAACACTTGAGCAGAGTTGGAAACAGCTAGGGCTGAACTTACTTGAATAACTCCATCCGAAAGGGAGAGAGAGTGTGCAAGCTCCAGAGGATAATCTAGACAGACTTCAAGATGTAGAAAGCAGAGCTTTAAGATGTAAAAATGGAGCTCTAAGGTTTGGTGATCACCACAACAGCCCCTCTAAGGTAAAAGCAAGTAAATGCACATCAAGCGGTTTCCATAGTCTGTCTTGGGTATTATGACTCTAAAGAACGTAATCCTCAGCTTCAATTCATTCTCTACATGGGGATTTAGATGATTTTCTTCCCTTGACATTGTCTAGTCCTCTTGTCCTACCAGAGAAAAATTCAGCCCTATTCAGAAGACTGCCAACACAGATCTTAAGTACTGTTTTGAAGTTCCCGAGTGGCTGTGCAGGGGGAGCTGATGTACTGGGAAAAGTGTAATGGTGCCTTGCCATGAACACTGTGTTTCTACAACCTGTAGAATAAGGCAGTTGGATGTGGGCTGGAGACAGAACTGGAAAGAGCGTTTGCTACGTGATGGGCTGCATTCCAGTGAAGGTCCACCACAGCAATAAGTTAATGGTGGAACAACTTAAAGCCAAACACTAAATACTTCAATACAAAATGTTAAGTGCCAAATGTTTGCTTTGCTGAGAGGTTTTTTTTAATGTTACACAAACAGTACACCGAGTTTGTGAAAAGATATGCACTGCCCAAGGAAGAGAAGAGTAATTAAAACCCCTTTAAAACTGACGTAAAGAGAAGGGCTTTGAAAAACTGACTCCCTCAGAAGTTCAGCATAGCTAACTTCTTTCCTTTTGAGCCTAGTGTACAGAATCTGAAAATGAGAATACGGTCTAAATAGTCTTATTCACACAGATATGAGTGAGTGCTTTTGCTTTGCATATTCCTGCTGCAGGCAGACGTGAATGTATTCCTCCTGTGCTCAGAGATCTGAAGTCAGTGAGTATAGTGCTGAGTCAAGCTAATAATCCCTGAACCGCGTGAGTATATATTAACTCAGCTCAGACACTGTGCAAATCGTTAAACCTAGCTCATCATTTTTGGTGTTCAACTTGATGATCATCTATAACTCGTAATGTTGGAGTGAGGAAACTCCTGATGGCCCAAAGATGAAGACAGAAGAAAGGGGAAAGAGATCTTGCCACAGTTGTTCCATTTTGCTTTCCCTTCCTTTTTTTAAAGTGTTTCAACACGCTACTTGATTTTGCTCAACTTACGTAATTCAACCATGATAATTATTCTCAACTCTCTGTTACCATATTTCTTGTAAGCTTTAGCCTTCTTCTAAAAAACATTTTTGTGTATGATAGTATTTATTCAAATGTTCAAGAGGTTTAGTCACTAGGACAAGCCTGCTGAATTGGGATTGTCCTGCTCACACAATCCCAGTACTTTGCTAGTTGCCACATCTTTTAAAACAGTGTTTTATTGAACCAGGCTGTCAGATCAATTTTTTTTCCCCATTTGTTCTTGGTATAATAGGAGATCTTTGAGTGACTGTAGCATCCCCTTGCAGCTGGCTTAGTTTTGTAAAATATATATTGGAATAGAGCCTTTCTCCTTGTAAGTTAGGGAACCCCCTGCTGCAATATTCTGCCAAGATTTGACAAGAGTGCATAACTCATCATAAATATATAACGAGAGTAGTTTTGACAGGCATGGAGTCAAGTAGGTTGCATTCTGGTTTTGTCTGGACATTCACAATTAAACTCTTCTCAGGGTTTGGCAGACACAGCCAACTTAAAATGTTTCTGATTACACTAAAATTGGAACAGGCATGAAATCCTCCTTAGCTAGTGTGTTACTGTCACTGCAAAAGGCCTGAGTACTGAAATGTCAGTGAATTCACTTTCTCATCACCCTTCGACCTGGGAGACGAGCAGACAGCACACTCTTTTAAAATAAATATTTTAATAGTATTTGGTACTTTGGCTTGCATGTGGTGTTACGCCTTTGAAATTAAAGCCAGAGAACAAGACAAAAATTGACTTGTTTTGTAGAAACAGTAGCCATTTATGAACTAGGATAATTTTATGCTCTTCCAAGACATATAACAGACAGGGTGGATCATCTTGCCAGACAGCACTCTGCAGTTCATGTATTTGTATCTCAGTGTATATTTCAAGCACAGACTTGGTTGGGAACATACTGCAGCCCAACTTTTCAAATGTGATGAGTGGTTTTGCATTGTCTTGTTTTGTTAGTTAGAGACATTTTGTAAGGTTTTATACTTGCTAGTGCTTTGCAGAACAAATCCTTTCAAAGGAACTCAGGCGAAAAATTGAGGCATCCAAAATCATTAGTCATTTTTGAACAATCTTTTTTTCCTTGTTATTTGATAAGGTGCTTCTCAACAGTTCTTGATTAGAGCTTCTAAGGGAAATTAAGGGTCTGGAATATGGTTATCAACAAGAATGCTCAACTGCTGGTCTCCATTTTGATGGGTACTTTTTATGTATGTTAAATATAGTACACAGACACAATGCTGTAAGCCAGCCTAATCAACAGAGAGAGTCTAGCTCCTACCTGGCCCACCACCATCTTTTTGAGGAGATATGGGGATGTGTTGCCAAAACAGTAAATGCTGCTCCTGATCCAATGATGTGTAGAGAAGAGGTTGTTTGTGCAGGAACAGAAATGTGTTTACCTACAAAGGAGAAGAATGCTAAGAAATACATCAGCCCTTTTGGCTGACTCACCCTCAGTTAGATGTTGAACAATTGGAGGATAACAGCTGCTAAAGCCCTGGTACTCAGGTGAAAGGAATGATGAGTGCTGTTTTGCCCCACCAGTCCATTGGTATCTCCATTGGTTAATGAAAACTTAGGACCTCTTTTCATTCTCTCTCCCCTTTAATGGGAATGTATGGGAAACTTCAGTGCAAGGTAAAAAGCCTTACAGACTGAAAGGAAGTGGAAAGAAAATCGATCCCTCCTAGCAAGTCCCTAGGCAGTAATTCATCTAGGAGTCATGCTAAAGTTCTTGTCCCTTTTTCATGATTTGTTGCTACTGCTTCTTTTCTTCTACGTTATCACTGCAAAGAGTTGTCCTTTCAACTGTATAAGCTTTCAAGGTCTCCAGGTAAGTGTTATTAGGATACCTACTTCTTTTTTTCATGAAGACTATGATGGACTAAAAGTATGATTTTTCTTTTGACATCTCAAATGTATTTCAGTATTTGAAAGTTTCATTAAAAATGTGAAAGAAGATTACCCAGAGCTTCACAGTTGTGATTGCTATTGAAAATAGTCAACTCCATGAAGATCATTGAGAGCTGGCTTAAAACAAGAACTTGAATTTCAGTTTCCTACGTCAGGCTGCTGCTTTAATTAGCATGCTTTTGACTATCTTGGATAAAAGCTTTTTCTCTGTTCCTCCCTTCCCTTTCTTTCCTTCTGTATTCAGAGAAACTGAGTTTGTGTAATCAACTCATCTTCCTAATGTACCTTGTAGCCTTTAGGCTGTGCTACAAACACTGGATGAAGACATCAGAAACAGATTTGTTGTTTGTGTGGGGGTTTTTTTGTCTTTGTTTTTGGTATGTTCTCCTGATTTTCTTTCTCCCATAACTTGAGCAAGAGATTGCTAACTGAGAAAAACTGGGCTCATCAAGTTAGTCAAGGGGATAACTGGAGGATTGCTAAGCAGCCCTAAATTTGGGGAATATGTTTGTAATACACCACAGCACTGCCAAGGCTAAATTACAGACATAATGGCTTGAACAGCATAGCGTTATTAATTACATTTACTAATTAAGAAAATTGCACTATTCCCCCCAAATATCATTAGAGAGAAATTATACAGTATTGACATTTCCGTGAGAAATCAACAGTAAAACCAGTGGTTTTTTCCTCATAATACAAGTAATGAAATAGGGGGAAAACAGCATCAGCACTAGATTCCATGGGTTTCAGACAGATTATGGCAATAGACATTGTGAATAAGGGTTTAAAAAAGAACATGTCTGCTGTGAATACTTTGCATCTTTTTTGCAAGATTCACCTACAAGACACCAGGCAGATTTAAACTATTTGTTTTGAATAGCAGGAGATGGCTTAGCTGTTACTCAGACTTTTTCAATGACTTAGAAACTAAGCTTAGAAAAGCAAGCAAATAAGCTTCTTACGGTCAAAATTTCTGTTCAGGAGCAGCATATGCATTAGCCAGTCAAAGATTACTATTACCTATCATTCTCACTGTAAAGCTGCATGAATGTGTACAGTGTTCACAGTTTGAATGTGCAAAAGAATGTAGTCTGTATGCAGAACAGGTGATAATCGATACAATTTAAGCACATCATGGACCATCTGGGCTTTCAGTTATTTTAAGATGGAGAAACAACTGCTTGACATGTTGACTGTGAAACTGCAAATACCAGTATTGTACAATATTTTTCAGTATTTAGTTTTGTGTCTTTTAGTGAAAGAATGCATACAAATCTTAGAAGTGTAACATTGGAAAGAGATGTTTTTATCTAGCTCATCTCCTTTCAGTGAGATAGGATTAGTGACAGATGTTTTGTCCTTCATTGAGCAGTGACAGAACTTCCCTGGCCACTCTAATGATAAACACAGAAACACTCTGAATTATAAAATTTCTTCCAGTATCTATCTGAAATCTCTGCTGCAACCAAAGTTTGTTTATCTTTTTCCTTCTCCTAGTGAGACTGGAGAACAATTTATCACTATAGCATTTTTACCAACCTTCACATTAGAGAACTGTTGTCATGTTACCTGTAAGATTTCTCTTCTCTAGACTAACCCGACTGAATTCCTGCAGCTTTTCCTTTTAGTTCACGTTTTTAAAACCTGTTATTACTCTTAATGTACTCTTCAGGACTCAGTAATTTGCTTTTGTCTGCCTTAAGCAGACTGGCTAAACTGCAGTCAATGCTCTAGCTGAGCTCTCACCAGGATGACAAAAAGCAGAGTGATTTGCTCCATTTCAGATTTACAATATTCCTGTTGGTACAGTTCAGAGTAAGTGCCACATATGGTTGACGCTTATTCAGGTTTAATCTTAACAACCAGATTCTTTCCTGACATAATCTGATTGTTTGTTTCCCTTCTTTGTATTTATGCTCTTTATTTCCCCTTCCTATGGGCAGTTCTTTGCACTGGTCCTAACTGAATTTATCTACTGACTTTAAAGCATATTTCTGACTTAACAGGGTCATTCCAAAATGCTTGTAAATTTTCCCAGTACAATGCCATGTGGGAATTTTGTGTGTTTATTTCATTACTCAAACAATTTACAAATATTATAGCTTGAATAGTTAAAAAAAAAAAAAATCTCAGGACAGACCTCTGAAAGACTCAGTTAAAGTCTCTTAGTCTGATAATGAGTCATAAACTATTAGTTTTTGAGATTATTATTGTGCTTGCCATTCTGCAAATATTTCCAGCTTATTACAGTGTCACAGTGTCAAATACCTCCCTAAAGCTGAAGTGTGGCACATCTATTGCTTAACCTTGTTCATTAAGCTAGCTAGAAGGAAATTCAAGTGCTCTAGGAAGATGTTTTTGATAAGACCGTACATCATGGAGAGATTATTTACTTATCACTATTCTCAGAATGCTTAGCAACTCTTCCAGGATCTTCCTGGGTATAAGATAAGGCTGGGTGATCTGTGATTCTCAGGTACTCCTTTACTCTTTTAAAAATAGGTATATTTTCCCCTTCTGCTTTTGCAATCTCAGTCATGCTTTTCCCTAAAAATCAGGATTGGTTTCTGATCTTGAGGCACAAGTGTATAAGCCTGTGTTTCTGGGAGAGCTCATTCGAGCTGTAATTTTATTTACCTTGCAGGCTCATTGCATTTTTGTCCTAGCTGTCACTGGCTAGATATGCATGCATGTATTCAGGTGTCGTGGTTTAACCCCAGCCAGCAACTAAGCACCACGCAGCCGCTCACTCACTCCCTCCCCCCCCGCCAGTGGGATGGGGGAGAAAATCAGGAAAAGAAGTAAAACTTGTGGGTTGAGATAAGAACGGTTTAATAGAACAGAAAAGAAGAAACTAATAATGATAATGATAACACTAATAAAATGACAACAGCAATAATGAAAGGATTGGAATGTACAAATGATGCGCAGTGCAATTGCTCACCACCCGCCGACTGACACCCAGCTAGTCCCCAAGTGGCGATCCCCCCCCCCCACTCCCCCCAGTTCCTATACTAGATGTGATGTCACATGGTATGGAATACCCTGTTGGCCAGTTTGGGTCAGCTGCCCTGGCTCTGTCCTGTACCAACTTCTTGTGCCCCTCCAGCTGGACATGAGAAGCTGAAAAATCCTTGACTTTAGACTAAACACTACTTAGCAACAACTGAAAACATCAGTGTTATCAACATTCTTCACATACTGAACTCAAAACACAGCACTGTACCAGCTACTAGGAAGACAATTAACTCTATCCCAGCTGAAACCAGGACATCAGGCACTCGCAGAAATCTTCATATGAAAGAAATTACTTCAGAAAAAGCAGGATAGAGTCCACAGAACAATATAGCATTTTCAAAAACTATCTCACAATATCAGAATTTTAAAAATATACATAAAGGAAAGTTATTAGAGATGGAAATTTACTCGTACCCTGTAAAATGGATGAGTTGCTTGCTAAGGTTCCACATTATACATATATGTAAGTGAACATGCAAGGTACAGAAATTGGATAATTATTTTCTTCATTTCCACATCCTAAACTTATGAAGGAAATGAACAGAAGTATCTCAGAAAAATATGAGCTATGACTGTTGTCCCACAAACGGGGTTCATTTACCTGGCGTGCAAGCCAATAACACACAGAGTCAAGGTATTTTCAAATTAATTTAATTGATGACACTTAACTAATACATATTCATTGTTATTTTCTTAATGTTTGGTTCTTTCTTCTTTGCCCCTCATGTAAATTAGTGCACAGACTCTGTCATCTTCCTTCATTGTCTTCTTTTGAGTAGGTGGTCAATGAGTCGGTGGTTGCAATCTCCCCCTGTAGGAATCACCTTTTGCCTACTTCTTCCCTAATCTTGGCGGTTCCAAGCTGTTCTTCAGGTTTTATTGACCAGACCACAAGCCATTACCTTTTCTGACATAAACATAAAGCCCCATTGTCTAGTAGTTAGCTCCTAAACCCTAAATCATGTCTAGTTATTGTTTCCCTATTTTAAATATTAACTGATGGGGGCTGTACACAGGACGTTAGCAGCTCCCCGGTTATTTCAATCATATTATACATATTGATTGATATCATGACTGTGACTACCAGATAGCCAGAGCTCCTTCTCAGGATAAGAGCATGCAGAAAACCTTGGAAGCTGTTAGCACAGGAAAGCCATAGTCCCAGCCTGAATTATCTAATTACAATAATAGAAGGATTTTTACTATTAAGCAAAACTAAAACAGTTTGTGTAAATTAATTTGGAACTGCAAACACACCCCACAACCCCCCAAACAATCAACCAACTATTTGCCTGTTTCATAATTTGGTGAGAGGTGGCAAGGGTGCAGGGATGTCTGTATTTTTATTAGATATCATGCATGTGATGTAGTCTGATTACAGGTCACAATCTAGTGGGTGAATTAAAATGCTTTTAGAGAAATACATGTTACAGGAAGTCCCTGATTTAATGAGATGGTGGAAAATGATATCAAAATAATAAAGCTTGAGTTAAGAAAGTTGCAAAAGCTAACTTTGCACTTTAATTTTTATTTTAAATTAGCAAAGCATGAACATTGTTACATGGATGGTTATTTGCTAATATTTATTTAAGAACTGAAACAAGAATGCCTGCGTTATTAGACCCCAGCCATTGTCACTGGATATGTGCAAGCAAATAAAGTGAGAGCAAAGGCATAAGAAAATGTTCAGTATATTTTAGCCTGCTGCGATTATTTGGTGAAAATGATTCAGAGCATATCTGAGTCCTCAGGGGTGGTCAGGGGAAAACTGTTAAGCATATGATGTGATACATAAAGCATATCTCTGATTTCCGTGCAAGGACAATTACAAATGGAGGTCTTGCATAAGATCTCAAGGAAGCACTACAGTTGATTGACACCATTCAGCCAGGATTACCATCTCAAAATGCTGTTTCTGATGTTTTCATGTGCTGACACAGGCCAGCTCAAAGACCAGTTGAATGTAGGAGATTTTTTTTTAACGTGCTGAATTGAGTAGCACTAGTTAATATTATTATGTCAGAATGACAAGAAAGTATTCCCTTAAGAAGCTCTGGCAAAAGCCCTGTGGCTTGATTATTGCAGGTGGAGTGCAACAGTTGCAAGGGAATGGAGCAGACCTTTGTCAATGGATTTTTTTTTTTTCTGAGATACTTCTGAGCACTGCCTCACTTTCAGTGAGAATCTTTGTGTGAGGCTGAGACTGCTACAAGGTTAGACAAAAGACTCTAAAAGCAGGATTTATTTTGAAGTAATCTGAATGATTAATTAGGTGGTTGATATACAGCTTGGAGCAAGGCATCTAGAAGTAGCCAAGACTCTATTCCAAACTGAGAACTCAGTTGGAGTCTCACAACAGAACAGAGTTTTGCAAATTCTCATAATGAAACATCAGACCTTCAGTGCAAGTTGCCCAGCTTCTGTAGAATCAGTTGAATTGTATCAGCTGAGGATTTCTCCCATGGATTTGTAACAACAGAAGCACGGACAGCAAGATAAACAAAACTGGCATGCCAGGTTTCCTTTTTGGGAGCTACAGTTTATCTGGGAATTAAGCTTTACCATTATAGGAGAGAAAAAGCCTTTTAAACATGAAAATAATTAATGAACATTAAGCAGCAATTAAAGCAAACTTAAAAGTGGATAATCACGCCTTTGACTTGTAGTTCAGATATAATGTGTTGTTATTTTTCTTTCAGAATGCTCAGTCAAAAGGATTGAATTAAGAAAGCACAGCAAGATAATAATAGCCTCCTACTTTAATTGTAAATACTGATTTCTACAGCAAAGGCTCCATTTCTGCTTTTAATACTAAGCACAGAGTGTTTTGAGGATTTAATATTTTTTCCCAAGCCCATGTTTTTCAACTCCAGCATTCCAAAACCAATTCCACTCTCCCAATATGTGGTCTTTCATCACACTGTTAACTTTGAGAAAAGTCTTTCCAACATTTCAGAAATTCTTTAATCGAATAAATGGCTACAGCTACAATAACTGGTTCTTCTAGCCCATGGGGGTTCATGTTTCTGATAGCTGAGTAGCAAACATCTTTTTATACGTTGAAAGAGAAGAATGACACATTCAAGCTGTGATACGTTTTATTGCCCAAGACTTCATCATGTTCATTAGGCTTTGAAATTAAAGTTTCTTGTAAAACTGAATGTGCTTGCTTCTACTCAGATTTGCCTCGATAGATGCAAGAGCATAGTAGTACTGAAGGCAAAACACCTTTTTTTTTTTTTTTTCCCCTTTTTTTAGTAACATCAACAGTTGCAAGCCACATATGTTCAATTTTTAGGTTAAGTCAAAAGCTACTGTTGTCTGAAACATTAATGTGGCTTTAGGGATGCTAGATCAATATGATCATTAATTTTCACATGTTCACTAGAGGACCTTCTTCATGCTGGAGATGTGGGACAGAAAGCCTTGTTATATGCATTCTTTATATCTCCTAATAGAAACTTCATGACTACAATTTTACAGCATGACTTATTTTTTCCTCATCATAACAACATGGAGAATGAGAGCTGAAAAGGTCTGGTGCCATTTTTTCTGCAATATCTGTCTGAATCGACCAAACTCTCAAGAGTCCTTAATTTCAGTGATTTGCTATCAGTGCATTTTAGAGGCTGATTTGATGGCCTAGTACTGTAAAAGGACTTCAAAAATTCTTCATGCTATTGTTGTAATTGCTGTGACTATTAAGAACTTTTTTACTTGTTCGCTCATTTTTCATAACTATGAATCTAACCATGCCTAAGTAGATATTAGTGCCATGCCTTCTTAAGGTTATTTGATGCTTCTAACAAAAGCCTTGATTTTTTTGAAAAAAATAAAGAATTTCTTTTGACTTTTCTAAGTATGTGGGACGAAGAAGAAGAAAAAAAGAGGTTCCAAAAAAGCTATATCAATCTTTCCATCTT
Organism: Harpia harpyja; assembly: GCF_026419915.1. Taxonomy (NCBI): domain Eukaryota; kingdom Metazoa; phylum Chordata; class Aves; order Accipitriformes; family Accipitridae; genus Harpia; species Harpia harpyja. Next base: position 17,371,516 of record NC_068949.1, on the reverse strand, counting down.
GTAGCAAATTGTATACAAATTTTCCATGACTGCAAAGTAACTTTTTCCTCTTGCTGTAGTTTTGAATTGTTTTAAACCACAAATAGTAGCTTAAAAAGGAATAGCGTTATGACAGAGGACCATATTGAGTACATTTAGCTAAATAAATAAATAAATGTTCTAATCCCCACTGATTTGATGGAACGCCAAGATTTTCTGTGTTACCACTATTTAGAGTTTAGAATATACCACACACTTTCTTTTTTTATTTCTAGATTTATACACACACATACTTGCACAACATGTATGTAAATATGTATAATCTGCAGTGACAACTGTGGCATGTGTTGGAGACATGCAAGTGGAATTACTAATTCTGTTTGTTCTCAGTCTGAAATCTCTTTTATTCTGTAAGAGGCAAGTACGTTAGCTAAGCCTCAAAATGAAACTGGTGTCTCTTATTCATAAAATCAACTAGGGGACAATGTTCAACCTAGAGAATGGTGTTATCAGTCAATACAGAGAGGAAATGGTATGTACAACAGTCCCAGTAGTGATATAAAAATAGGAGTTCCATGCTTTAGATTAGTCTAACTAGACTAGGCTATTTTCTTACTTATACCTTGCTAAACATTCGTTCAGTATGAGCCAAATGAGTAATTGTTCAGAATGATACCTATAGACTAATAACATTCAAGAGCCCTTTGGTTAATTTTTTGGTTAGTGAATTGGGAAATTGTAGAGATGCACCATGAAAATACTGAAAATAGGTAAATTATGCTGGCTCAGCTGACATTAAAGCACTGGAGTGAAACTGTACATTACTTAGAAGGATACCTTAAGGACCTCATCATATTTTTCTTATATACTGAAGTCATCATGAGTGGTAACTTCCTAGGAAGTTCCTGGTGCCCTGCAGCTGTTGATACTTGAAGTAGTTGTAGTGGAACCTGGGTATTTGCATTCCCATATTCTTGGAGCACATGATTACAAGCAACTATTACAGAGTTCATTCTACAGTGGCACAGTTGCCATATAGAGACATAGCTTCATGCTGCTTCTGCTGGGACTAGACCTTGAGTGGAGCAATCAAGCTATTTTTCTCTATTTCATCTGGCTCTAATACCCATGGTTAAGGGTCAAGACCCTTAATCAATTCTCTGGGAGTCCTGTGTATCTGATTTCATGCTGCCCTGAGCCCTTCCACAGAGAATTCTTGCAATCTCTCATCTACTGCTATTAACATCAGGAATTTCTGTTGGCACCCAGCAAAATGAGGTCAACAGAACTGAAAGCAAATCAGGAAAAATCTTCTGCATTTTAGGTAATCACTGTTGTACTTCAGTGGACGCCTTGCAAGCACACAGAAAGAACAGTCTGAATAGCAGTTAGACAAAGCTGTTTATTTTAGCAGCTCAACAAGAACAAAGTTACAATATTGAAAAGAAGATACAGCAAACAATTAACATATGTCTATTACCAATATGGGGAAAAAATCTAAACCTTCATTGTAGTTTGACTTAAGATTTAGGAAAAAAAAAAATTCCCAAAGAAGTTTGGGAAACTGATGAAGGTCTATGATGAGATCAAGAATGGGAAAACTCAAAACAAAGAAGTCCCAAATGCAGAGTCAACAATAGCTTGCAAGGTGAAACCTTGTACTGTATGAGATGTCCCTGATATATTGCAGCTTTTTTTCTCATATCCAGTTATGTGAAGGATAATCCATTTTGTAACATTAACTTTCGATCATTGCATACCTGCCTTCATAGGCATCACTATTTGTAATTGTGATTTCATACTGTTTCTAGTTCCTTTCTAGTATTTGCAGGAGTTCCATAATTTTCTGGCTTGGTGTGGCATAGCATAATATTGGTAGGGTAATTGTCTCCTTTACACAATGCCAAAGCAGTTGTACTATGAAATTGTTGAGCAACAACTCCTGTTTGCATACCTGGGCAGATTACAGCTCCGTCAGAAGAATAGATTATATAGCTGTGGAAGTAGTGGAAGCAGTGGTTGATGGTTAATTGTATTATAACAGAAGTACATTGACTTCTGTGGTGGGGGAACATTGTGTGTTGAATGTATGTGAAATTCCTAGTGGGTACCTGTTCCTGATCAGGTTTCTCAGGACACCCTGATCTAGAAAGACATATGAACTAGGAAGTGGGTTATTGCTGCTCTGTTCCCTTAGTGTGGGGTAAGTAGAAGCACCGAGTCTTCATGACTACATATCATGGTGATCTTATCCTCCCTCATTGAATCTCCACATCTAATAATACTCTTAACTACTATTGTTCACACCTCTTTTCTAGCACACAGTGTGCAGGCTCCAGAGACGCATCCTTTTTAATGAGTTCTGAGAACATTCTGGCTTCTTCCAATCAAGTATTCATTTCATTTGTCTGGCATGGTTTTAAATCTATATTCTAGTCTAATATTATTCAGGACATTTTAGTATCAGGGAGTCTTGCAGCATTCATTGTGATGGAACAAAAATGGCTGTAAAATTATTGATAAATTTAGAGTAAAGCCAGCCCTTACTGAAGCCAATGAAAAAATCCCAAACACAGCAGTAAGGCCAGTGCTTGTGGTCATAGACAAAATTTATTAGGATGTTTTAAAATCATATAGAATTTTATAACAAGGATAAATGTTTCAGATAAAATCCTGAGGACAGGTCAAACAACATTTAGATAGAATCCTGTTCTCTATTAAAGTTCTACAGGGAAGCCTCACATTTGAAAAGCTCTTATTACTAGGCAGAATGAATAGTCTTAGTGTCTTTAAAGGTCCATTCGCTTTTCTTTGCACAGCGTGATTTTGCTGATCGATGGATATTTAGTGTGTATGTGCTTTTCAGCCTTGAGAATAGGACATGAAATAGAACTTTAATGAGTTTTCCTCCTGTAAAGAGTTTTGGGTTGGATCTGGAATTTTTTTGTAAAGAGTATCTGGCTTTACATGTATACCAAAAGGGCTTGACTTGCTGTTGTTTTCCAGAGCCTTTAACAGTTTTGGTCCTTTCATCTATTATTATTTAAATATTACAGTGTTTTGTTGTTGTTGCCCATGAAATTACTATCTGATCAGAAACAGATCAGAGGGGAAAGTATTACTGGTGGTTTTTTAAAAAGACTCCACTTGAAAGTGAGTTAGCCCTTATAACCATGATTTATATCATCTAGGCCTGGTTTGGGATAATAATGAAGGACCACAGGCCAAAATAATCTTTTGGGGATTGCACTGGGCCAAGAACATGAAGGGGGGATTAACCGTCCCCTGATAGGTGGTAGGGGCAGCTTTCTGAGAAGTAGGCACAAAATTTTGTCAAAAGGTGCATCTTCGCCCATGTCCAACTGAAATGCGTAAGACCAGAGGTGATGAAGTCAAACTGGAATCTAATTTAATAAGCTCAGCCTTTGTTTGAGTTGTAATCAAAGGTTTGATTCCTCTGGCAAATTACTCAGGTTCTATGGCTTGGTTCTGTTTGCAGAGTGGGAATAATACTAACAGGTAGCAGCACATGCTGTGAAAGGAAGGATAAAGCTGATACTGAGTGCCTCTCTGGATGCACGGTTCTTCTGGCTGTTTGTGTGATTGGTACTGCTGTTCTGCATTAGAACATCCATCTGCATTTCATGGCAGTGTTGTTATATAAATAGCTCTGGCATCCCTTGACTATGTTTTTTGTGTTCTATTGGAAATCTAAATAAGATAAAGTTGTTAATAAGAACAGACATTTCCATGACTCTGTTCATCAGGCTGCTCACATGCCTCACCAACACAGAGAGCTAAAATTCCGTGGAGAGAAGCTTTTTGTTCCTTCTGCCAGCACCATCCAGAGGCAGAAAAAAGTTATCTTGAAAAATGAGTAAGGCTTTTCTTTGCAAAATTTCACATAAATTCCTGTCAGCAGAAAAATCTTTCCAAAACCAAAAGGCTTAAAGCTTTCACTCTGCCATTGTTTTGGCAATTAATGAGGCCTGAAATTTAAATGAAGTTGAACTCAAACAAATTCATATTGTCCCTTTTAGAAGTATAAAGAAAAAGAAAGTCACGATTAAGAGAGATGATTGAGGAATTATTTTAGATGATTATCTGTTTGAGATTATTCTGCCTGTCCTTATTGTTTTGGGTATGATTCCCTTTTTTCTCTTCTCCATGTCTGGCTGAATAGTACTGTGCAACTCTGAAGGTCTTATAAAGTGAATAAAAAAAGCAAGTTTAGTTAAACTGATGAGGCCACAATTCCACTGTCTTAGGTGTGCAGCTGCCTTACAGAAGAACCTAAACAGCCTGAAGAAAAATAACACTGACTTGAAGTGTAAGCCAAAATTTGAGTTTAATTTTTATTTAGATAGGACATATGTCCTATCTTTAACACATACCAGGCCATGTATAGGATGTATTAAATCTCAGGGAAATGTAGGTCTCCGAGTTCTACGTTTGCCTCTCCACCACACGATTTATAGGGTATAGAATTCAGTAGTTTGCTCTAGCTGCCTCTGGTGTGGAACTTAATAGATATATTGGTTTATTATTTAAGATAACATCTGATAGAAATTAGTCCACAGAAATTAGTGGTTACCTGCCTAGCTGGTCACTTCAATGCGTACATTCCATGTTTACTTGTTCATTCACATTTGCATGAGCAAAACTGCAATCAGCTGACACTGTCATCATGGTGATAATTAGAAGAAAATTTCCTCATCATATGAAACTAAAGGGGAAATTATATTTTGACAGAATAGTCATCAAGATAGAATTAGTACAGATTGAAACATGTCTGGGAAAATTAAGTGCATGCACCTGACATTAATCTTTCTCTAAAATAGCATTGCTTTTGTTTGCTTATGGTAGAAGAAATCAGGAGACCCATGACAAGACAGGACCTTTTTCTCCTTTGGAAGAATTTGCTTGTAGAACAGGATATCTTGCATGGCATACTAGAGATGATAAAATTCAAAATACTTACGAAAATAGTTCTGCATGTCACACTTGAAAGCTTTCACACGCCATGTGTTCCTGTGTTTACCCTGAAAGTTCATGTCACAGTTACACAAAGGAAAGAAATTGGAAGGAGGACTAGGATAATACCGTGAAGCTCAATGATAGTCTGCCTGAGAGTTGATATAAATAGTTAGCACAAAGTTGGTGTCTTCTTATTCAGACTGTAATTCATTCTTCATCATAGGAAAAAAGAGAACTCTTATTTTTTCCAGTAAATTGTTACTAAGTGAAGGGATGGCCAAGTCTAGTGCACCCTCCTATAGATAAATCGCTTAGGAACTTTTATGCATCATCAATGTACATGACTGCCGCTTAAGAACTTGAATGTTTATGGGAAAAAACTACTTTTTCTCTCTGAATGGTGTTGTAAGCTATGTAAATTTAAAAGTGCCATGGTGGGGGAGGGGACCAAGCAGTTTTAGTGTTGTGATTTTTGGAACACAGCATTTGAAAACAAAAAAACCCCACAGAAATGCCTTTATTAAAAAGCTTGATGTAGTGTTCTCTTTTCATTTATTCAGAGAGCATGGGGATTAGAACAGAAAATTCAGATAAAACCAAATAGAATGGATCAAAGCACGTGTGGCTACTTATTTTGTAATTTGATGATTATTTAAAATTATGGCCGATTTCTTGCATGGAGCCCAGTTAATACCTTTTGTAATGAAATGTGAGTGGCAAAGTAAACCTAGCAACCTGGGCTCTAATTGTTCAGAATTTTCTCTCTCTTTGTTTTCCTTTGTTTTCCTTTGTTTTCCTTTGTTTTCCTTTGTTTTCCTTTGTTTTCCTTTGTTTTCCTTTGTTTTCCTTTGTTTTCCTTTGTTTTCCTTTGTTTTCCTTTGTTTTCCTTTGTTTTCCTTTGTTTTCCTTTGTTTTCCTTTGTTTTCCTTTGTTTTCCTTTGTTTTCCTTTGTTTTCCTTTGTTTTCCTTTGTTTTCCTTTGTTTTCCTTTGTTCCCCCTTCCCCCCCCCCCCTTTTTTTTTTTACCAAGTACCTACAAACACTTCAAGGAGAATCCTTAGATCTGATTTACTGGGTTCAGCGCAGTGGAAACTGGGTGCTTTCTGCTGGATTGTATTACATGCTAGATCTTGGCAGTTGACTGAGTTTACCAGTTTCATTTTAAAATGTGTGGGTCAAGATGTCCTTCCTTGTTGTACCTCCAGAGGCTGTGTACTGCAAACTGTTAAAGCTGCACTTGATTTTTCTCTTCAGAACATTTCCTGAATTAGACTTGCTAACAGGTTATTCATGTAGGCTTCATCTCCACACTAGGAAGCACAGTTTACAAACTGTGAAACAGATCACCCTCTCTGTAGCCTTGTCCTTCTTCTTTATTATTCCATCACTTTGAAAAGAGATGGGTGGTTTGTGTTTTTTCCCCTCTTGTTTTACTCTTTACCATGAGAAGACATTGCAGGGAAGAAAAAGCAAAATTTTTGGGCTTCAGGCTCCTGGATTATCCCTCTGTTTCAGGGCAATGTGTCAAGGGTAATGCAAGTATATGCATATAGGGACAGCAGGCTATGTCCTACAAACAGTAGTCCGTATCTTCTGGAGGTATGCAAGATTTCTGATGCTTGAACTCTTTCCAGGTGCTTGAAAACATCCTTCCCTGTTTCTGAGTGGCCATGGCATTATGGTGAAATAAGTCCAGCCCCAAAGAGGATTTAGATCTTCAGCTCAGTATTTGCCCTTTGCCAGTGCATGACCTTGACTGTAAGAATTTTGTTTTGAGGTTTAACAGGAAGGCTGTGTTAACTGGTGTAGAAGCTGAGCAGTGTTGACATAGATTGAGATCTTTTGACGTGAAAACAGAAGCATTCACTTACAGAAGGAGATCTGTAGTCTCTTCAATTTTATTAGCTCGACAGTGGAAACTGTATGTTTTGTGTCTGCTTCCCTTCCTTTCCTTACCTTCATGCACATTGCAGCTGTATGTCTCTCTGAAATAGCTTGTCTCTTAGCTGTAACAAAGGAAAAGAGCGCCTATTGCTTGGGCTGCTAGCATTTACTAATACAGGATGACAAAAGCCCGATTAAGCTAAGGAGACCATATTAAGAATAAATAAAGAATGATTTGAAGATAGGTCCTTTAAACCCACTGTTGTAACGTGAGGAAGAGGCAGATGGATAACGTGCCACCTTCTAAATCCACAGCTCGTTTTCACCTCAGCTGAGACTGATTTCTAGACAACTGCCAGCCAGATGCTGTCCTCGTTTGTGTTTGTCCACCTCTAAAAGAGGCTGAAACCCGGCCAGGGGAAGGGAGCCTTACTGCAGTATGGTATGCAAAGCAGGGCTGTGGGAAGGTCCGACTGCCAGCAGCGCAGGCGGTGTGAAATGAGGGGCGCTGGCTGAACGAGCCCCTGGCCGCGGAGGCACCCGTGCCGTGAGCTTTGTCTCAGCAGGTGGCACTATTGAGCTTAGCAGCTGAGCGGGGCTCGTTCCTCGCTCCATTTCTCCCCCACCCCGCGCTTTCTTTTTTCTTTTTTTTTTTTTTTTTAAATATTTTATTTTACTATCGTGGTGATGGGTTCTGCATGTGTCTCAAACTGCAAGTCATGACAGGGTGGTGTTGTACCACTTTAAGTGCCGAGGGCAGCAAAAACACTGTACAGGAACAAGGTTTCTCACGTTGTTCATACTGGAAGTCCACTTCTTTCTGCTACCAGAATAAAACCCATTCTGGTTCTGAGTAGACCCTATTTGTATTACATTTTTAATGACTAATTCTATTCCTTAGTTGAAAGAAATTGCATGCATGTTGATAGAATACATAATGACACAGCAAACGGAGCTATGGACAGATTTTAACATGGCTAAAGTCCTCTCAGCATCTTGCCCTTTGCTCCAGATGCAAAATAACATCCTACAGGGGGGACCTACATGGTCTTTATGAATGTTGGCCACAGCCTCATAAGTAGTTGCCTCCCAAGCAACATACTGCCAGCACTTGCAGTGTCGTTCTGCGGAAGTACTAATGTATGAAGTACTTTTAAGACTAGGAACATTGTGGTTACTGTAGTTACGTTTTTTTTGTTTAATTTCCCTGCACCTGTCAAACCAGTTTCCAACAGATGAATGCTCACGTTCCACCCCTGCTGGTTCACAAGCTATGAGATCTTAGGATTGTCATTGATGTAAAACTAAACATAATGAAGGTCTAATCTGCTAAAGTTGACTTGTATTATGTCAAGGTTTGTTTTTAAAGGAGCTAACTATTCCTGATTCATTCTTGTGTGGCTACTGTCTGAATTAGCTTCTATTTAAAAGAAGTGTAAGCTAATTCAGATCTGTGTACTTTTTTTACTTGAAAAGAGCAGGGCCAATGACAGATGATGAGTAAGAAGAACCAGGAATAACAACTAAGAATAATTGCTCCTGCAAACAGTTCCTCAGTGTAATTTGTAGGAGATAGTCTACATTAAGACTCAAGAGGAAAAAGAAAGAAGACAGACAGTCCCTTGAAAATGCTTACAGCTGGAATGTTAGTATTCTTAGCAGGTAAATCATAACATCCTTCATACATCCTCATTTATGTGCATAACACTTCAGAAGTAAAATGTAGGTTCCACAAGGCGATTAAATGTGTCTGTGTTAAACATTTCCACCCAGAGGTTACCCCCACTGTTTTTTACATAGATCACATCCACTCAGGGGTAAACTGTGCCCATGACACAATGCAATGCAGATGTGTCTAAGTTATTCCTGTGCATAATGCATTTTTTGCCTCAGCCTTTAATGGTAAGACCAGTTGTTCTCTGGGTACCCAGCACCCTGAGCTGGAAGACAGGGACAGGGAGCAGAATGAAGACACCATAATCCAAGGGGAAATGGTTAGCGACCCTGCTACACCACTTTGACACACACAAGTCTATGGGGCCAGATGGGATCCACCCAAAGGTACTGAGGGAGCTGGTGGAAGTGCTCATCAAGCCAGTTTCAGTCATTTACCAGCAGTCCTGTCTAACAGGGGAGGTCCCAGTTGACTGGAAGTTAGCAAATATGATGCCCATCTACAAGAAGGGCTGGAAGGAGGATTTGGAGAACTACAGGCCTGTCAGTCTGACCTTGGTGCTGGGGAAGGTTATGGAGCAGATCATCTTGAGTGCCATCATGCAGCACATACAGGACAACCAGGTGATCAGGCCCAGCCAGCATGGGTTTATGAAAGGCAGGTCCTGCCTGACTGACCTGATCTCCCTCTGCGACAAGGTGACCCATTTAGTGGATGAGGGAAAGGCTGTGGATGTTGTCTACCTGGACTTTAGTAAGGCCTTTGAAACCATTTCCCACAGCATTCTCCTGGAGAAACTGGCTGCTCATGGCTTGGACAGCTGTACTCTTCACTGGGTAAAAAACTGGCTGGATGGCCAGGCCCAAAGTCTTATGGTGGACGGAGTTAAATCCAGCTGGCAGTCGGTCACAAGTGGTGTTCCCCAGTGTTCAGTATTGGGGCCAGTTCTGTTTAATATCTTTATCAAAGATCTAGATGAGGGGATCGAGTGCACCCTCAGTAAGTTTGCAGGCGACAACAAGTTGGGCAGGAGTGTTGATTTGCTTGAGGGTAGGAAGGCTCTGCAGAGGGATCTGGACAGGCTGGATCCATGGGCTGAAGCCAATTGTATGAGGTTCAACAAGGCCAAGTGCTGGGTCCTGCACTTGGGTCACAACCCCATGCAATGCTACAGGCTTGAGGAAGAGTGGCTGGAAAGCTGCCTGGCGGACAAGGACCTGGGGGTGTTGGTTGACAGCTGGCTGAATATGAGCTAGCAGTGTGCCCAGGTGGTGAAGGCCAACAGCATGGCCTGTATCAGAAACAGCGTGGCCAGCGGGACTAGGGAAGTGATTGTTCCCCTGTACTTGGCACTGGTGAGGCTGCACCTCAAATACTTTGTTTAGTTTTGGGCCCCTCACTACAAGAAAGACATTAAGGTGCTGGAGTGTGTCCAAATGGCAGCGAAGCTGGTGAAGGCTCTGGAGCACAAGTCTCATGAGGAACAGCTGTGGGAACTGGGGTTGTTCAGTCTAGAGAAAAGGAGGCTGAGGGGAGACCTTATTGCTCTCTACAACTACCTGAAAGGAGGTTGTAGTGAGGCGGGTGTTGGTCTCTTTTCCCAAGTAAGAAGTGATAGCATGAGAGGAAACGGCCTCAAGTTGCGCCAGGGGAGGTTTAGATTGGATATTAGGAAAAATTTCTTCACCAGAAGAGCTATCAAGCATTGGAACAGGCTGCCCAGGGAAGTGGTTGAGTCACCATCCCTGGAGGTATTTAAAAGACATGTAGATGTGGCGCTTAGAGATGCGGTTTAGTGGTGGACTTGGCAGTGCTAAGTTAACGGTTGGACTTGATAATCTTAAAGGTCTTTTCCAATCTAAATGATTCTATGATTCTATATATTGTGATATCTTATTTTTAACACCTTTTTTTTTGCAAAATGTCAGCTATATTCCTATACTCAATAATGTGAAGGAAGAGCACATTGCATGTTATGTGTTCAGTTTTGCTTGACTTTGTATGGGCAAGTAAGAAGTGAAAAGTGACTAAGAGGCAGGGTACAATGCAGTTCTGATTGTGGTCTGTCTTTAGCTGCTTGAAAACGTGGGTGTGGTCATGATATATTAAAAATGTATTATGGAGAGCTGGAAAAATACTGACCGCTTTTAGCAAGGATCTTGATGTTTTGTTCAGAAACCATCTGTTGACCTATCAGTTACTGCCTAGGTTTTTCACTTCATGAAAAAGAGAGTATGTTCCTTTACTCATCAATTCTGAGACACTAGCAGCTTTTCAGACAGGTATTCCATCTAACTGGAGATTCAAAAGATATAGGCGTTTTAGAGCAGGTGTTTCAGCAACGTCTGATATGACTAATCATGGGTGATTGCTTCAGCAGCTAAGAGATGCTTCTAGAATATCAGCACTTATCCTCTCTTAAGACCAGTAAGAAATAATCAAACTGCAGAGTTGGTGCCCAGAGGTATGAAACATGACATGTTTCAAGGATCTGTCTCCAAACCTTTGCTGCTCAAAGGACATGTGAAGCCTCTGGACAAAATTGTTTCCTAACACAGCATAAAATAACATCAGCACTCTCATAATGCACAACTGTGTATCTTGTACCCTGTGGAGTTTAGTCTTCGCTCTGGAGAATTGCTTACATGACATTGCCATCTGGATGCATACAAATTATTTTGTTCTTAGTTTTATAAAAACATTAGCCTGGCTGCCAAGGGGAGGTCATTCAGGGTGTCTTTATCAACATATACGTAAACACATGTTCCCTGCCCAGACAAGCTTACAATGTATTGTTGCAAGGACACAAGAATTGCTTGATGCAAACGATAGCAATGCTATAGGTATGTAAAGAAAGTAGTAGTTTGCCTACTTTGTTTTACTAGTGAAGACTGTCATTGCAGCAAGCCTCTTCTAATTGTCATTTGTTGCATACTACATCTGTTCTATGGTAAGCCCAGTTTGCTGGACATGGTATGAAAATGTCTCAAACTTGGTCATCCTGTGCTCTTATTTGTCCCATACTGGCCTTGCAACTGCAAGACATCCTCCTCATAAGCATAGTGCTTGATTTGTTGCAATTCCCCTTCAGTCAGGCTTCCAGCAGAGTAGCAGCTCTGCTTATGCTTCTTCAGAGTTCAGGGACATATTTGCTCTCTGGTTTTGAACAATCCTGAGCAGATTATACCTCTTTTGTCTTCTTTATACTGGCTGCCTGAAAATTAGCAAGCAGACTGTAGCAAGTATAAATCAGGAGTAATTCAAAACAAATTATATTGTCCAGTTTTTGTTGGTGTGGTTTGGTTTATTTTTGGGGGGTGGGTGACTTATTTTGCCTTCTTTTAAGAGAAGTCTTAGTAAAAAATTGTGTTAGGATGTGCAATGCATGCCTCAGGAATTTGGTAGGTTGTGTGGGTATGATGAGATGTTTGCCAGCCTCAGAAAAGAAATTGTGTTTTCCTGTATTACCGATGGTCAGTGAGGAGAGGGTGTTTGCCACCTTCAAATCCTTTTGTTCATGGGATATTTTTTTTTCCCCAAGCAATTAGAATGTAATGATGATAGCAGTGCTGTGACATATGTGGGTTGAGATTTCAAATTCCTTTTGGAAAAAAGTCTCAAAACATCAAAGCACTTCACATTCTTTAACTGTGTCATCCTGACAGCTGCTCTTGGTCAATATATTAATCCCAATTTACACACAGAGAAACTGAGGCACAAATTGGTGGATTAAATATACTAAGTCTGGGTTATTCCAGAAAAGTACAGCTTCACTACAGCTGTCTGAGCCAAGGTTTGGGAATGTGCCAAAGGAGGAATTTCTGTTGGACCTGTGGTTTGCCTGCAATTACACAGAATCATAGAAATTTTGGCTGGGAGTGATCTTTAGTGATCATGAAGTCCGAGTTTCTGCTCAAAATAGGACTTTGGCCAACAGTAGATCAGGCTAGTTGAGACTTTGTCTAGCTGAGTCTCAAAAAACTTCTAAAGCTGGAGTTTCCTTAGCCTGTCTGGTCATCTGTTCCGGTGCTGGGCCATCCTCCTATTTTCTCTTATGTCCAGCCCGTACTTGCTGATGTACAATTTGCAACTGTATTGAAGGAACTGAGAAAGGGCTGATGCCTGGCAGAGATATCTGTTGGCCCTCCTACCACAGAGGAAGAAGTTCCATAAAAACCACCTCTCCTTTGGCTGCTGAAAAGGACACTTAAAGATCCATGAGTGCTTAAGCTTGGACAGTTCTTTTATTCTTCCCTATCTGATGAAAAACTAAACAGACAGGTTGTTTGGAGAATAAAAAATGAAAAGAAATATGAGGTGAAAATAGGGAAAAACTGTTTCTCCATTGTCCAGTCATAAAACTGAGTCTGCCAGAATAATGAAGTTGTTTAGTTGTGTCAGAATAATAAAAGGGCTATCCTGCTTGATCATCCCTTGTTTGTAAAGAAGATGAATTTAGTATCATTGCTATTTATTTTTTCACGATCATGTAACTTTTTAAATGTCAAAGCATGAGTCCACTCCAGGCCCTATTTATTGTACCATCAACCATCTAAAGAACTCTAAAGACTAAAAAGTTGACAGGTTCAAACATGACACTACTTATTTATGTATGCTCTCTTGATCTTAGTACAGCAGCTGCAAAACCATTTGATTGAAAAACAGCAGGTAAGATGATGTGGAACTGACCCTCATGCATACTACATACAGCACAGACTGTCCATGCTACTGAAGAAGTGGACAAGTAGCAGATCTGGACAATTATCTGCAGCACTAGAATTAATATGACTGGCTAGGAAGTTTCAGAAAGAGGTGTTCTTTGAATAAGTACTCTTAGAAAAAGAGAGAATCAAGAAGAATATTTCTCAGGTTGCTGTCATGCTTCAGTCATTTTAACCTTTAACAGCAACTCAATAGCAATATGCTTGAAGTATATTTCCCCACTGGTTCCCCTGGTTCATAGTACTTAACTGTTGAGGTCTACTTAAACATTAAATGATTCCACCCTGAGGTCAAATTAAGGCTTAAATTCTTGAAACTTTGACATCAACATGTAACAGGTTATGAAATGGAGCTAACCTATGCTTCTCTATTTAGAAGACACTAAGTAAGAGAGGTGATGGATTTGGGAGACCCATGTGACCTTTTAGAGGCAGGAATACTGAAACTTTCTCACAATTCTGATTTTTATTAAAAGAATACAGAACAAGAGAAATACATACAAAAAGACAGCTGATGTTTCTTCATGTCTTACAGAATAATTTTCTGGATGATTTCAACAGGCTATATCGAGCTAAGAGATGCTGGTGGTCTTTTAATTAAATGAACCACTATCACTGAAAGTATTCATAACTCACTCTTACCCTTGGTGTCTCCAAGTTATACTGTGTTGTGTTGTCTCAGAAAGAGGTAGAGAGCAAATATGGTTGCTCTTACAATATGGTACTCATTTTTCTCCTTGTTCTACAGGGAAATAAATAAGCTATCCAAGCTGTTTTCTTGACCCATGTGAGTTCCTCTCTTTACTGGCACAGCTTTTCTGCCCAGTGCAACCCAGTTCTCAGTTCTCTTTGTAGAAAACCACTAAATTCTCTTTTGGTCAGAGACTATGAAAAAAAATTGCCTAAGCAGAGGTTTAAGTAGGAAAGCTTTCTTTTGGCAGCCATGTCACAGAGCAGTATCTTCCTTCCTCCCTTCTTCCTCCTTCCCTCCTTCACTGGCTTATTAAAATATTGACTTTTACAAGACATGGCTGCCAGAAGTATTTTATGGTGCTAAAGAGAAGTTACTGGAGGATATTAAGAGCTCTCAACTTCTGCCCTTTTGATCAGTAATTACCTAAATTACATTGGATTATTCTGTCCCTGATTGGAAAAATTATTTGATCTGTTTATTAGGTGTGGATGGTGAATATTAACTCCACATGAGTCTTCCTGTTTTCTCTGAGGTGAGATTGTGTAAGAAACATAGATGTCAGTGTGGATAGACAAAAATGAGCTTTCAAGACAAAGCTATGGGAAGAGGTTTAAGGGAGTCCTTGGCTGTTTACAGTGGAGATTGGTGCAAAGGGAAGGACTTTCATCTCTTTTTGCTACAGGTAAGAGTGATACTGAAATTCTGTGTGAAGTTCCAGTACTCATGTTCTTCAAAAGCGTGTTGAAAATCTGACAGTGCAAAAAAGAAACAAAACCCCTGTGTATATGAATTGGAGATCATTATTTATTGAGAGATGCAAAAGAGGTCAGCCTGATTAGTTGACCACCAGGGAAGACTGAGAGATGGCATTCATCACAATGTATGAGTATTTTCAAAATAAAGTAGTACTTTGTAGGAAAAGGCTGTTTAGTGGCAAATGACTTAATGAAATTGGATGTCAGGAAACTGAAGCCTGAATGAAAGTAAAATAACTCTAAAACACAAACTTCTAACTTAGAGATTGTATTTTGCTGTCCTTGTATCAGGACCCAATATATTTTGTTAACCAGTTACTAGCCCAGAACAGAGGGAAATATAGTATAGTCACCTTGGAAAAAGAGGGGGGCATGCGAGAAGCTATGTCAGGGTTTTCTGTGTTCAGCTGTATAATTTATGCATTGCGTAATTGCAGGTGCTTGTCATGGGGCATCTACAGTTTCCATCAGTTAATTTCATAGTTAACTTTTTTTAGTATAATTGAGAAAGTTATATTTTTCCATCTGACCTTAATGAGCAGTGACTTTGCATAGCTGTTCTCATTTCAGCCTACGTTGTAATTCAATAAAGCTAAAATACGGGTGGGCTCAAATTTGGAGGGAATTATTACTGACTTCCTGGCTTGTTTGTCCATGGAAACTGAAGCAAGATTTCTGGGTCTAAATTAGAGGTCAATGAAGGACACCCCTTATCAGTCTGAAGACAGTATGGGGTCATCAGACCCCACCATGCCACCAGATGTGAAAATGTGAAGAGTGAGAATGCACACTTAGCATTTTAACACAATAAAATAATTCTGTTCACATTACTATCTTCTCCACTGACTACCAACAGTGCATAATAAATCACCTAAATTATATCTAGAGAGTCTTACTGTTCTATAATTGCTGCAATAGGGTGTTTTGTATGCTGCAATTGCTTTCTACTACACTTATTTCACTTGGAAGACATTGAACCTCTTACCCAAACAAATTTTCACCCTGTAGTGTGTTTCCTAGGCTGCACAGTAGACAATACTTTTAAAAGAGTGGGGGTCAGGAGAGGGAAGCAGAGTGAAAAAGTGAGTACTGAGAAGCATCTAAATGTGTTGTCTTGCCAAGAGTAAAGCAGTAACAATCTGAACAATAGCTAGGGCTTCCTGTGAAGATTTCTTTCCTGTTCTTTCTATGAATTCTAGACCAGCATGCAGGGTGAAAGCTTAACTACAGTTCTTTACTTCAGAGATGCTCATAAGCAGTGGAGCATGCCAGACTTTATTGGAATTTGAAACTGCAGTCAATAGCATTTTCTGCCGTTCTGATGCTCATCCTATTCAAACAGTAAATTTACTATCTAATCACAAGTTGCCTTGTCAGTCTAAACAGAGTAATGCAGGGCTTCAATGCGTAAGATAATCCAACAGGAATGACAGTCAGTAAAATTACTCTTATGTTTACTTTTTCATTCTGGAGGGAGCCTTTGAGCTTTCAGATTTAGTGGCTTTATATTCTTTGGGGCTTCCTAGGTACGTGAGTCCAAGTTATACATGGCAATCAGAAAGGTGGTCAGCTAGCACTTTCCAAGGCTAAATAGTGGAATCAGACATCGATGGAAAGCAAAATAAAATATTGTGATCACTCTGTAACTGCTTAATCAGAGGCAATAAGCCTCATTCTTTACTCCCTTTCACTTTTGGTAGCTGCATGCAAAGACTCTGTAATTCACCTGGGCAAAGAGTTCACTGTCCGTGACCCAGCAAATATTCTCTACTCACTGATGTCCATTGTAACATTTTGTATTCTCTTGGCACAAATTTAAGCAGACATAGAAAATTAACAGCCCTGGAGAATCAGGCTGATGGTGTTGCTGGAAGTCATTATCGACCTTTTAATTTTGTGCATTATGCACCCTCAGGGACACCCTCAGGATAATGGTATTTTAAAATAACATCAATATTTTGACATGAAAACCTAACAAGGACACTAATGCAAGCTTAAATCAGAGGTGTTACAAGCAATTCATGTACAGCCAGATGCAGAAGGGGTATGCTTAATCCTGGAGGCCACATACCTTTCTGTTGAGCATATTATTCCTCTTGTATGGTTGGCCTCAATTTAACGTTACTGAAGTAATTTCTAAAGTGCACTTCTAATGATTTATACAAATATTTACAGGTAACAGTAAACTCTATAGGTAAGAATGAATTCTGCTGAGAACTGTAACTTTGAACTTGTCCATTCCTCATACATGCTATCTGTAATATTAGTTCCTCAGGATAAGATGTGCCTATCTAGATGTTGAATAAGGTGGCCTAGCATACTGGACACCTGAATCTATAGTAACCTAGAAGACTATTCAGTTAACTGGGAATCAGGAACTTGATATTGTTTTCCTATTTCTGACACAGCCTTGCCAGGTAGCTTGACTTGAATTACTTAATCTTGTATGGTTTTTCTGTGTATAAGACTTTCAGCAGCAAGAAATAAATACTGTGGAATAGGAAGGACCAGAGTTCTTTTTTGTTACATTTTGTGCATTTGTCATGATTTTTTTTGATCTGTACCCCAAATATGTACATTTAGAGAGGATCATTGGTCTCCTGTCTTGAGGGCACACATCCCCTGGCAGCATGCCATGCAGAAGTAGCTGTCTGAACCATTGTAAAAACTACCAAGTCAGAACAGCTGACACTGCACAAGGTATTAGACTAAGAACTATTAGACTTGCAGAACCAAGATTTTCCACGGTTACATTTCAAGCACAACACATTTAGGGAGCTTGTACTCCCACTGTCTGTGCTACACCTGTCCCGAGATGTATGAAGAATTCATGTTCTAGAGCTGTTCATCTGGCAGTTTTCATTCAGAAACAGGTTCACCTGTCCTGAAACCATTTCTGGCCAGAAGGAAGGCAGCAGCTGTCTGAGGTAGCACATTACTTTGGAAATGAAACAGCAGCGGTACCACTGTCTGTTTTGCTACATCTGGTCCTTGAGAAGTGGGCCTTGCTACTGTTTCTGTTAAGCTGCTGCTACTACTGCCGTGGGGTAAGCAAGGTTTTAGACTGACTACAACTTCTGACTGCTACTGCCAGTTGCAACAGTATCAGTCACAAGTAAGCTTGGCTGTTTAGATTTTTTCTGCTGCCATCCAGAATTCAGTGGAAACCTGCCTTTTCTGTCCTTTTCTTAGTCCCTCATCTCTGTGGTAGCTAAATTCAGTGTCACCTTGTCACCTTCAAGTTTCCTTCCAACCATTCCTTGTAGTTTAATCTGAGCTCTTTTGAAAAGTACTGCAAAATGTATTAAATTAATATTTTAATTAATTTAGAATATAATTATATATATTTAAAGATGGTAATGCAATACAGGCTAGGATGATTTGGGCCCTCATTGCCCCAAATTTTAGAAAACTGCATAGCAAACTAAAGATATGTTTGTTTGTTTTTTTCTTTAAGATTCCATCAACTTTTAATGCAATGACAAGTTATTCTCTTATATGAAATAAATCAAGGCTGTAACAAAGACTGACACATCCTAATGTTTGCATGACAAGAATCAGGAACACTGACAAAAATAAACACCACTGGAAAACTGATTTATGAGACCTGTTTTCAAAGCTACCCAAATTATGTCAGCCCAGACCTTTTACTCAAAAGCTATTACCTGAGTCTGTTAACCTCAAACTAACTGGAGGGACGGATAAACATTTCAGTACCAGACTATAGCCATTTATATTGACGTGCTTAAGTACAGCAACAGGGTTTTGATTTATTTGACAGAAAAATAAACTCATTATCTAGAAAGAGGGGTCTAGTGGTTAAGACCTAAGGTATGATTTTATATTATTCATAATCGGTCAGGTGACAATCTAAAGAAATAATCCATCCCATAGATAAATGACATGAAAGATCTAACTTTAAACTAAAAAAAGCCAAGCAGTCTACACTTATGTCGTGATGAGAAGAATAACATCTAACAGTATAAGTCACTTTACACTTTTTTTCTTGTCTCCGAATTTCTCTTCATTTTTAAAATTAAACGGGAGTTGAAATCGTTGTCTTCTGTGCCATTAATGCTCAAAAAAATAAAACTTCAAAGAAGAGATGAAAGAATCCATTTTATAGCTTAGGAAAACTGGCATAGTTGAATGTAGAACCTTGTTTAGGTCCATTATCATCTAGTTTGCAAATAAATTATTATGGACTTTTAACAACTTACATTATTTATGTGTGACTTTTCTACCTAGTAAAAGAGTTACAGGGTTATTTAAGCCACATGCTATTCAGTAGCTGGAAAGAACCTTGAAAGGGTTATTGGTCTGCACCACTGTGTAATTAATAACTTGTGCAGAATAAGTACTTTTTACTCCAACGTTCATTATGGTCTTTTTAGGGCAGACACACACTCCTGGATGAAGGTCTAACATACTCTGTCAATTTTTGCTTTCTAGACTAGCAACCTCACAGTCCGTATGATCTTTCCTATTTCTTATATGTGCTAACTTATCAAGTAAAAGGTTTGACTCTTTCCATAAGTGACATACGTAATAAATAATGACAAGGTATGGGTTCACATTCAGGCAAAACCCCAATAAACTTCATTGAGCAAAATGTATTAAAAAATTGTAAAAACTGTTCTTCAGTTTCTTACTAAATATCTACTGACCCTATGCTGAATGTGTATTTCTACTGGTCCATATGTGAAAAGAGCCATCTACCCTTGTGTAACTTGCGATTTGCAAGAAAACTACTTACAGTGGAGAAATGAGAATTTTGTACATGTGAGGAGTTCTAAGCCTAGGCTTGGTCTGAAAACTTCAGAGCTGGAGCATATGACTATATGGGGCTTCAACGCTTTTTGCATCCAGAAGAGGACTAATACTTGGCCAATTTACTATTATAATGCTTTGAACATCTCTTATTCAAGATTCTTGAAGAGCTTGTATTGATGAAACAAGCTATGCTGTGCATACCTTGGGAGCAAAGTTCATAAAGATAAATTATGTTCATATGAATTTTAGCGATGACTAAAGCTACAAAATGTAAGCTAATATCACTTTTAACATTTTTTTCCACTGAAAAGGTAAAGAATACTATGAAAAATCTCATTTTCTACAAGGTGACGTAAGGTTTATTGCATGCAGTATTATTGCATTGTAAGAATTGTGGTTGAGAAAACAGACACCTTCATAAAGTCTGCTATTCTAGATGACCTATGGCTCCAGTAATCAACTGCAGCTTCTCCTTAGACTGAATGGAAGGATATTTTGCAAGAGTCATGGATTTATCTCAAATTTGTGATTTCTTGACTTATTTATTCATGTGACAAAAGTGTAGTTTTATTTCAGCATAAATTGAGGTGCAAAGTTTTAAATGATTACACAAAGGTGTTCTAGTGCTAATAATCTACTGGCAAAGGTGTGAAATGCAGAATATGTTTTCATAAAAGATAATGCTGAGTGACAGCTGAAGTCATTTATAAGAAATACGCAAGTATTAAGCTCCTCCACTAGAATCACTGTGACAGGATCCAGTCAAATGGTCTATTTGACATATTAACTATTCCCATTATTTGTTGTGATTTTTATTCATCTAATAACAACACCAATCACATGGGTAAAAAAACTACCCTGTGTATGTGTGGGAAGCCTGCTTCTCAAAAGCTCCTGTTTGATTTGTTGTCATTGATCCAGTTTTATGGGATATTCAATTAGGATAAGCAAAGAAACCATGCAGTTTTTCATAGCCTAGAATGAGTGACATTATTAAAGGTTGGCTTTTACTTGCTAGCCACTGTTTAGATTTTCTGTCATTGTCTGTTAAATTCATATAGATTGGCACAGCATGATTCTTTTCCAATACTCCAGTTTCTTAAGGGTCAAAATAACTCCTTTAACTAATCACAGAACATTAAAATGTCTCACTATAATTCAGTGTACCCAAATATCCTGCCCTGCGCCATTTACAATTTATCTAAGTGACCAAAACTCTAATGCATGACAACTTGACCTCTTGCCAGCTTCTCTTTGCTTTGTAATACAGTACCTAATATTGTCAAACTTTAATGCATCTTTCCAAACATTTTTGCCCTTCTTATTGCAGCAAGAAGGGACATGCTTTGAAGGCTCATCCTTTCTCTGAGTGAACTCGGTAGGAATGGAAGTTCAGCAAGACCAACCTCTAAATGGGGTGATGACTTATGTTAATTATTTATAGATTAATTGTGTGGAAAAGAAGGTGGTATCACTGGTAAAAAGCAGTATGTCACAACCTCCCATCCTACTTGGAATATATATCAGTGATGTTTGCAAACAGAGCCATTGGGCTAAATGGTAGAAAGATTTGGCACTTGGCCATTATTTAGCATTCAGAAATGTTCAAGCTACTTCACTGAGCGAGGACAGTCTAAAAGATCTCTCTTTGTAATCAGTGCTTTTTACTTTTAGTCAAGGATACAGAAAAGTCTAGGAGTGAGAGCTGGACTGGAGAGAGGAAAAAAAAAAAAGTAAAAAAAAGCTCAAGGTGAAGGAACATAAGAACATCATGACAGTTGGTAAAATTTCAAGTTAGTGATGTGTTTTCACCTATCTAGATGCTCTCTGGTTGTCCTTCACTTTACTGGTGTAAATTATCTTGAGATACTTAAGTACTAGAAGATCAGACCACTGTTTTTTATGGAATCACTGTAGTCATTTCAATAATAGCAAACTCTTCAGGTATTCAAGTAAATACCATGCATAGTTCCACTGCAATTATATGATAATGTGTCACAAATCATAAATATCCACCTATATATCATTAAAAAGTCTCATCTAGGGATTTTCTTAATCTTTGAGAAAGACAAAGACTCTATATTTGCATGAGAGTACCTCTAGAAGATTGTGAACACCTGTATTTAATTCATGTGGTAAAATTAGAAGAAGATATTTATTTATACTGGATAGCTGTGAAATTATTTGATCATTTGCTGCTAATGCATGAACAATGATTACTACCCTGTAACATTAGTGAAAGCAAATGTTTCACAGTATCAAAAGAAAAAACCTGAAAGAACCTCACTCAGCTTTATGTTTTTCAGTTTCAATAACACAAAGTGCTATATTAACTTCCCTGGACCCAGGGTGTGTAGCTTGTATAATATGCCTTTGTGAAGGAATTGAGGAGAAATAAGTCACCTCCTTATTTCCCTGTAACAGTAGCAATAATTATGGTATATCTGCAGAGCTGCTACTATTCCTCTAGATAAATCATAGTAGGCCCAAACATTTGAAATATTTTTTTAACAAATGATAAATACAGATTTCTTTTTATTATTTCTTTCATTTTTTTTAAAAGCCTTTACTGTTTTAAAGATTTCTCCATCTCCTTGAAACCTAACTTTACTTTTTTTAATTGGCATTATCTCAGAATGACATGCTTCAAAGACCAGGTACTTTCAAGTAAAACAAACCTAGCATTACAGGACCTGGATAGGAGGTATGACACATAGTCATGCGAGAAGGCAAGGAGTGAATGAACAAAACCAGGCGCTTCTCTCTGACATGCAGAGTAAAGCACGCACTACTGAAAGTCATGTTGCATTAGGTCTGTGCAGTATATCCCTTTAAGAACAAGGAAGCAGGCCATTGCTATCACTGTTTATTTCTTAGTTTCCTCTCAAAATGCTGAGTCCACGTGTAGGATTTGTAGCAAATCAAACGGCAGTTCAGTCTGTTCTGTCATAGCTTCAGAAAGCTATGAAAGTAATTTTACTTGAAACCATTTGATTGAGGAAGGAAGGAAAGAGGTGGTAAGCGTGTGTGTGTGAGAAAGTGAGCAAAAAAAAAAAATAGACTTTGGTAGAATCTTCAAAACTTCTCATTAAAGTTTGAAAAAATTCCAGTGCTCTGTGGCATAGCTGTGGATGTTTGTCAGACAAGAAACATCAGAAACTTACAGAACCAGCCCAGATTTGATTACTTGCCTTTTTAATGTCTGGGTGTTTGTATGAGTGCTTCTTTTGTTGGGAAGGAACAGTGGAAACAGAACATTTTCTTTAACCTGTCAGTACTGGTTTTGAGAAAGGTGTTCTCATTAACTTTTTTTTTTTCTTTTTTCCCCTCCCCTGGACTGACATAAAACAGGTCTCTAGGGCACAGATCCTGCTGTCTTTTCTGTCTCTGTTTCTTTAGAGATGCACTAATTGCACTGAGCAGGGATATAGCCATGGGAAACCTTCTTGGATTCAGATTTTTCACTTGATGAGGATTTTATTTTATTTTTATGTTATTTTTTAAAAATTATTATTGATATGTTGTTCCTATTTGCCTAGCCTTTGTTTTCCAGGGAATTCAGATTTTAAGCTTACTTTCTATCCCACCTCAGCCTCCTAAGAGTATCCCTTTGTGAATTAATTTAGCCGAAAAAAACCCCTAGTCGTTTTTGCTGCTGCGGACTGAATTCTGGAAAACAATGAGGAGTTAATTTCAGGTTACTTGCCAATATATCCTTACTTGGGAGTTGAATTAATCTATTGTATCTTCTGCATATTGTGTCCTAAATAGCTGGTGTGTGGGTAGTTTATTTCTATTGTCACTTCCCACTGAATATAAAGCATCTCACTCATTAACAGATGTTATCTTGGGGGTTTACAGACTGCTTTTCTTCACAGCATATTGGAGTAAAGTGCTTACTATGGTACACCTGGGTTACTAGGTTAGTGGAGCATGCTGTTACTTGATTTGATGTGGAGGATGGGGGTGTGAAGTAGATAAGAGTTGAGAGGTGGGTGTAAGTGGCTGTGATCTTGGAGCGCCAGAATGAGAGCTGGGTTGTAGGGGTGGGGAGAATGAAATTAGTGCCTTTGAATTGCTTTGAAACTGCTTGACTAATAACCAGCTCAATTTATAAGGCTGGTAAATGGCTTCCTACCTTCTGTCAGACTATTATGAGTGAATAGAAACCATTTCAGTCTCACGAGGGAGAAAGGTTTCTATTGTCCTCAATAAGTTTGGAGATCTTGTGTTGCTAATTTATGTTTATAGTGTAAATATACACACATATAATGATATGTATAGATCTTCAGTGCTTGCCCATAATAAATTACATCCTTTTCTAAGAATCCTCTGAAATATTGGGACCACACTAAAGGACTTTCACCTTCTGATGATGAAGCTATTGGCAATATTCTAAATGAAACTCTCTAATCTCCCAAAACATTCTAAATGAAATTTTCTAATCTCCCTTTCAGTTAGCACATTTTTTCCCATCTTAAAAGGTAAGTACCATAGCATTGGGACTAAAGGGTCATACAATATAAAATAAATTACCATAACAGTTAAAACGAAAATGTTTAATATGAGATGAATAAATATCCCAAGCCTGATTTCAGCTTTAGCATTGCTTACATACCTGCTAACAACCCCATGCCACATAAAGACTAGTGCTGTGTGTATGACTGTAACTAACTTATCAGTTCCACAGTGGTTTTGTATCTGACATGTATTTAGGCGCTTTGTCTAGTAGCAAGACAGCATGTAGAGGAGCATGACATAAGAATCATATACTATGACAAAAACTAAGGTAAGAAAAGAAATAAGCATAGCTTCTATGTGATTTAAAGTACTGAGCATTTCAGAAATGAATTCTCTGAAATGTTCAAAGGGTTGACTTGAGATCTGTAAAGCTGGAGAGAAAAAGAAATTCCCATTCTTCCTTGGCTTCAGCACTTCTCACACTTCAATCTTTCATTCATCCATTATAATTAAAAATGATTTATCATTACTAAAAGCTAATTTCATTTAACCAGCGAAAATCCTGGACTCACATGGTTTAAAATATTTTTACTTGGAAAGGAGAAATTAATGATTACATCACATGCTGGGAGACTAGCGGGTAGTCTTCTTTTTTCTGTGCCACAGTTTACTTGGAAATACATCTCCTATCTTGAAATCATTATTTTCACCACTGGAAAAATCAGATAAAACCTCTTATTGCATTGTGCTATCTCACTTATCCCCCAATAGGGGGAAAATGCAAAACAATACAAAAGCATTGTTATTTATTTTAGTATTAATTTTTCAAGTTTAAACATGGAGGCGTGGAGGAGGGACAAGTACTTCAAATCCTTAGCTAGAATCGTCTTTCATAACTTACTTATGGGTGATCAAGAGGAGCAAGATTTAATTTATAATGATCATATAATTACCTTACTTAAGATAAAATCTTACTGTGCATTCAGGGAAATGCTTGAGTGTTTGCTGGCTGGATCTGTCTCATGAGAGCTGGTTGACAGACCAGTTAGTGGATCAGCTAAGAATTTTTTGGTCTTCAACTCAATACTAGCGTTACTACTGTGCATTTAACAGATTTACAAGGCCCTGACTCAACACTCAGGATTCAAACAGGCTAAAATGAATTTTAGAATTTTTCAGGAAACTCAATGAAGGAAACTGAGAACTTTTAATTATGCCCTCTTCTACAGCCATGGTCTGTCCATGTTATCAATACTATACACATCTGTTTCCTTAGCTCAGAGTAGAAGGAAAGACCTCTCCACAGACAACTAGGGAAAGGATATGAGAGAAGTCTGTGAAGTCTTGGATGACTTGCTTCTTTCAGAGAGTAGCAGCAGCAGGTGGACTGTCATAGGCAAAATGACCATGAATAGGATAGGACTGCAGGAAAGGCTTACCATCTTTCAAAAGTAGCACAGATTAACATTTTTAATGTTTCACTGTCACCATTTCTGTTTTTTCTCATTGTCTCTTCTTATCATGGGACAAATTAGATTCACATGTGTCATTTCTCATCAATTTTCAGATACCTGTACTCAAAGTAATGCCATTCAAAATTTGCCATGTGTTTGGCCCATGAAAGATATCACAAAACTTGAAACTCGATTGCATTCTATAATTTCATTGCCTGTCCTTTTCCTTCTCCTCCTGTGTAAAGTTCTAGTATAACTAACTTGTGAAGTTATAACTAACTTGTGAAGTAGAGTGGGCATCCAGTAAAATCGTATATTTGTTTCAAAAAATCCTGTTTCAGTCTTAATTTGTTGATGTAGAAATTGGATTTCAGAGAATGAAAAACAGTTGCAATAAGGACAGCTAATAACACAGTTCATATATCCATCTAAAAATCTACTTTTTTTTCTTTCTTTTTCCTGTTGTTAACATTAGATTCCATATTTTGCCCTGACTACTTCTTTGTCAGGAGCTTTTTATCTATTCTCATGACTCAGTTTTGAGGTTTTGGACACTGTACACCACAGAATCCAAAGTGTTAGAAGATCCAAAATACTCTCTGAAACAAGCTTCAGAAATATTACCTTGTGTTTCCATGACTGCATACTTCACTCTTTTTTGCAACACTCTGAACTTCTGTTTGTAGACAAGCATATTTCCCACTTTTACTGTCCTAGCCTGTGCTGTAATCCACTTCATTCTTGAAAAGATGCCACACAACTTTCATTTCATGTGATATGAATGACTTTCCCTTGGATGTACAAAAAATATGCTGAACTTGTTTTATTTGACGACATCACTGAGTCAGGCACTTTAACTCAAGGCCCAAGAAGGCAAAAGGTTTCCTAATTATTCACTGTGCCCCTTGCTGAAACACTGACTAGAAAATGTCTGCTTATCAAACTGCTAAATGATAAGAAATTATATCTATATGTGCAGTTAGTATGTAACCTTTTCACTGCTTCCCTGTGCCTTACATTCCTGATGTCTTTTTCAGATGTCATTCTGAAAATGTCATAGATCAAATCCTTCAGTAAAGATGTAACATAGAACAAACCTGACTTGTTATGACTTTAAGATCGATTTTGTTGAGCTGCTCTCTTTCTGTTTCCAGAATATGGCTTCCTAATCTGCATAAGGTAATTTTTTGGTTTGGTTTGGTTTTTTTGCTTTCCTTCATTACGTTTGAATTTAGCATAAAAATGCTCCTAGCTAGTAGAAAGAACACTTCTTGCATAACAATCAACATACTTCCTTATATAAGGAATGAATGGCAAGTACGGACCTACATTATACTTTCAGGGAAATGCGTTCCTATATTCCCTCCAGTTACATCTACACTAATAAAGCTTTGCAGGAAGGAAAGAAGTTTGTAACTCTAGTTTATGTTTATTCATATTTTACCAATTGCTCTGGCAGGCCATTGAAAATGTTTCATCTCAGATTCCTGTTTTCAAATTGTCCAAACTGAATTTCAAACAAGCCAGCCCTTTTACAAAAGGAGTCAATAACAGATTAAGGATAGCAGCTGTTGGCTAACATGATTGTTCCTATCATTGCTATAAACAGTACCACTGTCACCTGTGTTGTTTTGATACTGGAATACTGGAGTCTTGACTGTAGATCCTAAGAAGAAAGCTTGGATCCACAGGGAAAGCTATGTTTGGATTGAGGAACTGCAGATAAGGTAGCGTTGATTAATCTATAGGATAATGCTTGTTTAGATACTATTAGTTTCATTGTTTTGGGTTTTTTTTTTACTACCATTGTAGCACAATAATTATAAAGTGCCTTCTAGATATTGTCATTAGTTGTCATAATTGTCACTTCCCCAGAGAAAAGTGCCATTGTAAATGTAGAACATTCACATTTAAGCTAAATGCAAAAAAAAGTATTGTGTGGTATACTATGCAGTATCTGTGAAAAGCAAGAATTGTTTTTACATTATTCATTTGTTTAGAAGGTGCAGCTGGTCTACTTCTATTTACAAGTCCTCTGACACTTGCCTTAAGAATGTCAGACTCAGATTCCATTGTAATAACCCTTGTTGCAATATTAATTCTCATCCACTTACCTATTCAGACACTTGGGAAGGTATTGACAAAGATGCTTCTTACCAAGCACAAATTACAAGGGAATACCTTTGAGTCAGTCCTTTTGCAGAACCAAGCCATTACATGCTTTTGCATCTGAAAACTTTCAAGTACACCCTGGTGGTTGTCTTCCAGCCTGAACCCAGGCTGTACGCCATAATGTGCTTCCCGGTCCTAGTTTCAGGAAAGGACTCTGTTTTGCTGATGGCAGCTTCTGGCAGTTAAAATGTCTACTGTGAAATTGTGGTAGCCAGTAATCCAGATTAATTCTTTCCTTAGAAGACAGAAAAATCTGTGCAAGGTGTGGTATAAATGCAAAAGCAAAAGCAACCCATGGCTGCTCTCAAACTCCTCTACCACACTACCAAAGCAGAAGGGTGTTGTGGCACCATCCTGGGAGTGAGTGGTGTGATCCCTGCCCTGGGAGAAAAGGAATTGGGGCCCCTAATGCTTCTCTCTGGCTGCAGCTGTGCACTTGTGTGTTTTTCTGCCATCTGACTATTTTGAGATGGGTGTCCATCATGACCTCTGTGCATTTGTGGATGAGATGTTACAGAGGGTTACTTTGAAAACTCCCTTGGTTCATGGCCTAGAGCTGCCAAACTAACCAAAACTAATCTGTCATATATCATCCAATATGCTAATTAAGCCATAGAGAAACCTGTTATTTTAAAACCCTTTCTCTGGGAGGGGTTATGAATTTTCTATTTGAGACAGCTGAGGGAATGCAAAAGACTTCCCCCCCCCCCCAGCGAATTCCATTCTACTAGTATTTGTGTGGAAATAATTGATTTGGATTTAAGTGCAGTAAATTTTGCCTACACAGCTATAAGCAGTGTGGCAGTTAATTACAGAAACACTCATGTAATTGTTACTGAAGGAGCATAATATGGAGGAAGAGTATTAACCTAGCAAGCCAAAATTAAATGAGCCAACAGGAAGAAAAATAAACCAAAACCCCTCCACAACAAACCTCTTTCACTTTTTCAGTAGTTTATTCTCTCCATTCCCACTCTTCCCCAAGTACTGTCAAAAAGTTGGCTAGAAAACTTTTTTTTTTCCAGAAATGTAATTGAAAAGGGCATCTCATTTGCAGATGAATTATGTCACTGAATACATTAGTGAAATATACAGCAGCCAAATCACCAAAGGAACATGTATAATGAAGAGATCATGAGCAAGTTCTAGAGTGATATCTGTTTGTAAATTCATGTGTTGCAAGCTTTAAACAATGAACAAATCTTCATCTCAGTCAAACCCATGGTACCTGTTTGACTTCAAATGTATTCTTGAGGCCCACTGAGGCCAGAAAGACTTTACCACATTGCTAGTCATTTCCCAGCCAGGGTCAAAAAGGCATAGAGTTCGCAAAGGTGACAAAGGGCTGAACATGTTGACATAATTTGTCATTATGCAAAAGTTATAAATGAAAGGGCTTTGCCATTGTTCAACAAATACCAATACCAACCTTCTTTTTTTTTTCCCTGATAGTCCCCTCAGATCAGTGAAACTTGTAAGTAATAAAAGAGTTTAATTTTCTGCTATTCTGAAACATGTCGACTTCTACATGGATGCTGATTTTAAAAGTAGGAATGAATATGTCTTAAGACAACAGATTCAGAGCTGTGTGTAACTATCATATTTAATGCAATTTTTGCCTATACAAATCTAACAGTTTTGTGATTTTTTTGATTTTTTTTTAGAAGTTTTACAACTTCTCCATTTCTGCAGAGTAAAAACAACTCTTAAATGTTTTCCTAGCCAAACCCATCTTTTATTTTTAGCAGTAAACAGTAAAAAACACCCAATGAAAATACAATTTTCTTTCAGCTGGCTTTCCCATCAAAGTGAATTTTTTTGACAATGCTCATGAAATGTACCACTTAATTGTTCCATGATTTGAAGATGTGATTTAATTTCAATGCTAATTAACAAAGAATGCTTAATTAGAATAACAATGGATATCCAACTTTATTCTTTCTTGCCTTATCCAGGATACAAGCTTTATTTTAAAGCCCCATTAAAAACACATCAAATGTCCTGTACTGCTGCAGTGCTGCAGCTTGCCCAGTTTCTAAGCCATGGTATGACACATACACATAGATTTTTTTCATACCTCTATACACGCCTTTTGAAACTCTGTTCCACAGGGCTATGATGAGAGGGACTGTTAGATTCTGCTGCTCTGTATAGCCTTTCATTTATCTATTTGTGTTTGGGAAAATGTTGAGTTTTGGGAGAACAAGCTGTGATGTTCTTAATTTTTGTAATACTCTGTGCTGAGTAGAAGATGTATTTTGTAAAAGGAAGTAACAAAAGAATTTAATCACCTGTAGGAGCATTAATTCAAGTGAGCTCTTAGGGAAGAGTTATATCAGAGAAATGATTGCTGTCTTTGGCTGGAATCTCCCCAGAAATGTTGGCCTAGAATTGTTCTTTTCCCTGCCTGGTGTATATGTGCAATTTAGTCACATTACACATTACTCAGACTTCTTCCAGAGCTGAAATGAAAGGTCTCAACTACAGGTTATGAGAGGAAATGGAATGCTAGATGAGAAGACAACACTCGGTATCAGAAAAGAGATTACAAGAGGGCAGAATGGGCATATAAAATGTCATATTCTCCAAGTTAGTTTGTAAGATGACTGGTTCTGCTGTGTAGCTGTTTCACTTTCAGGTGACTGCCTCAGGGTGTTGGTGACAATTGGGATATTCAGCACCATCAGCAAGAGGGAATTTCAAAGAGCAAAAAGCAGTATGCAACATATTGCTTTCCCTTCCTCAGAGGAAAATTTCTAACAGATCCTAAAACATGAGTGCAGAGTTTATGGCATCTCTACATTTCTTAGAATATTCATAGTAATTATTAATGGTATTCATTGATTTGGGAATCTGGATGCTTTATCTTGTGCTTAAATGAAGTTCTTAAGTGATGAAGTATTATTTAAAACCTGATCTTTGTTTCTCAGCCACGGTTAGATTCCTTGGACTTATAGAAAGTCAGAGAAGTCATAAACAAAATGAATACACTGACTATTGCCAACTTAAGCTTTGAGACCTAAAGATTCCCCTAAAAAAAGAGAAACCTACTTTTAGTGTAAGCTGTATACAGTAGCATGAAGGCAACCCAAAAGACTGAGGACTGGTGAAGGATATTGCCGTGACACTGAAAGGTACTGCTATAGCCAACACGGATCATGCTTTATTACCATAAGAATATTAATAGCAACCATAACATTGATTTTTTTTCTTTTTATAACTTTGGTGAATAATAAAATGTAAATTGCAATCTAATTAGAGAGGAAAACACAGCACAGTTCACTGTTATTTCAGCTCCCATAGAGAGTGAGCAGAGAAAGTCAAGATCCCAGTCAGTGATAAGTAATGTATTGCTCCCAAAAGATATTAGAAGCTTAATGAAGACTAACAGAAACTCTCTTTGTATCTTCTAATGAATTCATTTAAGTTATGAAATAATGCATGTTACTTGGGTCACAGTGGGAAAAGAATTCTAGCAACTTCAAAAACAATACCACCACCAGGAGGCTAACGAAAGGTAAGGAAGGCTAAACAGGACAAAACCACAATAGACCAGTAAAATCAGTCAAATTAATGCATCATCTCAGGTTAGTGGGCTAAAATCCTGTAATCTCAGAGGTGTTTGAAGTACAGGACAAAGGAAAAACAACATTTGCCTCTCAAAAGCTGCCAGTAGATACTAGGGTTCCATCACTGTTCCTCCAGACTTTATCTTGTCAACTTTCTCATTCATCAGTGGTAGAGTAGAGCTACCATTAAATATAAATAAGGAAGGATGGGTGGTTTGCAACTTGGTCTCTGTTGTCTACTCATTCACATGGGATTACAGGCTGTTGCATTATGTTGGAGAGAACATACATAAAATAACTCTCTCCTGTCATTGGTGGAAATGTCTTTATTTCATGAAGATAAGATTTAGCTTATGTGAACAATGAATAAGTGGGCTTGGTAGTGACAAATTTCAAACACTTCCAAGGAGTCTGACTGTTGGTGTTGTACTTACAAATAAGGATCTTTTGGTAAAACTTCAAGGGTATATTACATGAGTATTCTGCAAAGTTGCAAATAATGCAAAAGCTGTTAGCATTTAAAGAGGTTGTTACTATAGCTGTACAGAAAAGTGAGAAAATGAACAGATAATTCATTCAAAACTGTTTCTAATTAGATGTTATCCATATTTATTTTCCCTTTTAGTGACAAATATGTTTCAAATATTATATTCACCTTTGCATTTCAAAATTTCCATCTTTGTCTTTTTCATATTGCTTCCTAACGTATCATTTTTCTGGGACACCACAAAACAGTGAAGGAAAATATTCACAGTAATACTGCTGCAGTTACTTGCTTGAGAATTAAGTATTTCACAAATGTAATAACTATTTTGTTGACAGTTTTTGTCTTTCGTAAAACAATTGAAACATCTTTCAATAAAAACAAACAACAAAACAAGGGATAATATAGTCATCTTGGTTCAGATCCAAAGCTAAATGAAATCAGAAGGAACCTCTCCACTTTTTTTCCTATTGATGGCCACATTCAGTAGAAGGACTTTAAGTCATGCCTGAATATGTGACTCATTTGAATATTTTATTAAATTAACTGCACTATTTGCACTGCTTTATTGAAATAACTGTATGACATGTTTTTAACTGCCCATCATTCTTAAATAACTCCTTAGAAAGATCCGTGTTCTTCTTCTATGTACATTTTGCTTCAAATCTCTGTCTACCCATTTTATAATGGCTTATGTCTGTCTTGGGTTATATTATGAGCAGATGGAATTATTTCTTTTTAGAAGATATTAAAATAAATTGTCAGATTCATATCTTATCAAAATGCACTGTTTCCTCTGGGCTTACTTGTTAGAATATGTGATGAATAGTGTTTCTTTGTTCACATTTGAGTCAATCAATGCTCTTTTAAGAGGTCTGGGAAGAGGGATGGGAGATTGCTTCTTACTTGACAACTTCTGAGCCTGCTCAAGGCAGAAGAGGCTCCAACCTACATGGGAGAATATGGAGTTACAACAGGGAGCTGAGAGCCTGCAGCTCCAGCAGACAGTGTCAGACTTGAATAAGGAGCAGAAGCAAGACAACCAGGCCTAATTGGTGACAGAAGGTGAAACTTATTTGGAAAGAGGAGATGGTGATTTCACCATTTTTTTCAGTAAGACTGGGATTTCATATCAAGTTTTGTTCCATCACAGTATCCTGAAATGTGGATATGGATGTGCACCAAAGTTAACTGATCCTTCTAACTAACTCTGATGCTTCAGAGGCTTTTTTATCCAAATGGAAAAAAAAAACTTTATGCTCTGAACTAAGAGAAAAAACAGGGTATAGACATGAAGTGAAAGGGTGTAATTCTCTTCATTTTCTTTTAAGGAATCAGATTTCATTGCAGAGAAGGAAGAGGGAAGAACATTGCTGGGATAATTTAGTGTTAAGAGAATGTGACAAATGGCATAAAGGAAAATGATATTTTTTCTTTGTGTTCATGCAGTGTAACATGCAAAAGAAAGCACTTTGATTCTAGTTTATCACACCATTTAAGAAAGGGCATTCTTCAGCTCAAAGTTTGTAATTTTTAGGTAACTAGCTAGTCAGAAGTCTATCCTCGACTGGCAAGAAATGCTTACTTGTGGGGAAATAACTTCTGCTCACTTCTCAAACGACAGGTGCCAACACTGAGACTCATTACGACAGCTACCCTGCTAACATCCTTCATGTTTTCAGCAGCAGCAGCCAAGACCAAACACACACCTAGTTTTGGCACCTTCAGGTCAATGTGGCTACGTTAGTAGCACTGTTACAGGCTACTGGGTAGTGCTTCCTAGCATATTTTTATCCATTTTGTGGATGAGTAAAGAGCTTTGATCATTGGAGCAGGATTCCTGAAATGACAACAGTCAGGCCACGTAAAGTATATGAGACATCCTAATAGTTCACAGGAATGAGTGGCATGAATGGACTATAACTAATTTCATTTAAATTAATTTTTAATTTAATTTAATATCCTTAGTTGGAAGGGACCCACGAGGATCATCGAGTCCAACTCCTGACTCCACGCAGGGCAACCTAAAAGTTAAACCATGTATCTAAGAACATTGTCCAAAAGCTTTTTGAACACTGACAGGCTTGGGGCCATGACCACTTCCCTGGGGAGCTTGTTCCAGTGCTTGACCAACATCTCAGTGAAGAACTTTTTTCTAATATCCAATATGAACTTCCCTTGATGCAGCTGTAAGCCATTCCATTACATTCCTATCCCCAGACACCAAGGAGAAGAGATCATCACCTCTTTCTCCGCTCCCCCTCGTGAGGAAGCTGTAGAGAGCAATGAGGTCACCCCTCAGTCTCCTCTTCATTAAGCTGAACAAACCTAGTATCCTCAGCTGCTCCTCATAAATCATGCCCACTAGTCCTTTCATCATCTCTGTTACTTTTAATAATTTTGTGTACAGTGTTGGAGGGCGGATAAGGAATAAGATCTATCTAATCATGTGATGTCTAATAAGGAGGTAATGGCTTCCTTACATCAGCTTGGGCCTTGCTTCCCACACCTATAATGTGATATATGGTTTTCAGTAGTAGAGGTATTGGTAAGAAAAGCCTTTTGTTTCAGATTAACTATGAATGATATGTAGAAAAAACCAAAAGCTTCACACTTCTTGAAATCCCACTATGATAACAGCAATTTATTGTTTATTCTCTCAGACTAAACTAGATTATTTATTAAATCAGGTGAAATTTATATAAGAAACACATTTTGTGAGAAGGAAATGTTAATGTGGAGGAGGAAAGCCATTAAAATAATTTCTGACTGAATATTTGTAGCTGCAATGAGACTGATGCACAGTAGAAATTCTCAGGGTACTGTGTTTTTTATTTATAAACCATAATGATCTTCAAGTCAGGAAGAGAGCAGGATTTTAAAAAGTCTGTGGTATTTGGTAATCCTTTTGGTAATTCTTTGGAAAAAGTGTGAAGGTGAATACCTGGATTTTACAAATGGAATTTATGTTCAAAGAAACAATATATTACCTATATGTGACAAAATCTTATTCCTCCCTTTCCTTTTACCTTGTTGTGTATTGACAGAGCCCCAAGGCAGCAGAAGCATATTTCAAATTTGGGTAGCTATGGCTGACAATGCAGTGAGCTGGTGCAAAGTGTCAGGATGATGAAGCAGCACACCGCAGTGCTTCATTTGCAGAGTAGGAAGAAAGGAGGAAAGTTGGAATGAGCTATAAGTAGGGGCAAAGGATCCCTATAGTCATAGATCATCTGCCAAATGCAATGTTATGGGATGAATACCACCTTGAGTCATTAGCAATATCTCTCATGTGCTTATAGCTGTCCTTTGTGATCTGTGAAAACATTCCACTACCTTCAGTAACCTTGTAAAAATCCTATTTAACTGGAATTTGCAGAAGGGAACACTAGGACACTAAGTTAATATATTGTCTAAAAATATATAGGGTATAGTAACTATGATGCTATTAGGTGGCAATCCGTGTACTGTTTAGGCTGCTGCTCGGTATCATAATGTCTTTCATTGCCTTAATTATTACATATATAACAGGAAGGAAGAAAGGTTTCATTTTTCTTTTCTTTCTCTACCAGTAAGGAAATCAATAACAGGTCTTAACAGACTAGGTTTAAATCAATTATTGTCCTTTTTATTGTGGAGACATTGAATGAGTCAATAGTTGATAATATGGAGTGACCAGAGTAGCATCTATCGTTTCTTCACTGAAACATACTTTGCCAAAGTGCTGGATGCTGAATACACTTTCCTCTTTCTGTGTTACTTACATACTATTTCAAAATCTGCATTTATTGAGTAGCTTTGATATTATCTTTAGGAAACCAGTGTGATGAGATATTAATTTGCTTCCTTCCAATTTTCCACCACAGATTACTCTGCTTTGCAAAGCTAATCATAATCAGTCCAATTGATACCGAAAAGCCGGTCAAAGAAACTCTCTAAGACTCGTTTTGGAGTTTTAGAAAGCAGGTATTCTTTACTGCAGCGTTGGATGCACAGGGGATAGTTCCACCTAGTGTGCATACCACAGCTTTAGCACAAACAGGTTATATAGAATAACTAATTGCATATTAATCAGATTAGTATACATATACATAAAAATGATTGTAACTGATTATCATAGTACTGCCTACATCCGATCATGCGCAATGAAGGATCCATTTGAGTCGAACGGCTGCTTTTGCGACCACCGACCCATTTGAAGTTCCTCTTGGCTGTCGTTGAAGTCTTTATTCTTGTCCTTGTTCTTTGATCTTGAAGCTTAAGGCAGCTTCAATCACATGTGGTCAGTTTCAACATTGTTCTCTCATCTAGCGTACAGGAACATCTAGTCATAAGAGCAAAGAACTGCAAAACTTATGAGTAACTACCTCTACTAGTTAATTGCTTGGCTATACTTTTGTCTATTGTTTCAATCATAGTGTTAGTATAAGATTTCTAATAATTATTTACCAAATCTCACTTTTACAGTCACCTAACAGCAAACCAGTTTCCATGGCTGGTACAAAATATTAAAACCATCAAAATATTTAGACATACCATACAGAATGTATGGAAATATGCTATCACAATAAAGAGGTTTTTTTCATTCAAACTTATTTTTACATTATGGTATTTTAATATAGCACATTTTTCACCTGATTCTTAATTTTTTCTGCAAAGACACTTGATTTTGAAAAAGGTTGAGTTTTCAGATGCATAATATGCATTGCATTTCACTTTTTGGTTTGAATGGTAAAGCAGCACTTGTAGCTGAAACTTCTGAGTTATGACATAAACTGCAATACGTATAATGGATTAGAATTAGGACCAATGATGTTTCACATTCGCTGTGGCTGCTCTTAGCTATTAGATATTTTAGGTCTAAAATTACAGTGGGATCTGCAAAATGGTGTTATAAACCTGAACAGAGTTTCTGTCACTTCCTCTGTCAAAAAAAAAAAAAAAAAAAAAGTGAATAATTTAAAACTCTCAATCTTTTTTCCAGCAAGGAATATTGCAAAATTCATTTCTTAACAACATTGCTCTCTCTCTAGTTAAGTCTTCGTCAAACCCAGAAGTATCAACTCACAGAATTTAGAACTTGCTCTTTGACTGAAAACTGTTCTGTTGAAGATAACACTGGGATGTGCTAGAGCCAGAGAAAAGGAAATACTAGCCTTTGTTTTTAAAACTTGCTTGGGTGAGTTTGACTACAAATATTGTATATTATTTAAGCCTATTGTTATACTGTCAATATATCTCTCAAACTGAGGGAATCACAATGTTTTCTTCTGAGAAGCACTGTGTTGCAGAGATATGAGAATAAATACTTGTGGATGGTAATTTGCAGGTGCTATTAAATGGATCTATTCTACACTTCACTGTTTTTATCTATGCCATGCACTTCTAAACTACCTTAACTTCACAATACCTGTTCCATTAATAATATACTCATCTTGGAAACACCGCCTTCTGAAAGCTCTTCTGTTAGAATGGTGTCAGAATAAACCAGACCCTACTAATAACTGTGATACTGAGTAATTAGCACATACTGTATTTAGGTTTCCGGGCCTCTCCCTCTGCTTTGTTTAGAGGAGGTAGGCATGACTGATAACTATGTGACCTGTTTTGGCCTTCATCTCTGCCAATTGTGTGAAAGTTTCAGCAGTGTGAGATACAATTAATTAAGAACATATTAGGTTTACCAAATCTGTTATAATTAAGCCTGTGCTGTCTTCTAGAGTTTGGTAATCAAATCTGATATTTTGTATTGTAATTGTAGCATTCAGAAGCAGGCTTCTGAATGTGTGGGAGAATTCTAATAGTAAATCCCATTTTAATTTCATGAGAATGGTGTGAGAAGATGCAGTATGAGAAGCACTTTTAACTGACAACTTGGTGTATATGAAATAATTTTCACCTTTGAAAATACATTGTTTTGTTAGCTTCTGTTAAATGTAGTATATAACTGCAACTAAAATAATTATCTGTCTCGGGAAATGTTAGATATTTAATGTATACAACCAAAGGTCTGCATAAGAAATTGGGGGGAGTGGTGAATAAATAATCCAAAGAAAACAAGAAATAAATTATATTTCTTATTTTTTCTCATATACATTATAGTAATGAAATAACAGGTTATGGAGTGTTGTGGAGAACTGGTGTTGCAGAGAGAAATGTCTTGTTTTGGTAGCACCATACACTGGCAAAATCCAAATTATAGCTGACTTTTTACATTTCATACTTCTAGTCATCTTTTTATTGTAATTTTTTTTCCTCATGTAATGTTTCATTTAAATATTGCTACTGAAAAAGAATCAGCTCTAGAAGTATTTGGAATTTTCGGGCATTTAAATTGTTATCACAAAAGCAAGCTACATAATAGAAGATGGATGTAGCAGCTCCTACCCCACTGCTCAACCTCTGTCCTAAAATCAGAATGCACCGAGCTGTTTGGTTAGATCAACAACGAGCAAAAGGTGAAATATCACAGATTCAGAGCATAGTGTATTGAGGTAAACCCAAACTGTCCTTTGTTTTTCTATAATACATTAGGCTGTAATTTGTGGTTATTCAGTAGCTGCCACAAAAGTAGCTGTACTTTCCCTATAGTCAGCTGGAGCAGGATTGCATGAGTGCACCCTCAATGCAAGCCATCCCTGGTCATGAATCAGAGCCCTGAATATTTTCAAAAGCTAGGATTTAGCAAATTATTTCCATCACTTTTCTCTCCTGAGTAGTTTTAACAAGTTCTGTGAACTAATTAATCAATCCAGTCACCAAATGCTGGAATCAGCAAACTGATGGGCAGTTTTGGATTGAAGACGACAGCTAAAGAGTACTGACTTTTGTGCTGTAGGTAATCAAGTATTACTGTGTCTTTCTCAGTGGTGGGAAAGCTGAAATCAAGAAAATTAAATTAGTTCACAGAAGTTCCTAAAATTAAACAGAGATAGATTTTTCTCAGAAAGGTTAAATAACTTGCCTCCAGAACTAGGCCCCGCCTGCATGAACCTGGACTATTCTTCACTTCTCTGAATTGCCCACTACAAAGAGAGTTACTAATGATATTTAACTTTCCCTGGATGTGTTTTGAGCAATAGCTAAATAATTTTTATGGAATTGTAAAAAGCGTAAAGTTAGTTATATGACTGTCTGCAACAGATGGAATTTAGGGATTGCTGGTTCTCAGGTTTCAAAGTATTCCTGTGAGGTGTGGGGTATCGTGCACGCAAAAAATGCCACTACCAGCAGCTGAAAATTTCCAAGCTCAGTAATTTTTTTTTTTTTTGACTGTTAGGAGTTCATGTATATAAACTTTGTCCAGGTGAAATGTTAGGGAGGAAAAAAAGTAAAATCTTGAGATAAGTGATATGCCTCACAGAGAACCACTGCTCAAATCACATAGTTTAAACCAATTATGATGTGGTTTGATCATGATCATGATGTGATCATGAACTATGTTCATGATCAAAACAATTTATTGAATACTTAACAACATGTAATTAACATACAGTCAGTGAACTATACATTCAGGATCAATATCAGATAAGCCACAAAACTACACACTTACAAAATGTTAACAAATGCCCACAAAATTCTAAACACCCCCATGTAACTAATCCCAAAAGTTTTAATGCCCCCAGTCACCTGGCGTTGGGCTCAGACCCCAGCCAACCTCCCCACCTTCTCTGAGTGATGTACATCCGCTCCAGGTGTGGGTCCCTAGCTGATGCACCCCGAGGTCTCCCTCTCCTGGCTGGAGTGTGGCTGCTCATCGTGTTTGATGACAAAGATGCTCTGTCAGACCTTGACAGAGTATGTGCTGATTGTGAGACAACTTGTGGCAGTGTCAAACCAGGTTTTGACTACCTCTATGTCAACCTCAAGGTCTCTTCTCTCTTACAAATGTTTGTGCTTCCATAATTTTTTTCAGGCTGACTTCTTTGTTTCAGAAGTCTCTGTAATTTCTCAGTTGTTATTTAATCCAGTTAATGGTTGTCTTTTGCTTCAACACAAACAATTTGGGGCAAATGTCATCCCAGATAGTTTTGCGTGACTTGATTCACTCATGCTGTTTACACTTGCATTCCTATCTTTACAAGTGTTGTTATCCAGGCCATCTGTTAAAGGTGGACCATGGAAGCACTCTCATACTATACAGTTGAAAAGAAGTATTTACAGGAAGTGTCTTGAAAGCTTTTGGTTAGTTTTCAGTTATGGGCAGATGGAAACATTGGTGTTGAAAATGTCGATTCAGATCTTAAAAGATGAATGTGAATGCTATGGAAATTTTCACCCTGTCATAGCTTTGTCATGTACTTGCCCATGCTTGTCTGTCTGTTGGCACAGTTCATCTTTCTTTCCTTAATAGAACAGAACCATATTGAAAAATCAAGGATATATGTAAGCTTTTTTGTGTGTCCTTGATAATACATATGTATATATGGCTTCTATACTAAACAATTATACTAACTCTTACGTAACATACTTCCCAATTTGGTCTTTATTTTCATTTATATTTTACAGTGTATTAGGGCACTTCAAGTCTTGCATTATGTTTACATAATAAGCTGTTGATAAGATGAATTATGCTGCATTCTTTGGTTTATATGAATTAATTAACATTGTATTTCCCACTGGAAGGGACATTTGTCTGCTCTATTATATCTTTACTGTGTCTGCTTTGTAGTGATATTTTGTAAAAGCTTCAAAATTGAATCCTACCAGTGTATTCAGACATATGTATTATGGTGATATCAAAATCTTTTTTCACCTTTTAGTAGGATCCCTCTTAAGTCACCTTTTGCTTAACAAAGGCAGATAAAAAGATATTTAAATGCTTGGTCAAGTTAACTTTGCACCTTCTTGTGTTTTACAAGTTTGTTTATTTGTAAAAGTTAAATGGTGAATATGAAAGAGCACGTAGAACTCATGAGAGCGTTGCTTTCTTCCTAGCTTACCTGCAGTAGACACATTAAAGGATATATAAAGGTGAACAGAGACTCCATTTCTGTACTTTATTTATTTTATCTCCAGGCCTTTAGTGCATTACCTAGAGGAGAATTTACATATTATTTGCAGTGTCAGTAGTCTGTAGGAGTGAACGAACTTCTCATGTTTAGCACAAGGCTGAGTACATTCAACACTCATGACAAGGTTATAGCTAGAAAATATTACAGCTCCTCTCATGGGCTTCATGGAAGTCATTTGCAGTGTTTCAGTCAAAGACTGAAAAATTGTGCCTGCAAAGACATAGGCTCCAAATTCATGTGGAGAGCAAAACAAAGTCATGGTCTTTACAATCCAGAACAGTGATCTTTTCTTCTCTATAGCTAAAGAAGCAGAAGATAAGAGGAATACATTTGTGTTGCAGAAGCAGTTGAAGTACTTTAGGACTAAAGAAAACTGCTCTCTCCAGTCCTGTCAGAAGAGGGAATAATGAACCTTGCTGCTTTCTTGTTTTCCTTCGTGTTTGGCATTTTGCAACAGTTTATATATCATTGATAGAGACTTGATTATGGTACCAAAGAAGATTCATACATTCTAGCAGGAATTGTAACTTTCTGGCTTCTGGAGGCTTCT
This sequence comes from Harpia harpyja, assembly GCF_026419915.1. NCBI lineage: Eukaryota > Metazoa > Chordata > Aves > Accipitriformes > Accipitridae > Harpia > Harpia harpyja. The sequence continues at coordinate 17,330,355 of NC_068949.1, read as the reverse complement.
GAGGTATTTTTCAGTCACTAATATTGCTGTGTATTTCTTGTTTGACTTTAGATTAAGCAACGGATAGCTTTGTACCTCCTTCCTAGTCTGTAAAATGGATTTTACAGTGTTTCTTTTGCCTTTTTCTATTGTAAACTCTTATGCACATACAAGAGGGCTTTTTGGTTTGCCTCTGATCTTTATTTTAGTATAAATTACAAAAAATTCCAGGAGGAACAGAATGATCTTTATTACTTTGCTTTAGACTGTTGTCTACAGCAAATCTGACTGGACCAAAGGCCCTCATCATCAAATTCCAGAAAATTCAGTGCAAGGGGTCTTTATGCATCACTGCCCAACACCAGGCTCATTAGAAAGTCTTTCTAGCTTATCTTTAACAAATAAGTCCACTAGAGTTCACAGAGTACATACATAATTGCAGCAACCATTACAGTAGATATTAAAAGGCAATGTAAATAGTACATCTGAAAATGGTAATGCAAAAGACTTGGCCTTGAAACACTACTGCAACTCTCATACTGCAGTTGCTGTTGATGTAAGAAGAACTTATCCATAGTCACAGGAACAAACACTGACAAAGATATCTTTGTCAGATTTTCTTCCTTTAAAAAAATGTGATGAATGACAGCTGACTATTAAAGACACGGAAGTTTCCATGATCTAAAGTGAATCAAGAATATGTCCTCACAAATTATGGAGTAAATACTGTAAATAATAATTCAAACAGGGCATAGATAACTGAGAAAGGCATTATTTAAGCATTGAGTGGGCCAAAGGGATGTTATATAGTTTTCAGTAGTGTATATGCACCTGCAATCCAATATTGTGTTTTGTATGTCTCAAGTTCTTGGGCAGAATTCCCACAATCATAGAATAGTTTGGGTTTTGTTGCCGAAATCCGGAATAAAACTCCTTAACAGCAATGAGAAGTTAAGAAGCAGGCACTCCTTTATTGCAGCGCTGGGCACACGGGGGATCGCTCCACCTATCGTGTGCACCTGTCTTGTCTAATGATACAGTTAAATACACACCTGTTATACATATTCATTAAGTTTCTGGGAAATGTTATACATAATCATCAACTTTCCAGTAAATCATTAGCATATGTATATGTCTCTTCACGCAGGCGCAGCAAAGGTCTCTGGTGGTCTTCAGAAGCCCTCTGGTGGTCTTTCATAGTCTTCCTCACTTGTCTGCTTCTTGACCTCCTTTAGCTGATTCTGCGCAGTATGATTCTCATCACTATCTATATTAGTTTGCATAAAAATGTATACTATGTTCTCTTTTGAAATCCAACCTTTTCAATGATTGGTCTTTCAGTTTGTTATCAAAATGGGAAAGGTAGGGAGTTTTCAAGAAGCAAATCTTCTTGGCTTCTTAAAAGAAAATATAAGCCAACGATAATCAGCTAAAAGTACAGTACTGCACATTCTTTAAGTTCTTTATCTACTATGGTTACACCCCACAACTCTATATTCCTAATATTTCAGTTGTAATCAGATTTGATTTCTTTTAAAATGTAACAGTTTCAAGGGACCTTTAAAGCTCATCTATTCCAAGCCTCCCTGTAATGAGCAGGGACACCTTTAACTAGACCAGGTTACTTAGAGCCCCATCCAACCTCACCTTGAATGTTTCCAGGGATGGGGCATCTACCACCTCTTCAGGCAACCTGTTCCAGTGTTTCACCACCCTCGTCAAAAAAATGTCTTCCTTATATCCAGTGTAAATCTACCCTATTTTAGTTTAAAACCACTACCCCTTGTCCTATCACAACAGGCCCTCCTAAAAAGTCTGTCTCCATCTTTCTTATAAGCCCCCCTTAAGTATTGAAAGGCCACAATAAGGTCTCCCCAGAGCCGCCTTTTCTCCAGGCTGAACAACCTCAACTCTTTCAGCCTGTCTCCATGGGAGAGGTGCTCCAGCCCTCTTATCATTTTTGTGGCCCTCCTCTGGACCCATTCCAACAGGTCCATGTCTTTCCTGTGCTGAGGGCCCCAGAGCTGAAGGCAGTACTCCAGGTGGGGTCTCACCAGAGCGGAGCAAAGGGGCAGAATCACCTCCCTCGACCTGCTGGTCACGCTTCTTTTGATGCACCCCAGGATACAGTTGGCCTTCTGATCTGCAAACTCACATTGCTGGCTCATGTCCAGCTTTTCATCCACCAGTACCCCCAAGTCTTTCTCTGCAGGGCTGCTCTCAATCCCTTCATCCCCCAGCCTGTATTGATACCAGGGACTGCCCCAACGATGTCTGGTATTGTACCAGTTTCACAATGAAAAGAGGGTTACACTTTGCACCAGGAGCCTTACTAAGTGTTTGCTGGATCTACTAATTCATTAGAAAAACATCTATAGATTTATGCCACAGGATAGATCAATTCTATCATCTTGCCAATGCAATGAATGACTAGGATCGGAACCTTCAGGAAAACAACAAGAACTGAGATGACAGTGAAGGAGAGTCAGATGGCAGGAACAACAAGAACTCTAAGTGAGGGGAGACAAGGAGAAAATAGCTAACAGCATAGAGAAAATATCTTCTAAAGTTGTTTGGCAAAGGAGGGGGCAGAGATAGAAGTATTAAAGAAAATAAACATTGATGCCTTCATATGCCTCTACCACAAAGCACTTCTGACACCATAGAGTTGGCATTCTCTAACTTATTGCTTTTACTTTGTAACAATAATGCTCTTTCCAATGGGGTATCTTTGTATTTGATTTATAATTTTTCTAAAGAAGCAATCCAAACAAAGTTTTCTGTATTGTTTTGTGTATGTTTTTGATTTGACAACCTTAGGACACCCAAACTTATAGTTTAATTTGTGGACCCAGTAAACATTTAAATAGCTCTTTGGGAAATAAGTAACGTTTATTAGTATATCAAGGATGAAGAACCTTGGTGATAATTTTTTATGCTATTATACTCTTAATTATAGTTTTCCATGCATTTGGTTTTTTTGGTTTTGTGGGTTTAGTTTTTTTTTTTTTTTTTCACTTCAGCAATCCATGTTGTTGATGAATTCTTAATGTGTTCTAATGCAGTCAAGGCTCATGTTAGTACAGAAAGCTGTGATGATAACATGCATTCTATATTCAAGACTTGGAATCTGCTCCACTTTTTCCTCTTCCTTCCTTGTAACAAGAATAAAAGGAATTAATTTTGTGAAAACTAAGGTTATGGTGCCATTGCATTGTGTACAGCAAATAACACTAAGAAATCAGCATTTCCTTTGTTTAATACCTTGAGACTTTGTCTATTAACATTGAAGTTACTAGGACAATAAGGAATGCTGAAATGTGGATTGTATAGCTGCTGAGATTTAAAGAGCAGTGTGGAAAGGGTATGTGGTTTCACCTGGAACTTTTTGTGCCAACTTGGTAGTGACAAGGGAATAGAAAGTTAACTGATGTGCACAGATGGGATACTTTTTTTTTTCCTAAGGGAAATAGTCATTAGGGTGTGGTGAGGAACCAATAGGAAAAGAGAGTGTTGACAGAGAAGAGGAAGATGTCCAGAACACTGGACCTTCAGGTGTTTTCTGATCAGCAGGTTGTTGGGTAGTTATTTCTAGCATAATTCAAATAGGTCAGAAGATGATCTAAAAATTATGGCCCCAGGTTTGGTGAAGGGCAGTTTTAGTATTCATTTACATCTTCGTCAATTAAGTTGTGGCAGATCCAAGCAGATAAACTGTTATTTCTCATTTGTAGTTGTTTATTTTTTCAGAATTATTTAGAATCTGTTTGCTTTTATTACCACACATACAGTAATCAATTGACTTACTGGTATCCTTTTGCTGAAAACCATTAAAAGACAGTAGCATGTGACAAAATTATTTCATTTAGTTTGAGCTTATCACTTCTAGCCCTACAGCAGAGCTATTTGCTGAAACTTAGACAGGGCAATATTCCATCACCAATACAAGAAAAAAAAAAAAAGTTGATTTTGCTAAACTTCTGTTTAAGATGACTAATGAAATCTCCAACAACATTGAAATGCTATATTTTATTGTCACATTTTGAAGTGTATTTTTGTGTTCTTTATTTTTGCTATTAGATATTAACAATTCCATGTACACAGTCTTTTATTGCTTTAAGAGTTCTGAAGACTTTAGGCTTCTCTTAGAGCTTGAATGAATATGTATTTTTAAATCTCATCTCTTCAGTGAAACAGCTGTTTTGCCCTCTGTACATTTCTAATTATGTTCCTCTCCAGTGCTATATTACGCAGAGTGGTTCTTGATTATACTGTTTGAAACAGTGTTTAATTTCTATAGAAATCTGTAAATGTGTCACTTTCAGCCCCTGTAACTGCTGAAATGAAACAACTCCTTTCTCCTTGTTTGTGAACCTCCCTTTCTTTTATCAAGAAACTAGCATCAGTATTTTTTCTATGACCATGTGTTAACTTTCTCTGATCCATTTTTTTCTCCATGCTTTGTCTGTACTTCCTGATCTTACTATAACCATGGCAGTTTCCTAAACTGTAAACAGAACATATGCAGTTGATTTATATTTTGTAGCCGCTGAAATTCAAGGCCAGTCCAAAGACAGTGTCAGATGATAGCAATGTATTCAAGACAAAACCATGAATCATCACAACTGGAGGAATGGCCCATTTGCAGAGCTCACCATTCTTCTGTTCCCTGCTTTTATTTCTCTGGGGATGTAGGACATATTTTGGATGATGGTGTTTATTCAAAACCACCATCTCCCAGTTCAGGACGGAGCCTGAATTTCAACTCTGATGCATTGTTGACACTAGAAATGGATGGCTGTGAAGCCACTGGTATAAAATAACTGCTTAGAGAGGTTAGCTGGGTTTCTGCAATGTCTTTTGAAAACAGGAATGTCAAGAGCCAAGGAGATTTATATCTATTTCCTAAACTGAAAAGATCTAGTATCTTGTGTCACTTATTTTGATACACAATCTACATTTTAAAGTCATTTAGACAGTTCCTTCTAGTTAGTATTATTTCTCTAAGTAACAGTATGGAAGAGGTGAAAAACTGATGCCCCATCTTATGGGAATCAATACAACCTTGTACTTTTCAGAATGGTTTGAAGCTAAAAGCGTTGACTTAAATCTAATTTGTATCAGAAAAAGGAATGTGATGTCATTTTGATACAGCTAATGATAAACATTGTGAATTTAGCAGTATAAGTAATACAGCAACTCAACTGGAGTTCAAGGACTCAAGCTCCTTAATTTCTACTGTAAATCTTTGTAAACTGTTGCTGGGAAGTTTTTCTAGCCTCAACATTTATTTATTTATTTATTTATTGTTAAAAAGAGCTAGGTTGTATTTGAAACATGCAGTGCAAAACTAATTTCCTGGGCCTAAATGATACTTGGAATTTATACCAGGGCAATAATTATTTTTCAGAAGTATCTGTAGGCCTCAACTACTATCAGGATCTCAGTACCTAATAAAAAAGTGTAATAAGAAAGAGCCTCTCCCTCAACATATATGTCCCACAGAAACATAGTGAATCCAGGTAAAAGCCAGGTGGCAAAAGCCAAGAGGGACGTGAAGCTGGAAGGTCCCCTTCCTTCCTGCAGGCACAAATGAGTTGCTTGAACCCTGCTCCAGCCCTGGAGTGCCTGCAGATAAGCTAGCATGAACTAGCCAGAGGCTTGCTGCACCCAAGTTGCTCCCTACTTCTCTACCATGTCTTCAGCTGGCACTTTTCACCAGCACTAAATTACTTAAAATAAGTGAGGAGAACAACAAATTAACTATCTCTGAAGAGTCTTTCCAGAAACATATTGGAACTTCTGATTACCTACCTTCCCTCCCTACCCACTCTCTTCCAAGCCTCCAAGGACACAATAAGGTTACAATGCCAAACCGGAAGCTTCTGATGATAGATTTGAAATGTGTATGTTAGCAAAGCTCATTTGGATCTTCATTCTTTGCTTAGGTAATCAAATACCCTGGAAATGGTCTTCAAAGTGCTTTAAAATATTTTCCAGATCTACTCTAAAAATGTAACGCTGTGCATATTTTTCTGAAATACGGTGAAATAGGAAATAATATCAAACTTGATGCTGCAAAACTATTTAAACCAGCATAAAGCAGGTCGTTGAGCAAAGTACTAGTAGACAAAACATAGTGAGGTTATTAGTATTCACTACACTGATAAAACTCACTCCTATTACCACACTTTCTGCACAGGAATGAGTTAAGCTTTAAAGGGAAGTATCTAGACTGGGGAAAAAAAAATATTTCAGTGGACTGACACTGTCTCAAAATTAGCATTTATTAATAGTTGCATTTTAGTTTATGTAGTTCTTTTAAGATGACTATTATTTGTGGAAGTAATATTATCAAGCGTGTAAAATCTGGTGGTTTTCATCTGCTGGATTCTTGGGTTCCTGTGAGAAGCACAGCTTCCTTTATTGAAATGGAAGCTGAAGTTGTCTTCTTTGCAGAGCAAAACATGGCAGCATGTTCCTCAGAAGTTCAAACAACAACTGAAAGGAACCCATGCATTGTCTTTGCAAGATGCCAATTGCTATTCTCTGGAGAGCAACATGAATGATTCATGATTCTTGAACGTTTGGGGTTTCTCTAATGTGTTGGTTTTCTGTGGCTCAGGCAATGGCACCTTATTCAGTGTCTAACAGACAGTGAGGGCGTAGACTGAGTAGAAATCCAAGAGGGGCATTGGTTCCGGGTTTATCCAACTTTCCTCTCCAGAGCTCTAGCAAATGCTACAGAGCTGTATAGGACAGAAATCATTGTGGCATCAAAGCTGTAGGTTGGGACTTTAAAAATCTGGATTTAAGCAAATTAAAATACCAAACAGCATATCCCCTATTTCAGCTGTAGCCTCTTGTGGAAGCAAAATAGTTAATATCTCATATGCCTTTGCAGGCCTCCCTAGTTAAGAAACTAGCTAATGGTCTTGCCAGTCAGCAGTATTTGATTAACAAAGGAGTGGCTTATTCAAAAAAGGAGTGGATTCTTTGTAAAAGGAGGTGCTGTCTAGAGTCTCTTCATCTGAAGCTTTTTGGTTGCTATTGTTATTGACCATACTCAGCTTATCTGACTGAGTTTTGGTGAACGAGTTGTATAATCTAGAGGTATATAAATTCTGTAACTGTCCCATTTTGGCAGAGTTCTTATCAGCACAGTCTGTCACTCCGTTGCTCACTACTCTCTCCTATAGCTATAGTAATAAGCTGTTTCTATTCTGACCTGATCTAAATTGTAATTCTGGTTGTTTCCATGACAGTCCTATGAATAAAAAAAGTGAGGGTGTGCCTGAGTGGGAATTCATTGAGTACATTCAGATAGGTTGTTTCTGTTTTGTTATTTGTCTCTGTAGAAATAGTTATGCAAAGTGGATTTAAATGAAGTTCCAAAGATGTCTTGGATGTGTTTCCTGCAAAGGTCCGTTTCTCATTGTCCGTTGACCACAAAGTGGCAGTGAGACCTTACTACTAGAGTATGCTAGAGTGCATGTAACCCTGACACCCGTCCTGGTTACTTCCTTCCTGCTGTCACGTGCTTACTGAAAATACGTTGCCATATGTTAAATAAAACCTCCAAAACATTCAAATGGAAATAGAAAGGGTTAAAACCAAAATAGAAAGTGCTTTAGGTATAAAAGAGTTCAGCAGTCACTGTATTAATTCACAAGGAACATGCTGTTTTTCTACAAGTCATAATTACAGTTAAACAGGGGTAAACGCACAACTTTGTTTCATAGAGTCATGCCTTTAACAAGGTTATTCCTCTCCCTTATCTTTATTTAACAGAGCCCATTGTGTTCTTATGCATGCTTTGATGCAAACCCAACATATTCTTTAATAGCTTTTGGAGAAAATTTCTTCAACAGGTATTCACAGAAACACTTGTGGAATTCATATACTTGCATTTCAATACACTCTTGTTTAACTGGCTTCTATGATCAAGATCAGGTTGCCTGTCCCACAACCTGTCTTTCCGTAAAAATGTTATTTTTTTATTGCTTTTTGAGGGTATTTTTTCTCCTTTGCACTTCTTGAACACAGTTACAGACTGACCCATGGTTGTGTATACATTATATTACTAATTTCTTGAGGCAGGTGGAGATATGTGAGAAACAGAAGATGATGAAAACATTAGTGTAAGGCTCTGAAGATATTTTCTTCTTTTGAAAGACATTTTGACTCAGAAAAACTTAAAAGCTGGCATTTTCATAAAGGCATTGGAATGCTTTATTATTTTTTGACACACACACGTACATTACATGCAGTAGTATCAGTGGTAGCGGTTGCCTCACATAACTAGTACCAGCTTTAGTGTTGGCACAAGCAGCAGCAAATGTGGGGCTTCCAGGAGCAAGGAGCAATGATGCCAGATTGTCTTGTCAGTGTTACTCTAAGTAACTGCTTATTTTACCTAGAACTAGAGGCAGCAAAAACTAGAGTGTGCTGCAATGCTGCATAATGGAAATTTACCACCTCTGGTAACATAACTTCTTCCACATTTGGTCTATAGAGATATGCAAGGTGTCTTCCTACAAGTGTGTTGTTTTGTTTTGGATTGTTTTGTTGGTGGTGTTTTTTTTTTTGTTTGTGGGTTTGTTGTTGTTGTTGGGTTTTGTGGTGTGGGTTGTTTGGTTTTTTTGTTTTTTTTTTTTTAAATCTAGGTCATTCCAGAGTGTGTGTATTTGTTGAATTCAGAAGTTCAGAAAATCCTTCCTCCCTCTTCCAGGAAATTTTTTACTTGTAAAAGCACTACAATTCTGGTATAAGAAATCATTGAAACATTGCTTTATTTTTAGTCACGCAATGGAACAGCAAGGGAGATTTTAAACCCTAATGGTAGAAACAATGAAATAGTTCTTGCAGTGGTACAAATTACTGAAGATCAGCTTTGTACTACATTTAGAAAGACTCCAACCACTTAGGCCTTGTAGTAATGGAACATTTGATTCAAAGTAACTAACCTTAGACTTTTGCTTTTTGTTGTATTGTGAAAGCTTATAGTCTATGCATGGCTTAAATGGCTTAAACAAAAGGTAGATTCAGAAAGAAGTCTTAGTTCATGTGCTTACACCACAAAAATATCTAAAATGAATGCAAGCTGACAAATCAAAACTCAAGAAAAAATTTAGCATCAGATTGACATTGGATGGAAAGATAAGCATAAGCTATAAATTCAATGGTGTAGAGCTACATATATGTGTGAGCCTTGGACAGCTGGTTATAGTGGATTAAAGAAAAAGATCAAAAGGAATTAAGAGAAAAAGAGGGCAACTTAAACAGAATGCTGAGTGATTCATCTATTTACAGTTTGTAATGCTAGAGAGATCATTGTAATTACCCAGTCTAACTACTTGTATAACTCCTAGTTTGAAACCTTGTAAGTAGAAGGAGGTATCTTTCTTTATTATTGAATTTACACAGTATCTAGGCATTTCAGTGTATACCATTCCTCCTTTTCTTTCCTAGTGCTTCACACTTCTGAAGTTCTAGTCTGTAAGTTCTCTAGCAGTTCCTACCCTAGGAAATCACGTTACTGTACAGTCTCTTTGCTAAACACTTCTCTCTCTTGTGCTAAGCATACGTATTTCCTCGTTCTTATTGCTAAAGGAGCAGGGTAAAGCATAGCTTCTCCCAGAGCTCCTAGCACAGAAGAGATGAAACGTCAACATCACATTAGAAGAGTGAAAATATCTGTTCACTGTGGCAAAGGGTTTACAGACCGATGCCCTTATGTTGTCCTTTTCTTTCAGAAGGTTTAGAACGAGCATCTAGCAGTTCTTGCCTGCAGGCCCTGCTCTTGCAATTGGCCCTGGTGCAAGCAGCAAATGAGGGAGAGGAGTGTCCTTGGCTGTCTCCTCCAAGCCTTGCTGTTCTGCTTTACAGTTCATCCCAGTGCTAGGTAGCCTGTTTGGCTGTTTCTGGCAGTAGGTATCTTAACCTGGCACTCTGCAGGGGAGCATGATCAGTGCCCCACTGGGAAGGCAAGGCTTTTTCATTTCATGCCTCATTTATATACTGTATCGCTGAGCCTATGAAGTAGAAGCTGCTGTTTAAAAAAGGAAACAAAGCTAATGAGCGTAAGAACCTTTATTTATTTACTTTGGACTCTCAGTACAAGGAAATACACATGAAAGTATGTTTACTTTTGTATAGTTTTTGAGTCTTTTAATGGAAGAGAACCAAAACATAAAAGTTACAGGTTTTAGCCTGTGATGAAGATAACTGAATTTCTTAAATCAAAGTATCATCAATGTGCACTTCAGGACTTGTGTAATCAAGTCTTACTTGTATCACTGGGTAAGAATTTTTTCATATTCTTAGCTGAGCTGAAGATTGGTACTGCTGCCATCAGTGGGAACCCTGATGATGTCTTGATTGGAAACAAGACTCTCCTTCCTCCCTTGCATCCTGTGATGTATGGCAGGCAGATCACATCCAGACAGCAGCACATTTTCTCTGACTGCAGAGATTGCCTCTATTCTGCTCCAGGGCAACAACAATTTGCAGATTAAACTGCCCAAATGTTGCACTTGTATCTTATCAGTGATAGGAAGATTAACATACCCAACCTAAAGCCAGTGAAATTTTTGAGCTGTTGTGTGAATTACCATGATGTGTGGCAAAACATAGTGCACTACATTCAAGCTCCATCACAGCCTGTAATTATGCCCCTGTTTTTAATGGTCACTTTTCATAAAACAATTCAGTTGGAATAATCAGAGGCTATGACTCAAGATTTCCCTTCTAGAAAGATCTCCCTAACCACTATCCTGGCTTCATTAACCCTCCTGGCCTCCTTGATATTGCATCCCTGGACCTCATCTTCTGTCTGTGTTTTATAAAAATGGAGGCAGAAATCTACTTTCAGAAGAGAAATCTAGGCTGTGATGCTGTGTTGAATGAAGCACCTTCTTTCTGGCCTTGGTTAGGCTTTATCAATGGGTTCACTGGAGAATTTTCAGCAAAATAAGTAGGAAACAGGTCAAGCTGTTTTATGATATATAGATCATTGCCTCTCCAAGGCACTGACCCATTCAATTGTTGCTTTCTAAAACAAGTGGCTGTGCTATGCTTTCCATGGAAGTTCGGTGTGGTTCAGTGATAATGCAGGAAGAAACCCCTGCAGAAATGTCGTACCTCTCCTCCATAATGAAATGCAAGTCTGCTATCTAGTTTTAGATACATAAACTAGTACAAAAATTTACATAAATAGAGCAGGCAAGAGAAGGCAAGACAAAACTACTTAACTATGAAAGTCTCCCCTTTTAATTAAGGTCTAGTTTCTGAGAAAATGAAAAAATGACTGCACTGTGGGTTTGTTTTTAAAAGTCTTCTACTTCCAGTTATTGTAAGCCTATATTTTCCTTCAGTATTAAGTGTATTAATGGAAAATACAACTGAGTATCTTTCAGATACTTGTTAGAATCAGCAATCACTTTTTTAAGCTTTGACAGTTAACATCGTGGAATTTAATCTCAGGTGGATGCTTTAGAACAATAAAGGTTAATAAAACCTTATTGTCAAGGCTGTATTGTTTTCTGTGATGAAATCATTGGAACTTGAAAATTGAGTTCTACAACTGGAGGAAAGTAAGGGAGGGGGAAAAACATTACATCTGGATGAAGTGTAATTCAAAGGCAAGAGAAATATTAAAGTCATACCCAGCTGAGCTGTCCTATTCCATTTATTGATTTATTAAGCAAAACAGTTAACCAGGAAATGCCTATGGAACATTTAATTTTTATGGATATTCAGAGACATGGCAAAGCATTCATTAAGTTCAGCTCTAAACAGCCAAATTTGTAATACAATGCAAACAAAGATTTTGAGTAAGAGGAATGTCTCATTATTCGTTCTTAATATATTTATTAGAACAGCTCAGAGCTTTTGTCTTTTGGGTGTGTAAATATAAATGCAAATATACATACCAGTATTAATAATTTGTAATTTTTTTCTTGTATAATGCAAAACTTGTTTGGCCACAAAATTGCTAATTTGGGGGAAAGCTGGAAAACCTGTCTTTAAGTAGTGGTATGAATGTGACACTTGTAATAGCAGGGATATACTCAGCCTATTGACATGGGAAAGATTGCTCCACCCTTAAATTTGAAGTGAGATTGCACAGTTTTACGAATTTCTGAACAGGATTACATTGTGACTGTATTAATGTCAGAGCTATGCTGTGATGCCGATTTCTGTAAGACTGCACAGAGGGTAAGCAAATGTGAAAGTCTGAACCATCAGATTAGACGCTTACATTGTTTCCACAGAGGAATGAAATATGTTTACACAAGAAGTAGAGCTCTTGGGATGGTAAGTTGGTTACAAAATAATATTATCATGAATTGCTTATATTTATGGTATATTCCATGTAGACAAATGGTATCTATATATATCTTTCTGATGATAGCTTAAGTACTGGAATGCCAGGGTTTTGACTGATGAGAAATCGTTGCTGCTACTGACAGCAAAGGTTATCTTTTTACATAAATGCAGGACGGTATTTTGATAAATTTATTTGCAAACACAAAGCAAATGCATGCAGCTGTGCTCAAGACCTTTACCAAGGAGTACTGCACTTTCATCTTCCCCTATGTTCTTAGCCATTCTTTCCAAGTTTTTTAGTTTCCTTCCTTTGTTTTTTTTCTTCCCATTCATTCAAGTGCTGTTTTCTTTTTCTTTCCTTATTACACGCCTGCTAATCAGGAAGAATATGTAAATAAGACACTATTGATATTCAGACACACTTAGTGAGTTAAATTAACCTATTTTGTTTATAAGATGAAATTGATTATCTTTTACCAATGGTTAAAATTAAGGTTAGGTAATCAAGACTTTCCTGTAGGCTCAGGAAATGATATTAGTAAAACCATCATGAATATAGGATAACCATATTTCCCCTGAGTGAAGAAAGCTGGAGTTAAAAAAGCAGACAACCTGAAGATGATTACTGCATTACTAATAGTGCAGTTTGTTTTTCAAGTTTTAATTAAAATATTTAATGTGATGGTTAAACTACAAATCGCAGTCAGTGATGCACCACAGCTGATATTTATTTCCCTATTTTAAATCCACCTTAAAAGGTGGAGAGAATGTTTGCTCTGTTAAAACAAACAATTGTAGTAAATCTGGTCTTTTCAATACTGTATAGCAATTAGGAATAAAACAAGGTTCCTGCTGAGAGCTCATTATCAGAAATTGTTTCCTACAAGAAGAGAATAATTGTTCTGCTATTTTTTTTTAAAAAAGCTTTTTTAAAATTTTCTTTTTTGTCTCCTTTTCCCCCTTTTTATCCTTTTTTTTTCTTTTTTTTTTTTTCTTTAGATCTATACATTCTTTTTTTTCTGAAAGGGATCCCCAGGTCCTTAAGAGGAGAGTTAAAAGAGCTGAGAAAACTGTGCTGAACTTGCCATGTTAAAGGAGGTGGGACTCATACATATCTTGCATTTAAGTGTAAATAGGAGTAATCGCCATCATAACATGACCTACCTTCAATATAGGGTCTATGTTCTTTCTGTGATGATTTTTCTATATCCCACAAGGACATATTACCAGATTCTGCTTTTGGAACGTATCAGTATAAGAAGCAAACCCAAACCCCTGGAGAGTATCTTAAGGAACGATGAAAGCATTATCTCTGTACAGTTATATGCCAGCAAATTCAGGAGGAAGATGATGTTCCAAGTCCATAGGAGCATGCATACAGCAACAGTAAGCTAAACCATCTCCTAGCAGTTTCTCTAGACTAGCCTGGAACCACAATGAAAGACCAGTGGCAAAAAGCTGTTTTATTTGATTAACACTTTCCCTTTTACTCACACACATTCACACACACTAATACATACAGAAAGAAAGAGCAAGTGAGCAATCCTAGATTTCACCTATTTACCTTTCCTTGGTGCATGTACTGAGAAGAATGACAAAGCATTAGGGTCCTGATTTTTAGTTTCACTGCTTATTAGCAATCTACCACAAACTCTGCAATTGTGTTTGATAAAGACACAAAGGGAGTTATGATACCTACTACGAGGCAGTTGCAACCTGCACATCAGAGGAAGAAACCTCAGTACTGTTCTTTAAATATGTGTCGTGGTTTAACCCCAGCCAGCAACTAAGCACCACGCAGCAGCTCACTCACTCCCCCCCACCCAGTGGGATGGGGGAGAAAATCAGGAAAAGAAGCAAAACCCGTGGGTTGAGATAAGAACGGTTTAATAGAACAGAAAAAGAAGAAACTAATAATGATAATGATAACACTAATAAAAGGACAACAGCAATAATGAAAGGATTGGAATGTACAAATGATGCGCAGTGCAATTGCTCACCACCCGCCGACCGACACCCCGCCAGTCCCCGAGCGGCAAATCCCCGCCCCCACTTCCCAGTTCCTATACTAGATGGGACGTCACATGGTATGGAATACCCCGTTGGCCAGTTTGGGTCAGGTGCCCTGGCTGTGTCCTGTGCCAACTTCTGGTGCCCCTCCAGCTTTCTCACTGGCTGGGCATGAGAAGCTGAAAAATCCTTGACATTAGTCTAAACACTACTGAGCAACAACTGAAAACATCAGTGTTATCAACATTCTTCGCATACTGAACTCAAAACATAGCACTGTACCAGCTACTAGGAAGACAGTTAACTCTATCCCAGCTGAAACCAGGACAATATGTGACTACGTTTTCAGCAAAGCAATCTCAAATGATAAAATTCATAGTAATATATATATATAACATCTATAGTAATAATAAAAGAGTAGAACTTGTCCTTTACTGACAGTGTTTTAAAATGACATTAATATCATAATTTTAACAAAAAATTTGGTTCAAATTTCTGAAAGCAAGTGTCATTGAAAGCATATGAGAAGGCTTGATTTGCAGAAGCTTTTGGAAAATCATAGTGCAGCTAGTTGTGCACACCAAAAATGGAAATGCCTTTCTACTAACAAAAGGCAATCTACCAGTTTTCCCAGAGTAGCACACCCACTTTTAATTGTATTGAAACATAAGGTAAAAGAAGCATCCTATGACAAATCTTTGCATATGTAATAGAGATTATAAAAATTGATGTTTATTTTACCCTGGCAGTCATTGAACAGCGTTTTTTCTTAAAATAAATAAGATGTCTTCTTAAGATGGCAACAATGTGGACAGCTGCTACAGGGAATACAGGTAAAATTAATGTTAAAATCTATATGTCCTAACAGTGCTCAAGTGCCATGGGATCATTTAATATCACTTACTATGAGTCAATTAGACCTCCAATTAGAGAAATATTTTGCAGTTCACTGTTCATTAGCCTGACAGTTGCAAATGAAGTGCTTACAGTTTATGCACCGTTTAATCCCAAGGCTATGAAAATGTAAGAGAATGTGAAGGCCTTTGTGCCTCTATGTTTGGAACTTTGATTAAGAAACAGTATTTTAAGACTATTCTTACAGTAATAACATAGGCTGCCAACTCTTGTTTTTCTGCAGTGAATGAGGTTATCTGCTTTGTGGACATTTAATTGACCTTTTTATTTATTTTGTACAAGGTAAATATATTCCTGGAAGATTGTGAATGCTCTCACTTCCAAGTTATTTTCATGATAAATGAACTAGCTTTCTTCCTTTCAGGAGTGAAAACTTACAAATTGAATCCTAACAGAGCAAAGAATAAGTTTTGAAAAATTGGTCCAGTGTTTAGGGAACAGTATAGGGATTTGAAGTGTCCACATGTTCCTTCTGAATTCAGTCACACACGATCACATGCTGTGATCTTGGGAAAAGACATTTCAGTCTCTTTCAGATGAAAAGGTAGGAGTATTTTGGTTTCATTACTTACCTGAGTCAAGCCATTATTGTGTTTCAGCTGACTTTCTCACTGACTAGCTAAGGAGTGCATTAGTTCATGTCTCACGTGCAGGGTGGTCAGTTCAGTAATGGTTATTGGATTGTATTAGCAATTTTGTTGTTAAAGAAAAGCTAAAGTCAGTATGCACAAAAGCCGTGAAATAAAAAGACATTGTTCAAGGTCATTGAGACAATGAAGGTCAGCACGTTGCAGGCTGTCAGACATGCCAAGTGTAATATTTTGAAAGAGCAGGTTGACATTGACAACATCTCTGAATGCATTTTTGCCTGGGAGTTCATAAAAGATAATTGTGGGGAACAGATGTCAGAAGCATATAGATTTTTCTGAGAAAGAAAGAAGAAATGCTAAAAGAAATGAGGATTACATGAGAACAGGTGATCACAAAATTAGAATGTCTGCAGGCTGACAGCCATAGGAACAGATGGAAACAGAATTCAGACTGAAGTAGAAAGGAAATCCAGAAAAAATGCAGACGGTCTTAGAGTATAGTGCACATATGATCTGCTGTACTATACGTATGTAGGTGTGAATACAAAAATAAAAGGCAAAACCAAGATCTATACATGTGAATAAACCTGTGGATTTAAATGTTACAGACTCTACAATGCTTAAGTCAACTGGCCCAATTCTTCTTGTTTTCATATTTCAAAGTGCAGCTAAAGCATTACCATACTGATTTGGTCCAGGATAAATGACTTCCAAAAGGGAGAACAATGGAGCAATGAAAAATTCAACAGTGTCAACATGAGTGAGATCTGCATAATTATAATTTTGTACAGCATCTAGCTCTATGATCAAAGTTCTCCCAAGCTGGACAGTTACATTAGTGATGAAAAAGAGCAGATGGAAGAAAGGAGGTTAAACAATGTGACTAAGAAGAATGAGGAAGGGAGAGGGTTCCCATCTCCCTTGTAGTTACGGTTGTGTGGATATGAAACATTCACAGAGTTTCCCCTGATATTCCTGTCTTAGTGGAACTCTGCTATGGAAAGAGCACTGAAGTACGTAGGCCATCAAAAACACATTCACTGCCACGACATTCTGATTCTCCATGAGAAAGTCTTCTAGCCCAGCTAAAGCAGCAGAAGTTTTGTGATATCAGTAAGCCCTCCAGAGCTGGGTGCCTAACTGCCTCTGAATCTGTAGGTGTAGCAGGATGAGAATAACAGGCTCTTCCTGGTATTATACAGGCATTTGGAGGTTACATTCATTAAAGGCTGGAAGGAGGGGGGGGATAATCTGGTAATGGGAGCTATATGAGCACTTTTTATAGATTGTGGGAATTGAGAGAAACTCATAATCCTCTGATTTCTCATGGCCCATTTGAGTGAGTTTGCAGGTCTCAGTCACAACACAAGAGCATAGTATTAAAAAACCTTGTAATAATTAGTAGGCTTGCTGGAATACTCAACAGAAAGGTGAGGATTCTTGTTTCTCACTTTAAAAATGTACTTTTTCTGCCCCGGTAGAAGAGTACTAAACTGGAATTCTATAAGAAAATTTAGTTTCATTAATCCAGTATGAAAATGTGATTGTGTTAGCTGATTTTATGTGCGTCCCCCAAGCCCCCGCCGCCATCACCCCCCCCGAATCTTTGAGTGTCTGTTAGCACAATATGACTAATCCTACGTAGGTCAGTGGTATTTCAGTCAGTTGTTCTCATCATCAGCACACAGATATTTTATATTGTTACAGAAAATGGGTTTTGTTATCCCCTTCAACACAGGCACAGGAAAATTGTGAGGCCACATTTTGGATATGTCTGCAATGTTCAGGTTAATAACCTATTAATAAAAACTGTTTAGGCTAGTGTGCTGCCTCTATGAGACTACAGAGTGTGATATTCCATAGCAGTTACTCTTACTGGCAGATATGATCAAATTGCAAGACGTTCCTTTGTTAGTGACTGCCTTTTTCACATGGACCCTTTCCTGATCTACTTTTTTGTCATGACTACATTGGCTTACTAAAAGTAGCCATTTATAGCTTTGCATTTCAATGTTAAAACAGCTTTCATGAAGATCTGTGTATTCTCTACATTCTCTATATAGGTTGTCTTCTCTACTGAAGACAAACACACCCTGTTGTGTGTTTTCTTGTATGTAATATTACAGTGCAGTGTGACAAGTATACTGTTGTTGCCTGAATGTTACGCGGATATTATGGACATAATAGAGCTAACTACAAACATGGAGAAAGAGAAAAGTTTTAATGACAGTTATTGTGAGGTGAATGTCTTTTGCAATTTGCAATTGTGAAGCAGTATTTCGTGATATTGTTGTTACAAGGATCACCTGAAAGTTCAGGAAAACTTCTATGGTAACAGGTGTGTCATGCCTATTTTAAATTACAATTAAATTTGTCCATTTCATCATAGGATTTACTGTGCTTTTATGGACAGCTGTAAAAAGAAGTAACATAACGTCATTTGATCTACAGAAGTGTATTTTCTACTTAGGAAGCTTTGCTTTGATTTGCTATTTCATGTTCTTATTATTTTATTGTGAGATGAAAGTGGAGGGTTTTATTACAATTATTAAGCATTTTCCTGCCTAAAGAGTTGCAAGACAAGCTGCTTCTATTAATGAAATCAAGATACATACAGACACATATCAGTTACAGCAAATATTTACAATCCAACGTAGACAATAACCTTTTTTTTTCCTTTAGTAAGGCAAACTACATTGAATACCATATGGGAATTCATCAATTTGCTGCAGTTGTGTGCTTTGGTGTGAGTGTGATAAGTGGTGGAAGTTGCAGAGCCAGGCTGTTCAACACTGTAGCCAAATAGCACAATAAATACAGAGGAATATAATTTACATCTAACATCTTTCAGGATAAACATGGCAAATGTAATTCTCACCCCTAGGGAATGGTGTGTTCAGAAAGAGACTTTTAAAGTATCTAGCAGAACATGTATATTCTTGTTTCTATAAACTTGACAATGGCATTGTTTTGCTGTGCAAGTTCTCTTATATCATGTGTTGCTAGTTGTATTTTTCATTATCTCAGAATTTTGTGATTGTTTCTTATCAAGTGAAGAAAGAGAGATGCATTATTTTAAAGCAGGTCTTTTGGGGAAAAAGATAGTGACAGAACTAACTTCCTGTGCATGGAGTAGAATAGCCTTCCTCAGCCTTTTTCAAAAATTTACAGTCCGTTTTCTAAAGGTATCTTTAAAGTAACTAGAGAATAAAAAGAGGATTTCCAGGGACATTTTGAAGGGCATACGTGCTTCTATTCTGTATTGCATTGTTCAGCGTCAGTGCTCTGGTTTCTGGTATCTGGCACTCTGAATTGACTGCTATCCAAACTTCTTTGTAACAAAGAATGCCTGTAGTCATACCAATATAAAATGCTGCTCACTAATGGACTAATCCAATAAAATATCCTCTCCATGTGGTTGCCAACAATCCAGATAAAGAAATCTCTACATTTAGCCTCCCACAAGTTATGGTGCTGGTCTGCTGCCTCTATCCCCTACCTTCTAGTTTTCTCAGCTTATTTTTCTGATTGCTTTCCATCCCAGTTCTGTAAAATTAGTAGGTTAATAACTCTTAAATGCTGACTTTTCCCCCTTTTCTTATTTGTTAAGTATGATCTGTATTTTACTATAAAATTATGTTAGGGAGAAATCAGATGAGTAGAGGTGAGTGGGGGTGAGCGGGCAGCAGTCTTCAGGAGATGCAAAGGCTAGCACGATGAAGAAATAGGTAACTAGATTAGCCACACATGAAATCAATTATTTGACTGTATCCTGTCTGTTGGTTGTTATAATTCAGACACCCTATCTGTTATGATTCCAGCCTACCTCTTTCTGCTCTTGTGGCAGTCATAATTCTGCTTGCTGGATAGACACCCAAGTAGCAGATGATGATTGGGATGGGGATGAAAGGCAAAATGGGTGGGGGAGTGAGCAGAAGGGGAGAAAGAGGTCTGAGGGAGAGAATTAATCACACTGGTTCAAGCCAAGATGCAGTGAGGGAGGACAAAAAAGGAGGATGAAACAGCAGGGAGACAAACTGCACAGAGTCTTTAACTTGTGGTGGATCAGTCATTCCGCACCATGGAAAATACCAGAAATGTCATTACATTGCCATACAAGTCAAACACTTCTTTCAGTGGTTGCTTGGGGTAGGGGGTGGGGGGAGTAGTCCACAGTGATCTAAGAGTAATGTGATTTCATGCAACTACTTGCATGTCAGTTTACCTTAGACTAAATGCCTCTGAAATTATTGGGGAAAACTACCTAAAGAAAGTCAAATCAGTTTTTTTTTTTTTAAATACTGCAACAGGAATACATTCTAAAACTAACTTAACTGTAAATGAGGAATAAAACTCTCGGTGCCTAGCATGCTATTATACAGGCAGTTTAATTAGACCTATTTAATATTGTTTGAGCTTCCCAGGTGGATGATAAGTATTGTACCAAAATAAGGGTTCTTAACATCTTGTTTAGGTATCCAAAATTCAATTACCATTGGAGTTCATTAGAAAAATAATGAAAACAAAGCAGAAAGAAAAAGGAAATATATTCTATGAAAAGATGCTTAAAAATTAAAAGAGATATCCACTAGAACTTTTTTGCAATATTCACTCATTCATTTATATTATTCAGTTTCTTGAAAATGTTTGCCAATATATTTTTCTAGCCAAGAATATTCATAACAGAATAGAAGAGGGAATAAACACATTAAAAGTATCTCTGTATATAAATGAAGAGATGTATGTGTAATATATACTATGTAATATATTATGTATAATTATCTATAATAATACATATAATATGCATATATAAATACCAATCCTTCTAAAATATTGAACAGCTGTACATGAGCCTCAGTGATGTAGGGAGAAAGTTACAGAATTGTTACAAGAAGGACACGTACTTCTTTTATGTATCAAGATGGTTAAAGAATGTGGTTTATTACTGAAGAATGGTAGTCTACAGTGTTGTAATAGTCCTGTGGATGGAAGTGCACAGGCATTTAATACAAAATTTATTTTAAAAATTATAAGAAAAATTACAGTATTGGCAAAACAGTCAAATATTATCTTAATTTATCTGATAAAACATGCATGTAGATTTTCAGGGACTGAAGTATACCACTTTTAATAAAGTTGTGTGCGGTTTGGTTTTTTTGTTGTGGTTTGTTTGGTTTTTTCCTAATTGATAGTTGTAAAAGATCTACAGTTATTGTTAAGACAAAAGGCACAATGATAGGCTGAATTACCCTATGTAAAGATAATGCAAAATTTATCTAATTTTTAATCTATTTTGCTCAGGGAAAGAGCTGTGCTAGCCTACAGAAATAACATACCACTTTTTCTAGATATTGACATTCTGTTTTCCAATATCTCTGCATTCATTAAAAAAAAAAGCCCCAAAACCAAAAAAACCAAACACAAACCCCTTCACTCTAAATTCATAAATAAAACCTTCAAGAAAGCCTGTTCAGTGATGACAGTCTCACCCTACAGTTTTTCTGAAAAAAAGTCTTCATTTTTATGTGGTCTCAGTCCTGTGATATTTATGGAATTTGTGTGGAATATGGTCTGGAAGATGATTGGGTAAATGACAGCAGCTGTTGTCTTTTGCTGATAATCAGTCCTCTTTTACTTTCTTTTTTCTCAAAAATGGGAAAAGAAAGGTGATTTTAGTAATTATATTACAAAATAATTAGTAAATTACCTTTTTTTGGCCTGATTTTTGGAAAAAGACTTTCAGTTCATTTTTGATAACTGGAAATAACGGAAGTCTTGCCCAAAATTTCCATAGGAATTTGAATATGTTTTAAGATCAAATTCTCATTCCCCATTTTTCTATGGATTTTCAAACAAATGAAACTAATCTACACTCTGCCAACTACCTAAGACATAAGCTAATTCCCTGAGGCTATGAGCATTTGGGTTTTCTTTTCTTACATCTACTGGAACTGCCATGCAAGTCACCTACAGTTTTAATCCACATTTGCATACATATTTCATCTGTCACTTACGAAATGCATTCTATTGTGTCATGAGAATTAAGTTAATACTGTTGCTGTAGTCCATAACCACTTTTCAAGAATAAAATACCTTGAATAAGTATAAACAAGGGTAATAGCCTCTTGGGATGTTCTGAGTTATATTGCGAGTGAAATGCTGTAATGCAATTCCTATCTATTGTAGCTAGTGGTTTCACTATTCGGTCTCAGTTTGTGTGGTAATGTGTGCTTTATAGAGTTAAACACTGGGTCATAACATTAAAAAGTATGTTTATGATGGTGAGCTAATACATAGGTGTGCTGATCTTTTAGTTTAAGATCTATCTGTTCTAAAATTTAGGGACATTTAGTCTTGAAAGATGTAAATACATCTCTAGCAGCATTCTCCAAAGCTTATGTGTGTCTGTCTACCTTCGACTTCCCATCGAGATTTGAGCATGTTTTTATTCTACTTACCAGCTCTGTAAACCGTCAGGCATGCATATACTTTTAATTATGTAGCCCAAATACTTTTCAGTGACAGATATGCATTGAATTTAAAGAAAAAGAACAAACAAAAAAATGAGTGCCTGTACTGGAAAATATATGCAATATGAATTTCAGGGGTGTGAAGCATACACAGATTTGTTTGATATCAGTGGCAGCTGAGGTTCCTCAGCATCTCTAAAAATGAAGCAAAAGAACAGTTACCATGGAAATGTTATTTTTGTAAGTGCTAACTTAGGTGGAAGACAGGTCAAGATAAAATGTTTTTAGAAAAAGAAGTAAGATGCTTTTTCCCTTCTGGAATATTTTCTTTTTAAGTCAATTTCAGCTCTAGATTAATCCTTTTTGTGTAGTTTGAGTTGAAAAAAAAAATCTTTGCATTTATCACAATTACTCTATGCATGTTGTCCAGTTAGCTTTCAGCCTGCTCTGGAAGCACACCTATTTTAAAAGCAAATGGTACATGGTAGTTACTTAATTAAAAAGAAGGTATCATGAAATGAACTAGAAATGAAACATGGAAGCAATTTTAATGGATATATATATACCATGAATGGTGACCTTGAGCTGTGTTTCTAATTACGTGTGGTTTTATATATACACAGATAAGATGTTAATATAAATCATGTAAAGTATCATATTTGCAAGAACTGTTGTGAATAATTTTAATAGACGTGTAAATTGCTCAGAGTGAAAATGGGGGGAAAAAACCAAACAGTAATTAACACAGTCTAAAAGCTTGTTAACGTAGAATACTTATGTGACTGTTACTTCATGTTATTTCAGATATGTTTGCATGTTCTATATTTGTTAAAGGCAAAAAAAAAAGTCAGATGAACCATATGAAAGAATTATTTGGTAGGTGCATACCCCAGGGATTGTCTTTATCAGCCAATAAAGAGCAGATGACAGAATATAAGGGGAGGTATTCCTTTGCACAAGAGGCACCTAGAAACTCATGTCCAATTTGAAGTCAGCGAGACCGTGAAGACTGCTTTCCAGCCCTGCTGTGAGCTGTGTCTGCCAGAAGCACTTCTTTTTGCTTTCTTTAAACTGGCCTGAGCGGTGAGCGTTACATTAGCATTTCAGATTAAATTCGTTATTGCCACCCAGTGTTGAATTACAGCCTGTTACAGAATTTTAGCTGCTTTGTTAGAAATGGCCTGTAAATTACAAAGCTGTTGTCACTAACAGTAAGAATGTTTCTAGGATGGCCAACTTAGTATATTGATCCCCATTTCTATTTGTATATTTGGAAGTTGAGATTTTTAACTTTTTCATTTTTTTTGGCAAACTGGAAAGCTCTATTTTGAGTAAGCTTATGATAGCATTGCAAAGGTTGTGCCTAGAGTTTCTTCAGTAGCTGGGCTTGAGTTTAGGGAGGTGAGTATCTCAAGGTGGTTGAGTCAACACTACTGCTAGTGTGGCTTGTTTATAGCAGAGTTTGTGAATGAGCCAGCAGATTCAGTAAGGATGAACTGGAGTGAGAGTCAAGCTATAGGCAGTATGAACCATTAAGAGGTTTGGGGTTGAATAGAAAACAACCCTCACGGTGAATATGAAATGATGAAGGTACCAATACCACATCTGTACTGCAGGAAGGAAGCACAAGGTGGAGTTTACTGTCCCCCCCGCCAGTTTTGTGATCTAATTTTCTTGCTGATGTAACTTGCTGGTTTATGGCAGCTTGCAAGGGAACTAGCACATTTGTAGGTATGAATGACAATGGAGTGTGGGCAGGAAACTGGAATGTGATAGGAACTGCAGAATTGTCAATAGAGATTCATACACAAAATAACATAGAGACCCAGGAGAATCAAACAGTGCAGAAGATACACCATTTTCATCAAATCAGTTCTTTGTTCTTTGAGCAACCTGCTTCTGCTATCGGCCAGATTCCTAGAACTTGTTGGCAGCAGAGCGTGCAGCAGGCAGGCATGGGCTTCTGCCGGGACTTATTTATACCAGGAGGTTAATCCCACATGTTGCAAGGAGAAGGAAGACAAGGAAGCATCTTGCTATATACACATTGTGGTGTGTTCTGCACCCACAATGAAGAGCAAAACTTTAGCCTTTACTTGCTTACACTATCAGCTTGGCAATGAATACACAGGTATATTCAGGTGAAAAAAAAAATTATTGCAACAGAAGAACCTATCTGCGCAGACACTGAGGAAACCACTGGAAACTTATACTCCTATTAATAGAGATGGAGTCCCATTTCTCAGGCACTCCTCGTGCAAACTCGCATGTTTGTAAAAGGAAGCAACCAAATTCTTCCCTCCTCCTCTCCAGCTGACCCACAAATCTGCCACTTTCTTTCTTCTCCTCTCTCTTCTTCTTTCTTCTGGCTTTTCATTGGTTTCAGCGTTGCTTTGTCACTTATAGGAAAAGCGCTTTGAATAATGTTTTGCAGTGCATCTATTCATCAGCTCCCTTTTTGCTCATAAAGAGGAGTAAACATGACCGAACAGGGATTCCACTTGCATTTTAAAGAGCAAAGGCTTTGAGGGATTCTGCTACTCAGATGCAGCCTACATAATGTGATAAAGAGGTTGCAGTAATAAGTGTTCTTTCTCATTAAATATGTAACTTGTTGGGGAGATTCTTTTCTTTTTCTAAGCAAAAAGCTCATAGCCAACAAAAATGGAGAAAGAACATTTTTCTTAAATCTTTTAATTTGACAATAAGATGAATCAGCTGTCATTATATACTGACAAAACAGGTTTGCCTGTAAGACCATTTGTATGACACAAAACATTTAAATAGTGCTTCAGTAAAGTAGATGAGGATATAATTCCTGACCTGAGTATTTTACTTTCTTTGAAAGACATGACAAACAAAACCAGGTGCAATGGGGGAGTGAAACTGATAGAAGGCACACGGGCAGCTCCAGTTAGCAAGGCATGGGGTGCAAGCTCCTGGCTAATCCTCTTTCCTTGGCTCAGCATCTGACCAATCCTGATAGTGACACCCTACTCTGAGGACTAAAACCCTCAGGAGGCAGGTGCACATTTGCTCAGTGTTGCTGGTATTCAGGATCTTCTGGTTTCCTGACTTACGTTACTCTTTGCTTCTCCACCCTTGCTAGATTCTATCATGTAGATTTTAAATAAGGATTTGGTGGGGAGCATAATTAGAACAAAACACTGCCTGTGATACAGAAGGCAGCTTTATAAGAGCAGTCTGTCTCAGGGAGGAAGAGGAGAGGATCTGATGAAGCTGTTTAAGAAGAGCAAGTTTCTTATTTTATGCTATAAATGTCTAAAATGGTAGATTTAGGAGGAAGGGGGTTGATTAGAGCAATAAATAGTAAGATTTGGACAGCCTGAAGCAGAGGCAAAAGGGGAGTTTAGAGAAATTTGTTAAAAAATAATTAGAAGTGAACACCTCAGGAAAATGTTTATCACTTTCATAATTCCCTATTTTGTTTTTGACTGTACCTGTAAGAAACATGCTATTATGATGCTATAAAGTGCACATCTCCTCCCCAAACAGTAGCATGAAGCTACCTCTGGAGTGGAAGCGCTGTAACTCTTCCCCAGAAAAGAGCTAGTCATTCTGTCACATCTGAAATTAATTTTGGCACAGTTCCTGATTTGTGTTCTGTTTTGGGGATGGGGGCATCATAAGCCTAGATTTGGGTGCTGTTGAATAAATAAGAATACATCAAATGATAAACAACACAAAACAATAATTCTAATTAGTATTTATTTTGCAGAATATTCTGTTTAATTACAACTGGAGGGAAAGACCATTTTGCAGCCATAAATTGCAGGGGTCCCTGGATTATCCTGGTACTGTAAGATCTTAAAAAATTGTTCTTTTGGCTATGAAAATGTTACCAGAATATTTCTGTGGTACTTTGTACCATTATATAAGAGTATTTAAAAACAAAACCAAAAAATCAACGCTATTAATACTAAAAAATGGCTCAAGTGGGGCTACAGTTAGAGTTTTGTGATTTATCTTTCTAGTTAATTGCAATGTGTACTAACTTCTGCAAATCATCGTGTACACACTTTCTGTTAAAATTCTTCCCTTGTCCACGAAACTTAGTGAATCATGCAGAGAGTTTGTAAGTTTCTGTCATTCTTGCATGTTATATCACAGTAAAGATTTTCAATTAATAGAGAATCCCTATTTAAATGATTTGCATTTTTTATAATGCATTTATCCTTCCATGTAAATAATTTTAAAGGAGCTTTATCTAGATAATTCTTTAATCAGTTAAATTAATTATTCAGTAATCATCTAATTAAAAAAAACCCCAAACAACAAACGAAACCACAAACCTAAACACAACCTCAATCTATGTATAAACAATGGAAGCAATCTCTGCAATAGCCTGGGATCACTCTGTTAGGGTATAATTTATAGAAATGCCCCACTGATTTCAGGAGCACAAGTTTCAATGGAAGACTTAAGCATGTACAAGAGTAATATCTTCAAAATGTATTAAATAATTCAATCTAACTGAAATACAGTCAAAATAAGCCTTTTGATGCAAGTCTTGTTGCATTCATGAGATTTTACATAATCTTTTGAAAACTTGACTTTCATTGTTTCTGTGTGAATTCCATATAGCTCTGGAGTCAACAAATTATAAGAGGAAAGTAAGACCCAGGGCACCATGTTCTTCCTTCCTGTGCATCTCCTACAATCACTTACATAAGTGCAAAGTATGCATAAAATGCAAGTAAATCAGGGTGGTAAAGAGATACAATCTTTCTGCAGAGGCATAAACAATATTGCAGAGGAATGCAACACCAACATCTAAGATTTAGAATAATATTTAATATTGTCCCAAGCAACAGACTTAAGCTGGAAATTTACTCCAAGTCCAGACTATGGGATTCGAATTACCTGCAAAATCCAATTTGTCTTAAGTGGGGGGGCATCTCCAGTAAATCCAATAAATTAGTATTTTTTCCTTTATGATTTCCAATGCATTACTATAGTACTTTATTAGTTTTTAATACTTTAATAGTTTTCAGCAGTTCCTAAAAACTTGCACTGGATTTTCATTTGGAGTATAAATAATTGTAGCACTTCTGAAACATATAGAGATGGGCTAAGCTTGTGATATTTAAGAAGGAAATTCTGTAGCATTAGAGAAAATTAAATAACTGCTTTTTCTCTTGCATCTTGTGTTTTCCCAGTGTTCAGTACTTATTTGGTCAAACCATAAGAACTATATAATTTAGGACGTTCATTCTAGCATATCAGTCACAGGCACATCAGAATCTTGAATGAAGAGTATCAAAAGCAATTTTCAAATCACTGCAGGATAAAATGCTGATACAGTGCAGCCATACTAGACATCCTGTTCCCCCAAGTGGAGATTTCCTTCTTGTTGCATTTTGGTCCTATTGCAAGATCTGTAAAAATGGCGCCAGCAAATCCACAAACAAAGAATTACTGTAATCCAGTCTGGATGCAACAAAAAACAACCTGGCCGTAACAAAACATTTCCTAAATCCTCTGAAGTTGAGCAAGATTTAATCCTTGTTATTTTTGTAAGATGATAACAAGCTGCTTTAAAATGCAGTTGCAATGACTTAGCGGGTGGCAATGTTGGAATGGGTGCATTTGTTTTTGAATCATTGCATAACAGAATGAGGCACTGGTTTTAGGCAATGATAACTGCAGGCACCAAGAATCTTCAGATTTTTTTTGACCGTTGTTTCCTTCTGTATCTTTTCCAGCAAAAAGGCATGTGTGCACCTTGATTTTTTTGAGCTGCTTTATTTCCATGGAACCTCTCTGTCCTTTTACCAGCCCTATATATAAATAAAATAGAAACTGATACCGAAAATCCATGGAGGAGACTTTCCCAAAATCAATAGCAATGAATAGCTGTGGAACAGACAAAGCTTGCATATCAAAATTCTTTTTTTTTTTGTTGTTGTTGATAATTTTTACATTACAAATTTTTGCTCACTTTTCTTTTGGTTCATTGTCTTTTATGGAATTTTGTATTTCCAAGACATGTTATAAAGTCAGAATTATCTGATATGAAAGCAAAAATACAATATCTGGCTGTCATTGGCTGTGAAGCTGGAGAAATATATATGCAAATTATGAATGGATTCAAGGGGCAACGTGTACATATGTAGAGAAGGAGAGCATAAACAAAAAGAGATTAGAGCCTTGTGGCATATTCTTGATTTGCAAAAATGCTTTTAGCAAAGTTCATCAAAATTAAAAAGATTGAATTAATCCTTAGACAAAAATAGCAAGTTTAGGTCCTTCAGTTCTCAGTGACTAACAATTGCAAGGCAGATTGTTGTTATTACCTGCAGAGCTGGGATGATTAAAACCCTTATCTAAACTGACCAGGAAGGCAGTTACTGCTGCACAGACTTGATACCTGGTCTTGGATAAAGTACAAAGAGGAGACTGCACCTCATCTATTACCTGTATGTATGGAAAACTCAAAATGTGTACATTTGGAGATGAATTCCATCTCCTTAGTTTTCACAGAATCACAATTTTTATGAATAATGGTTTTGCTGTTTGGTTTTGTGGTTTGGTTTTTTGTTGTTGTTGGGGTTTTTTTGTTGTTTGCTTGTTTGTTTGGGTTTTTTAACACAAGCATTTCATTTATAGAAGCCACTTTGGAGTTTTTTTACAAGTTCTAGTCTTTCCTCACTTAGATTGCTTACAATGATTCTTGTTTTCCCCCTTTCCTTCCCGCTCCAGGTTCTTTCAGTCCTGTCATTTATGCACAGAGAACTTGTAATGGAATCTAAAAAACCCAGTCATATCGTCTATAGGCTTACAATTCTCTCTCTGTCGCTCTCTCCCCCCCCCCCCCCCTTTTTTTTCTTCCTGTGAGGGATAAGCAAATCAAAAAGAGTTAAAATACTGCTCCCAGTGCAGGGTTTGGGGTGGGGGTGGTCTTCCCAGGGAACTGAGTGTAGAAGTTCTGAAGTTGCAACTGAAATGCAGACAGCATATGATATAGTATATTGTCTGCAGCTTTGTCATCACTACCTAATGGATATTACAGCAAACCAAGAGTCATTTATATCTTCATGGAAGGAGCCTGCAACACATTTGGTGTAAATGTGTATGGGTTAATGAAAGCTTAATTATAGCAAATAAAGAGAACATTTGCAGCCTTCACTGGAGGAAATGAATTAGAAATGACCAGCCGGAGGAGGCTATAAAGAAAACAATCAATAGTATTAAAGTGGGGAAAATAGCTCATTCTTACTCTTAAAATAGCAAAAAGGAAAAAACTTGTGGTAGTGTTGGAAATTACCTTCTTGTAAGATGATGGATTCTATTTTCAAATTTTATAACTGACAGCAAGATCTAAGACTCCCCATTCAGTTTCTAATCTTCGACCTAAAGCTTTCAGTTTAGCAGGTGTACCAGTGACCCATAGTGATCTAATTTAAGTGTTATTAGAATTACAGCACTGTGACGTGAGGGTATAAATAATACAAGAAAGAGAACAATTACAGCAATTAACCATGGCATGAACCACAGAAAAATCACCCTGCAGCAACTTAGAATTCATTAAAGTAGCAGAGAAATTACTGAGTTCTCCAAACCTAGTGCTGTACTGCTGCAGAGAAGAAACCCTGATAGAATTAGAAGAATGAGATCAAAAAGAATCTGTGTGTGACCAGAGAGGCATAAAAAAATAAAAGGAAGGCATTGGGCAAGAATAAAGTTAAAAGTATGTGAAAAATGTAATAATATTTTCTTAGACTAGAGTAAGTAATAATGTGTAGATTCTGAATTAAAGACCTCTTGATGCAAAGGTGAGACTACATAAGCCAAACGTGAATGAGTCTGTCATTTCTGGTGACTTATGATGCAGTAAAAGTAAATACTGCCTAAAAAGAACAGATCCCTATGAGAATAAGAATTACACATTAATGGAGAGAGACGTTCCAGCCAAAGCAAGAAATCTCACAACCTGTAGGTTTGGTTTGGTTTTGTTTCTTTCAGTCTGTCACAATACAACTTTCTAGTAAAGCAGATTTTAACTACAGTCAGACCGGTACCATGCTAATGATGAGGAAAGACATACAGAAAATGAAATTACCCACATTGCCTTGATGTATTTCATACATCTGGAGACAGATCAGTACTAACTCAAGGGGTGAAGCCTCCATCTTTTTTTGGAACCAGGAAACTCCCTTGTGGATGATGAATATGATGACCACATAAGTATTTCAAAAGGTGTAACTTCCCTCAGGACCAGGGAGCTCCTCAGTGCATGGTTCTTGTATCTATTTCAACTAGGTCTTAATAACAGAATGATTAAAAAACTGCTTGTGTCCTAGCTGAGGTTGTGTCCCACTTTTCCCCTGCCCTCTTGATGCCATGTTAGAATTGCAGAGCCAGCATGGCAGAAGTAAAGCACAGGGAAGAGATCAGTGTGTTTGAACAGATGATAGGAAACTGTGCAAATGAAGTATGCTCCAAAGGCATGTTAGCCATTGCAAACAAAACTACTGTTTTGGGACTAGGGTAAGGACAAAATAAAAATTAATTAATATGGTCATAAGCTGTTCCAGTGAATTTGCTACATGTAGTGAATGCAGCTGGTTAATACTCTGTGGAAACACATCAAGTGGTGCGTTAGATAGCAGGAAAACCATGATGTAGAATGTATACTCGATAATGAGGAAAGAAACGTATAGGCAGATATTTATTCCTTTATATTAGGAATAAGGGTAGGAAAGACAAAGAACCAGACTGTGTGTGTGGCAGGGGCAGGTAGGGCACAATGTGGAATACTCAGCTGCAGAGGCTGATGTGTTTTCATTGCATGATTATTAGTGCTGAATTCAGAGACTGCCGTTATTCCATTCATGTAATGCCATTGCCCAAGACTAACACACAGGTTTTATACTCCCTGAGTACAAAGTGGGATCTAAATGTTCCAGACAAATGTCTGTTTGGCCAGACTCTTCACTTCCTTAGCACCTGAGAAAGAAAGGATATACTTGTAGAGTTTTGTAAGTTTTAATGAAATGAAGTGAGCTAGAATTTAGTACATAATAATATCTAAAAATTAACAGAGCTGATAACCAGAAGTCAGAAAGACATCATTTCAGTGGGGCTACTCGAGTGTGCTAGAAGGCCAGTATATATTTAAGTGCTTTTATGGGTTGAGGTGTAAAACCAATAAGCTTTATTGTCTCTTCAAATAACGCTATTAAGGTAGACTACTATAAGTTACATAAGATTCTTTCCCTGATGATGTTTTCACCCTTGCTTTCTCTATTACATTCTTGGCATCTCAACTCCCTGTGGGCCTTTCCTTAATTTTTCTTACTAAGATCATTGGGGTTGACAATTCTTTTATTATGAAACTCACAATTATGGGCTGTTTTTTTCTTCTCTCTCTTCTCAATAACTCTTCAGGTCCCAGAGCAATGGTATGACTTGAGAACCTTACTTTCCGTTAAAAAAGAAAATAATTGAAATTTTAGCCTTGATGATTTCAGAGAGCATTTTGAAATTGTAAGGTAAAGACTCAATAACTGTAAAAATAAATAAATCAATCCATTTTTAAAGCTGTTAAAATTTTTAAACCAATAGCATGATATTTTTCCTTTTTATGCATTTCAAGATAAGCAATATTATTTTCTTTAAATGTCTTCCATGTGGACGGCTCTCATGAAACATATCTGTAAGTTTCCTCTGTAATAGGTATTTGAGCAAGTGTGGTCATCTCTATAGTTTAAATTAAGAGTAGTCTGCATAGGTCCTCTCTGTTTGTTTAACATTTTATGGATGCGTCATGTACTGGTATCTCGGGTAAATCTTTTGGATGCAGATTTTCAGGGCAGGGTATTCAAAGAGAAGCATCTTCCTGTCTAGGTGCAGTCATTCATATTTGCTTTTGTGAAAAGTTCTGTTCCCAATTTTGGATTTCTTTCAGGGTTGAATCAGTAAAGAACATCTCTTGACATCTGCTCCTTGCCAGAGGAGCACTATTTCGTATTTGTTGGACTAGTTTTCATTACAACCTTGTGTAGTGTCGTGGTTTAACCCCAGCCAGCAACTAAACACCACGCAGCCGCTCACTCACTCCCCCCCACCCAGTGGGATGGGGGAGAAAATCGGGAGAAGAAGCAAAACCCGTGGGTTGAGATAAGAACGGTTTAATAGAACAGAAAAGAAGAAACTAATAATGATAATGATAACACTAATAAAATGACAACAGCAATAATGAAAGGATTGGAATGTACAAATGATACGCAGTGCAATTGCTCACCACCCGCCGACCGACACCCAGCCAGTCCCCCGAGCGGCGAATCCCTGCCCCCCACTTCCCCGTTTCTGTACTGGATGGGACGTCACATGGTATGGAATACACCGTTGGCCAGTTTGGGTCAGGTGCCCTGGCTGTGTCCTGTGCCAACTTCTTGTGCCCCTCCAGCTTTCTCACTGGCTGGGCATGAGAAGCTGAAAAATCCTTGACATTAGTCTAAACACTACTGAGCAACAACTGAAAACATCAGTGTTATCAACATTCTTCGCTCTGAACTCAAAACATAGCACTGTACCAGCTACTAGGAAGACAGTTAACTCTATCCCAGCTGAAACCAGGACAGTATCCACCCCTTATTCTATACCATTGACGTCATGCACAGTTCCCATACCTTTAGTTACATCCTGATCAATCATCACCTTTCCATCCCTTTAAGACATATGAGCAATGATATATATATATATGTATACACACACAGAGATATCATTCCTTTAGTTCATGGGTCATGTTCATAAAATGTTCATTGAGTTCATTTAGTTTCCGACTCTGGGCTCCATCTGTCATACCAGTCTTTCTGGGCAGGAGGGATGGTGCAAAGTCCTCTCAGTCGGTAGAGCAGAATTGGGCTTCAGTGCAGTGTGACAAGCAGGTGACATTTGGCGCAGCAGGAGGATGGTGTGCACCGTTGGATTGTTGCATGCTGGAGTCAGTTCTGGTTCCATCACTACTGCGCTTTGCTCAGTTTTATCACAGTTCTTTTCTTGCTTGATCTAAGTGATTCTTACTATAGTACTATGGATATAGCACATAATTATAGTAAGGATAATATACAGTAGCAGGGTTATATAGCAACTAATATACAGTTTAATTCTGGCTGTTCTCACCTAAAATTAAATCCCCTTGAGGCACACATCGGACTTCCCCATCTTTTCGCATCACCCACCAAGTGCACCCAGGCCCTTGAGCAAAAGCAATCCCACGAATGGGTTTACCTTTGCCTGAGGCAGGAGTAACCCAGACTGTCTTCCCTAACATATTTTTTATGTGCACTACAGGGACTTTATCCCCTTCTACAGTATGTAAAAATTCCGACTGGGCAGGGCCACCCCGATTGGCAGATCCTCTGGTGTTGACTAACCAGGTGGCTTTTGCTAAATGTGTATCCCAATGTTTGAAAGTTCCACCCCCCATTGCTCTCAATGTAGTCTTTAACAGTCCATTGTATCGCTCAATTTTCCCAGAGGCTGGTGCATGATAGGGGATATGATACACCCACTCAATGCCATGCTCTTTGGCCCAGGTGTCTATGAGGTTGTTTCGGAAATGAGTCCCGTTGTCTGACTCAATTCGTTCTGGGGTGCCATGTCGCCACAAGACTTGCTTTTCTAGGCCCAGGATAGTGTTCCGGGCGGTGGCATGGGGCACAGAATATGTTTCCAGCCACCCGGTGGTTGCTTCCACCATCGTGAGCACATAGCGCTTGCCTTGGCGAGTTTGTGGGAGTGTGATATAGTCAATCTGCCAGGCTTCTCCATATTTATATTTCAGCCATCGCCCTCCATACCACAGGGGCTTTAACCGCTTGGCTTGCTTAATTGCAGCACATGTTTCACATTCATGGATAACCTGTGCAATAGTGTCCATGGTCAAGTCCACCCCTCGGTCACGAGCCCATCTATATGTTGCATCTCTTCCCTGATGGCCTGAAGCATCATGGGCCCACCGAGCCATAAATAGCTCACCCTTATGTTGCCAGTCCAGGTCCACCTGAGCCACTTCAATCTTGGCAGCCTGATCCACCTGTTGGTTGTTTTGATGTTCTTCAGTGGCCCGACTCTTGGGTATGTGAGCATCTACGTGACGTACTTTTACAACCAGATTCTCTAGCCGGGATGCAATATCTTGCCACAGTGCGGCAGCCCAGATGGGTTTACCTCTGCGCTGCCAGTTGCTCTGCTTCCATTGCTGTAGCCAGCCCCACAGGGCATTTGCCACCATCCATGAGTCAGTATAGAGATAGAGCACTGGCCACTTCTCTCTTTCAGCAATATCTAATGCTAGCTGGATGGCTTTCACCTCTGCAAACTGACTCGATTCACCTTCTCCTTCAGCAGTTTCTGCAACTTGTCGTGTAGGACTCCATACGGCAGCTTTCCACCTCCGATGCTTTCCCACGATGCGACAGGATCCGTCAGTGAACAGGGCATATTGCCTCTCATTTTCTGGCAGTTTATTATACAGCGGGGCCTCTTCAGCACGTGCCACCTCCTCCTCTGGCGACATTCCAAAATCTTTGCCTTCTGGCCAGTCCGTGATCACTTCCAAAATTCCTGGGCGACTGGGGTTTCCTATGCGAGCCCGTTGTGTGATCAGTGCAATCCACTTACTCCACGTGGCATCAGTCGCGTGATGTGTAGAGGAGACCCTCCCTTTGAACATCCAGCCCAGCACTGGCAGTCGGGGTGCTAAGAGGAGCTGTGTTTCAGTACCAACAACTTCTGAGGCAGCTTGAACTCCTTCATATGCTGCCAATATCTCCTTTTCAGTTGGAGTATAGCGAGCCTCGGATCCTCTGTATCCCCGACTCCAAAACCCCAGGGGTCGGCCTCGGGTCTCCCCAGGTGCTTTCTGCCAGAGGCTCCAGGTAGGGCCATTCTCCCCAGCTGCAGTATAGAGCACATTTTTAACATCTTGTCCTGTCCGGACTGGTCCAAGGGCTACTGCGTGAACAATCTCCCTCTTAATTTGTTCAAAGGCTTGTTGTTGCTCAGGGCCCCATTGAAAATCATTCTTCTTTCGGGTCACTTGATAGAGAGGGCTTACAATCAGACTGTAATTTGGAATATGCATTCTCCAAAACCCCACGACACCTAAGAAGGCCTGTGTTTCCTTTTTATTAGTTGGTGGAGACATAGCTGCTATTTTGTTAATCACATCCATTGGGATCTGACGACGCCCATCTTGCCATTTTATTCCTAAGAACTGGATCTCCCGTGCAGGTCCCTTGACCTTACCTTCTTTTATGGCAAAACCGGCTTTCAGAAGGATTTGGATTATTTTCTTCCCTTTCTCAAAGACTTCTTCTGCCGTGTTGCCCCATACGATGATGTCATCAATGTATTGCAGGTGTTCCGGAGCTTCACCTTTTTCCAGTGCAGTCTGGATTAGTCCATGGCAAATGGTGGGGCTGTGTTTCCACCCCTGGGGCAGTCGATTCCAAGTGTACTGGACACCCCTCCAAGTAAAGGCAAATTGTGGACGACACTCTGCTGCCAGAGGGATTGAGAAAAACGCATTAGCAATGTCAATTGTAGCATACCACTTGGCTGCCTTTGACTCTAGTTCGTATTGAAGTTCTAGCATATCTGGAACGGCAGCACTCAGCGGTGGCGTAACTTCATTCAGGCCGCGATAGTCAACTGTTAGTCTCCACTCCCCATTAGACTTTCGCACGGGCCATATGGGACTATTAAAAGGTGAGCGAGTTTTGCTGATCACTCCTTGGCTCTCCAGTTGGCGAATCAACTTGTGGATGGGAATCAGAGAGTCTCGGTTGGTGCGATATTGCCGCCGGTGCACCGTCATGGTAGCAATTGGTACTTGTTGTTCTTCAACCCTCAGCAACCCCACAATCGAAGGGTCTTGAGAGAGACCAGGCAGGGTAGACAGCTGTTCCGTGCCCTCCGTCTCCAAGGCAGCTATACCAAAAGCCCATCGATACCCCTTTGGGTCCTTAAAATACCCTCTCCTGAGATAGTCTATGCCAAGGATGCACGGAGCCTCTGGACCAGTCACAATGGGGTGTTTCTGCCATTCATTCCCAGTTAGGCTTACTTCAGCTTCCAATACAGTTAACTCTTGGGATCCCCCTGTCACACCAGAAATAGAAATGGGTTCTGCCCCTTCATAACTTGATGGCATTAAAGTACACTGTGCGCCGGTGTCTACTAGAGCCTTATACTCCTGTGGGTCTAACGTGCCAGGCCATCGAATCCACACAGTCCAATAGACCCGGTTATCCCTTTCCTCCACCTGGCTGGAGGCAGGGCCCCTCTAATTCTGGTCAGAGTATCCAGTATTCACTTCTCGTAAAATTGGCTCAGAAGTCCCTTCAAGAGGATCAGAAATAAGATCAGCCCTTCTACTCTGTTTGGAAACCGGAGCGGCATTTTTCCTGGTAGAATCCCCTTTTGTGGTGTTTTTTCCTCGCAGCTCACGTACCCGTGCATTTAGGACCGAGGTAGGTTTTCCATCCCATTTCCTCATGTCCTCTCCATGATCACATAAGTAAAACCACAGGGCACCTCGCGGTGTGTACCTTCTATATTCTTTCTCTTGGGCAGAGGAGCGCTCACTCCTAATAGCTGAGACATTGGTCCTTACAGGTGGGCAACAGGACATCTCCTCTTTGAATTGCTGGAAATCCTCGGACAGCTTCTCCACAGCCGAAATGCAGGCTTGTAGGGAGGAGGAGAGATTCTCTTCGTATTGACGGAGTTGGCGAGCCACTTCATCCACTGTCGGTGCCTCTTCGTCTTTCCAGGTCATTATTGCCAGTGAGTTGGCATAGGACGATGGTGCGCTCCGTACAAACTTCCGCCACATGGGTCGTGTGCATTGGACTTCGTCTGGATCTTTGGGTAATTGTGGGTTGTCCGGATCATGATGAATTGTCTCTAGCACAGCTAATTCCCTCAGATATTGGATACCTTTTTCCATGGTTGTCCACTTGCTTGATTGACATATAACATCTTCCTTAAAGGGGTACCTTTCCTTCACACTTGACAGGAGTCGCCTCCAGAGGCTGATGGCTTGTGTCCCTTTTCCAATTGCCTTGTCAATGCCACCTTCCCTGGCAAGCGATCCCAGCTGCTTGGCTTCCCTACCTTCTAATTCCAAGCTATTAGCCCCATTGTCCCAGCATCGGAGGAGCCAGGTGATAATATGCTCACCTATACGGCGGCCAAAATCTTTTCGCATATCCCGCAGCTCACTCAAGGATAGGGACCGGGTTATTACCTCTGGTTCTGCCTCTTCCTCCTGTTCCCGTGATGACCCTGGTTCGCCTTCATCCTTCGCTAAGCGAACTGATTTTTTTGTATATTTCTTTTTCTGTACGGGGGCAACTGATACTGGTGCAGGTTGGTCCACTGGTTCAGTTGCAGTACCGCTCGCCGGGTCTTGGATAACCGCAGTGTCTGTTGCCAAGGTTTGGGTAGCTGCTGTGCTCGTTGCTGGGGCTGGAGGGACCTCAGTGCCCGTTGCCGAGGTTTGGGTAGCTGCCGTGCTCATTGCCGAGGCTGGAGGGGCTGCAGTGCCTGTCGCTGAGGTTTGGATAGCCACAGTGCTCATCGTTTTGTTGTTAGGTCCAGAGACCTTCTCTT
Source organism: Harpia harpyja (assembly GCF_026419915.1). NCBI lineage: Eukaryota > Metazoa > Chordata > Aves > Accipitriformes > Accipitridae > Harpia > Harpia harpyja. Next base: position 17,292,413 of record NC_068949.1, on the reverse strand, counting down.
CCCCTTGAGGGTACTGAGTGGTGTCGAACAGGGCTCGATAGGCATGGGCCAGGCCCCAGCACGTTGCAGTAATTTGTATCTCTCTGGAGCTGCCGGGGTGACAGCATACCTTTTCCAAATATTTTACTAGTTCTTCTGGATTCTGCACTTGTTCAGGGGTGAATTTCCAAAACACTGGAGGTGCCCACTTTTCTAGGTACTTGCCCATACTACCCCACACACCCTGCCACTCATAATTATCCAGCCTTGGGGCAGATCTCTGGGTGATTTTCTTAAATAGTTGTTTAACCTTAAATGAGAGCTGAACCACATTCAGAAGCATGCTAATTCCTAGCAGTAGGGCTAGGACCATGCTGGTCCCAACATCCCAAGAGTATTCAAATTTTTCAAAATTCTCAAACACCATTGTAACTGGACTGAAGGAGAAAGGAGAGGGGAAGAAAGGTATCCCACCCATAGACTGGTTTTCCAAGGAGGAAAGGTAAATGGTATAATTATTAATAGTTTCCCACAGATGGCTTCCACAGTATAAAGGTGACAATGCTGGGTGCAAGTACCGGATTAATCCCACAGCCGACGACTTTATCATACCATAAACCAGTGTTATACAATACATCAAAGCGAAAACCTTAATCCACCTCCCACGGATGATAAGCAGCAGAAGAGGGACTACATACAGCAAGCGAGGTGATACATAACAGAACTTTAAAAACCAGAGCAACAACTCTAAGAACACATAAATCAACATAATGACCAGCAACTATTAGACCGATATAATGAATGCTTATAACAAATTTGTTTTAACAAGCTCTGGTCAGGTTTGTCGTTATCTCAACCCTTCGTGCCCCACGTTGGGCGCCAAAAAGGACTGTCGTGGTTTAACCCCAGCCAGCAACTAAACACCACGCAGCCGCTCACTCACTCCCCCCCACCCAGTGGGATGGGGGAGAAAATCGGGAGAAGAAGCAAAACCCGTGGGTTGAGATAAGAACGGTTTAATAGAACAGAAAAGAAGAAACTAATAATGATAATGATAACACTAATAAAATGACAACAGCAATAATGAAAGGATTGGAATGTACAAATGATACGCAGTGCAATTGCTCACCACCCGCCGACCGACACCCAGCCAGTCCCCCGAGCGGCGAATCCCTGCCCCCCACTTCCCCGTTTCTGTACTGGATGGGACGTCACATGGTATGGAATACACCGTTGGCCAGTTTGGGTCAGGTGCCCTGGCTGTGTCCTGTGCCAACTTCTTGTGCCCCTCCAGCTTTCTCACTGGCTGGGCATGAGAAGCTGAAAAATCCTTGACATTAGTCTAAACACTACTGAGCAACAACTGAAAACATCAGTGTTATCAACATTCTTCGCTCTGAACTCAAAACATAGCACTGTACCAGCTACTAGGAAGACAGTTAACTCTATCCCAGCTGAAACCAGGACATGTAGTAATACCATTCTTTCAACACTGGCCTTTGGATCTTGGAAAGAAACATTCCCTATTTTCATGTTCCTCAAAAAAAAAAAAAAAAAAATCTGTAATATGCTTATTGTGGTAGTGTATGCCTACACCAGCCTTTACTGGATTTACTGCCACTTACAGAGACAGAAATCCCAGTTTGTTATTGTTGCTCAAATTCACCTTGCTTAATAATAAGGCACAGTAACTCAGAAGTAAAACTTGGTAGGACTAAGGCTCATCTTTTGTGTAATCCTGGCATAAGCTTTACAAATAGATGCCTAACTGCCTAGCTTCTCTTGCTCATAATCTGTAAGTCAGTAAAGCTGAAATTTCGAAGTACATAGCAATGCATTTTCCACTCTGTTCTGAATAGCTGGTGTACCAAAGTACAATTGGTACTTGAATTTCTTAGGTTACCTTTTATAGTACAAATACAGTTGTTTATGATGACTCATTATATAAAGTTCTTGGGCAGTTAAATTTAATTTCCTTGCCCTGGTTTGTGCTTAGTTAAGAGAAAGTGAATGCTACTAGTAGCTCTACTTGGTGACATTGTTCTTGAAAACTTAAGGATCATTTCTCCTCTGACTTTAGTCAAGTTCCCAGTCAGCATCTCCCATACGGTCTTATACAGGGCTGCTAAAGTATTTATATGAATTGTTATTCAGCATAACAGCAAACCTCTCTGAAACTCACCATGTACCATTTGGTCCAGATTTTAAAGAGATTAGATGTTTCCTGAAGGACCTGGGCCCAAAAGCTTGTTTGTTTTTAACTGTATCAATACTTCAACTGTCTGATGCTTATGAGGCATATTGGTGGTCAAACTTCATGTATTATTAATACACACAAGGAGACTGTCATTGAACATATCTCCTATGTGTTACTGGGCCACCTGAGAATACCGTCTGTGTTTAATGATAACAGGTACAGAATTTTCAGCACAAAGATTTGTGTAGGGTGGTATAAATTCCTCTATAGATGAAGTCGTCTAGATAAATGCAGTGTCAGTTCAAAACTGATACCTTTGTTAATTCTTGCAGAATTAGATACTGGCTAGCTCAAAGACTTGACCATATGTGCTGTATGCAGTGAATACAATTGAAAAATATACAGTTCTAAAGAAGGGTTTTGGATTTGCACCAAATTCTAAAAATCTTGACATCCATCTCTTTTAAATGGTGCTATTTTATATTATGATACTGTTGAGCAGGGTCTGTAGCCACCCATATGATTGTAAATTATCCTTTCAAAAATTCTTTTAATATTTTAAATTTTTAGATGATTTACTGTCCTTTGCAGTTTGTTGCAGCAATTACAGTATATTTTATATCACTTAGGAGATTTCCTTTAGAGAGCAAATCATATTTCTCTGCCTCCTATTGACATGTATAAGAAATACAACAGAAGAAACAGCCTAGGTCATAAACCACCAACTGTTCAAGACTGGCTGAGGAAAGCACCACGATAAAAGCTAATTGATAGGGAGAAAAATATATGTGGCTTCCAACCAGAGGAATTCACAATCTGCAATATTTTCCTGGAATACAATTAAAGCTAGCCAGTATAGCTCAAATTTTGAATATCAGACACTTAACTTAATCCATTAGGAAATGACAGACCAGGAATTAATAATCTCTGTATTATTACAGAAATTATTCTACAAAAACCAAGTACGTTCAGAAATAGCAGAGAATTATGAACATATTGGAACAAATGGTTAAACGGTGGAGTGGAAGTAAGCTGGTCTTGAATGGCAGCCAGCATCTTGATTCCACTTGAAGTCATGTGGACACCTTAGCTTGGTGCTGAGCTTGTTAACGTACCTTCTTCTGTATTGGGTTTGTGTGGCAAGGTTTTGGTAACAGGGCGGCTACAGGGGCGGCTTCTGTGAGAAGCTGCTAGAAGCTTCCCCCATGTCCGACAGAGCCAATACCAGCCGGTTCCAGGATGGACCTGCCGCTGGCCAAGGCCGAGCCCATCAGCAACAGTGGTAGTGCCTCTGGGATAACAGATTTAAGAAGGGAAAAAAGTTGCTGGGGCACAGAAACTGCAGCCGGAGAGAGGAGTGAGAACATGGAAGAGAAACAACCCTGCAGACCCCCAGGTCAGTGAAGAAGGAGGGGGAGGAGATGCTCCAGGCGCCGGAGCAGAGATTCCCCTGCAGCCCGTGGGGAAGACCACGGTGAGGCAGGCTGTCCCCCTGCAGCCCAGGGAGGTCCACGGTGGAGCAGATATCCACCTGCAGCCCAGGGAGGACCCCACGCCGGAGCAGGTGGATGCCCGAAGGAGGCTGTGACCCTGTGGGAAGCCCGTGCTGGAGCAGGCTCCTGGCAGGACCTGTGGCCCCATAGAGAGAGGAGCCCACGCTGGAGCAGGTTTGCTGGCAGGACTTGTGACCCCACAGGGGACCCACGCTGCAGCAGTTTGTGAAGAACTGCAGCCTGTGAGAAGGACCCACGTTGGAGAAGTTCCTGGAGGACTGTCTCCCATGGGAGGGACCCCACGCTGGAGCAGAGGAAGAGTGTGAGGAGTCCTGCCACTGAAGAGGATGGAATGGCAGAGACAAGTGATGAACTGATTGTAACCCCCATTCCCCATCCCCCTGTGCTGCTGCGGGGGGTTAGGTAGAGAATCAAGGAGTGAAGCTGTGCCTGGGAGGAAGGGAGGGGTGGGGCAAAGGTGTTTTAAGATTTATTTCTCATTATCCTACTCCGGTTTGACTGGCAATAAATTAAGTTAATTTTCCCTAAGTCGAGTCTGTTTTGCCCGTGATGGTAATTGGCGAGTGATCTCTCCTGTCCTTATCTTGACCCACGAGCCTTTTGTTATATTTTCTCTCCCCTGTCTAGCTGAGGGGGGGAGTGATAGAGTGACTGCATTGTGCTTAGTTGTTGGCTGAGGTTAAACCACAACATCTTCTAACCTTGATTCTATGACTTTCAGTTGGCTCCAAGCAGACCAATTTGTCTTGCATCTGTGTATAGAGTTTCACATCAACTTTACCTTATTTAGCCCTTCTCTTAAGGAGAGAACAAAGTGTCAATAACATTACAAAAAGCAGTGTGTGTGTATATATATAAAAATGTACACGTACATACGTATATAAATAAAAGAAAGTGTATGTGTAAATATTTTATATATTTATGAATAGAAAATGCAGAATTCAATTCTGGAATATGAAAACAAATTTTGATAACTTATGGACTAATCAGAATCTTGAAAAGGGTTGACATTATATTATGAAATAACAATAAGCTACTAGTTTTAAGTTTGCACTAGGTAGAATGAAAATCAGAAGATAATCTCTTATGTTTTAGCACTAAAGTGAATCACTAATACTAATTGGCATTGTGTAAAGGAGGTGTTATGTGTGCTGCTAAGTGCTGCAACAGGCTAAAGAAATAAATAGCCTTGGTTTTGGCAGCAGTTAGCAATCTGCAGGGTAAGATGCAATATATTGGCTCTTCAAGAATTATAAAGATAGGCAGATGTGAAGGAGCACTCATGAGATGCAGATTCTAACTATATTATGAGTACTCTGTATCCAGAATATCTCGCAGCACTGGAGATCTGAATTCATTTTGTGATGCACTATGGATTTCCAGTGCCATATCCATACTTAGCATGTTTTAGACACATTTCCTTATTGTTTCATTTTTTAGCCATACTATTGTTGCTTGTGGAGGTGATGACTGGTCACAGAAAGGATGGAATCTGCTGTATCGTATGCTGTGACTGACGGTGTATGAGGGACGGTAGACAGCATGGTCACTAAAAAGGGAAAAGTAGGGATTAAATTCAAAGCAATTAACTGAAGACAGATAGAGAGCACTGAAGAGAGTTTGAATGGGCTGGGGGGAGTTGTGAAAGGACCCAGTCAGCAAACGTCAGAGACTGTACAGAATCTGTCTGTAGGAAATACTGGATGATACCATCTGTCTCCTACATTCTTTGCTTCTTATTCCCTGTGTTTCCCTTTAACAAAACCTGTGTGGATGAGCGGTGAGGCAGTGTGAAGGGCATGCTTTAATAGATGCGTGATTTCTAGTGTTTGGGAACAGGCCTCCTGATGCATATAGTTAGCAGACAGCCTCAGTAGCTTTCTTCCATTCTTGCACTCTGCACTGCTCTAAAACAATCCCTCGTGTAGGACAAAGCACATCGCTGTACAGGGGAACCCTAGAGCCATAATGGCTACTGGATGCAACTTGGAATTATGAAAAGGCTAATGTATCTTGATAGAAATTTTTATACTATAATTTCCAATGTTTTATCTGCAAACAATACTGATAGTCCTGCTTTTTCATGTGAAAAAGACTGTTAATAATTACTACAGTTAAGCACAGAAAATGTTATGATCAGCTCACCACTAATGGATTTTGGATTTATTGCATCAATATGACCTACGTATGTGAAAAATGGCTACATAGAAAAGTTCTCCTTGTTTCTTAATATTTAGACTTCATTACACTTCATTAAGTAGTTTTTTATTTACTGCTATTTGAATAACAAAAAAACATAGCAACAAGCCCTATTTCAGAATGGTGGACTGTGGGTTTTTTGGGGGGTCGTTTTTTCTCCCCTCACCAGGAATGCACTGTGCAATCTCAGGAAAACTGCAGTTACATGACTTTTTTAATCTGTAGAACGGGCAATGCTAGCTTTAATTTAGTTATAAGATATAACTCTATTTGAAATCTATCCATTAACATTTCTAAAACTGTATCATCTTTACACTCTCAAGGAGCATTTGATCAGACAACTTAAAGCCACTGAATTACCAAATCATGTGAATAATACGCTATTCCAGTTGAAAGGGGAGTAAAACACTAATTCAATTTTCTATAGGTAAAATAGAAACAGTGTTATAGTAATTTTCATAGCAATAAAGAACACTTTAGCTGCTAAATTCTCATGGAATAATTAGTAGATTTGGATGAATAATGGATTCCTCAGCTAAATGGCTGAACTGGAAATAAAGGAAAATCTTGAGTGAACTAGAACAGCATGGTTGTGTGTTTGTGCATGTGTTTTTGTTTTTCCCACCCCCCTCCCCAGCTGAAGAAAACCTCTCCATGAAGGTCAGCTGGAAACACTTTTTTCCATCTGAAGAAAAATGTTTAGGGGTGATTTATTCCTTTTTTTTTGGTAATTCAGGTCAGTTTGTAAATGAAGCCTGTTGTTTCAAAAAGAAAAGTCTAAAGGTTTAATTTAAAAACTATCAAAATCAAATGCGCCAGTGTTTTACCAAAAAAATTAAAAAATAAGTGCTGAGTCAAGATTGATTAAAGTCCATGAAAATTATTGGTTCCTCCCCAGAATTCTTTCTCATGTAAATGTAGATTTTCTTACAAATGATAACAATAATTATCTCCTGGCTGTTCATTGACTTTCAGCTTCATTTTTCACTAGTCACAAGATGCTGTGAAATGCCACACTTGTGTGCGCTTAAATTTTGGAGACTCTAAGAACCTCAGGGCGCAGGCCAATCTTTTGCTTGTCTGGTTTTTTTTTGTTTGTTTGTTTGTTTGTTTTTCCTATGCATGTCTGTGACATTGCATAAATAATTAAGAATGCAAATAATTATCTTCACACTTTTCCTTTCTTTCTCCACACCCTCTGGAGTCCCATTTGTTGAAATATAATTAACAGCTAGCTAATTTTGGCAGAATTTTTTTCGTTTTGAATTGTAAATGATGGTAACCCAGGATTCAGGGAGCTGTTTTGCTTGCAAAATCCCTTTGCACAGGATAGATTGTAGAATGGAATTTTACTGGTTGTTTTTAAGAATAAGGCCAACTGAATATAAAGTGTGTTGAAAGTAGAACTGCTTGAGAATGTTGAGTGCTAAGGATTTATGAATTTTTAACCGAGACTGCATGCAATACAAAATATTCAGCAAATAAAAAGAAAAATGGTTTCCTTTGTCTTGTCCAAAGTTTTCTGTTGCAAATGTGCAACATAATATTCTCTGAGGGCAGACTCTAAAGACATAACAAAGCAAGCATCCCTTTAGGCCTAATTATACTGATATCCTTGTTTTAGTCAGCTTCTCAGTTCTCTTCCAAGGTTCTGGTTGCTTCACTTAACAACAATTCCACTATCATATAATAGGCATGACTACATGCCCACTGCAGAAAGCAAAGGTTATATGGCTGTCATCTTTCACCCACTCCCCTTGCGCTTCTGTTGTGGCATCTTTGTGTCTGTCTTGGTAAGGCAAGAACCACTTATTATGGCAAAAAGTAATAATATTCTTGTATGGATGGTAATGGTGTAAAAACTACTATCCTATTGTTGTGCATCTTGTGTTTCATTACCACAGTAGTGTGGGAAAGCACTATCAAGTGGTTACGCAGCAAAGTTAACACAAACTTAATCTTTCATAAATTACCATGGAAAAGAGACATCTTTTATGCATAACTATGAAAAATATCCTTCTCCTAGTGTGAAATGACATGTTTCAAGTGAAACATGGCACTCCAAAGCTCTGACATTCAGACGGCATAAAAAAGCAGGATCCAGTGATTTAAAAGTAATCCTAGCCAAGGTATGTGAATGCCAACTTGGAAATTATTTGCATTAACCATTATTAGGAACACTTCTGTGTGTCTGGCCCTTTGTGATATTTCTAGGTCTTGAGATTATATCTTTGGTTTTAGGTTGCTATGGCTGCCATAGATTTTGTGACGTGAAAACGTACAGAAAACACTAGCTATTTCACAGATGGGTAGTTTAATTATATGTAGCACAAGTAGGTGTTTACCTACTTAAACCAACAATTGTCCAGGAAAAATAGATGCAAAGAACATTTTATTCACTTACTTAAATGAGGTACTACAGAAAGGGAGAAGAAAATTTAATTATAAAGACTATTACCAAATCTTAAATGTTTACTCTCACCAACTGCTATGGTGTTTGCCTGTGGCTCCATTGTGTAGGAGATGTCTGTGCTGTACAAAAAAATGTAGTGTCAAAAGTATTGCGTACAGGGTAAAATTAAGGTTATGGACAATGTTATTAGCAAAATGGAAGTAAACAGCTCTTTCAGTCAATTCTGGAGATATGTTATCCGTTTCAATTAAATAATTCCCCTTGCTTTTGGTATAGCTTTTGGGGATGTGATCTAGAATCTCACTTTATAGCACCACGGGGATCTTTCTTTATTTATTGATACTCCCTCTCTCTTCCGTGCCCTATACCAGGCCAGGTCTTTCCAGAAGGTGAAACCTTGGCAGAGCAAAGAAGCTGTGGAGCTGGGCAGTACTGCATACTCTATACATAGGTGCCTAGCTGCAGCCCCACTCTGTGACTTCAGCTGTGATGTGACCCCATACCGAGCACGGGACATGAATGCCTGGTGGAGGATCTGTTGGGGCTGTTTTTATCAGAGTTCAACTGAATGCTTTCCTTTACTTTTTATTCCTTCTTGGAGGTATGAATTATTACATTGAAGCTCTCCCCTTTTCTAGGGCGTCCCTCAGTGTTGTCCCTTTTTCTTGTTTTGTAGGTGAATGGTGGTAGTGCCTGGCTCTAGAAATTTTCTAGTGTAGGCATAACTCTTATGTGGAATTTTTCTGCTCCCCCCCCCCCCCCCGTCCCTTTCCCTTTCCAAGGAAAAGAGAATGTGCTCTGAGAAATTGTTGATTCAAGTGTCATACGCCCCAAAGATTGGATGCACATTATACTTACAGCCTTGAAAACAGAAAGGAAAAATTGGTGATGTTGCATACATGTGAAAATTAATTCTGATTCAGTTTTCTCACTAACTCATAAAACCTCAAAATAATCATTATAGATAAAGACAGCAGATCTAAACAATCTACTAGTAGCCACCTAACTCAGACTGAGCAGGTTTTATGACGGAAGCAAAAAAAAAAAAAGAGTGATAGCAAAACTGACATCTACTCCTGATTCTTCCCTTGAATCAGCATCTGCCTCATTTTACTCTTCTGTTAGTCCTGGACTGTGTTAACAGTCGTACTGAGTCTGAACAGGGCTGAGAACTGCCGGGTCAAATGCAGTATTGCTTCCAGGGCAAACTGACCAGTTACGTTTAGCACAATGATACCTTAACATGCTGAAATCTTTCTCCAGTGTGGTGCTGAACACAACAAATGAATCTGTATATATATATATATATATATATATGTATAGTCTTTTGTTAAGCTTTATGCTAGTTCTCATAGTTGCTTACATGTCATGGTTTAACCCCAGCCAGCAACTAAGCACCACGCAGCCATGCACTCACTCCCCCCACCCAGTGGGATGGGAGAGAGAATCAAAAGGAAAAAGGTAAAACTCGTGGGTTGAGAAAAGAACGGTTTAATAGAACAGAAAAGAAGAAACTAATAATGATAATGATAACACTAATAAAACGACTACAGTAATAATAAAAGGATTGGAATATACAAGTGATGCACAATGCAATTGCTCGCCACCTGCCAACCGATGCCCAGTTAGTCCCTGAGCAGTGATCCCCCCACCTCCACTCCCCCCAGTTTATATACTGGGCACGATGTCACATGGTATGGAATATGCCTTTGGCCAGTTTGGGTCAGTTGTCCTGGCTATGTCCCCTCCCAACTTCTTGTGCCCCTCCAGCCTTCTTGCTGGCTGGGCATGAGAAGCTGAAAAATCCTTGACTTTAGTCTAAACACTACTTAGCAACAACTGAAAACATCAGTGGGTTATCAACATTCTTCTCATACCAAACTCAAAACATAGCACCGTACCAGCTACTAGGAAGACAATTAACTCTATTCCAGCTGAAACCAGGACGTCACAACAAAGTGTGTGCAGACATGGTAACATTTTCTAATAGAGACCAGGCCCTCTGTGAATGAAATACTTTTTACCTTTGGGAGATGCTCTAAAACTTAATCATTTGGCAATCATGAAGTGCTTTATATTCTTCAGATGAAATGTGCTATGTAAGTGTGAATTAGTATTATTGATGAGCTTAAGCTGCAAGTTTGAATGCAAATGGGAACTTTTCAAGATAATAAATACCCATTATTCATCATGAAGGATGATGAAAAATTTAAATACCTTTCACAGAAGGTAGCAAAAGTATGAAGTTTAGCTGTGAGCTGAACCAAGCACGGTGGTTGAGTCAACCCAAGTCTATTGTTACCATGACACAGATGTGGACCAAAAAAGTAGGAAAACCCACTGTGCAATGGGATGGAGAACAGCACAGAAACTCATGTCAAGGTGAATTCACATCTGTGTTGCATCCTTTTTTACTGGTGGACTTAGAGATAAGCAGGTATGTTGAAGGGAGAGATTATGAAGTGGCAGCCTGCAGCAGTGGAAACGTGCCTTAAGTGAAAGTGGGACACAGGGAAGATGTATAAATAGCTTGGAACCTTTTTTAAAGGTCAGTAAATCTCTTTCTCTTACTGAATGACTGGTTTAATTGGACTGCCAAATACAAAACCCTCATGCTTGCAGCTGAGCAGTGCATTTTGGACTTTTATAAGTAAGTGACTAATTTTCAGTATCTGCACACAGTCAGTATAGCAGCTCTGTTTCATCTTTGCTGGATTGTTAGGAGTGCAGATGTTCTTTCTTGAGTCTGAAAGCCATTTGAAGGCATTTTGGCTGCTTGGAAGACTATAGAAAGCTTTACCTTGCAAATTTTTGGTCTTGTGAAGCAAATGAGTGTTAGCTACGCTTTCATATGTTGGTTTCATTTGTTTCGCATCCTTATTTACATGTCTTTAATAAAGCCAGTATGCAAAAGGCTTGTTTTTAAAGAGGCTACTGATCTTTAATTATAAGGACAAGTTGTTGTGGGATTTGTTTTGTTTTGTTTTTCTTTTAAAGCCATCCATTCATCTAGTTCATGTCTATTTGCATTCATCAATTGATTTCCCCCTTACCCCCCCTTTTAATTTCTCTCGCCGATTTAGTAATTTCTTAAGAATTATTTGGATAGACTGTTCAGTTGAACACTCTATACTATTTCTTGTATTTTAGAACTCTATGCAGTACAAAAAATGTCGCTTTCCAAAAGAGTCTGTGATCTAAATGTATGCAAGAACTGGTGCATGATAGGGGATATGATACACCCACTCAATGCCATGCTCTTTGGCCCAGGTGTCTATGAGGTTGTTTTGGAAATGAGTCCTGTTGTCTGACTCAATTCTTTCTGGGGTGCCATGTCGCCACAAGACCTGCTTTTCAAGGCCCAGGATAGTGTTCCGGGCAGTGGCATGGGGTACAGAATATGTTTCCAGCCATCCAGTGGTTGCTTCCACCATTGTGAGCACATAGCGCTTGCCTTGGCGAGTTTGTGGGAGTGTGATATAGTCAATCTGCCAGGCTTCCCCATAGCTATATTTTAGCCATCGCCCTCCATACCACAGGGGCTTTAACTGCTTGGCTTGCTTAATTGCAGCACATGTTTCACATTCATGGATAACCTGTGCAATAGTGTCCATGGTCAAGTCCACCCCTCGGTCACGAGCCCATCTATATGTTGCATCTCTTCCCTGATGGCCTGAAGCATCATGGGCCCACCGAGCCATAAATAGCTCACCCTTATGTTGCCAGTCCAGGTCCACCTGAGCCACTTCAATCTTGGCAGCCTGATCCGCCTGTTGGTTATTTTGATGTTCTTCAGTGGCCCGACTCTTGGGTACATGAGCATCTACATGACGTACTTTTACAACCAGTTTCTCTAGCTGGGACGCAATATCTTGCCACAGTGCAGCAGCCCAAATGGGTTTACCTCTGCGCTGCCAGTTGCTCTGCTTCCATTGCTGTAACCACCCCCACTGAGCATTTGCCACCATCCATGAGTCAGTATAGAGATAGAGCACTGGCCACTTTTCTCTTTCAGCAATGTCTAACGCTAGCTGGATGGCTTTCACCTCTGCAAACTGACTCGATTCACCTTCTCCTTCAGCAGTTTCTGCAACTTGTCATGTAGGACTCCATACAGCAGCTTTCCACCTCCAATGCTTTCCCACAATGTGACAGGATCCATCAGTGAACAAGGCATATTGCCTCTCATTTTCTGGCAGTTTATTATACAGCGGGGCCTCTTCAGCAGGTGCCACTTCCTCCTCTGGCGACATTCCAAAAGCTTTGCCTTCTGGCCAGTCCGTGATCACTTCTAAGATTCCTGGGCAACTGGGGTTTCCTATGCGAGCCCATTTTGTGATCAGTGCAATCCACCTACTCCACTTGGCATCAGTGGCGTGATGTGTAGAGGAGACTTTCCCTTTGAACATCCAGCCCAGCACTGGCAGTCGGGGTGCTAAGAGGAGCTGTGTTTCAGTACCAACCACTTCTGAGGCAGCTCGAACTCCTTCATATGCTGCCAATATCTCTTTTTCAGTTGGAGTATAGCGAGCCTTGGATCCTCGATATCCTCAACTCCAAAACCCCAGGAGTCGGCCTCGGGTCTCCCGGGTGCTTTCTGCCAGAGGCTCCAGGTAGGGCCATTCTCCCCGGCTGCACTATAGAGCACATTTTTAACATCTTGTCCTGCCTGGCCTGGTCCAAGGGCTACTGCATGAACAATCTCCCGTTTAATTTGTTCAAAGGCTTGTTGTTGCTCAGGGCCCCATTGAAAATCATTCTTCTTCCGGGTCACTTGATAGAGAGGGCTTACAATCAGACTGTAATTTGGAATATGCATTCTCCAAAAGCCCACAACACCTAAGAAGGCCTGTGTTTCCTTTTTATTAGTTGGTGGAGACATAGCTGCTATTTTGTTGATCACATCCATTGGGATCTGACGACGTCCATCTTGCCATTTTATTCCTAAAAACTGGATCTCCTGTGCAGGTCCCTTGACCTTACTTTCTTTTATGGCAAAACCGGCTTTCAGAAGGATTTGGATTATTTTCTTCCCTTTCTCAAAGACTTCTTCTGCCGTGTTGCCCCATACGATGATGTCATCAATGTATTGCAGGTGTTCCGGAGCTTCACCTTTTTCCAGTGCAGTCTGGATTAGTCCATGGCAAATGGTGGGGCTGTGTTTCCACCCCTGGGGCAATCGATTCCAAGTGTACTGGACACCCCTCCAAGTAAAGGCAAATTGTGGATGACACTCTGCTGCCAGAAGGATTGAGAAAAACACATTAGCAATGTCAATTGCAGCATACCACTTGGCTGCCTTTGACTCTAGTTCATATTGAAGTTCTAGCATATCTGGAATGGCAGCACTCAGCGGTGGCATAACTTCATTCAGGCCACGATAGTCAACTGTTAGTCTCCACTCCCCATTAGACTTTCGCACTGGCCATATGGGACTATTAAAGGGTGAGCGAGTTTTGCTGATCATTCCTTGGCTCTCCAGTTGGCGAATCAACTTGTGGATGGGAATCAGCGAGTCTCGGTTGGTGCGATATTGCCGCCGGTGCACTGTCGTGGTAGCAATTGGCACTTGTTGTTCTTCAACCCTCAGCAACCCCACAATCGAAGGGTCTTGAGAGAGACCAGGCAGGGTAGACAGCTGTTCAGTGCCCTCTGTCTCCAAGACAGCTACACCAAAAGCCCATCGATACCCCTTCAGGTCCTTAAAATACCCTCTCCTGAGACAGTCTATGCCAAGGATACATGGAGCCTCTGGACCAGTCACAATGGGGTGTTTCTGCCATTCATTCCCAGTTAGGCTTACTTCAGCTTCCAAGACAGTTAAGTCTTGGGATCCCCCTGTCACACCAGAAATAGAAATGGGTTCTGCCCCTTCATAACTTGATGGCATTAGAGTACGCTGTGTGCCGGTGTCTACTAGAGCCTTATACTCCTGTGGGTCTAACGTGCCAGGCCATCGAATCCACACAGTCCAATAGACCCGGTTATCCCTTTCCTCCACCTGGCTGGAGGCAGGGCCCCTCTAATTCTGGTCAGAGTATCCAGTATTTACTTCTCGTAAAATTGGCTCAGAAGTCCCTTCAAGAGGATCAGAAATAATATCAGCCCTTCTACGCTGTTTGGAAACCGGAGCGGCATTTTTCTTAGTAGAATCCCCTTTTGTGGTGGTTTTTCCTCGCAGCTCACGAACCCGTGCATTTAGGACCGAGGTAGGTTTTCCATCCCATTTTCTCATGTCCTCTCCTTGATCACATAGGTAAAACCACTAGGCACCTTGCGGTGTGTACCTTCTATATTCTCTCTCTTGGGCAGAGGAGCGCTCACTCCTAATAGCCGAGACATTGGTCCTTACAGGTGGGGAATAGGACATATCCTCTTTGAATTGCTGGAAATCCTCGGACAGCTTCTCCACAGCCGAAGTGCAGGCTTGTAGGGAGGAGGAGAGATTTTCTTTGTATTGACGTAGTTGGCGAGCCACTTCATCCACTGTCGGTGCCTCTTCGTCTTTCCAGGTCATTATTGCCAGTGAGTTGGCATAGGACGATAGCGCACTCCGTACAAACTTCCGCCACATGGGTCGTGTGCATTGGACTTCATCTGGCTCTTTGGGTAATTGTGGGTTGTCCGGATCATGATGAATCGTCTCTAGCACAGCTAATTCCCTCAGATATTGGATACCTCTTTCCATGGTTGTCCACTTGCTTGATTGACATATAACATCTTCCTTAAAGGGGTACCTTTCCTTCACACTTGACAGGAGTCGCCTCCAGAGGCTGATGGCTTGTGTTCCTTTTCCAATTGCCTTGTCAACGCCACCTTCCCTGGCAAGTGATCCCAGCTGCTTGGCTTCCCTACCTTCTAATTCCAAGCTATTAGCCCCATTGTCCCAGCATCGGAGAAGCCAGATGATAATATGCTCATCTATACAGCGGCCAAAATCTTTTCGCATATCCCGCAGCTCACTCAAGCATAGGGACCGGGTTATTACCTCTGGTTCTGCCTCTTCCTCCTGTTCCCGTGATGACCCTGGTTCACCTTCATCCTTTGCTAAGCGAACCAATTTTTTTGTATATTTCTTTT
Organism: Harpia harpyja; assembly: GCF_026419915.1. Lineage (NCBI taxonomy): Eukaryota > Metazoa > Chordata > Aves > Accipitriformes > Accipitridae > Harpia > Harpia harpyja. The sequence goes on along the minus strand of NC_068949.1, from coordinate 17,277,031 downwards.
TCTGTACAGGGGCAACTGATACTGGTGCAGGTTGGTCCGCTGGTTCAGTTGCAGTATCGCTCGCTGGGTTTTGGATAACCACAGCGTCTGTAGCCAAGGTTTGGGTAGCTGCTGTGCTCATTGCTGCGGCTGGAGGGGCTGCAGTGCCTGTTGCTGAAGGAGAAAGGAGAGGGGAAGAAAAGTACCCCACCCATAGACTGGTTTTCCAAGGAGGAAAGGTAAATGGTATAATTATTAATAGTTTCCCACAGATGGCTCCTGCAGTATAAAGGTGACAATGCTGAGTGCAAATACCCGATTAATCCCACAACCGATGACTTTATCATACCATAAACCAGTGTTATACAATACATCAAAGCGAAAACCTTAATCCACCTCCCATGGATGATAAGCAGCAGAAGAGGGACTACATACAGCAAGCGAGGTGATACATAACAGAACTTTAAAAACCAGAGCAACAACTCTAAGAACACATAAATCAACATAATGACCAGTGACTATTAGACCAATATAATGAATGCTTATAACAAATTTGTTTTAACGAGCTCTGGTCAGGTTTGTCGTTATCTCAACCCTTCGTGCCCCACGTTGGGCACAAAAAGGACTGTCGTGGTTTAACCCCAGCCAGCAACTAAGCACCACGCAGCTGCTCACTCACTCCCCCCCCACCCAGTGGGATGGGGGAGAAAATCGGGAAAAAGAAGCAAAACCCGCGGGTTGAGATAAGAACGGTTTAATAGAACAGAAAAGAAGAAACTAATAATGATAATGATAACACTAATAAAATGACAACAGCAATAATGAAAGGATTGGAATGTACAAATGATGCGCAGTGCAATTGCTCACCACCCGCCGACCGACACCCAGCTAGTCCCCCAGCGGTGACTCCCCGCCCCCACTTCCCAGTTCCTATACTAAATGGGATGTCACATGGTATGGAATACCCTGTTGGCCAGTTTGGGTCAGGTGCCCTGTCTGTGTCCTGTGCCAACTTCTTGTGCCCCTCCAGCTTTCTCGCTGGCTGGGCATGAGAAGTTGAAAAATCCTTGACATTAGTCTAAACACTACTTTGCAACAACTGAAAACATCAGTGTTATCAACATTCTTCACATACTGAACTCAAAACACAGCACTGTACCAGCTACTAGGAAGACAATTAACTCTATCCCAGCTGAAACTAGGACAGAGATTAAAAAAGATTAGTATGAGGAAGAGAAGATCAGCATAAAAAGAGCATGGCTTTCCACAGGAAAGAGCAGATTTCTTGTTGTTTGCCTTAACCTTTGCAGTTAGTTTGCAGGCACTACAAGAGGAGTGAATGAACTGATTGGCAGTAAAGTAGATGTTGAAATGGCAAATCCATGAAGGTTATAAATTGCTCATATATAATTTGGGTGGGATTCAGCTGAGTAAATGTGAGTGCGTATCACAAGAAAGATGTATGCCCATCCAAGAAAGTCACCCTAGGCAGCCCATATAATCAGTGATGCAGTTCATATGATTAGAATTTAATGTTTATTTTAAGATGGGTTGGGATTGAACCCTTAGCACCTTCTTATTGTATAGATCACAGTAAGGGAGTACTCAGTATAAGCAAGCCTGTGATGACCAGCTTAGATACAGGTACCAACACAGTAGGCTCCAAAAGTTAAATAAAAAGATCCATGCGCATGTACTAATAAGTGCCTATCTTTGGCTGCTCTCTATGAGAAGATTGGTAACTATCTGAGATACATACCAGAAAATAGCTCTTCCCTTCCTCCACTGTTTTGGCATTTTCTCTTCAAAACCAAGATAACTGAATAAGTGGCAAATCATGGAGTGAAATTCCAACTTTTCTGCAGGAGGCTTATGCCTTGGTGCTGTGAAGTGTTCTGGATTCTAGTGTTAAGCTACTGGAGAAATTAAACATATGCATAACTTCAAATGTGTTAGCAGTAAAGCTAAAGTCAGTCTAATGCTGGCTAACTTTGTGCAGGTATTTTTAAACTAGAGTTCAGCATCTTTCTGGATTCAGGGATAGATGCAGTCCAGGCATCTACTCTATATCTGATCCAAGTGCACTGCAGGTATAATGACCCACTTGTTCAGTGCTTCTAGTTCAGTAATGTATGTTTCTTGCCATAAATCAGAAGCACTACAGTCCATATTTAAATGGAATAAAACTTTTACTAAAAACATTGCAATTCACAAAGCCTTGATATAGTGAAGTCTAACAGAACCATTTCCTCTCATTTATTTAAAGAAGAAAAGAAAAAAGGTCTAATTTAAATTCTTTAGTTTGTTTTTACTAGGAAATTATTTTTGAACGTTCGTGTTTTGGCTCCTTGTGTCATATAGTTACACTGTATATCTTTATAGGAATTCATCTTTTGGCATGAAGCCTGTATTTTGACAGCATCAGGAGTATTAAAAGCAAAACTAAAATGAACCAGGGCTCCAAGAACATCAGCTTAAACAGAACGAAGTCCCTTTAGTCTTATAAATTTCAATACAAGTAAGAAACATTTAAAATGGGGCTACTTCAGTGATGCTGCTGAGTTAGACTCCATATTGAGGAGCCAAAATAGAGAAAATTAGTTTGGTGGTATTGCATATGAAAGAATAGAAAAATTGTTAACTGAGAAATCTTCTCCCTCAAAGGAAAAAAACAAAAGCAAATAAAAAACCCCTTATGAATGGAAACATTATGCAGCTATTCTTTAATAACTGTGTCTGTTTATGCAGGACTGTTTGAAGTGTATGAATCATACGCAAATCAGCTAACATCCAGGCTGCTTTCCTGTTAGAACCATCCTCTTAAAAGTGGTGTGTCTTTCAGCATGGTAATATTATCCTTTTTTCAAATACTTCTACCCTCAACCAGCAGCTGTTCTAAGCAAAGGGCTTTCTGAATTCAGATGGGTGTTTGTTTATATGCTGCCAATACACGAGGCAGATTTTGCCCTGTATAAGAATGTTTCTCATCACTAGAGCTGAGTGAATGTATGAGATAGGACTATGGTTTTCCTTTCCCAGGTGCTGAACTTGGGAATAATTAGCACTTTCCTGAACAGCCTTGATTTCTCACATTAACATTAAACTTTTAGTTGATCCTAAGCCAAGATGAAAGGAGGAGGACTCACAACATATTCATATCTCAGCATTCCCCTTTACAATGAGAGGCTGCGGCCAGGAACTTCTCTTCCCATGGTGGTACATAAGTGAGTGGTACAAAAGGATTTTATCTTTTGAAAACTCAGTTTTCAATGGTAATCTGGTTTCTGCTTCCTATTACTTAACAGGCTATCTCTTGGCCTTGCTGGAGAAAAGCAAACCCTTTTGATGCTTGCAAATGTTAAAATAGCCTCCACTGAGAGAAAGTAAAAGTTGTTCTATCACTTTGTGTTAAAATTACTTAGTCACATACAAAATATGATTGTGATGAAAATGAGAAGGAGGCAAAAAAGTATAAATGTTGACACTTAAAATCCTATAGATTTGGATATTTTTTCCCAAGTTTTTGCAACTTTTATTAATGTCCATATAAATCTGCTTATGCAAAATCAAAAAAGGTAATAGGAACATAAGAGGTTAACATTAAGAAGGTAGCATGTGAGGATGACTGATTTTATGCTTCTGAACTGATCACGTGACAGAATTTTTAAGTCATACTTTTCAATTTAAACAATAATAGCTTTTCTTTCACATCTGAATGTTTATATTTGCTTTGGGAAACTGAACTGATCATTTAGAGTATCTTAGGTTTGTTCTTCATTATTCTGTACTTGTTAGTGACATTCCTATGTCCTATTGCAAAAAGAAGACCAGGATGAAAGAGGTCTACTTGTTCACCTGCTCATGTAAGTCTTGAGGTTAGAATAGTCTGGAAATTGTATACAAAAAGAAATTGTATTTGTAAATTCTTTCTTTCTTGCTACAGAACTAGAGTTAATGTCTCATACTTTTCCCATCCTTATTTTATTGTTTCCTGCCACTGACTTTTTAAAAACAGAATTCACCTAACATAGTGGAGAGGAGTTGGTTTCAATCTCTTCTCGCATTGTCCAAGCAGAAGATTCTCTCCCAGTACATAGGTTTTGAGGTCTTGCACACTTCTCTGTTTCAAGATAAAAAATTCTATTAGACTCTCACAAGCATGAGAACAAATGAGTTACGCAAGTCTCTCAGTGTTATCATTTTTACGTTATATATATAATAGATATGCATTTATGTATGAAACAGAATAATAATGATCATTATATCTGAAACTAATTTTAATTGTATGTATGCTGCAATGATCAGTTTGTATGTCTGCATCCTGTATCCCAGATTTTTTTATTTATTTTGTTTTTAAATTCCTAGAATGGTGTTTAAGTCTAGTTGATATCAATGGGACTCAAACATACTGAAACTTTGGATGATGGAAAAGACATGATCTCCTACAAAAACAATTTCACCTTACTGGATTCTGGGTATTTTCCATATAAGGACTCTTAGTTAATGGCATAACTAAGAATTTTCATTCCAGGATATTTCTTCATTTGACACCAGAAAATTCAACCATCAGTAGGAATGTAGGGTTTATTTGATCCTTTCTTACTCTTACATACTACCTTTTTCTTTTAAATAAGGTGGTGTTCATCTGAGAAGAGTAAAGAATATTGTTCTCCTGTATCTCTACAATCCTTTTTACTCTGTCTCTCTCACTGCTAAAAGTTCACATTCAAGGTCTGATTACCTTTAACTACTGTAGGCTCCTGTCTTTGTCCTTCACTCTCCCAACTCTCTTTGGTCTCTTCAAATTGCTAATGTATGCTTTCAGATAGATACATTAGTATTTAGCTGAGAAGAACAGCTCTTTGTTGCTGCTGTTCTATATTTCCCCTTCGGCCTCCATCTTACCTTTCATTTTTCCTCATTGCCATTTTGCAAGCAGTGTAAATGTTAACAGCAGTATTGAAGATGATCTGACCATTTTAAGCTAAGGGGAAACTGTATATATGGGAAATTGATGTAAACCAGCTGCCAAACCATGACTAAAGGATGCTGTGAGAGGGGGTGATATAAGATAGTAAGCAGTAAAGAGCTTAAGGTATATTGCCAGAGCCTACAAAGTCCGTGCTGCACGAGTAAAACATTTTTGAAAGACTGAAATGTACTTCTAACCTTTGCCCTTCGGCAAAAGGCATTCCAGTTCTTTTTTAATTATTAAGAAAATGGCTTTATTTGGCAAAGTGCAAAACTTTAATCTTTCTTGATAGACCCTTCACAGACTTGAATTGTGTCCCCAGATGTACTGTATTCTTAATTCAGTCAAAATTTCAGTGCAGTAAGCAGGTCTGTGGTGTATGACATTCTTGCCTCTCTTCTCTCTCCACTAATTTTTTTTTCCCCTCCAATTTTCTAACTCCATTTCACACATAGAAAATGGAAAAGGTGGAAAAGTTTAAAATTTGATGAAAAGTAATTGGAGCCAAAGATATGTGGCCAGCAATTTCATTTGAAGGCCACTCAACATAAATTCAGAAGGTATTCACTATCGCAGGGCAAGTGCTAATGAACTCATTTGGTATTCATGAGAATGTCAATATCTATCTATTGGTAGAAGTTTCACTGAAATTCAGATGCACATCTAAGAACATTCAAGAATTATATAAAATACTGAAAGCAGCCAGCTCTTTGTAAGTTAATTGGTAGTATACTTTTTGAAGACAGATTTTCATCTGTTGTAAATCATTAACAGTCAATGAAGTTACACTGAAGATCTGGCCAATTGCTTGTATTAAGGTCTTGGCACATGTTGCAAAAAGAGCCTCCATTACACATAGAATTAATTACCATTTAAAGGGAAAAAAGGACATAAGGTAGAAGGGGAATTGGTATGGTCATGGCTGCTGGAGGTTGAAGTTAAGAAAGTGAGGCACAGCTTGAGTTACCACTCAATGTCTATTATTTGTAAAGGCAAGGTTCACAAAAGTAACAACACTGAGATAGCTTACTTGGTTCATAGTTTTGCCATTGCAACACACCACTCTGAGTACTATAGGCATTGAAAGCAGTTTAAGATAGGCCTGAGCTCTGGTTACATGCAAAAGGCACAATATGAACCTTTTGTGTCCTAGCAGGAATTTTTTAAAACTTAAAATCATGGGCTTCTGCCTAACTTGCAGGAACTAAATTGGGAAACCAGCTTGGAATATTTTCTCAGTGGCTCAGGAGATTTATTGTTTGTGCCTATTTTCTATTAATAATACCCCTGCTATCCACCTTTCAATTTCTACTGAGAAATCTGATATGATATTTGATATCATATCTCCATTCACTCTTGTGCTCTGTTTTTGCTCCAGCTATATCCATAGTTCATGAAACCACAGCTCAAGGACATGTGGTATCATATCTTCTCTTATTTGAGCTTTTTAGAATAGTTTTGGTTTAAGAGATAGTCCTGATTATCTTAAACCATCTTTAAAAACAAATGTAGACACCTTGCATTAGTTGATCGTAATAGTTTAATGAAAGATCAAAAAGCTATAATGTTTTCTGTGTTATACTTACCTCGTGGCTGAACTAAAGTCTGCTGTCAATTATGAAGATAAACCATGCATTTTAATTTTTCTTCACTTCCTTATGTACACTGACTTGGTGAGGGTAGATGTGCGTTCTTTTGCAATTGGGGGAAAGTAGATTCCTTTTAAAATCTTGCCCCTCAAACATGAATATATGCCAGGGAAAAACTTAATGCCTCTTCTAAAATCTGAAAGTTGACAGTGTAGGCAAAAATCTGCATACTTGTCTGTCAGATTAAACAGTGATCTGTTGCAAAAGTAAACTCGGTGTAGGTCTCTGAGGTCCTGTAGCTCTATTTCACAAATTCCCTTTTATTAACAGCAGCAGGTTGTGTTTTTTTCAAGAGAGCTGATTTACCTGGTGATACAATCTGGATTGTAAACCAGTTTGTCTCTGTGTAGTATTGTACTCAGCCTTAAACATTACCTGTCCGCACATCTTTCAGCAGATGTATTCAGGAACCATTTATACAAAGTCACAGAATAATTCAGGTTGGAAGGATCCTCAGAAGGTCTCTAATCTAAATTCTCACTCAAAGCAAGGCCAACTGTCAAATCAGACCAAGTTAGTCTGGTTATTCAGGTTATTCACTCTGGTCTTGAAATATCCTACTAAAAATAATTTTTAATTTAACTTTCTAGAAGTCTTCTGATACAGCAAGTATCTATGTTTTTAAGCCAAGATTTTCAAGGCTACCTAAGGAATTTGGATGCCTCACTGGGCATCTGTGGATTCTGTAATTTTTTATAGTACAGTATCCAATTATCAAGTCCCAAGTTTCTTTAGCAACCAAATTAAAGGTGAATCAAGTCTTAGAGTGAAAATTATTACAGTTCTTTACAAATATCCAATTTTAAAAAAGGACTGCTTTAATAATTTATAAACATAAATTATGATTTTTTTATGTTTAAGAATTTTTGTATTTACAGTAATACTTTTCTTGCAGTAGTGTCCAAGTTGTTTCTTACTTTTGGCTGTTTTGTCCCACTGTGAGACAGCGTTGTAACTCTTGAGGACTTATGAAGTATTGCTGATACCATGACAGGAATGCCTCTTTCAAAGGTCTTTTCCAGTCTGGTTGTATTAAGAGAATATATGTTGAAAAAAGTAATCATTCTCTTTTGCCCTTCCACTATTTCATGTGTTATATAAAGGAGTACATATAACAGAGTATTCCCCATAGATAAGCTCATTATGGTCTCTGTGGCATCTTCCAAGGGTGGTTCATATAATCATATTGAGGTGCAGTATAAAATGTGATTAACTGTGTTATTTTATGGGATATAAACTTGATACAGCAGAAGCAAATGCAGTCTGGCTTAATAAGCCGATAAACATTTTTGAATGACCCCTTCTTGTGTCTTAAAGTGTTGTATGACATTAAAATAAATTAAAAGGGATAAGAAAAAAAGACAATAGGGCAAAATGGGTACTGCAGATGCTGCTTAGAATTTTTTTTTTAAATTGTTGAATGTAACATTTCTAGAAATCTGTTTTATCACATTGAATACAAATATGGATTGTTGAGACCATGAACTAGTTTTACTGTATGAGCTTAGAGGTTTTGTACCATTCAAACCATAATAGGAGTACATTCTAGCTGAAAATGTACATGTGGAGCTATGGGCATCTGGATGATGCTGATGAGGGGATATCAGTTTCATGAACCAATACTTAAATTCATTTTTAGCTGTGTGTATGGTTTGCTTAACATCTCCACTCTGGGATATGCAGTCACGTTTCTATCCTGACTGTAAAAATGAAAGTCACTGGAGTTTTGGCTTCAGCTGGTTGTGTACCTCTTGTGCTTTCAGCTCTATGGAATTCTTCAAGCCCGATTTTTCATGTGATCAGAACAGAATTTTTGAAAGTGAACATAAAATATTGAAGTGTTGTAGATTTCACTGCAAATACTGCAACCATGAGGATGTTATCTTCGGGAGTGATGTTTCATTACTGGGGAATGTAGATTCCCTGGTGATGTGATATTTTTGTTACTGTGCCACTGAGAAGACAGTTCTAAAACAAACAACTTCAAATAACAAGAGAGTTTATTTTTTATGAAAAATGAACTTTTCTTAATTTTCTGTATCTTCCATTAAATAAGAGTAACACTTTAACTCAGCCTTTGGCTAAGAGGATTACTGAGGAAATGGTGTCATTTATTTGAAAGTCATTGGATATCTGCATAAAACATTTATAAAGGACATTCTTTTATAGTGAGTTCTGTGCAAATTTTGTTTTCTTTTGTTTTGTTTGTTTTGTTTTGTTTTGTTCTCCTTTTTCTTCTTGTAACAAACAATATAGTTAATGTTCTCAAAGTTTTCCTATATGGTTAAAATGACTCCAGTTTAGATCTGCAGAGCTAGTAGCTTCCTGGTCTACAAATGTTTACAGCATAATGTCATGCACATGCATTCACTACATAATCCATTGCAGAGTTCAAAGCTGCTGAAAAGAAATTCACTGTTGATGTATGGCCTGGTTTAATTTCATTTTCATCCCTCTCCCCTACTGTAGTTTACTGGTTTACAGTAAATCTCATGAAAATTGCTGTATAATATTTTACCAGCTGTTATTCCATCAAGTACACTGTAACTTTCTGGAATTTTTTTTCTTTGCATTAGTTAATAGTGTTAACCTGCAGCAATATACTGCTCACCTTTCCTTCCTTAGCTTCCTTAATGAGTTGGAAAATCACACTTTTAGGGGAACTAGAGAAGCATGAAATTTAGCTTTTCTGAACTTACATGCATAGCGTTGATGGAACAAAATGTAGCACATATTTGCTTGACAATCTATTTTGCATCTGTAGCAAAGAATGGAAAATTATCCTATTATCTGCTCTGTTTGATTAGGTCTAGTGTATGGGTTTATACAGATAGTTTTTTATAAATTGTTCCAGACTGTACCCCTGACTGCCTAACTTATATTTTAGGGATCAGCGGTTTGCTTGAAAAATAGTCTGTGTCCCTATAAAGTTAATTTCTTTCAAATTTCAGAGGCATTTGAGAAGTGTACTTGGTTTGTGAATTCTTGGAAATGACAATGGAAAGAAACAATAGTCACTACGGCGTTGGGTACATCACCTTTTGATGCTTTCTGAGAAGAGGCTATGTCTCTTGTTACATTCTGCTAGCAAATGGCATTTTTTGCACAAGAGCAGTGATTTTACCAAGATAGCATTTGCTTAATTTTGAATCTCACTTCATCCATACTTTAAAGTAAAACAGGAGCCTAAAATAAAATTCCTAACAATCGTGTATTTCCTGAAAATAGGTAGAATAAGGTTTAATACTGAAAAATGTATGTTTTGTTTTGACTTAGGAAGGAGGTAGATGAAGAGAGTTTGCCATCCAGAGTAGTTTTTTCATCTCCACGTACTCTTGTCTCTGAACCACTGTTGTGCTTGACCTCAAACTGTCTTTGTAAGAGAGATGCACTCTCCATCACAGTCCAGGCATTCAAACCTTTGATTTTATGGTGCTAATAGGATAATAGGCTATACATATGCACGCTGTCAGGGCAAAGCCTGCAGCGAACCAGAAGGCATTCAACCAACTACGTTTAAGATGCAGATAAGACTTCTCCACAAAAAATAGTTTGTCAGAGTTGTTATAATCACTACCAGGGTCATTTGATTACACCATGTAATTATCAGAAGAAATCCTCTGAAGTAGCTTTCATTTGTCAACAAAATGTGACATGTCATAAATTTGCAATTATTTTGTCAAAGAAGGTCATTTTGTCATGTCCTTTACTCTTGGTGGTTAAGAAAAACTATTTAGCTTGACACTTTATTGCCTATTTGGACAGGTAACTTCAACTCTACTGTTGAATCATTGTGATGTGCCATAAATAGACAGAATATGTGGAAGAATTTTATTACAGAGGAGAAAGCATAATTTTTTCTGTATTTTAATTACATTTATTATTAGTTTATTAATAATAATATTACTATTTCATAGTACTGTTTCACAGGTCTAATAGTGCCCTTGCCAGAGACTTTAATGTGTGTATTATAGAAGATATTTAAAATAGGTCTGAAACGTGATCAGTAATTCAAACTGATTTAAACTTCGTAATGGCTTCTAACCTTAGAACATTCTTTTTAGTACAGAAGGTATGAAGGTGGAATTAAGTTTAATTTAAGGTGCTATTAAAAAGCCCATGATTCTAAGCCAGAGGTATTGCATAAGGAAGGGAACACAGCCTGTATGGTAAATCAGGCAGATCTAAACAACCTCCAGTATTTACTTTCTTATATTTTTAGCATTAAATCTAAGATTGGTTCTTGGGTTTCGTTGTTTGAATAAGAGATTAGATTTCACACATTTGCCATGACAAATTTAAACCAGCCCCTCTTATACTCTATGAAGTGAGGTACCAGTGGACAGCAGAGACCTTCAGCATCTAAAATAAATAAATAAATAATGACTAGCATTCATACACTTGCATAGTTAGAAATTGCCAGTGTCCATTTAAATTCTTGTTTTGTTGACATTTATGGCACTTATTTTTTTCTCTTTTATTTCTCTAAAAACAACTAGAGATATCCAGGCTATCACATTTAGCAGAGATGAGTATTTACCAGAATGTTCAGTGGGGAAATTCCATACACATCCAGCTGAAATGTTAAATGAATTTATTCCTACTGAGTTGACATCTGTTTGGGGGTTCTTCCTGGAAAACATATACCTAATGACTTCTTTGTTAGAAAAACCTGGAAATCTCATTACTGCTTAAGGGAAAATGCCAAATATTTCTGCAAAGAAATTCTAGATGTAGGAACTTGATCTTACCCCCCCAAAAAATCAAAGCATACCATGTAACCATAGAATTTAATCAGCATAGCTCATATTTCAAATAGCAATTAACTGCTCATGAATGAGAAACATAATCATGAATCATGCTGCTGAATAATTTTGATTAATGAATAATTTAAAAAAAAATGTTGATCTATTTAAGAATAAATCCTGAACACTAAGGGAGGTAAAATTCTGTCATTTACCATATTGTAGATAGGTGTTAATGATTGTATAGAACAGTACAATATGTAAAATTAACTAATTTTTTTGTTCATTAAAAGAAGCGAAAATCAGCTGTAGATCATTAGTTTATAATGCTAGGAGGCATCTGAAAAATTGTGATTATTATTCTGACTAGGAAAGATAAATTATTTTTGTTACACTATTTCACTGGCCGTATCTGTCTACAATCCACTTTCCATATCTTTCCATCTCGGTTGCAAATGTGTGACCTGCACTGACACTGGAAGGAGGTACCCTACTTTTCTTCTGGCCCATTTCCCTGGTCTTTCATTGAAGTCCTTGCTAGGGAATGCTGCAGTATTAGTAGGATGAACCCTAACCAACAAAAAAACCCAACAAAAAACCAACCAAAAAACCCCCTAAGCAAACAAACAAACAAATTATAACTTGAGCTCTTCATTAAAGTGTTACTATAATTAGGTGTGGCTGAAAAAGATATGGTAAACTCTTAGCTCTTAAGATGCTAGGCACAAAAACCTTGTTCTCCAAATGATTTCAGTGATTGCAAGCCATTGCTTCTTTTTCACTCTTTTCAGACCAACTTTTTCATAAATCCAGAAGACATTTTAATTTACTGCTGTTGCCTTAGATACTATAACTGAGGACAGTTCCTATCAAGCAGTAACTACGGTTTTGCTTACAAGTTTGCTGTATTCTTTGCATCCACCGTAGTTTTGTCATTTTGAAGGTTACATACCTATTGTATTCAAGAAGCATAGCTATACAATCAGAAGACCCAACTCATCCATGACTTAAGTTTTAGCTATACCAAGTGTTAATACTGATGAAGCTCAGGGACCTCTGCTTCAGGTCAGGCTCTAACATTGTGTCTGTCACACTGTGTACTACAGAAAAACAGCAGGCTGTTTCCCTATGGTAAGTAATCCCCTTGGTTAAATTTTGTAACAGCTGGAAATTGGCTACAGGGAAGTGACAATATTTTGAAGTCTTTTTTTCTTGGAAGTTTGTTGGGTTTTTTTTTTAGCATAACTATTATTCATGTCATGTTTGTTTGTTTTGGTTTGGGTTTTTTTATAAGTTCATACACATAAAAAAATGTAAAACAAGGTTTTCTAATAGATGCCTGGCATATGAAAATAGGGAAGAATAACCCTTGATACGATGGCACTTCCCCTCTAACAGCAACACGGCGTGATCAGAAAGATTGTAATTTCACTTTCATTTCAACTAGTATCACTTAGGCTTGGGATTTTCTGTCATAGTCTTCCTTTTTCTGATAAAAAAATAAATGCCCAAGAGACTTGAACAAGAAAGCAGTTTTCCTCTGTTAAAGAAGGTCGGCAGAGAATTCTCATGGGGTATACATCTGCTGCCTTGAAACTTAGGTTGTCTTGGGAGATTTACTTGTATTGAAAGTCAAAATAATTTCAAGGTATATATGCCATTACAAGCTGCAGAAGTTAATTTCTGTGATCAGAGAGATTATACTTTGAGTGTCAAAAGAGTGGTGGCTGGTGCAGTAGAAAAAATATTTCTAAATTAGAATTGCTGAGAATCTCACTGCTTGCCTCAAAACCGATTGCTGTTTCTCATCTGTGCTGGAAATTGCACGTATCAGCTGACTGGTGAAAGCAGATCCAAATTGGCTGTTTTAGCAGCAGGTTTTCAAATGAGCAATGAGTAGTTCTAGGGTGGTGGCTAAGAGAACACATCACAATGGAGTGAATGAATGTAAATTCTACTCAACAATGTGGAAAGTGTTTTGGTTCTTTTGATTGGAATTGTGTATTTTCCCACTTGATCAGCTAAGAATTAGACACCTTCATAATATATATTGCTCTGCCCATAAGCAGAACAATATAAGTAAAATAACTAGTGTTAGTCACTGTAAAGCCATTCTCAGAAAGACGATTCCAGTCATCTACTGTGACATTTGTAGGGGAAGTCAGGTGGGTAGCTGCTGCCATAAGAGGATATTGTGTTCATCTTTTAAAAGTCAGCTGGAAAGTATTTATTAGACTAGTTAAGTTTACCTCACAAGATGAAACCTCCTTTTTTTAAACTATTGATTCAAATGTATATTTCAAAAATCAAAGTGATAGCTAAAATAACTGAAAGCAAGACAATTCAGGAAGAAGTCTGGGTGGTAGTAAGCTAGTTTATTTCTATTCATTGAAGGAATCAGGAAAGTAAGCTATGTGCAATGGTCTATATGGTTGTCATTCTCTGTACGTTTTTGTTAAGTTGATTAAAATTCACTGTAATTCTATTGATTTCAAGAATACTTGTAGCCATACACAACCATGCTGAAGAAAACCAGACTAAAAAGATCTGGGATTTCATCCCCAACTAAGTGGTTTTGCAAATACAAACATGTCTAAAAGTTTTTTAGATTTATATACAAATAAAAGATTATATAGATAAATAAAAATAGTGTGTGTATATAATAATATATTTATATATGTACGTGTTTCACATGTCTGCTTTAGTAAGCCTTCGGAATTCAAATTAAATGCATTTGTAAAGCACAGCATCATTTTTTGAATCTCATATCTGAGTATGCATTCTGTCTAGCCTTAGGGCTAGCCCTAGGCACATGTGGTGTCTTCTATCTGCTAACTATTTAAATGCAGCATTTTATAGGACAGAAATATTGTTAAAAGTAATTGAGAAGTGATAGGTCTGGGACTTATATCTGTCTCTACCAAAGAAGAAAATCTAAAGGAGTCTAAATATGGGTGATGGACCAAAGACTTGAGCAAATTCTCAATTTAGAGAGATTATGTAAATAAGAAAGGACCTATGTAATAAATAAAATCCTAACAGAACATTCAATAGAACTTATGTACATAGCTCTCCTCAGTCATGCTGAAAATTCAAGATGGAGAATTTAAATCATCAGTGAATTCTTTCTCTGTCATGCTAGCCTGGAATAATGGCTATCCGAATGGTAACAAAAGTGTGAAAGGACTTAGATTCTAAATTTAAAATAAAAATATTTCCTGTCACTGTTAACAAGATTGTATGGAAACTACCAAACATAGTGAAGGAAGGAAATTGAAACTGATCTGAGAGCATTATCTGGAAAGATCTTTTTGTAAATGCTGAGTTTTAGGGGTTTTGTTTTTAATTCCTATGTCTATTTTTCTTCTGTCACCTTCACTCTTCCTTTCTGCCGTTTGCCTTTTATCAACTTACTTTCCTTCCCTCTGGCTCTTCTTTGCACTACTTTGTCCTTTATCTTGTATCTGTGCTTTTTTTATCCTTGCCTGTTTCTTTCTTGAGTCTGCTCTTCAATCTCCTCTTTTTTTCCATTATTTTTGTTCAGAAACTATTCTCTGACCATAACTTACTTCTTAGTCTTATCTTAGTCGTAACACCTGTATTCCTTCCTAAATATAGGGGAAAATAGGAAAATTTCAGAGGTAAAAAAAAAGTACATATATAATAGCATAAATAAAGGTGGAAGCCAAACAACTATGTTTTGGAAGGGGAGAAAAATACCCAGTTTGCTTTTTCTATCTTTACGTATTGTTCCTCCAGAGGATTTGGGTAACTGCATATTCATGAGAATCACGGTGGTCTATGAACTTGGAAATTTATGCTAGGAATACATGTACAGTGATGAAAAAATTTGTGTTGGGAATACACTTATCATTGCTTGCTGGTCTGAATTCTGTAGTTCGGACACAGTAAGAGAGCAGGAAACAGGCACAACACCATGCACTTTAGGGTCTGAGACTGTCAATGCTGCTTCTGTGTACTTTCAGATCTCAAAATAGTACAGATATGACCCAAATAACTCCAAGCACATAATCTATTTTCTGTGGAAACAGCCAGGACACTGTTAGAAAGCTCATGCAGCCTGTACTTTACTGGAGGAAGACCAACTAACCCACATAAGATTAGAGTGGTGTTGACTAACAAAACTGGGCCTGACTCAACCCCTGTGTGTCACAATAGAAACAAAAATCCCCACAAGCTCTCAAAACAACTCCCTCTAAAGCAATAGAAGGAATTTACAACAGATGGGTGCTTACTATTCCGTGACTGTATCATTTTCAATCTGGTGCTAGGATTCTGAAAGTCAGCCTTGCTCTATTTTCAAACCATAGCCTTAGATAAATCACCAGCCAATAGAAGTAGTGAAATATTGTAAATGAGTCACTCATCAAAGCAGTGCTAAATCTATAACAGATTATGGACAATGAAAGATTCCACTATGTTTACAGGCTAGTTGTGGTGGTTGTTATTCTGCTCCCCCTTGCTTTGACATTCTGCCCACTTTCCTGTTTTCATGGCAATTTTTAAAATTTAATTTGGAAAAAAACAACAAACCAAACACCACCACCACCTCAACCCCAAAACCATTTATCTGAAAAATAAACATAGCTAGGTAGGAACTGAAATCATCACTAAATGGCAGCTTCTGTTCCCATAGGAATCTTTGAACATTGCTTGTAAGAGAGCAGAAGAACCAGGATAATGAGATAAGGCTTCTGTCTCTCCAACAGCGTAGCCTCAAAAATCCGCTTCTAAAACTGATCACTTTCCCTGCAGTTTGTCATTGCAGAAAAACATCCAGTTTGTAGGGTCTGCAAGGAATGGATTTGTCCTGCCATTAAAGTGGCACTGAGAAGCCTAGCTGAGACTAAATTTCAATATATCTATATCTTTGTCTATAAAAATATATAGACAATAGACATCTAGATATGCCATCTAAGAAAAAATACCTATGCAAGCAGACTATATTGATACTTCCTGGAACTAATGATGGTCCCTAGTGAGTGTTGTAGGGTGGTGTTTACTAAGTTTTCACTAGTGTGCCTTCACTAGAAGTGACTGGTAAGGTGTCCAGCCTGTTGCCAGTGTTGCGCGATGCTCCTACATCTGACATCTTTATGAAAGTCAGCAATGTTAAGCGTGTTTCTTCAATCATCTCCTTTACCTCTCCCAACCTGTGTAACATATTCCATTAATATGCTTGACATTCTCCTCCCTGCTAAGTATCAAGTTAATTCACTATGTAAAAATGCCATTTGGGACAAATACAGATATTTGTGCATTTAGTTTTACAAGACTGGTTGTCTAAATTTTCTTTTTACAAATAATACTTTCCAATAACTTGAATATGACTTTTTTATTCCCAAGAGAAGTACTAGGGCAAGATAAATATTTAAAATTAACTCATACGTATTTGCTGGGGGAGATGGTGGAAATCTTTCACAGGTATTTAAAAAAAAATTTCTCCCTCTATTCTCTGGGCATTGGTCTGTTATTTATCCTCTTTTGAATCTCTACAGACATTATTGTAAACAAATTGGTGAGTGTTGGTATGCTTTTTTTTCTTCCCTTTTTTTTCCTCCAAAAACATCAAAATTGTGAGAATTACTCATGGAGATAGCTTGCAATGTTTCATTTCAGTTCACTGGGTTAGAAGATCTTAAAGTTTTTTTTAGCAGAGAATTAACAAGTCCATGTGACTGAGCTGTTCAGTCATACATGACAAGGAAGAGTTTGAGTGTATAGCTTCTGTGCAATGTAAGGATGAAGTGAATGGTTTTAAGTATATGAAGAACTTTCAATAATGAAAACTAATTGAGCAGCAATCTGTCAACTCATACACTTTATATCAGCAGAAAGCATTAAAATAATTTGTTTGTTGAATAGAAATGATAATACTGTATTAAATGTATTATGTAGTTTAGCCCTAAGACCTGATAGCAATGTAAACAAACAAAAATCGGTATGGCATGTAAAAACCATAGATCTTGGAAAGTTAGCATTGATGTCTTTCACAGACGAAAGCAGGGACAAGTGTGATCAATAAATGATCATTTTGTTTCCATGCATTTAAAAATTAATTAGAGGCCAATAGAGGGGTTAATTTGATGAGGCGGTGGTCATTGAATGACATGGATGCTTTGGAAAGGGAACGAAAAGAGTTATGAACTGAGCAGTGTGGGAATAACCTCACAAAAGAAAGGAAAGCAGAAAAACAATGAAAGATAACAATATTCAAGATTATTCCAAGTTTTAGAATTAATGGTGGTTTACTTTTTTTTTTTTCCTAGTTAGGGGATGCGCTCTGTTGAACTGAGGTGCATGTTAAGATAACAAGTATGAAATAAAGGAAGATGTATAGGTGGTAGTGGAGACTTCACCGTTCAGAATGTCAGTGCATGTGAACTAGCAGATGAGTCTGTCTTTTCCAGTTTATACAAGGGGAAGGCCTCCACTGTATAGTTGAGAATGATAAATACAAATATTTCAATGCACAGACTGAATGAAAATATGTTGGGAAACAACACCTTTGTTTACCAGAAAAGCTTAATTTACCCATAAAGGAAATACTTTGGTTTTATTACAGATACTTTAACAGGGAACTTGAAAATACTTATTATTATTTCTAATTATGTTGAATTTTTTCATGGCTTTTTTTCCCCCCCTTTTCTGTTTTATGAAGAGCTGCCTGGCATACTTCACTGGAATGATACACTTCACTTTCAATTTTGATATATTGATCATAAAATGTGGCTTAGGACATAGCCCAGGTTCTGCTAATATTGTTTGTTTTCTATTCCTGTAGGGAGGTCCTCTGTTTTGGTAAATTTGTTAGGTTTTTCCCTCTATTTTTAATATGTACTGTTTTGATGGAGAGAATCTTTGGTGTGTCCCCCCACCCCTGGGCCATATCTGGTATACCAGATGCTTTGACTTAATTCTTCATATAGGTCCAATATATTTCCCTCTCCTTTCCTGACTATGATTAGAGATTAAAAAAAAAAAAATCATCAATCAGTTTGACAAATCTTGGCATTTGTTGGCATTTGCTATGCTCCTAATCCACAGAAATGTAGTAATTTTTTTGGTGAGCATTTGCCTTTTGAAAGTATTCAAAAGTCTGTCTATAGTGTTGGTGGATTTCCAACTCTTAAATCCATATGCTAAGATGGAAAATGACATTTGAGTTGAAGATTTTTGAGTTTGATTTTTTTTTTATAAATGCATTTTTTTAAGCTGTTGAATGCCAATGTGTTTTAGGTTTGGGTGGTTTTTTTGTTGGTTTTTTTTTTCTTTCTGTACAGCTTTATAGATTTGGCAAAGTCTTTTGAACATGTTCACTTCTATGACTTTTCACATTATATCTGAGTGAAGCTGTGGGCTATCATTGCTTCAGAACTATGAACAGCATCCCTTTTGATGCTAGACAAATATTTTGAGATTTTCCATGATGGCTGAGCTCTTGGAAGAGCTGTAGATGACGTCAGAATCTAATTCTAATGTATTATTATGTGTCTCTAAAAGTTTGTTCCACCCTTCTCATTGAAGGCAATGAAAAATAGAACAGATGAGAGAATATTGATGTCTGCACTAACTTTTTTCAACTCTCTCTGTGTTTATTAGTGAGCTGAAAAATCTTAACAAAGTTAATAATTTTTACTACAATACTATACTTCCACATAGTGAAGTATGTTTGCTTATTTATGAATAGTCACAAAGTCCAAGAATTTAATACAGCACCTCTTCACATTGAATGTACTATACTTCTGTTAGCCTGGAAGTGCTGCACACTTATGATGGGCTTTAATCAAATTTACTTAATTTGTTTGATTCAAAAGAGAAAGAAAATAAAAAAATGATCCTTGAAAGTTCACTGCTGGCTCTGGATTTGAAGGGAGATATTCTGAAATATTTAGCTAATTAGTAAGCCTTCAGCAATTAGCTGGGAATTAGTGAATCCTGTGGACAGAAAAGTGGTTCAGGCTTTGCTGGCAACCATGATCAAAGTTCGCAGGAAAGCTTTATGTCACAGCTGAATCAATTCCATGTATGCCTTCTGCAGAGGTGCTTCACTCACATTTTGGACTTCTGAGCAACTCAGTGCAATGGGATGATCTGTGCTTGCCAAAAAGCATCAACATGATTTTCTTTTAAACTGACACCCTTTCTTGATACTCAGACCATGCAAAAGGGGCCTGAATATATCTGTAAATGTATTTACATACCCTTTAATCTGGGAAGAAAGTGTAGAGGACACTTAATACTATTAAAAGTCAGATTTTGTTGTCAGTTATGTAGACAGCGGATGATGAAACTTTCAACCTGTTATTAACATTGTCTTCTGAATGCTGCTAAATTTTTTATTGACTTATTAATTTTTAGTGACTATGTGTGTAAAATGCCATTAAAATAAGAATTCTATTTTTAGTTCAGATTAGTAGAGAACAGAAAATTTGACTTTTTGCAGTAAAACAATTGCAGTAAAACTCATTGTCGTGGTTTAACCCCAGCCAGCAACTAAGCACCATGCAGCCGCTCACTCACTCCCCCCCCACCCAGAGGGATGGGGGAGAAAATCGGTAAAAAAAGTAAAACTCATGGGTTGAGATAAGAAGGGTTTAATAGAACAGAAAAGAAGAAACTAATAATGATAATGATAACACTAATAAAATGACAACAGTAATAATAATAGAATTGGAATGTACAAATGTTGCCCAGTGCAATTGCTCACCACCTGCCGATCGACGCCCAGTTAGTCCCCCAGCGGCGATCCCCCCCGCCCCCACTCCCCCCAGTTCCTATACTAGATGGGATGTCACATGGTATGGAATACCCCATTGGCCAGTTTGGGTCAGTTGCCCTGGCTGTGTCCTGTGCCAACTTCTTGTGCCCCTCCAGCCTTCTTGCTGGCTGGGCATAAGAAGCTGAAAAATCCTTGACTTTAGACTAAACACTACTGAGCAACAACTGAAAACATCAGTGTTATCAACATTCTTCGCATACTGAACTCAAAGCATAACACTGTACCAGCTACTAGGAAGACAATTAACTCTATCCCAGCTAAAACCAGGACACTCATATATCCAGATCTCTCACCCAAGACAGTGGAGAAATCTAACATAAAAGAAACTATTAATGCAATGCAATGTAAATTAAAATCACGTCCAGAGCAAAATGTACTTAATATGCTAACTCCAAACTCCTTTCCATCCCTTTAGATTTAACAACCATTTTCAAGTACGGTAACTCAGAATATGCAATTTAGTTCCACTTGACCAACAAAGAAATACAAGAAGAAATTATTTTAGCAATACATTGTTCAATTAATGTTCAAGTACATTGAGATTCATCATGAAAATTCTAGATATGTGCATATAGCATTAATCAAACCAGTTGTTGTTATTGGGGCTTTTGTATACAAGCTCTCCAGTTAAAAAAACATTTTCAGCTAAAACATGACAGACACATTAATGAATGAGAAAGGAATGTATTTTTAAAAAATTCTCATAGCAAGTTGAAAGGTTTTATCATTATTCAGCTCTTGGAATAGAGTGTGAGACCCATACTGATCCTGCAGATAGGATCAATGTAGAAAATAAATAGAATAAATCAATAGAATGCGATGTAGAAAATAAGTATTTCTAGAAATTACTGAAAAACTTTTAGTAAAATGATGGTAAAATTCGGCAAATTACAGGTTTCTCTGAATAATAAACATGGCTTTTTAAAACCATTTCTTAGAAACATCTAATTGAGGGAATTTTTCATAATTTTCATAATAAGCCTGCATTCAGTTCAGACACAGATTGACTTGGGAAATACTGTCTACGAAAGTTTTCTTCAACTGAGTAAGAATAGCAATTTCTGTTACGAAGGTGCCGGATCGTATGGAAGGAAAAACATGAAGAAAACAAATCCATGGTAGAGCATTT
The DNA here is from genome assembly GCF_026419915.1 of Harpia harpyja. Lineage (NCBI taxonomy): Eukaryota > Metazoa > Chordata > Aves > Accipitriformes > Accipitridae > Harpia > Harpia harpyja. Next base: position 17,255,754 of record NC_068949.1, on the reverse strand, counting down.
GTGAGTCACTCATAAACTGGCACTGTAAGAGAATAATGTCCCTCATTTCCTGTAATTTGTTTCCTGGGGTGTGATCCCCAGGAAGTATGGATTAGAAGAGTTGCGGTATGCTTAGTTATTAATTTTTTAATGTCCTCCATTCCAGTTACATACCTCACCAGTTTGAAAGTTCAGGAACTATTATGCAATTTACAAATTGCAACATTTCCCGCAACATTTCCATCCCTTCAAACAGAGCACTGTATCTCAGAATAATGATATTTCTTGCAGGACACTGAAAATAGATTTCATATTAACACACTGGCTTAAGAAGAAAACAGGCCACTAAACAACCCCCAGCAGACATGAAACCAATTTATTCTCCAACAGTAAAGGTTTATTCTGGTTTTTAACTTTTAAGTAGATTTTCCCCTTGTGTACTCTGATCTCTTGTCAGTAAGAGTCAATGGGCAAAAGACCTTGATTTCTTTCCCGTTTACATAGCACATTTTTAACAGCATGCAGCTATTCATTAACTTATGGAAGTCTTGCTTTTGTCACCTCTTGAGACCATCATAGTTTTAGTAGATTATATAATCCCCTGCATTTTTTTTGTCAATGAAAACCCAAAGAAAACCAACTGTGAGTTTAGAAGAAATTTGAAAATATCCATTTGAAAAGCATTTAAAGGTGTTTTCCATCAATAAAACAGCATGGGTTTTTATTGGTATCAATATATATTAATCCTTCTAACATTTATTTAGGCAGCCTATGATTTATGACGTAAAGGCCAAAAGTTTTCAGGTTATAAATGATAGAAAAGGATTAGTTGGTTTGGAAAGCAACCTTTCAATCTAGTCTCAAATACAAAATGGGAACATGGGTGTATAATAAAAAGATACCGACAATGTAGTAAATTTCTGTGATACTAACATAACAGTGTATTTTATAATTTTGTCAATTTTCTAAAATTGCATAAATAACTAGACTTGGTCAAAACTAGCCAGCAGGTGATATTTGAAATAAAGCAGCTATTCCCTCCACAGCTGTAATCTGTGAATTTCAAACTTAAATTAAGTGATGTACAATCCAAAATAAAAATAATCTCTGCACCAGAGAGTACAAAAAAAGACGGCGTTCAGAAGGACATAAACATGTTCAGGGAACACAGAAAAGCACATCTGTTGATCTTGTCATGAAAGTCTGTGGCCTTATTGTCTTTAGCAGCCCATTTGCTGTTAAGACTTTTAGAAGTATTGTGGAAAGAGAGAAATTTGAAGAAGTGTTTGAGTGAAAGCCATGAGCTAACTATGTGACTGGTTATAGAGAGCTTTTTCCAAGCCTGAGGTGCAGTCTGGAAGAAATAGTAATATGCTTATTTGAAAATTGAATGAACAGCTGGTGGGTTCTGCTCTTGCAGGTTGCTCTGAGTTTAATCTCCTGACACTGAACCAGAATGGGATGACTGAAGTTGTGGCAATGAAGACATACAGTTAATACTTCTGTATGACAGAAAAAGGGAACTAGTAGAAGAATGCTAAGAGCTGTAACTAATACACTAAGAAAAGGATATTTGCAGCAAGATTCAGAATGTGAATTGTTAGGATGGAATTATATTTACTAAGATCAAAGGAATGTACATTGTGGTTATTGAGATCCAGGATAGTGAAAGAGTGGGTAAACTTTAATTCTGTCAGTGGTTCAACACCATTCTTGTCAGTGCACACACACACAGGTAATAAAGTGTAGCTCTAAAGACTTCATAGAAAATCAAACTGAGCTGCCACCATGCATGAGCAGTGAAATGCTTTTCACAGAATCATAGAATCAGTTAGGTTGGAAAAGACCTTTAAGATCATTGAGTCCTATGCCTCATATTTGTGGTATTTCAGATTCATTATTTCAAGGAAATTACATGTTTGGGGATTATACAATAAGGTAACAGAATTCCATCCTTGTTTTTTTCCCCCAGTGATTGACATCTAAATTAAATTCTGCTCTCTTGAACTGCAACTGAGTGATACCAAACTCAAATGATTTGGACATTGTAGTCTTAGTCCAAGCCCCATGTCATACTGAGTTTCCTCCTTGACTTCAGTGGGCTTTGCTTTCAGGCTTCTTTTTTTTTTTGCTTTGTTTTGTTTTTATTTTTTCTTGTAAATTCATTTTTGTTTGTAGTTCTTATCTTCAGACTACCGATTAAGCTGCTTGATTTCTGGTACTAAAGGAACATCATTCTGCCCAAAACTAAAATATCTGCAGAGTAAACAAACTTGTAAACTGTAAAAATTGCTTGTTCCTCTATCTTCCTTTGCTTGTTTTATGCCAGTATTTATAACAGAAAACAAGGTGGGTAGTTCCATCTTAGCACATGTCTAGCTGTTATATAATAGGGGTTTAGGAAGAAAAAAGACTTCTCTCTATTACCTTCCAAAGTTAGGAAATGTAAGTCCATTTTAAGGAAATACTTTTCTACAATCAGAGCATGCAAGAGAGAAGCTAAAAGAATTTCCATTTTCTCTGAGTAGCACAATTTCCACTGAAAATGTTAGTCCTTATTCTTTTGAGTTGATGCATACCTATTTACATGAGTAAGAAGGGTTTATAAACAAATTGTGTACGTTGCTTCAGTAGTTTCATCCAGCTGGCATAAGTAAGAGCAGATTTTAGCACAAGGAAGACCTGAAAACTGTTTCTGTCTTCCATAATACTGTGCTTTCTGCACCAACATGGATCTGAAACTAGATCTTTGGCTCTCTATTGCTGTCACATCTTCAATGCCATCATGCAATTTTATCTACATTTCCAGCAGGGATATTACCTATACAATGCTATCAAATTTCCAGTACATTGTCCATAAAATGTCACATTATTTTCTTCCATTGTTCAGGGATTGAAATGTACTTTTCTTTGTAAGAGACTGTTCCCACTCTCTCTGCTAAGTACCTCTTTCAATAATCCTTGTCCACTTGCACTGTAGACATAACTCTTGCAAAAAAAAGTTGTTCAAACAGGTGTTTCTAAGTTATACATCTTGTGGCTTAATTATCTCTGCAGGATTTCCAGCAATGGATCATCACTCTTTGTTGTGAACTATCCTTACTTAGGTCATGGCTAATAAGCTTTGCAGCCCCTAAATGAGGGCACTGAAGACGACAACTTCTAACGAGTTAAATGGCTGATCATAGAACGGAAGCTAGCATCTGTAAGATTTTCGTCAAAATGCAGTAGAGATGAGTATCTAAAGACTGAGAGACAGCAAGGTGTATACAAGAATTGAATCTGATCTGTAATTACCTTGCCTAGTTGCCTCAACAGTATATTCAAATTAGGTTTCACGTTTGCACGTAACTAACTGTGCATCTGACTGGCAGTTTGAGTATGAAAATATCCATTTTACATACAATCAACTTCACACAGAAATATTTGTTCATTTAGAGACCCCTGACGACTTCTAGTTTATTTAGAAATATGGATGCATTCTTTGAAGCTGTATTGCCTGGGATAAGGATGAATGAAACAAAGAGAGACTTCACTGAAGTCTAATTTTTCTGTTTCTCAGAGTTCAAGAGGCTACAACACACACTTATGCCTAACACAGGTTCCAACATCAGCATCAGACCTGTTCTTAAGACTTCCAACAAGGTCTTTTCTATTAGTCTCTATAGTAAGAGAACTAGCTGCAAGTTACTGCCACTGTTCTCATCTAATGATTGTAACTCCTGCTTGGAATCTGTGATGAAGTTTTATCATTTCTCTAAATGACTGCAATTAAAATAAACAACAAATCAATCAGAAGATAAAAGACACTGAACAAAAGTAATTTTACATTGCAACCTTAAGCTGACAAATGACTTCTCTTAAGCATTTGCTTTTCTGGTAAATCTACATCTCTGGTGTCAAAATTACTTTGGATCAAAATGACATCAGAAATGCTGTACTTTGACCCATATTAGATTTGCCATTTCCTTCCTTTTTCTCTAACAGTAACAAAAAAAAACAAGAAAAAAGGTCAGTTCAAAGGTAATTTTTACTACTAATTCACAAAAGTATATGAACACCCTGAGATCTCCACCCCACCTGCACTGAATTTATGTATTGTCCTTCTGCTACCTAGCAAACCTTTCTGTCTCCAGAATAGTGACCCTATCTGCTTTATTACTGCAGACAGGGTGGTACTTTTCTTTTTCAGCATACCTTACTTACAGTCCAAGTGTGTTGTATCAAGCTCTAAATATCTCTGGAACATGAAGGGTGGAAATTTTAGTAAAATGGAGGGCTCGCAAGGGCTTTTTTCCTACAGCAAGTGCAAAAGGAAAATGAAAAGACGAGGTGAGTAGGAGAAGTACCTGCAGAGCAAAGGTCTTTGGATTCCATCATACTGTCCTGTTCACAAGCACAGTGAATAATGTGAAGGACAAAAAGTTTTGCCATACGTAATATTTTCTTAGATACCTGCAAAACATTATGTCAGATTCCCTGCTTTTCTTGGTACAAAACATAGAAGGTGATTCTTAATTCTTAGGATCTGTCTTTAGATCTCGTGGTGGGTAGAATAAATTTAAGATATAGCTGTAGGACTTCTGTGGATTTGCAACACATACACTTATTGTTGAGGGGAAAGGGCAGCACAGGAAATATATTTAGTATTCTTTTAAGCTAGAGAATCTCTCTGTTGACTACTGGTTGCCATTTTGTTACTTATTTCTGTTGCCTGAGTTGGACAGATACAGCCTGTAATGCCTCTTATAGCCAGTATTTCCAATGACTCAAATTTACATATTCTCAATGAAAGATAAGCGAGAGTTAGTGACTTTCCTTTCCCTGTTTAATAAATATAGGGAAGGTGTGTATTGGTGTGCTATTTGTTTTGAATACACAGAAGGGATCTCCTGCATTTTTTGTCAATGAGAATTTCTCCTGCTCAGATACTCAATGCTACAGATGGGCAAGTCGTTCTTGGATTTCTTTGGCAATATTTCTGGCCCAGGAAAGTTTCCCCTTCTTTTTGTCAGAATGCATTTGTGTATCAATTATCCTGAGTGTGTGTGTGTTTATGTATATATGGCATAGTATATGTATAGTATGCCTACCGTATAGATGTTAAAGATGCATGCGTACAGTATAGATACATGCATATAGTATAGATATATGTAATATAATATGTTTTATAAGGAATTGTATCTATCACCTGGGACATGCTGGGAAATTCCTACAGAGGCTGTTGATCCAGGAATTCCTAGAAAGCTCCAGAAGATTATAAGAAAGATTCTGGATCCTAGAAATTCCTGGAAAGCAGTGGCATGTTCCTGGAAAAGCTATAGATCCAGTAATACCTAGAAAGTACTGGAGAAGTCCCAGAAAGGCTCTTGATCCAGGAATTCTGAGAAAGCAGTTAGATATTTCAAGAAAGCTTTGGGTAATTCTGCAAAAGTTCTAGATCTGGGGATTCTTAGGAAGTGACACACAAATTGTAGACAAATACTATGACATTCTTAGAAAGTGCTGGAAAATTCTTGAAAGCAGAGATGGAAAGTCCAAGAAAGCAACAGAGTGAAATTCCTAGAGAGCACCTGGAGGGCTAGCAAGCAGTGAGGAAATTCCTAGAAAACCGCAGGAAGGTCCCTAGAAGGCATTGGGGAGATCCCTACGAAGCCATGGGAACAGTCCTAGGAATATGGATAACAGTCAAATAAAGTAGTGTGAAAATTCCTAGAAAGCACAAGAAAAGTGCCTAGAAAGCATTATGAGGACTCCTAGAAAGAACACTTGAAATTCCTAGAAAGTAGAAGAAAAATTCTTAGAAAGCCTTAGCAGAATCCCCCAAAAGCTGTGGGGAATTTCCTAGAAAGCATCTGGAGCATTCTTAAAAAGCATTTTGAGGGTGAGGAGTGGGATTCCTAGAATCTATTAGGTGGATTCCTAGAAAGTAGGTCAAAAATTCCTGGAAATTAGTGGAGAAGATCCATAAAAAGTAGAAGAGAAATTCCTAGGAAGCAGCATGAGAAATTCCTAGAAGGAATCAGGAATATTCCCAGGAAGTTCTAAGGGAAATTCCTATAGAGTACTGGGAGTATTAGGGGAAAGCAAAACAAAAATTCTTAGGAAGCATCTGCAGAGATTCCTAGGAAGCAGTTGGAAATTTCCTAGGAAGCATATAAAATTCCTAGAAACCATAGAGAGAAAACTCCCAGAAAGCAACAGGGAGGATTCAAGAAAGCACCCAGAAAATTCTTAAAGAGCACAAGAAAAATTCCTGGAAAGTGTTGAGAAGTTTCCTTGATGAAAATGCTGAGAAAAAAATTGTAGAAAGTAGTGGGCAAATTCATAGAAAGCAAATTACAAATTCCTAGAAAGCACAGGGGATATTTTGAAAAGCAGTAGTAAGAAATTCCTAGAAAGCATCAGGAGCATTACTAGAAATCATTAGGAAAATTCCTAGGAAGGAGCAACAAAATTTCCTGGAAAGCAGAGGGAGAAATCTTAGAAAGCATAAGCAAAAAAGAAATTCCTAGAAAAAATATTACAGAATAGTTTTATTGAATGTTTAAGAAAAAAACCCCACCAGTCTTTGAGGATACCAGCTAAGAAAACATTCACTGTCACTGAAAGAGTTTAAATATGTTTGCTACTGTAGTTCTATCATGACTTGAATGTGCAAATTAATGTACAGAGTGTTTTCAAAGAGGTGTTCTTGATTTCTGCATAGTTACAGTTGGCTGTAACATGGAGAAGAGATTGATGTTAATGGGGAGTTTATTTCAGGATTTGAGTCCAAGCTAATATGGTATTTCTCTTCTAGCTGTAGAGTCTTTAAAAGTGCTGAAAAGAAAGAATTGCCTTAGCTGAGGGTTTGAAGACTCCCTCATGGTATGCCATTAGCTCTCAAAGTATTGCTACTTTTCATGAAGTTCAAAATCTTCAGTTACTAGCAGATTGCTTCTGCAGAGATAATTTTCTTTCAATACACTTAGAAGCCATGCTCAAAATCCAAAAAAATCCATATGGGCATTAGTTCTCTTTTACCAACTATCAGTTATAAAAGTAGTAATCCTTAGGATATGAGGGTTCTCCTTCCCCACCCCCTTTAAATCCACATTATCCTACTCTGCTTGGCCTTCTAAGCATTTTTCTACAACAATTCTTTATCCTAATTTGTCCTTTTTATGCCATTTTTGGACCATTTTTAGCAAAATTGCATTGATTGCATATCTGAGAATGATAATTAAGTTAATATCCTAGAATCATGATGTAATTTTACTTAGTAGAATCAAGGTGTAGTTTGGAATTTGAATGGTTTCTTCCATCTGCCATCTTAATTTAGGATTGTCTACTCTCTAGTGACCCTCCCTTTTCCAATTGTCTCCTTCCTCCTTCCAATAAAAAGATACTCTATGCTTCTAAATTAAGTTTTTAGAAGATTAGCCTAAGATCATTAGGAGCCAAACTGTTAGTTTTAAGAGCTGTGTTTACATAATAATTATCTGCAGGACACTAAGCCATCCCATTACTGTGCCTCCATTCCACTCCACTCAAGCCTTGCCTACTTTAGAGAAATGCTGTAGAAGTATTCTCCTGTTGCTAAGAACATTGAATTAACAGCTTTACTACAGAAATGCAGCCACTAGTATGAATAGTGTTTCTGCTTGGATAGAAAGATTAATTCTATCAGCAGCTGCTATTCTTCTACTCTAGGATTTCCAGCTATATTACAGTACTAGATGATCTTGTACTCTTGGTGATCTTAGACACTAAAATGTTAGTCTAAATTCAGTTGAAGGTTTTAAAAAGTAATTTCTGTGCCTTAAACTGGTAAACAATTTGCATTTTATGGTTTATTAAAGGATATTGTAAGCTGATAGAGCTTTCTGCGGTTCTCACGCCAGACTTCTCAGAATAATGCTTAGGAGTGGATCCTGTTTTATGCATGCATTAGCAAGGGTTATGAGAAAAATGTTTTTCAGTAACCCAGAGTTGCTTTGCATTGTTAAAATGTGTTCTTATTTAAAAGAAGCCTGTAAGCTCAGAAGACAAGCATATGTGAGTTGAAAGAAACGGATATCAAGAAGGTTTCATAAAGATTTTGTGGTCCCCTCAGCTTAGATTTTTCTTAGTTCCTTCTCAAACCCCTTCCTGTGTTCTTTTATCCTCTTTATTGTTAGGGTTTTTTGTGCCTCACCTGTATGTCTCTCATTGCCACAGATGGAGTTTCCATATCTGCCAGGAGTGATCCTTTTGTCCCTTATTCCCTGTGCAATTTTCAATGTCTCATTCATCATGAATCCACTGTTTGCTTCTCTTTGCCTGGGCTGATTCCAGCATGGTGCATCCCCTGCGTTTTCCCATCCTGTTTTCTCTCACTTTATGGGGGTTGGTGTTCAGTGTCATTCTCTGCCTCTTACTGAGATGGAAACTGAGATGAAGCTGAAGATCTTGACCACACTCATGTTTTCATAGAAAAATACCACCCATACAGTATTATTAGTGACATAATTTTGTAGATTGTTGCATGCTGCCTGTCTCTTACTAACATAGAGCAAAAGAAGGTTCTAGAAGTGTCCCCTGCTGATCATTTAGAAATGGCCAAACTCCCAGCAGTGCAGAAGCCATTTCAAGTTTAAAAAAAATTAAGAAAAATTTGAACGCACATCAATGTATTCACACAGAAACCTCACCAGTTTTATCAGTATATGAAAATAGGAGCTGCAAATTGTCAAACCAAATTAGACAAGAAAATGCAAGCAGAAAGATTAAACCGGTAGTTCATCTGCTCCAGCACTGTATCTCTGATGCTGAGTAGCAACAGCTCCTTCAGAGGTTGAAATTATGCAGTCATCTCTGTCCTCCAATGGAAAATAATTTTTTATGTTTACCAGGTAGAATCTGCTAACCTTAATGTTCACAAGTTATATCTTTCAAAGCCTTCTAAAAAATACTTCTGTATTTTCGAAGAAATAAAAAAATATATGTATATAAATAGTCATGGTAACTCTGAATAGTCTTGTTATTTTTATGCATGCACAAATATATTCACTCTTTGACAAGTATAGAATTTCTCCTTGGCAGTTTTCACGACCAGGCTTGATTTTTAGAATTAAATGCAAATAAAATGGAGTGTAATGAAACAAAAACTGAATAGCATTTCAAGAAAAGTCTCTTTCAGAGGGAGCCGGCAACTTTCTTTTCTTTAGTCCTGCTCAGCTCTTCTAAGGTCTTGCTTTGAAATTGTCTAGTACCTGCATTTTTCTTCTGGATTCCCAGTAGTGTTGGTGTAAATAATTGCAAATTTTGTGATATATCTAAGTGGTGATAGCTAGGAGAGCAAGCGACTGTAAGAAATACAAGGACAAATTTAGAGATTGATTTGTAAACTCAAGTTATTTTCTCTACAATGTAAGGTTGGATCTTCTAGATTATTGAAAGAAGTTTTGCGAATTTTGATCAACTTTAATTTAAAAGTTGATTTAAATTCTGCATTCTTTCCTTCTTGTCCTTTATTGTGGGAGTTTCTTTTTACATAAAAGTTAACGCCTGATGGGAAGTCTGACTGGAACCCAATTTGCACTATTTTAATGTAATTCGGTCTAAGTCAAAAACGTGATGGAATGATGACAGATCAAGCAGGTATTTGTTATACAATAATACCAGGGATCTAAAACCCTTAAGAAAAGCAGAATTATACTTGCACATATATAGGGAGAAAAAGGACCTGTAATAGGAAAGAATCAAACACAGAGCTAATTAAGTATAAATAGCGCATCGCATCCGGTTTTCAAAATGCAATAGCTTCCTAAATAAAATAACATTTTTAAAAGGATATGGTTTTGCCTTTGAAGGAGAGAGACTTGAGCTCCAGGGAATGGGCTTTTTCCACCCTTTCTTATTGCTGCCTGCCTTTCACTGTGTGTGTTGTTTTTAACCTTAGTTCTGAACTGAATCTTATTTAGTAACATTGGAACACAGGACAAATACAAATGATGGAAAGTTAGCTATATGAAAGTGCATTCCTAAAAGCAGCAAAGAAAAAAATTACATCAGAAAAATCACCTCCACCACAAAGAGAAGCCAGAGCAGTAGTTAGAGAACTCATTTCTTAAACTAGATGTCAGCACTCCCAGCATGACTCGGTCTCCAAATTGCAGTACTTAAATTGCCAAAACTCCCACTAAAGTAATTCCTAAAATAGTGTGTGCATGAGGAAAAAACTTGTCGGTACTCTGATTTGTGATGCTGTGATTGACAAAACCACAAACAATAGGTATAAACTATTCACAGAAAAACTCAGCATCTTCCTCATTAAAAGAATGCAATTTCAGTCTCATGGAGTTTTATTTCCAGTGGAAGCATTGGTGAAAATTAGATGGTTGAAGTGGAACAGCCTACCCATATCATTGGTATAGGACCAATGAAAACCAGTTTCCTGCTTATGTATGCAAATAATTTCCCAATTGCATGCTTTTCAGGAAAGTTGTAAATAAGTATAAGGCTATTAATGTTTTTTGTATTCTAGTTCAAGGGCTTTTTGGAAACACTTTCAAACACTTTCAAAAGTTTATTACGCTTCCATGATTAGCTATGAAATGGGCAGAACCATGCATTTTGTTTTGGTTGGTTTTCTAATTGCAGGGTATCTTGAATCACAGGAAGGAGTGAGAGCTGAAACCTTCCTTGATCTCTTCCCTCAGGTGTTCTCGCATCTATTTCAACTTATCCCATTTACCTGCTGTTTGAATTTGGATAAATCACTCTGCCCTTCTGCATCTTGTTTTTCCTCCTTTTTGTCCAATGTTCAGACCAGTACGTTCTTTGAAGTTGGGACTAACTCTGCCTCTTTTCTTTCTAGGCCAGGAAATTGACAGGGCTGAAACAGCATAAACCAGGTCTTGGACAGTGTGAAACAAGTCTGTTTTCTATAAAATTATTGGCAGAACTGATCAGTTGTAATCAGGAAGGAAGGTCCTTCATATCTAAAGAATGATGGATATGTACAGGAGATGCCTAAGTTGTTGGTTGAGATGGAAATGGTATTATATTCCACTATGCTTTTGTAAAGTGTTTTCTTGTTGCTTGTCCACAATGTTGTAAGGGCTTCTCTGTAATTTTTTTGAGTCCTAAATATTTTTTATGAGCATTTCTCAAATATAACTTAGTTTAGACTATATCTTTCTTCTGCACAGTTTCACTGCAATCATGGACTTCGTGATTTCTAGCTGGAGCTCTGACCTTGTCTGTCTGTTCAGCAGCTATACCTTTCTGACATGGATATCTACGAAAGGAAAAGGACATCATAATCCCTAGTGCTTCTATATCTCTTTCCAAAAGTCTTATCCACTACAGCACTGACTGCCTCTGAATAGAAGCTGAGGGTGTTAATTACCTTGCACACTGAGACCCGTCTGTAATAGCAGTTTTCAGGAGCAATGGTAAACATCAAGGTGGGAATACAGTCAAGCTATGAAACGAAAGATTGAAAAGAGGTTGTATCAACATTGATCCAAAGAAACCAGACTGCTTTGAAACAGGATTGTTTAATATGATTTGTCAAAAAAAAACAAAAAAAACACACAAAAAAGCCAACACCAAAATAAGAAATTGTCGCATGAAATAATACTTCAGTACTACATTTTTTTAAAAGAATATTTTGTTGTCATTACCAAAGATCTGAATTAGTTTCAGTGTTGTGTTGCCATGCCAACAGAGGACTCATCAGTTTGTTTGCTCCTGCTGTCAGAATAATACTTTTCTGAGTTTAGTCCTCTGAGGAAGCCAGCTGTAGCCTGAGTGAAACATCACAAGGTTCCTTCAAAATTGAAAACAATATCTTCAAATGTATACATATATAATGCTCAGAAGATAAAGACTAGCTTATAGGTAAAATAGTATGTTTGGGTTTTTTTAATGTTCCTTCTTAATTATTAATAAAATTTATAAATTATTAAATCATTTAGGCAAAAATAAATTTTCAGGGAATTTGGTACAACAGTGATGGATGTTAGAAATATCTAGTTAACAAATAGATTGGGTATCCTCTAAAGGCTTGCCAACTGGCACTAGGCCAAGATGCCATTAATTACCCAAAGCAAGAGTTTATAAAGCTAAAATCTGTAGAGGTTCAGCATGCATACAACAGTTATCTGAGCAGACTGAGTGAAGAATTCTTGGTATAGCCTAGTTGATAATACCCAAGCTAAACCAGTCTGTCCAGTGATACTCCCTGCTTCCAATGCTATGAAATTGTACAAGCTAGAGCCATTAATATTAATCTGGCTCTTGACATTGATATAACACCCCTGGAACCTGGAAGTCAGCTCTCCTCCAACATTTATGAAGCTAGCCACCAAGGTCCTCTTCTTGTTTTCCTGACCATGGAAAACATTGATTTTATTGAGTTTTTGGACAGCTCCATTCCACACTTAAGCTTATGATCTTTACCTGATTAGGCTTTTCTTCCAGCCTCCATCAGGTACATTCTAGATACTGGTCAATAATTGAAGACCATCATATTTCAGTAACCCATTTGTATCCAGATAAACTGTCAGCACATTCTGTATCTATATCCTGCTAATGAGGATGGGATCAAAAGGTAGCTGATGGTACATCTACACAAGGAAGGTGTAGGTATAACCATCCCCAGAATTTCAAAATTATCTCTGTTGCAACAGGCCGATGGACAGAATCAGGCCTCAAATTAATGAGATAACAAGGTGGGGATGGTGTGGGAACAAATACATGGTACTTAGTCACATAGCAGGTAGCTAATGTCCTTGGTGAATATTGAACCAGAGCACCTACTACTTTGTTACAGCTACCTAAGAATGTAACTGAAACTTATGCGCAGCACAAGTCTCCACATTGTAATCTAGAGATTGCTAAATTAGGGTAATTACATCTAAATTGATAGCTTGGACATACTCCCAGATTTGCTCGGGTCTAGGTGTGTGTTCTTGCTCTCTCCCAGCCATATATCTGGCAAGTCCAGAGTGCACACTAGTTCTTTCCCCGCATATGCGTGGTTTTGATTTTATAGGAAGAAAAGCTAAGGAAGGATCTGGAAAAAAGCTGTGGTGGGCTGCAGGCTTGAGATCTAGACCATCAGAAGAGTGGAAGTCTGGCATGCCTTGTGGCACAGACTTGGCTGCTCACTCCAAAAGTAAGTTGGAAGTCCTTTCATTGACTACAGTGGACTTCAGATCAGGCTAAAGGTTCAAAAAAGATCTGGTTATTTCTGTGACTGTAAGAAACATCTAGAGTTTTCATAACAAAAACACATTTTAGAAGTGACAGTACATCTTATGTGTTGGGGTAAAAGCCAGTCTCTTTAGAGATCAGAATAAAACCCATGTTGATAACTTCTTTTTTTTTTAAACAAAGGCCTATTCCCCAACTGCCATCTGTTTGCATCTTACATTGCTACATGATACTACCATTTTCAGAGATGGAATAACATATCCTGGATCCGATCCAATATGACAATTCCTATATTTCTATTTACTATTTGCTTTGAGTAGGGATGCTGTGATGAATAAGAGCATCCAGAATCAGGCTTATAATAAATATAAATGATGTCTTTTATTTGTTATATAATTTATTGTTCATTTATGCATTCCTCTTTGCATGAGTTAGCCTTTCATGCTAATTTCTCTGACAGCTGGATTCATCAAAAGGATAACCAGGAGGTATTTTTTATTTTAACAAATACAAACGGCAAGCTGGTACTTCCTTATCTGTTTTTTGAAGCATACAGAATAGCTTTTGGAATAATCTCTAGGTTTTGTATTGGTTTAAAAAAAAAAAAAAGGGGAAAAAAAAGAGAAAAGCAGCTATTTCATAAATATTAGGTCATAGAATTCAGAGCTAGCTAAAGCCTATTAATTGATTGAATATGTCTCCTGTGTGAAATGGATATAGACCAAATTGGGGTCCTATTAGGCATTAAACTGATTATGCATTTGATAGTAGTTTGGTAGTATTCAGTTCAATACAGTACACGCTAAATTCTGCTCAGTGAAATCCCTGCTACAAAGATAAAATTTTACATGGTGTTATCAGAATTATTGCAAACCAAAAGGTAATTGTGGTTTCTGTGTATCATTAGAAAATCTTGTGTGTGTGTGTGTGTGTGTGTGTGTTAACCCCTGGCTATCGCGTAGTAAAAATGAGAACTTACTGGCTTTATTTTAGGCTGAAAACAGTAATGAAAGGAGTGATGTTTTTTCTGTTGATGCGAATGAAGTTGCAATCATAAGAACATAAATTTTAGCTAATATAGGAGAGAAAACTAGTGTGAAGCTTCAGGGACGACAACGTCCTATCTCCCTGGAAGAGAAGCAAGACGTTCTCACATGTCTGAATCCTTGAGAGAAATGAGGGGAAATCAGATGGCAATAAATTTGACAGATGAAAAAAAAAAAAAAGGTAGTTTATTCTTTGTTTTCCTCAGAAGAGTACATCAGGATGGTTAAATAATCACTAGGACTTTATTTTCAGTAGGTTTTATTTGTCTGCATATGGTTTATACAACTCATAGAAAAGTTCTACTCTTTGTGATAGATTTGGCACTTTGTGGCATATTTACATTTTTACTGGGCAGCTGGAGGGGTTGGCTCTGAGGCACCAAGAGGAGTGCCTTGGTTAGTCAGTCTGTTGTACCGGAGATGCAAAAGCAGAGATGCAAAGTCATGAGGGTCTAATTGTAACTCCTAGCTGTTCATTTGAATCTTGGATTTATATACTCTCCATTGTGTTTCAGCTACACAGTAGTGTAAGACAAACTTGTCTTGTGGTCACACTGTCTGCCAGCTAAAAGTGAAATTTGAGGCATGCTGAAGGGACAGTGCTTGGGTCACACACATCCAAGTCCTTACTGGGAGCATGGCTGGACTTGTGCACTGTGCCCAGCCTCCAACCACGTATTCCACGCCATGTACTCCTGCACCAGTACTACAGGGCTAAGATGACATAAAAAATCAGCTCCAGAGTGCTCACATGATGTCTCAAATTGCTCAAATGTTGTTAGATTACACTTCTCTAGTGCTGAAGTTGGCAGCTTAGTGCTAAGAGCCCCCAACATCTAGTCATGCAGACATGCCTGTTTAGGCTGTACTTAGCCCTGTTGCCTAGTCTGCATTCCTAAATTACAATATCCAAGGCTGCAGGGCTGACAGTCTAAGGAGGAAATTCCACAGGCACAGCAGGGAAAGCTATCTCCCATGCCCTGTATGCATCCAGAATAAATGAATGCCTGCTAGGAATAAATATATCATTCACACAAATAAAAACCATGCATGAGAATTGTTCAGAGAATTCTGTGTTTAGCCTCAGCAATGAAGGAAGATATTTTTAATATGAAGGATGCATTTTTTACTAATAATTCAGCTCTTGTCCAGTAATATACAACTCTTCAACTATATGTATTGAATACAAATTTAATTATATGTATCAAGTAAATTTTTTCTTGGAGTAGGGGAAATTATATGTATTCTATAAGCTGTATTTAAGTCTAATTTTTAAGACTTTGTGTGGCATTTACACTTTGATCTGTCTCTAGAATTTATAATTTTTGTCCATGGAGGAAAGAATCTACAGTTGGGTAAAGGAATGAAAAGATAAAGGCAGGAGCAAAGGGACTAATTTATAAATAAATAAGTAAATAAATAGACAAGGTGACTGTGCCATGTCTTAGTATTATGAATACACTAATTTCTTCAAGTTTTGGGGTATCTATCAGAGCAAAAGTCAAGTACAATTACTTTAAAATTAATGCAATAGACAAATGGGTTGGAACATTAAAGGAGATTGTGTTTCCTGCTCTGCATGTTTTAAGTTTAATTTGTTTCCTATTTAACAATTAAAACCGAGGATTTCATTAATAAAGTTGGTATTTGTTAATCAGTCTTAAATTCTGTATCTTAATTAATTCTGCAAGGAATTTAATGGATCAGGTTATTAGAAAACTGACAAAGCAAGCAAAAAATGAATTTTCACTTTTAAAATCCTGTTTTAGTGTTTCATAGTTGGAGCTTGTTAAAAGTGACTATATCATAAGAAAAAGAGTAGATTTTAAGTTTTAAAAGTAATGCAACTTTGACACCTGTTTCCTGTTTTGAAAGCTTCCCACCTACGTATTTCATGCATTTCCATTCTACTTAGAGTCACGTATCAAGTGTCCATTCAGTATGGCATATATGCACCATATGTAGGATAAGCGATAGAAGTATGCCTCACGAGTGCTGCGGTGTAGCGAAAAGGATCCATTAGCTTAGAGGGTATGTGCATGGGCTCAGCTGGTGCCCAGGTCAGTCTGCCAAAGAATACTAGGGGACAGCACTCTGGCAGAAGCACCGTTCCTTCTCTGCAGTAAAGGGTGCCAAAGAAAGGCACTTCTGGAAATGGGTAATTGTGGCAGTTTTCACCTCTGACACTTTGGAAAATCATTTCTACATTTTAGGAAATTTGAACTTTCTTAGAAAGAAGGATAAGAGGACTCCTTCAATGCATAACAAATATTCAACATAGTCTGGCCATGAAGGAGAAATTAATGTTAGTCTGGCAGTGAGGGGGAAACAACCAAAAACTTTCTGGATGTTTTTGTAAATACTAAATTATTAACTATAAGAAGTCTCCTTGTATAGATGTCTTTTATATAAACTGTTAAAACTGTGTGAGTTGGAGCTTTCCCATGAATGCCTTGCAACTGAATAAATGAGAATGTTAAAGACTCTAATCTGTCCCAAAAAGCCCAGCCAAACTGAAGGCCATGGATAAGTGCCATCAACTGTCCATTAATGTTTTGAAAAAATTGTATGCCATGGTTACTGATTTTCAAAGACAGTAAGAGGAAGCTATACATCTCTAAATACAGGTAGCTATTTCATATGTGTATTGCTGTAAAAATTAATCATACATTTGAAATTTCAAGCTCATGGCATCCTTTCATTCAAGAGACTGGCCTAAAGCTTTTAGTGCTGAAAAAGCAGCTGTTGAGGATAGTTTTTTTTCTTGGAAACCTGTTTTGATTTTAGAATGACATATGGGAGAGGTGAAAGGGAGATGGTGATCTTGTTTCCTAAGGAAACACTAGTGTGCACACTCATGTACTGGAGGTGACACTGTGATATATTTCCCCTCCATCAGAGGGCTATACTGAACAAATCGCAAGGGGTGTTGGAAGTGATAAAAGGAATGCATCACTGCATATTTGCTTTACAAGCAAGATGCATAAACAGAATGTTTTCTCACAGCCACCATGTGGAAACATCCCCAGTGCCTTTATAAAAATTGATCTGCCCTTTGAAGCCATGTGCAGTCTGAAATGACAAGACTTCAGTCTCCAAAGAAGGGGATTAAGGAACTGGCCTCCAGATAATGCTGAGAGCCCTCTAACACTGTGCTACTTGACTATCACAGCCAGTACCAAGCTTTTGATGCTATCATTAAACAGACATGTAATAGGAAGATTAAATCATCAACAGAGGCACTTTGATTTAAAAATATACATGTGTGTATACATTTTAGAGCTGCATAATTCATAATCTGGTTTAATTTTCTGGAGAGTGATAGAAAAAAGTTAAGCACATGACGACAGAACACCTAGTGAATAAAAAGGAATGAGCAAATATTTTTGATGAAGAGTGCCTTAGAGACGCTGAACTAATACTGAATTAATACAAAGTCTGTGAAAAACTGAAAGTTGCCTATCTAAAACTAAACTGTAACTGTATACAGGGTACAGGTTTGCTCTCAACACTGTCATTTAATCCTGCCTTTTCAAAAAACTGGAGTTGTAAATTGTGGATGTGTTCAGCATGATAGACACCAAGCACTGAAAAAACCAGAGTGTTAATAAATGCTGGAATCTGTTTATTTCCTGGCAGCTGCTTGTAGCTTCCTGCTCTCACTTAGAGGCTTTTCTTTTATCTGCTGGAATGAATAAAGAAAAGCTATATTCAGAAAAAAAGTCTTAGGTAATTTTCATAAAGCAAAGTCCAAATATTGCTCCTGTAATGCTGGCAGGTATTGTTATAACTCTTGTTAAAAGAAAAAGTAAATCATACTTTAAAAAGCTGCTGGGTAAGGGTATCAACAGTAGCAAAGAGATCAATGCAAACATTAAAGATAAAATTTCATTAAAATGTGTATTTAAGAAATCTTTTTTAAGATTCTTCTGAATGTTTTAACTTTACATTTTATAATTTGGAAGCTACACTTCTTTTTTAGAAGTCCTTACTTGTATTGCTACTCAGTCAACCAGGCCTTTTGCTTACTGAAATTTAGTGACTGTGCAAAAGTCCAGTTTACAGCTGGCTTGTAAGTCAGTATGTTCCAGTTAGGGTTGATCTGAGACAGTGTTTCTTAGCCCTGGAAAATACTGGTTTTAGCAAAAGATAATAGACAAATTTTGCCCAAATATCTCTAACTGTGGAGGTGTATTGCAAAGCAGGATATTATTCAGTATTTTCTACAATGAAATCAAGCAGTGTAAAAAGCTTTTAGTAAAAAATGGGGGAAAAAATACCAACACAACAAATCTTATTAACAGATGGAAAGAACATGAAATAGCATGTCAAGCAAGATTCCTGTGCTTTTGTGCCAAAGTAAAATCTTTCAAAAGCAGCGATAAAACTGTGTGAAACATTCAAAGATGTTACATGCTTAAACCAAAAGTTTTTATTTGTGAAAAATTTAAGTTTTACTATGTTTTGAGGAATCAAGTCCTCCTTTTTCTTTGCTTATTTCCAGTTTCTACTGCCTATGTAAGAATAATATTGTGGCAGACATTTGATACATTCAGGAAAGATAATGAAAATTAAAATCTTTAAAGATAATATTTTAATATAATACTGTTTTAACTTAAATAAGCCCCACTGATAGTAGTGTGTTATTCTTAAGAAAAGGGATAGCATGGTTATCTGTACATGGATTTTTTTTTTCAACCAAATAGAAGATAGATCAATAAACCCTACATAGTAAAAGAGGAAAATGACTTGTGATTGTTGTGTAAATTACTAAGAACTAATGGATGGCACACATTTTTTATTTTGTTACATCTTTGCATCTTACCATGAAAATTGTCATACTTGCGATCTTTATATTCTAGGCTAACTCTGAAAGACACCTGTATGTCTAGGACATTTATGAACCACATGAAATGAAAGCTTGGTGAACATTTCTGTAAAATTATCAGAAATTTGTGTTCAACTTCAGAATACCCAGACTAGAATAGGTCAAGGTTTTAATAAATGGGTTTTTTACTTGCCATTTTAAGCTAAAAAACTTACTGTTTCTCAAACTCTGCTAGCTGTAATTGAGATATGTGGACTGTGTCAAGAATACCATTCGTCTATGAAGATTATGTGAAATTTCTATTATATTAGTGATTTTGCATCATATCATGCTAGGGTCGATAGAAGACAAAAGTCCTATCATATTAGTAAACATCCACTGTACAGTAATTTTGTACTGTACTCCTCTACTACTAACTAAAGTTACTAGTGTGCTTGATGCACTTCTCAAATTAAATTCAAGTTTTGAAATATATCAATGAAATGCAGGGTTTCATACAGATATAGGAAGAGTTAATTTGTTTAGGGAAGACAAAACTCAGAAAGTAGAACTGGAATGTCACATTTTTTTCCTTTTTTTTTTTTTTTAAATGTGGTTCAGTTCCTTCTGGATCTTTTAAGTGCAGAATCACCAATGATACAATCAGATGAAAAGCTTTTGTTCTTTAAGCAGAGTTTAAAAAGAGTCAGTGATTTATAGTGATCCAGATATAAAATGTTGTTATTTATGGAGATCACTAATCTTAAAAGGGAAGAGCATATTAACTTTACATAATACACTTGCTTTCTTCCAGGACAGTCTATATTCCAAGTATTGAAAGCAAAAATTATTTCCTTTTACATTTCTCCATCTTGTGCTCAATTGAAATTTTAATGCTAGTATAAGGAAAAAAAAAATCTTTTACAATAGTATGTAATTTATTGGATTATTGCAGGTGGAATTTCAAAGTGATCTTTGAGTCAATGGAACAAAGTGCTTACTTCCTTTCATCTTCATTTATATGTTTCAGAGGATGTCAAGAGCTGAATCAATAAATGCTTGTTTTTCACAGAATAAGAGTAATCTTGTTACTCAACACTTTATCCTTGAACATAAATACCCTAAATAAATCTAAAGATGTGCCAGTATTTTAGCATTAATACTTATGAGAGAAGAATTTGTAATCCTATGAGGACAATTAAAAAACTAGTCTGTTTAGCATTTAGTAGGTTACAGAGTCAATTTTTAAGATCAGAAGTGACAATCTGAGTCATATAATTTAATCTTCCCTATGGTATAGGAGAAAGAATCTCACCCTGCAGTTTCTGTGTCAAAATCTGTAATTTTTGTTTGAGGTAGAATGTGTATTTTGAAGAATATGTCCAGATCTGCTGTAAAGATTTCAAGCAATGGAGAATTCAGCACCCTGAATAAATTGCCTGAAGTAACTTGCTCATTCTTTAAGGAACAGAAAAATCAGTAGCAGGAAGATATACATTTATAGGTGGGTATCCTCTTCAGAAACGTATTGAGTTCAGAATAGAAGAAATTTTCTTGCTCACAGGTACTAGAGTATAAATAGTAAACATTTTGCTGCATGATCTACAGGAGAAAAGATAGACATTTTGTAGTTCTTAAATTTAAAAGCTGATATCAATAAAGAATGTTTCCTGAAGGACATTTTATCTCTGAAACCGCTTTATCACATTGGAGAGTAATGGTTCTTTCAGAATTTCACAAGCAACTTTCTGAAACACCTGAAATCTCACTATTTTTCAATGACAGAAAAAGTGTTATTTAGAAAAGATAATGACAAAAAATTGTCCATTTGGCTTTGCAGATGTTGTCACATTCAGGATTAAGTTCCTAGCAGTAAGATCAAGTAGATAATGGAAGTCTTTGCTGAAAAGGTAGAACACCTTTATAAGATATAGCAGAATATATTAGAAACACAATATACCACTCTTCATATTTTCACCCTGTTTTAAATTGCATAGATGAAAAACTTTTTTTTGTTTGTTTTCTCAGTATATTTAGACAATTATATTCACAACTGGTAAAAACAATGGAAAGGTCATCTCCATTGACCTGTAAATAAATCTAGCACTAGGTGAAAAAAGCCTACCTGAATGATTTGAGAATACTCTTCATTGGAGGTCGAATTCTACTTGTGGTGTTATATACCTTCACTGTTCTCAGGAATTGTGAGTTTGCCCACATCTCTGCCTTTCCCGAGGTTAAGAGCTTTCCATTAGTTGTTAACCCCTATGGATTGTAGCTTCTATTGGGTTGGGCATGAACAATTGCTAACTATGTCTAATGCAGAAATATTCACCTAATAGTTTACTCAATTACTTTTTTTTTAATATTATTTGGGGTGGTATTCTCCTATATTGGGCAGGTTTTTGCTAAACCATGAATGTTTAAGCATATTAACTCTTTTTTCTTTTCTTTTTACCTTACCTTGAAACTTGCATAACGTACATAACATTTTCAGATAGACTACAAAACAACATACTATTGCATGCATCACACTTTCTGTTGTATTTTTCAAAGTCTTATGTTTAAATAGTTATTCATCATTTTCTTCCAAAGTTTAGTATCTTCTTTCTTTTAAAGCTGATTTCTTACAGTGGGATTAGGCTAGCAACTGGAAAAAGATGGTGAAGACTTGTAGTCAGAACTAGGTTGGAATTCTGGTGTTACACTGACTTGAGATCTTGAACAAATAGTTCCATCTCTCTTTTACTTTATTATAACGGTGTCTGTAGGCACCCTTGTATCTGTATTATTTAGCCATAACACCTAGTATACTGCAAATCTGCTAGTAGTTGTCAGTGACTTTTCATGAAATTCTTGGAACTGTATATTCTTGGAACTGCCAGGGAAATAGACCAGGCAGTCCAGCATGCTCTGCTTGAAGAAAGATGGTTGTTTTCAAGGGTCATCTGTTTTTGCATTGTTTGAATAACTAGGTTATTGTGACTTTCTTTAGGAAGTTGTTTCATAGTCACATTAGATCTCATTATCAGCAAGTTTTCTGTGTTATTCAACTTATTTATTTTCTCAGTTTTATTTCCTTTCTTCTAGCTTCAATTCTTTGTGACAGGATATATAGGACTTGCAACAGACAATAATGCATCAAGAGATAATATGATCTAAAGTAGTGTGACTTTACCATGTCAGCAAATCATACCAGAGTCCTTACAAGGAGAGTAACCACTCTCAGAGGACAAATGGTCCAGGAGGAGAGTTGACCTATGATTTTAACAAAGGGCCAAACTACTCTTATTCTTAAAAACTCTGCATGCTTCTTCAAAAAGGAGATGGGCTGAATTACAAATCAGTGTTTTAACAACTGGTGAGTGATGTTTAATTATTGTACTGGCATGCTCCCTCTGAAAGGAAGAACTCTTGTCCCAAAGGAAGACAGTGTAACATCTGAGACTAGTAATTTTATTCCTTTTCTCTTCTTTTTTCTTTCTTTTCTTTTTCTTTCTCTTATGTTTGGAAGACATAACTCCAGAGTAAGGGGACCAGATGAACTCCCACTCTGCATCCTGTTAGAAAATCTGTCTCAGCCCTGTCAAGAGAGGACAGGAATATGGACTTGTCTTTACTAAAGGATGCACTGGAGAAAATGTTTACCTACAGTAATCCTATATATTATTGGTATTCCCACATCTAAAAATTTTGTAGATTGCATCATACTCTCACTGTTCATTGATTCTGTAAGGAATTTGTTTGTGATGATCAATAGCAGTGCATACTTAGCATGAACTTAAATTGATCTTTCCTGTAATCCTGCACTGGAAACTTCTATTTTCTTTGTTATCTATCATTCTCTTTATATCCATTCTGTCATTGCTGGTGTTCAAGGTCTGCTCTTTTATCACTTGATCCTTACTGAATCTTGCTTGCTTAATTTTTGCTCTGACACTAGTTCTAACAATAATTTTTAACTCTTTATATTATATTAGGACCATAATTCAATACTGACCCAGCCTCATCAGTGTTACTTGATCACTGTCTTTTTTTGTGATGGTTATTACCAATACAAATTCATGAAATCTAGTACCAGCAACTTTAAATGAATTCCAGAATTCAACAGTTTTATATGGCTAAGTACAATCTGAAAAATGTTACCATTTTTCATATCATACATAGTAAAGTCATTGCTGCTATCGTTCCTTTATAAATGTATCTTTTTTTTTTTCTCACAATGAATGTAGTTTTATCTAGATTAATTCATCTATATGTGAATCTAATACGTTTCTTCAGGATCATGCAGTTTAAATTCTGATTAGGATATCAGTGGAATTACTTTCTTTCCTCCTCCTCCTGCCCTTAACAGTCCAATCAGAATTATAAAACACTTTACATGCAGGCAGGCATTAGTATGTAATTAAAGGCACCTTTTTTGTACAGTTTCTTGTTCTGGATTTTCAGAGAGAGTGAGAGAAAGACAGAGAGATGTCCTTACAGTTTTGTAGTTTGTACTTTCCTCATTTGTTCCCAGCTTCTTGGCACAACATATTTTATTTACTTCAAACAATCTATGCAAGGTCAGAATCTGCTGGTAACTCATGGACACCTTTGCAGCTTACATTACCAAACAAGACCAATAGCAGTAACGGTGCAGTGAACATGTAATTAAGAGTATGAAGCCAAATTAGAATCTAATTGATGACCTAATGATGAAAGTATCCCCTTCTCATTGACTATTTCCTGAGCCAACCAGTCTCTTTTGGTGCACTAAATTTTCATTAATGCTTATGTAAAGAACAAAGCAAAGAACAGCTGTTGTATCATAAGCTGAAACAATTGTATAATAAATTCATACACTTTTAATATTTTAGATTTATGGAAATAAACAAGAATTCTGAAGCAAAAATGAGACTAGTTTGCCTATATAGATAAAGGCTGAAATATGTACCTGTGTATCTTAATAAGGTAATTATAGGGGGCAACATTATCTAGCCTTATGTTTATCACTGTAAAGTAATGGGTACTGAGTAATGTCAGCTCTCAAGCTCAATTATTTTTTAGCTTCTACTCAGTCATAACATTCATAGAAATCAGCTGCTATTGTACCTTAGCAAAGATTTCTGTGTTTGATTTTCTCACTTTCTCTGCATTTCTAGGCATTTGGTCAAGTCAAATATATGCAAACACATACATCTTGGTTTTATGTGACTTTGATAAACAAACTTGTATGGTTTTTTTCTTGCTGTATTATCATAAAATATCGTATGCAAAAAAAAGTTGAATCTGAACTTTTTCCTGTTATCCAGCTGTTTCTTATGGAAAATTATGTAGCGGAAAAAGAAGAAAGTGTGAAATTCATAAGAAAAGTTCACCCACAAGGCCATCAACGTTTACTTAATTTTTTTGACTGCAAAAATGAACAGTTATGATACAATAGACAGGAGGAAATGTATCTTTTCAAAGAGACCTTTTTCTCATTGGAGGGATATATTGTAAAAATCTGATTAAGTCTGAAAATCCTGTAGATGGTAACATCTGGGAAAAGGGGAGCTTAAATATTGGTAAAGTTTCTTTGCAAAATACATAGCTTTATTAACATTTTTTGTAAGAAAAGACAGAGATATATGAAAATCCATTGGTAAGGTATTCCAACTGTCAGAAATAAACAGCAGGCAATACTTTCTGGAAGTATACATAGATTATTAAAATAAGTACTCAAGTGATTGTCCATCTTAAATTTGGACAAAAGATTAAGAATAAGAAGGTAGGAGGAAGTACTATTTTTTAAATATGCAGGATAACAATGAATGATCACTTTCCTTTTAAATGAAAGGAAAATGATCTCATTTTCAACAGTGGTACTGGAGTGTTCTGAGTGAATATGTGTATAAGTTCATACAATATCAAGTTAAATGGGAATAAAAACCAGCTACCTTGTGAAGAACCCACTATTTAAGGATCTGTAGCTCCAAGATGGCACACTGTTACCTTTATTTGAATATATATGCTAATGGAATTGGAGGAAGAGCTGATATTCCTCTTTTGGGTGGGTTTTTGTTTTGTTGCGGTTTTTTTTTTTTTACTTAGAGAGAGTTACACTAGAGGGCGTCATGTTCTTAATGATAATGGTTGTTATGGGAGAGGTGCAAAACTGAAAGTTGCATCAATTTTGATGCTCTCTGATATACTGAATGTGGCCTTTAAAACCAGAAATTTCTCATGACATAAGTGAAGATGTCTTCTTCTATATCCTCTTTTGCTGTAAATGGAAGATATAGCTCACAGAAGTAAAATCAAATAAAACTTTTGAATCCAGATTCTTAACTGGTGCCAAACATTAGAGCTTTATGCCCTTTAAGATACAGATGCCTATTCTGTCTATACATCTAAGTATGGACTTTGTGTCATTTACTGTTTACTTGCATTCTATATGGAGACAAAATTTTTCTTTGGGGAGGTTTGTAACTCCTTCAGCACCCAGCAAAAGTAAATCCGTGGAGTAAATTAGATGTGCTCACTGCCTGCAAAAAGTACCATCGTATATTCTTGAACCACAGGTGTTTGCTCTATTTCTGTGAAACGCTTTACTCTTACCATTAATTCCTTTAGTGACTCTGTTTTATGAAATGTTTTTCATGATTTTGCCAGTCTTATTGCACTTATAGTAATGTTGCATGCATAATTGCAGTAAATAGTTCATTATTTCAATCAAAAGCCTATTAAATTAGCCCTAAAGATAGATCACACATATAGATCACACATAAGGATCCAGTATCCGTGCAGATCTTCTGAAGAACCTGAATTTATTCCTCTTTGAAAATGTGAGTAGCCTTCAAAGCTTCTAAGGAATTATATGACAAGGGAAGTAGCTTTAACTGTTTCCCAGAGGAGATGTGGATGAATCATTGAATTCAGTGAGGTTATTTGATATTATGCTTAATTTGATTAAGTGTGAGAAAATTTCTAAACAAATTAGTGTTCTGCATGACAAAACTGATGTTCTAGCTGAGACATGTACTGAGTTGTTCCAGAGTATTGTGATAAATCACTGAAATAATACTGTAAGTAATAAAAAGTCAGAGAGGACACTAACTGATAGTCCTCGAATATTAGAGTAAAAGATTTGACATCAGTACACATGTCAACTTGCTGAATTGCACTTGATTTACTGTGAACAGAGAATATTGTATTGCCTGCATTCAGGACTCCCATATAAATATCCCAGAATTTCAGTGATGGTGAGTGGCTATTTGCATTTGAAAAGAGAATACTTTAATGTAAAATAGCAGAATGGTAAAGATAAAGGTTATCAGGAGAGTTATCAAATTGGCTCAAGATGGAGCACAAGTTAAAAAGGTGCTTGGAATAGGGCAACTTCTTTGTGTTGAAGTTTTGTTACAGGTATGTGCACAAGTCTCTTTTTAGAGTGCAGATAAGATTTCTGGGGAATTCTAAAAAACTCTGAAGTCATTTTGAAAACTGAAATGGTGTGTTTAACTGTGAAGGAAAAAAAAATATCCTTGCCAGAAGTGATTTAAAATTCAAAACTATTTTTGTCTGAATGAAATCTGAGATCTATGGAGTGAACTCTTAAACTAGAATCCACCTCGGAGACTTTCAGCCACCTGCAAAAAATCGTTCTTTATTCCTAAAAGTGTACCTTATGTGAGAATTGGAGCAGACATCTAGAAAAAAGTCAAAAAATGACCTTGAATGCGTACATTGTTTATTTAATAATCTTCATTAACAAACTAATGAGCCTTACATTGTTTCATTGTAATTTACCTACACAACTAGCAAGTGGTTCCACCCCTTGGAAGACCTCCATCAATTTATTTCTCATATATTATTTGACAGAAGACCCCATTTGATCGTAAGCCAATGCCAGGTGGAGCAGCAGGAGAGCTCCCAGCTGTTCCAGGGTGACTAACGCAGTGGAAACTGGCAAAGAACAGCATGAGGATTGATTTACACATTAAAGTGAGATAGAAAGTGAATAAGTTATCTTCTTGCTATGACAGGGTAATCCCTTTGTTTTATTCTTCATTTCTGCTTGCTTTTGTAAAAAAAGAAAAATACCAGTTTCTCACACCAGCTAGACTTAAATGCATGCTGTGTGAACTTCCTACTCTTTCTATCTCTGTAGTCACCATAGTACACTCTTCAGTAATACTGGACACTGTTACTATACTGCAAGGTAAAAAGAAAGTTGACATACAAGGATAATATGTGTGCCGTTTTAATTTTAGGATTACATTTTAAAGTATCTTGAAATTTGACAGCACAATGAAAATTTTTTGTGCATTCCAGATTTTTGCAATTCATTTTTATGTTAATATCTTATCAGCTAGCTGGTATTCACATGCTAATTTGTTATTAGCACACCAGTGTACTCTTTTAACATACAAGTGAGTGAATTGGTGCCATCTTACAGAGAGACATTTGAAGAGATGCAGGGTTGATGAGTTTATTTAACAAAGAAAACACAAACCCATATGCTACTTACACATATTAGCATTATTTAGCATTAGAGAAATTCCTTTTGCATCTCTGAAATTTATGCAGCAAGCCAATATGTGTGAGACAATAGCGAGGAATATTGTCTATATGCTCACAGCTGTGCAGTCCTACCAAATTCATCCCCTATGGGGTTAAATAGATCCTATGTGGATTATACTGGAATGGACAGAATGGATGAATAACCCAGACACTCTTCTTTGTCTCTATAAACAAGTAAAGACCAGGAAGGGGAAGAGAGGGATGAAGTAAATTGAGTGGTATCTCATAGCACACCAGTGCAAAGTACTCAACACTCTTCAGCACCCCACAAAAGGGGAACTCTAGTGCAACTGTGTCTCTCAGAAGACCCCTGAGGCTCCATACTCTTATATTGTTATCAGAAAGACCTGGACTGAAAGATGAGCAAATGTCTTTATTTTAGCAATGGTAATTTGTTTAGTAGGTAAGTGAATGTGGGCTACCTTGTGCATAATAAGAACAAGGTTCTCTTTTTCCTTTTTTTTTTTTCCCCCTTCCATCCTTCAGCTAAACTAGTTCAACTTGCATTGTAACTGGTTTATTTAAACTTGCTTTACTTTCAGGATTCCAAAGTTTGTGCTGAGGGAAGGAAATTACTGCAGATACAGACCTTTCCAGTGCTAGGTTTTTGCAGAGCTTGAGAAACCTGATTTGGTATGATGGCTTTTCTATTTGTTAATCCTTTTGTCCTGAAAAATGTTTATAGACTTGTATGTGCTTTGATTGTTTCATCATTGCCATACTTAGACTCTTGCTTTTCCTGTAAGGATTGGAGTGAACGTGTAAGACAGGATAGTGGGAGGTGAGAATTTCACACACATCCTACCCAATACTCAGAGATGCTTGGGAACTCTGCCATCACACAACTACAAACACTGTGTGTCATACCTTTTTGGATATGCATCGCATGATTCAGAAATGTGTATTTATAGTTAGCTGCAGCTACTTCTAATTATTGTATCCAAATATTTACTATGTCCAATACTATTACAAAACAGAACTTCATAAAAGCTGTACGTATATGGAAGCATAACTGCCATGGAACAATGTATGAGTGATGTATCTGCTGGGGTGACTTTGCAGGTCAGGCTTCATACTACAATTGGCTTTAATTAGAAGCTGTCCTGTTCTCTACATGCATCACAGAGGCAGTCAGAAAACTGAAATTCTGTGCTACCTTTGAAAACATAAAAGAAAGTAAAGGATGAGAGACTCTCCAGAACTGAACAAGGAAAGGGCAAGCACATTGAATTGCAGGACTAAGAAGAAAAAACTTTTGTAAATTTATAATTGCATCATAGTTTAAACTTGCAAGCAGTGGTCAGTAGAATAAAATGTATTTTTCTCTGTTGAGATGGAGAGAAGGAAGGATATTTTAAAAAGTTTATTATGTTATAATTTTTTGCAATGTTTTTTGAAGTCTTTATTTGCATTTGTTCTGTGGGCTTGCAAAGAATGACAGATACCATTCTCAAGTCTGGGATTGAGGGCTTCTCCTAAGGGTACTAGTTGTGAGTGGTGATTTTCTTTCATATGTGACTCAGCTCCTATTTGATTAAGAATGCCAGTGAGCTCACTTATTCACTAATTACTGATGAGCTAAAGCAGTTTATTTACTAAGTCAGTTTTTTGAAAATTAATTTCTCCACTGCTTTTGTAGCCAGAGAATTGAAGTTTCATTTGGTTTTTAGCTGCTAAATCCTTCCTATCAATTCTCAGCCATGCAGACCTGCCTTACCCATTTCTTGGTTATTAAGAGATTCCCTTCTCATAATGCTGAATACATATCCAGCTCAAAGGCATACCCATATGGTCTCTTGCAGATTAGGGAATTTCTTCAGACAATGCCTCACAGCACAGAGGTGCTGGGGTCCAATAAAGAATGTGGACACTTAACTGCATAGTTTGGAGGGAGTTTTGATATTATTAGTTCAGGAACTGGTAATAGCAACACAGGACCCAAAGACAAGATTATTTACTTCTTCCAAAAGCTACTGAGGCTGTATTGTAGACCTAACCTGTGAATCACAGACTCTTACTTCGTGTAGAGGAAGTGGTGGAAAAATACAAAGCCAGGAATGTGCTTTCACACAGAGATGAAGTACTGTATGTTTAGGCAGCATGGAAATGTATATTAAGCAAGGAAAGTGAATGAAAAAGACCTGAACACATCACAACTTCACGTGGTACTAATTATAAGGTACAGTGTTGATTTTCAGCCTGTCCAGTACTTACAGAGGAATATACGTTTCAGAGATGTCAGAGTACACTGACGTTATTGCTTTTTTATCTAACAAATTCAAATCTAGACTAAATTAACAGAAATTACCATTAGTGATGGTTATTCCTCAGTGTATATAAAGTAAGCCGTTTGAAGCCAGTTGTCCACAATATGATGTCGTCATTTTGCCGTAATGACACCAACTGGCAGCACTGCTGACAATCATATTATGAAAGCCAGTAATTGGATAGGCATAGCAAGCAAGTAGCTTCTCGACACTACTAGTGGTGTCTCTGTAATTATTCTGAGTCACGCTACTGTGGGTGGTGTGGGGAATCTTACATTTGTCTCTGGCAATGCTAAAACTATTCTGTTGTGTAAAGTAATGTAGACATTACATAGTAATGCATTTTTGTAAATATAAAAATACATTACAAATAATTTATTTTAAACACATTTTTAGGAAGTGTGGGTAATGACATTTAGTAAGAATATTCACAAGGTGTTTTACATGGCATGTTGCAAAATGGATGCTTGTTCTTTCTGAATACCACAAGTTTCTGTAAACTGTTCAAGAAGATGGGGTAGGGGGGAGTGTAAAGTGTGTGTCAACCAATCAAAAACAGTGGATCCAGTTACTCAAGTATCTGTAAAGCAAACCCAAAATTTTTACTAAAATAAAGGGAATTTAGGCAAGCCTACAATCTAATTTCATCTTGTTAGGAAAATTAAAGAGTAAGAATAAAGCTTGTCAGAAAAAGGTAAATATGTTTTCCAGAGAATTGAAATATTTCATAAGATTATGGTAAGTCTTGTAAGATACAGAATAGATTTATCCTGTCTCCTGGAAGGAGATCTGGCAAGCTCCTCCTTTTCTAAAACCATTCATCTGTCCACCTATTTGACTTTGTAGTAAAGTTCATTGATTATCTCTAAACTTGTATTACCCTGGGTTTGCAACATCTCCTGTGAAATCCTCAGGAATTTTAAAATAGTCTGCAAAAAATTCTCCTATTAAGGGATGCAAATTGTAAGGGACTTAATAAATCCTTCCCTGTGAGTCTGATGTACCTTTTATTATATGAATTATTTGGTTTATTTGAATTACACGGATTATACGAAATCTACCTCCATATTTTTCCTTATCTAATTTTTAGAGATAGTAGTCAATCAGGGGAAGTTTTGAATTGCTTTTAAGAATTAACTTAATTCTGTTTCTGTTGTAACTAAGGAAATGTTCAATGGCTGAAAAATTGGCTGAGTTAAAATTAATTCTTGAGAAAACGCTACAGTCAGAAGTACCTTACTGCAAATTAGCATGGATTGTATAACACGAACCATTGCTTCTGTACCTAATATGGTTTAAGGAATGTTTCCTAGCAGACATATCAAGTTCCTTCTTCCCATATTGTTCTAGAATTTTGGTAATGGTCTTGATTTTTTTTCTGCTGTCTTCCAACAGTGCGTTATAGTTTGCCTTTCTTGTGGGTCTTAAACTTGTCATAGTATGTTGTTTTATCACCTATGGGGTCTGAATATACAGAGTGTAGATGTATTGTGAGCTCTTCTGGAAAAGACTGTGTAAATGCTTCATGATTGCTGGGACTGCATCCAGCTGTCAAAGGATCCCTCTCAACTGTGTGTCCCCACAGCCCCTCTAGAACTATGTTGTTGTTCCTACCAGGGAACATGTGGAGTGACTGAGCCATGAACTAAATGCATAGGACAAGGTGCTGGTGCTTGCTAGCTGTAAACTTTCGGAAGTCTTTTTGGTACAAATAACTGCAAGGTTCCTTTGTAACTGCAAGGTCAGACTCATTTCCTTCTGTCTTTTGCTTGTGAACTGTTTGTTTCCCTTTTGAATATTTCTTACTGGCTCAAGTATTCCTTGCACCTGCTTTGTAAGAGAGGACTCTTTTAGTCTGCAGTGTTGTTGAGTGCTGTATTATTGGTATCAACTGCTTTTAAGCTCATGAGAGATTGCACAGACAATAAAATTAGGAGCCTGCTGTTTCAGAGGTTTCTAGCAGATCTACTAAAACTCTCTAAGAGTTACAGCTCACCAGTAATACTGAAAACCAGTCCTTATAAATAAAACTTTGTGTATTCACAAACCTTTAATCCACACATTGGGATTTACTTTTACTTAATTGATATATGCATATATAATTTATATATAAAAAATTTACTAAAATTATCTTTAGTTTACTTTACAATTATGTACTTCTTAATTTTTGATTTATGTTTTCTATAGAGCTCTTACTGCCTGATATAATAGACGGTTTACAATCCTGTTTGTCCCATATTACAATTAACAGTTCAAAATAATCCGTCCTTCTCTACTTCATCTTATTACTGTATAGACTAGTGGAGAATTGGACTTTCAGAGGTACTAATGATTACTGTGATGGATGGTTAGTACAGCTGATCTTAAAACATTCTGAGATAGAAGTAGTCATCAGAAACCTGGGCCTCTGTATAGTGCAAAGCATTGAGGGAGTTTATGGCTGACTTGCTGCCTATTTCCTTTCATTAATTTAAGTACCTATTTAAGTACAATAGCTAATGGAAGCATGACAGGAGAAATAATTCCACATCAAGAAGCACTGGAGGTTTAATTTATAATAAAGTAATGCAACTGAAAAATTGAAGGAAGTGCAGTATATTAGTAAAAACCATCCATATGGGTGGAATATGTAGGGATTTAGAGCCTTGGCTACTCTGTGCAGGTAGTCCCCTTCAGCTATATGGAATTGTGCATTTCCACTAGAGTAATTTCCACATGGAGCAACTTGAAAGAATGACAGAAGGCAAAAAAGTGCAAAAAAGTTTAAAGTCACTGAATAAATAAAAAATTTAAGCCTGAATGGAAGGCCATAATTGCCTTTGCTTGCAGTGTTAGAGCTCAGCAGTTCAAACACTTGACCGAGAGCTCTGGTTTCAAGTCCCATACGCAACTTCAAATGCACATCTCCTACTTTTTAGGAGAGAAAAAAAAAAAAAAAACAACAACAAAAAAAGAGGTTATACATTTTGTGGCAGTGTTTACATTTCTGCTGAGCAACCCTGTGATATGCTCTAGGAAGAGCACCACAGAGCAGGCTCCAACTGTCAGAGCACCCTTCTGCAGAACTGTGCTTCCTCCTGTGGTTTCTCAGGGGTAATACTTCAAGAATAGCCATGGAGAGTGCATATGCTTACTGAAACTGTTGTGCCAAATTCATTCTACTTAGGCCATTCTTCCATGTCATGCTTTAACGCCAGCCAGCAGCTAAGCACCACACAGCCGCTTTCTCACTCCTCCCCAGTGGGATGGGGGAGACAATCAGAAGAGTAAAAGTGAGAAGACTCATGGGTTGAGATAAAGACAGTTTAATAGGTAAAGTAAAAGCCGTGCATGCAAGCAGAGCAAAACAAGGAATTCATTCACCACTTCCCATCGGCAGGAAGGTGTTCAGCCATCTCCAGGAAAGCAGGGTGTCGTGGTTTAACCCCAGCCAGCAACTAAGCACCACGCAGCTGCTCACTCACTTCCCCCCACACCCAGTGGGATGGGGAAGAAAATCGGGAAAAGAAGTAAAACTCGTGGGTTGAGATAAGAATGGTTTAATAGAACAGAAAAGAAGAAACTAATAATGATAATGATAACACTAATAAAATGACAATACTACTAATAAAAGTATTAGAATACACAAGTGATGCACAATGCAATTGCTCACCACCCACCGATCAACGCCCAGTTAGTCCCCAAGCGGCGATCCCCCCGCCCCCACTCCCCCCAGTTCCTATACTAGATGTGACGTCACATGGCATGGAATACCCCGTTGGCCAGTTTGGATCAGGTGCCCTGGCTCTGTCCTGTGCCAACTTCTTGTGCCCCTCCAGCTTTCTTGCTGGCTGGGCATAAGAAGCTGAAAAATCCTTCACTTTAGACTAAACATTACTTAGGAACAACTGAAAACATCAGTGTTATCAACATTCTTCTCATACCTAACTCAAAAACATAGCACAGTACCAGCTACTAGGAAGACAATTAACTCTATCCCAGCTGAAACCAGGACACAGGGCTCCATCACGTATTAATGGTTACTTGGAAGACAAACACCATCACTCTGAATGTCCCCCCCTTCCTTCTGCTTCTCCCAGGTTTATATGCTGAACATGATGCCATACAGTCTGGAATATCCCTCTGGTCAGTTGGGGTCAGCTGTCCCGGCTGTGTACCCTCCCAACTCCTTGTGCCCCCCCAGCCTACTTGCTGGTGGGGTGGGGTGAGGAGCAGAAAAGGTCTTGGCTCTGTGTAAGTACTGCTCAGCAATAACTAAAACATCCCTCTGTTATCAACACTGTTTCCAGCACAAATCCAAAACAGCCCCATACCAGCTACTATAAAGAAAATTAACTCTATCCCAGCCAAAACCAGCACACTCCAAATGGGGAAAAAGATGGTATAACTGATTCTGAACTCTCCTCTTGTGTAGTGATCAAGTATTCTGAGTATGGGGTTTCTGTATACTGGGGATCATAACAACTGAAATTAAAAATTACTGAAGACTGCAGCTACAATTCATAGAAAACCCAATCCCTGTTGATCTGTGTTGGGTATTGCCTGCAAATGTCTACCAAACCAGGCTATTACAGAAACCCAAGCTATAGGAATGCTTAGCTTATGGCTCCTGAGGGAGGACTGTGAGAGAGCCTTTCAAAGTTGAACAGTTGTGAGGATGCATCAAAAAGGTTTTTGGAAATTTTAGGAAAAGAAAGAGAAGCACTTTCAGAGGTGCATCTGGGTGGGGTTTTTCAGAAGCACAACTGAGCATGTAGGCAAAATTTAGATGCCTAAGGCTCACTTTAAAAACCTAAATTATTTACTGGATTTAGAGGATGAAATCTTACCTTAAAATTGATAAGGATGGACAACCTTTCAACTTTTCAGGCAATGATAATATATTTTCAAATGTTAAGTAACTGAAATACTTAAAATTCTTTCTTCTCCCTTAGCAGAAAATAGAATAATTTTTCCTTTTCACCTGTAAAATGCAGCAGAAGCAGTTCACTAACACTGTATCCCATTGGGATATTAATGCAGGGAACCCAGCCATTAGGGAAATATGAAAGTGCTTGGCTGTACTGAACTACTGGACCCCACAGGATATAAAAAAGAGAAATGAGCTGGGAGAGAAAAAAAGTTGTCTAGGCTGTCTAAGGAATCAGTGATTCTTTAGGAAGTAAAGGTGGCTTTAGTGGAAGTAGATCCTTTTTATGTTATTTTAGCTTTTGTTGCACAGACATGTCTTGTGTTATATGAAAAGCCTGGTTGAAAGATACCTTTCATTCTTAACAGATAGTCTTGATCTCTGAAGACAAGCCCTATTTCATTTCATTTCAGGCTTTGAGAATCTTTTTCTGCTTATAATCTATTAACTCATTAAAAATCTAGTGCTAAGTTAAACATCTGTTACAAAGCAGGTATTTAAGTCATGTAGTAGTGCAAAAATCTGATAGCTCACGTTGAACACAGGTTAATTTTAAGTTCAGAGAGCTTGACTATGTTTGAAATTAGGAAAAACTTGTCTGTCTCCTGCTATCTACATGCCTTTAGCAGCATTTTGCAGTACATTAAATATGACTTGTTTTCTTTTGTATGAGATACAGAAGTCCCATAGATGATGGGTTTTTTTTTTTTTTTCCACTCTGGGAATTTAACAGTGGCTAAGGATTGGACAGTACTGCAACAGATTGAATATATTCATGGAAGGCTCATGGTTTGCTTACACTGTGCTTCTTTCCCATCTATTTTTTCTACTTAAAGAATTTTCAGGTGCAAGGAAGCTCTGACAAAGGCCTGTCTTGACATATAAGAAGCAGAGTTAACGTGCAGGGCAGAGGGAAGTGACCCTGTATTCTTATGTGATCATATCTTCCCACCAATGCTGAAAAAGATTCTTGAATAAGAGGAATTTAGCAGTGCTTTTATTATTGCTTTCTCATTCATTCTGTAAGGAAGAATGAGTCAGCAGCCTTGATTTTCCCCTGTCTTTGTGTTTGTGCTTCTTTCTGAGTTGAACTCAATATACAGCAAAATGTTTCCTCCAGCCCTCTCCTCAGTGGGATGGAGCAGAATGTCTAATCAACCATCCCCTTATACTCTTAATGAATTGTTACAACAAAAATACAGTGATGATTATTCAACATCATTGCTAGTTACTGATGGTGATTATGGTATCCCTAACAGAGCATTATGATTTTCAAATAGGGATTAAATAGTAAGAGCAAATACATTTATAATTATTTCCTCTCACAACAGTTTCCAAAAGAAGACGAACAAAAGAAAGGAGAATCAGCCCAAACCCACGTCACGTCTATTGAGAATAAGATCTGTCAATAGAAAATTTCTGGAGATATTTTCATGCCATTTCAAATGGCTTTTTAATCCCTAGAACTGTTTTCCAAATCAATGAAACTAACAGTGAAGGAATTATTATTGACTATGAAGCAGATCAAGTACAAATTAGAGAGTTTTAAATACTGGTCAATACAGGAGTAGCAAATATGACATAAAATATGAAGAGAAATATCCATGACAAAAACATTTATACTATTCACTTCACCAAATCTCTTCCTCCTTCTCTTCTTCTTCCTCTTCACAGCTAACCTATACTTAATGACAAACCCCTCTCATTTATGTAAAACAAAAGAAGCAGCAGGAATTTAGGGGAGAGATTGTTAAGGAACATAGTCTGAAGAGAGAAATTAATTAGGCCAGTATATAAAAGAGTGAGGTAGTCCAACAAAAGTCTAAAATTATTGTGTGTTATTCAGCTATTTCAAAGGTTGAAAAGTCTGCAGAAGAGACTGCATGAATCAATCATTGCAAACAAAGAGGATATAGGAGGAAATCTGATATATTTATATACCCATACACACATATGTATATATATATACAGCTATAGTTTCTATTTGTCTTCTATACTTAGGAAGGGTCTTAAGCATTCAAAAATATTTCAGGCATGGGGATTGTGAAGATTCCCTGCTAGAAAATATTTATCAGTGAAGTAAATCTGAAACTTGCCAAGGAGTTCAAGAGGTTTTGGCGAGTTAGATCAAACTTTAACATTACTACATACAGAAGAAGCTTTGCAGCTTACAGATGATATTACATTAATATCTAGAAAAACTGAACTTTTCACTGTCAAGGAAGAAGTTACACACATTATATTTTTACAGTAATTGATAAACAGCATCAATGAAATTAGGTAACTAATTAAGAAAAAAAAGCGTTTGGAATTAGGAGTTAAGTGAAGGACCAAGGAGAAATGCAAATGATCTCATGAGTAGAGAAGGAAATTTTATAACGTAGCACCGCAGATAGATAGTTGATGACATTGTCCTCTAATCATGACTTGTTCCAGCTAAAATGTTGTGAAGTTTTCCCTGACACAACTAGCAACATAGCTGCCCTAAGAATTCTGGATTTACTGCTGACCTCCTTATTACTCCTTGAGATAATTTTGTTCTTTCACAGATGGGAGTGTGGTCCCTACAATGGCATTAAAGAGAGGAAGGAAACTTCTAGTGACTGCTAGGTGATTTAGCTTACAGGTGTTTCTTGGCTCATCATGAGCGAGAAGGGTGAAGTTTCAGGTTTGTCCTCACTGTCTATATACCCTAAACTCCTTAATGGAATAGAAACAAGGGTAAATAAGCTATAAAACAATTTTCAGTAAAAGCCAACAATGTATTGAAAATGAAAGCTTAATATCTCATCAAAAAATTATTAGTAGCATGTCTGTTGTATTCATGCATTTCAAATGAAAGGGAAAAAAAAGAAGTTGAACCCTTTTTTTGGGCTCGAGTTAGAGGAACAAACGTCACCTTTACATGTACTGAAAGTGCATTGAATTTATTGTGTTTTGCAATCTACCTGCAGGAAGTTTACAATTCTTGATTTAAACCCTATTCAGGGGCTGCTGATTTGAATTTCGCTTAAAATATATACGTTGTTTCCATCCTGAAGATAAAGTTAAATGTTACATTTTAAGTTATCAAACCTTTTGCTTAGGTTCATTCTCATACTGATTAATTATTGTTGTTCTTTTGCGTACTTAGCAAAAATGCCCCTAGCAGTTTATGTTGGATCTCATGTCTGCCTTTGAGAAATGCAGCTCTGCTACCTTGGAGTAGAAAAATTCAAAAAGTTATCCTTATAAAAACAGAGCTATGCTTTTAAAAAAAAAAATTAAAAAATTGGTAGATCTTGCACTGATATGTAAATATTTATATTACATTAAGGTGCCTGATTTTGAAATCACTGAATATAAAACTTCAGCTTTCAGAGGAAAAAGAGTAAAAATCTGTGTCGATAGCCTATGGAAAACTGTACAATGTTTTACTGTCACAGTTTGTCCATGATTCTTTTCTTATTTATCTTTGTTTTTACAATGCAATACTTATAATACATACTATTAATAGAATAATACCTAGCTCAGAGAAAGGAATTTTAATGCACAGTACCTGCTGTAAGTTGGTGAAAAGTCTTAGAATTCTTCAGCTGTTATCTTTGTCATTTGGAAGCTTTGTCTCCTTAGTTATTTAGAAAGCACCAACCCTTGAACAGTTCGGGGACTAAAATATTTAAATCATAGTATGCATATAAAGATAATTAAATTGGCTAGTTATATTGCTGGCTGAAAGAACCAAAGGATGAGTAAACATAAAGTCAAAAAGGAGGCTTATGATTATGACATTGTGTTTTTCTTGATAAGGAGTGATAATACAAATAATAGTTTGGCTGAAGCAAAAAAGCAAAGTAGAATGGAAATAGATTGCTAAATCTTTAGAAGATGAAAGATTAATGTAAAACCAAAGCCTTCTTTCAACTAAATAGGCCAAGTTTATCTACAGTGAAATCTTACTGACTTTGGTAGAATGCTACCTGAAATTAATTTTGTCCAATTTCTTTTCCATTGAGGATAATCTGGAGTGGAGGGACATAACAACTTTTTGGGGAAACAGAGGAGAAAAAAGGTTATTGAAAAAAACAAAAGCTGAAGAAAAGGCTCACACAGCAGATAGTTTAATCTTTGACCCTTTCAAGAATAGCTTAAAAGTTTTTTTTCCCTCTTTATGGATCATCACAGCAAAATTCTAGCTTATACCTGGGAAACACTCTTATTTGAGATATGAGGACTTAAATTCAACAGAATTAAGGGCACAAACTTTCGACCAGTGTAAATGGGCTAACTTCCTTGAAATCAGGGGAAATAAAATGATTTTCATAGATGAATATCTGATCACAATGCAATCTGGAAGAAATGGATTGCACTTTACTTTGATATTTTAATGTATGGCTATTTCTGTTGAATAAGAGATTTATGCTGATATATATTGAATCTAAAATGGCCTCTGAAATCAATATCTTCCTGATAATTTTTTCAACTTCTCAGTTCCATAATCAAAACTTGGTTGGCTTTCTCAGCTATTGGTTCCAACTCACACCACTAGATATTAGTCAGTTTGGACAATATCTAACCAGTAAACTAAATGAAGAACCAGCTTTAGTGGATCCTTGTTCTTTTTCATAGTAAAATTATGTATAAACAATTTGATAGTAAGGTTCTGGAATTTCTATTTTGCTTTGCCCTCTCCAAGCATGGCCTAGATTAATAGCAGCTCTGTGAATAACTTGGTCAAGGTATTATAAAAAATTCTCTGTCTGCTGCCTAGCCCTTACTGAAAGACTGGACTTCCTGTTTTAAGATGGTGTGAAACAGAGGAAACTGAAAAACAAGCATATGAATACATAATTTTATTAGTCCTTCCTGAAAATTTCAGCAGAAGGTTATGAAGTGTATATGCATGTGAGTTTGTGCATCTGCTAAGCTAAAAGGAGTAACTGAAGTTTATAGTTCTGTGGTAAAAGGTATGTATTTAGTACTGCAAGTGCCACTTTATGCATATTTTAGCCTTATTTATACCATAGAAGCAAAATGTACAGACAATTTCATCAGATTATTCAAAAGAAATCTAACATTAGAGCCAGAGTTTCAAACTGGGAGGATTGTAAAAGGATGGGTAATTCCACTCTCGGGAATATGGGAGGCAGCTGCTGCTAAGAAGAGATGGAAGGGAGGTGCAGATAACAGCTGGTTGCCCCCTCTTTGGGGCAACCTGTGTCGTTCCTGTCAGACACTTCTTCAGCCTTGTTCTGCCATTGAAGATTTCAAGAACTGCCAATGAAATAAGGCTTCACTGTTAAAAACTTTTTGCTTAACACCTATTTTGGATCTTCCTTCATGTATTTTAAACCCAAAGCTTCTTGTCTTATCCAACATGTAGAACAGGTACTTCCCTTCCTCTCTGCAGCTCTTTTAGATTTTTTAAGACTGTTAGCCAGCCGTTCGGTCTTCTTTCTTTAGACTAATCAACACTAATTTGTTTAGTCATTCATCATTATCCTTGCTTCCCAAGCTGGATGTAGTATTCCAGCTGAGACCTTACCAAAGCTGAACAAATTATGCTCTCACTAAATTGAAGTTCAGAACATATGGGAGGTGTTTCTCTCCTACGAACCATTTGCCCACACCCACTAAGAAGGTAACAGACTTCAATGTGAGTAGAAAATATGAAAATTTATTTTTAGTAGAGAGAGAGTCTTAAAGCCTGTACTCCCAAAATAAAAAGCTGTGTGATGCTTCTGTATCAAAGCATATTCTGGTACCATGAAAATGTTCCTGTCTCAGGGAACCAGAAACATCAAGCTCAAAGTTTCACGAGCCTTGGATACTGAGCCTTTCGTCATGATCTGGTAGAGGCTTTTGTATACTTGATACCCTGTGCTATACTCAGAGCAGTTTATTCCAAAAGAAATCAGGACAAATGCAACAGCAAAATACATTTTATAGAAAAGTTAATGTTGTAAGAGAAGGACCAAGAGCCTCCATTCAAGCAACAATTTCAAACTTATTGCAATTATACCTCTGAAAAAATTTCTTCCTTTTCTTTCAGAAACCTACCTTGTACACTGAACCTACACTATACACCTATATTTAACATTGAGATTAAAAGCCAGAAAATAAATATACTGCTGGCATAGAATCTGGAAAGTGTTTAATTTCCAAGATTTAAAAAGAACAGTAATCTGTTTTTCAGGGCATGGATCCCAATGAGGAGATAGGAAATAGAATTGTAATCATAAGCAGATACTTAGGACCATTTTTGTATGAAATGGTACTTTGGCTGAGGCCCAGATAAGCAAACTTCTAGTGGTCTAAGAGTCTCATTAGGCATGAATGAAAAATATATTGCTACAAGTATTTCTGTTGCCTTAAGTGGGGTAATTGGCATGCAAAAAAAGAAGGCAGATATATGGAAAATGCTAGTTCTATTTCATTCCAGATCCTGAAGGGTTCATATAATGCAGTGATTCTGGAAAATTAAGACTGATTAACTGAATGATTAACTGGAAAGTGCAATTAAACTTTTGGCGCTCTTATTCAGAAACCTTTGTTTGTGATATTTGTTATCCAAGTTATGTAATTTAATAAGTATATTAATACATTTAATCTTTCTTAACTTTCCTGATTTTCTCTATATTGTCACTTATACAGGCAAGCCCTAACAGAAAACTGGAAGAATGATTGGATTTGGAAATCCTGCTTGCTTCCATTTTCTTCTCTTACACAACAGAATTCAAGTAACTCCATTCCAACCAACATCCTTTGTGTTAATGGTAGGATATTAGTTTGTTGGTACCTATGCTGGAGGATACTAAGTAGAATTACACCTTCCTAGTCTTTCAGAATTTTACATCCTATCTAATATATATGTTTTCAGGGGACAGCTCTATGAACTTCTTTTATTAGCTTCAGAAACTGGTGTGTTTTGCTCACAGTGAACAACTGAGTATAAGGAAATTGTTTTTGAGCGAAGGCAGGAATTATGTTTGCTACAGCTTGAATTGTATGCTAGGGGGTGAAAGTTAGCTCCCCTTTCAGCAACACTAGCAAATGTTGCCACTTTAGCTTGTATTTACCATCTCTTCTGAGTGTGTTTGAAGACAAATCTTAGTGTTGCTGGAAAGGTTAAAGTGCTTATGGTTTGACAGGGTTAAAGCAGCCAAATCTAAAAGCTGATTATAATAATTTCTTATAATAGTACTTTCTCCACCTACCTTTCTTAGTTTCTTTCTA
The DNA here is from genome assembly GCF_026419915.1 of Harpia harpyja. NCBI lineage: Eukaryota > Metazoa > Chordata > Aves > Accipitriformes > Accipitridae > Harpia > Harpia harpyja. The sequence continues at coordinate 17,213,796 of NC_068949.1, read as the reverse complement.
ATTTTAACAGGCCCACAGTATTTGGTGATTCAGAAAATTCTTGGACTTTATAGAACAGTGTTTATTCTCCCTATTTAGGGGAAGATTCTCCCTTTATTAGCCAGCTATTTGCTAGCTACTTTTATTTCTATGTCATTGGAAGGATGCAATACAATAGTATTTTAGAAATGCTAAACTTTGTGGTACTTTGGGTAATTTAAGACAAAACATGAAACTAAAATGTGCACATCCATATGTGGGAAGAACTTTTAAGTTATCATTTCTGTGTTACAACCCAATCATTTGCCCTCTTGATTAAAATGTTAAAAGGCAACATTTTGATTAAAATATATCAAAGGTTGCAGATGCAGTCTTCTATGACTTCTTACCTCATGTAACTTTGAAAAGAGGCTGTGCAATCCAGTATGATTTTGCTCACTTTAGGGCAACTGGGAAGGGAATAGTCAGTCAGCTCCAGGGCTAATACATAGTGACAGAAAGTATTTAGAAAGCCTGAGTTCAGCATCTACCTATTGATTTAGGTTAATATTAGTACTCATTAAGATGTTGCATGCATTTAAATACAATTTTAAGCTAAACTATAAAATGTTTCACTTTTTTCAAAGTTATTCACTTTGTTACAAAATATTTTTGGCTGGGAAGAAAATCACAATGTTCATTTCCTCTGAATTACATTTCAAGAAATACAGTAAAGCAGGATATCTCCCTGGCAGAGGGGTCATCTGTGGCATAACCAAAATTAAGCCCGGGTGTCCTGACACACAGTTGCAAAGTCAGTTCCATTAACCGTTCTGCCTACAGCAGGTCCTTGTTACAGACGGTACGCACGCTTCTTTCTATCCCTCGGCTTTGTTAGCTTTTCAGAAACATTGACAGCACTGAAGGCTCTCACAGAGCTGCCTGTCTTCTCCTAGCCCAAGCTGACAGCTGCCTTACACTCACTTGGGTTTTAGAGATCAGTTCCAGAATTAGCTACATCTTACTTTGTAAAAAACCAAAAGTATGTGAAATTGCCATGTCATCAGCTTTGTCAACAGTATTGCTGCCTATTATAAAATATTCTGTCATTCAAGGTGAGTTTTGCAGTATACTTGCCCAAAACAACTTGAAGAATAGATTTTGGGAAAGGAGCATGGACCCAGCACCACCCAGCTGGCTCAGCGGCTGTTCTCTGTCTACCACTGTACCACAGTTCAAGCAGATTCTTACTCTTACTTCTCCCTGGCCCAGTAGAAACTGTTGCTTTCTTTAAATTTTTCAGAGCTATTTGCCACTAGCAGAAATGTAGATGTTACCTTTTTGGTCTCTGACACAATGTGGTTTAACCTCACTGTGTAATTGTCTTCAGAAAACCATGAGTCATTATTACAATGGATCCTGAATTGGAGAATAAATTAAACATTGTTTTATCAGCAGCATCTGTGGCCTGCTGAAAGTTCTGGGTACTAGATTACCACTTTGATTGACTCTCTGGGTTTCATTTATTAAAACATAAAGCAAACTTTACTGAAGCAGAATGTCTGGGACATCATAGGACTGCCACAGGGACTTGAGATGGGGAAATGTGATTTTACCACTCCAGTGCTTACATGTTTGCATTTTTAAGATATAAAACCACCGTAAAAATACCAGTCAAAACTGGTATTATTTTTCACTGACTCACTTAATGCTTTCTTTTTTTGGTGATATTTAGATGTTTTTCTTATTCTGGATAGGTTACATCTTTTCATAATTCAGTGCCATAACATCTGATTTGCCCATGCTGAAATGTGTTCTGCTCTGTTCTGGCCTCACCGTTTTCCCATACAATGGAATTAACCATGCACCTTACACATGATCTCTCTGCCAATATGCAAAGCAGTATCTGCTAAGTTCTAGATATCAGTATCTGTCAGCAAAATCATATTTTTTAAAAAATGTTGTTTCTACCCCTGACAGCCATTGACACATTTAATGAGAGCATTATTCAATGTTTCTTTCTTTGCAGTTCTGTCTATTTTCTGTGGTTTCATCCAGAGACTTCAGCACTCCATTTTGCTGCATTGTTCTCTCCAAAGTCTACCCTTGGTGCATGTACCTGTCATGAATTTGAATGATAGTTTCCCAACAGCTGCGGATGCATTCTTGGGCTCACGCAGTTCTGACCCCAACCCGGCAATATAACTACTACAGTGTTCTGCTTGCCAAAAACAGTGCTCTTAAATTTTATACACTGTTATATTCTGTACATTTAGTAGAGTTGAGAAATTGTTACCAGCTGCTATTGCAATTAGATCCAATACCTAAAGCAAGATTGTAGCACTGAATTCCAAGCTGGTAAAGCAGAGGAAGCGTTTAGTGAAGGAGAAAAAACCACAGTATTCACTTTTTTCCCCCTGATTTCCTGCTGTTCCTTTTCTGCATTATCTGTACTCTTCTCTTTCTCTCTTGCTCTAAACCATAAATCATAATAATTTAAAGAAAGAACCACAAATCAGATCCTACCCTACTTTAAATCATATGTGAAAACTAGTGCTTTGTGTTTCTGTAGGATACATCCTTCTATGGATCGAATGCTGTCACTCACAGTTAAGCTTTTGACTTTAGAAGTTCTGCATGCACTTAGTTTGCCAGAGTTGATTAGGAAAGTCAGTTTCCTACATAATATACATATGTGTATTCAGATTTTTGTATAACTTTAATAAAATTTTCTCCCCCCAAAATCGCTATTATTTTGGGAACCTTTAAGAGCATTTAGAACAAAAAATATTGACTGCCTTTGATACTGTGTGATCTAGTGACTGTGACCATTATAGCAAATGTGGCAATTTGCAGGAAAAGGACAATGAAAAACATTAGATGGTGCCTTATATTTTGTGTCATACAAAATGGGCTAGTAGTGTTTCTGAAAAAAACAGCGGTCATTATTTTGATGACAGGAAGTGACATCTTAGGAAAGCTGAGATTGTTGAAGCTTAAAGTTGGCTTGTTAGGTATTCGTTGTAGTGTTTAGACTGCAAATTGTATACAGTGTGAAGTAGCTTTGAAAGGGTGATCAAAAAAGGACTTTTTTTTTTTTTTTTTATCCCCATGAGTTCCTTACCCCTTTAAGGACCTCAAACAGTCCAAAGACCCAGTGAAACTGCAGTAAAACTGGTTTGGAATTTTTCAACAGAAGAGTTTTTGAAGCTGTTTATAAAGAAGATAAAGCAAGATTTGACTGTGACAACTACTTTAATCTGTTGGCTACTGTTTTTCTAAAATGAGGCTTTCTGATTACTTTGGAGACTAGAGGAGTTTGATGCTTTAAAAAAAACCAAACTTTGTTTTTTATCTTCATACAGAACATGAAGATATTATTATTATTTCAAAAACGGAAGTCATGTCATTATACAGCTCAGATTTTTGCAGTAGTTTTCAGTAAGTGTTTAAACACAGAAGCACCCACTCAAACATTTATGGGTCTGATCCATCCATGATTTATTTATGTACTCACTTTGTTTTTGTATGACTAATGCCATTACTTTGCATGATTTTGTGCACAGAAAATATTATTAATGTTACTGGCAAGGCATGTCCACATGCAGATTTAGCTGCCTGACTTCAGTTGTTCAAAGTAAAAAATGGTTGCTCTGTCCTCTCTGGTTCCTGGAATGACAAATTCCTAGCTGGCTGTTAATAATTCTTCTTCATTAACACTGTATCAAAGATATTTTCTAAATACAGATTTTTTTTTTTAATTTTTTTTTTGTCCCCTGGTTAGGTGGAAAAGTTAGAATATAGTTTTCTTTATAATGGATTTCTCCATGTTGCGTTCTTTTTTTATTCTCAGAGCTCAGTAACAGTCACAATTTTGACTTCTGCAGTACTGCCAAAGCATGACACTTTACAGCCCTTATCACAGTTTCAGAAATTTCCTGTGTCCACTTTTACAGAAAAGACAGTCTGGGTTATGCTATGATGTGGTATAAACTAGCTTATATGCATCAATTGGGAATGTCATCCTTACTTTTTGAGTTTTCCAGTAAAGATGACAGTCTTTGAAAGTCACAAGAGATAGTAGAGCTATGTGTGATAAAAATTACATGCTAAATAAAGGATATTTTCTTTTTCACATATTAATATATATATACTCTGTTCTGAGAGGTATTTCTTGAACTATCAAGATCATAGACAAAATTACCTTCACAAGGCCCCTAGCTTAGTAGCTAGATGGAGAGCTTTGCTTTGTAATTCAACCATATGACTAAACCAACTATATGACTAAATATCTGTGTCAAATAATGAGTCAAAGGAAATCCTTAAACTGATTCTCGTCTGATTTGTAACCACGTTAACTCCTGAGTAACTCCACTGACCTCATGTTAATTCTGGTGCATGCAAGAGAAGAGTCAGGGTACAAAAACATCTGTGCTGTCAAGAAATTTGCATTATGTCAACTATTATCAGGGATAGGGAAGGAATATCTGCTGCAGTGGTTTGAGAACTCTCCTGTTAACAAATATTCATATGAGCTTTATCTTGGGACTACCCCGAATTGGCTAGTTTCCCTTGCAATGGAGTAAAATTGCTGCTTATCACCTGCTACCAAAAGTCTTAATGGTTGCATTTTTCTTTTTATAGAAATATAGCTGTCAAAAAGCAAATTGAAGCTATTACCATTCTGGAACCTGCATTTATAAGATACTGTGTATGACCATAGGGACATATAAGCTTACGTAAATATTTGTTTCTCCAGTGCACATCATGTTTTATCCTTAGCAGTGCAAACACAAAGAGACATACCCAAGAATCAGAATCCTCCTGAGAGGGGAATTGGCTACACTGAAGACATTTGTCACTTCTTTGCAGGTGGTTGATATATTCTGTAATGCCTGTACATTCTTTATACTGGATATGCAGTACACAAAATAACAAGAAAAATGCATTATGGGCCAGTGCATAGAACTGGTGAGTAAAACCACATAATCTAATTATAGGGAATTAAGCTATTTGTAAATGTAGCCTCTAATGTAGCTGCCCGTTTCTCTAGAATTCCTTTTTTAATGTTTTGTTTTGATTATACGGGATCATAAGAACCAATGCTGAACACCAGGGTGCTCTGGAATTCTTTTGACAAAAGTGTCCTTTTTCTGTTTTAATCTTCAAGTGAAATTACAGCTTTTGGGAGCAATGGAGTAAAAGGAATGGACTGAGCAATTGGGTCCAGTTTTGTGTATTCTTTCTTTCTTACATTTGAGGAAGGGTTATCAAACTGAGATATCCCAGAGCAAAAAATATTGAAAATTAACATATGGGCATCTTGATTGGAAAATTTCTGGCCAGCACTATTTTAGAAGGTCATTAGTTTGTTATCGTGGATTGCCAAACTGCTTCTCATCTTTATAACTGAGCCATTTAATTCCAATTGTAAAACACTAACCAGAAATTAAGAAGACTAAATGTTTTGCATGAGTCTTGAGGTTCATTTACTTCCTATCCTCATCTAGTTTGCTGTAGGCAATATTACTATTTCTACTGCCCTAGGAGAGAATACAAGACCTGTGATAACCTTCAGTGTGGCTGAAGAGGAAAGTGAAATGAGGTTACTTGCCAGCCTTTCTGTTGTTCATTTGCTACTGTCTGTGTTCCCTGTCAAATCTTCTGTGTCATGCAGATATTTGTCCAGGATGTGATTTTCTAAAAGAGTAACTAAGTCTTTGCTCTCTTCAATGGCTCATAATTTATCATTGTCAAAAATACGCAAGCATTTCTTTTTGTTAGATGGATGAGAACAGAATATAAATGCAAGTGTGTGAGTGACACTTTCAGCACTGATGTCTATGATGGCAATCAATCACAAGTGGTTCAGCAAAGCAAGGTTACTGAAATGATGTGCTGCAAAACAAGCAATATTGCCATAGGTTGGGGTAACTGGGGCTTTTATTAGTGTTATTACACTGTGATGCTTAAACAGTATACTGATTGCCTTATATACCCTATGAGTGGAATGATTCTGGGAATGTGTCTTTGCTGTTTCAGGCACACGTACAACACAGGAATTAAAATGGATTTATCCACTGACTGGACAGGTTAAGTTTTGAAATTGATGAAATTTAAGAAAAAGGATTTGGAAAATATTTCCCAAGTGGTAGCAGACTTCTTTCAAGGGTGACTGTAACGGAACTACTTTCCCAGTAGCCACAAAATGGAAAAAGAGTAGGAAAAAAGTATTCCCCCCCCCCCCCCCCCCCCGAAGGTTTCCTATTTTTTCTTGTTATATGTAAAGGCAAAGGCATGTAACTCATCCTCTAAATACCACTGGGTCACTGTGGCTTCATGAAGGAATGTAATTGCAAGAGACAAAAGAGGTATATTTTTAAGCTGGTCACAGCCTGTCAGCTTTTCAGTCCAAAATCATCCCCCGTCCTTCATAACTTGGAGGGACGTGACCTGCGTTCTGATTGCAAGGTGGCCAAACCAGCTGACATGTAACTATGCATTGCTTCCAAAGCAATGGGGAAGACTAGCATGTGCTTGCAGGAAGGTCACACTACTGGAACTAAACCAGCAAATTTCAGTGTAAACAGAAGTGATTTATCTTGCACCCTAATTATGGAGGGGAGGAGAATTGCTGAAGGAAGCATAAACCAGAAGCTTGAGTGCGTAGGAGTGACGCTCTAAAGGGAACAAAGGACTTCCATATCTTTCATAAGCATAAGACTTGTGATGTACACAGTGATGATACCGTCACCATGCTGACTCTAAGGTGATTACCAACCTACCCGCAGTATTTAAAGGTCATTTTACTCTATGTTAAAGTGAAAAAAGAAACCTAAACCTTCATATAGAAAAGGTGAAGATAAGCATATCCATGCGTACACTATTGTTTTCCTGTTCTGAAGAGAGTATATAATAGATGTTACAGAGTCAATAAAAAACCCCCAGAATTTAAAAAGAATTTTAAAAAGAATGTATTACTGAGTCAAATAACCTTCCTTCCTATATGAACACACATCACAAAGGATGCTCCAAAACCAGAACGTTATTGCAAAAAATAGCCCTTGCTGATAAGCGAACAGTAGTCTACCTTACAGCAGGAAGCAAGAATTATGGTCTGTATAAGAATAGGATCTTTTCCAAATGACAGGAGATCTGAGTGCTTTTCACAATATGGCATTGTGCAAAGGAGACTGAACTAGCGGAGACCCAAACCAAAATGGTGCACTTTGCTTCAGAACTTGTTTCTTGTGACACGTTATGGAGTCCTATTTCTCACTGCTTTTGAGACTGACAAATTCTATACAGCACTGTGTTATCTTGTGTGAATTAGTCACCCTTGGCTTCTTTTCAACATGTTCTATTTTCCTGAAAGTCAATATCTTAATGAGCTTGTCCCTCACTGCTTTTCTCTGTGGTATTTTTTACAGCACCATGGAACCAGAAGCCATGCAAGGGTGGTTACCATGACACATAGGGATGTTAGCTCAGACTTAATGCTTTTTTCACACACTCACATGCTCTCTGGACTTCTTAATTTTTCTTCACACCCTCCATGATTCAAGAATGAGTTGTTCTCTGTTGGTAGGTGAACCTCTTCATATGATCTGCATTTCTTTCCAATTCAAGGAGCATAATGTCTGAAACTTTCAAAGAAGGACTACATCTGACCAGTCCAGCTTGTCATTCATTCTGTAAATGGCTATGGAATCCTTTGCAGTGACAGATATTTGTTGAATGTAAGATTATTATTATCGCTGAGTACGTTCTCAGCAAAGCTAATTCTCCATTTAGAACAAAAAAAGATGCCATTTGAAGTTCCAATATTGAGAACAGTTGATTAGATTTCTGATTTCTGTTACTAACCCAGTCTTTTCCTCTGACTTTGCTTTATACTTCATACTTTATTTTGAAAGAATGCTAACTTTTTCATCTGAAAAAGAGGTATATCTTGAAACAGCCAATGTAGACTGTCAGTGTAAAAATCAGCAAGGAAAGTCCATTAGTTCACAAAATAACTGCAACATAGGACCCAAGTCCTAGAATGAGATAATAGATGTGCAAGGCTTTACTCTGTTTGAGAAGTATATTTATATTAGTTAAGGTTTGGTCCTTTACAAAGCTATTGTGAGTCAATGGGTCATGGTATAGCATGAAGCCAGAGCAAGACTGGCAAACAGAGAACAGTAATAAGGTAGATAAATATGTATGTCTTATTGGTATTTGCTATCCACGAAATTTAAAGTACTATTTCATTTACCTAGGAGTTATGAATATCCAGAATAAGTGCATTTAAAATATTTCACTTTATAATGGCTGTCACTATGATGAGCACTTAGCTTTCAAAGTGCTAGTCTAGTGGCATCATAGCTAATCTTTACTTTTGCATAGAGGGCAAAAATATTGTTCATTGCTGTGAAGAACAGATCAGGTCATTGACATGAAAGAAGGCTCAGACAAGATCCTGCCTGCCATCCATGCCAAAAATACAGTAGACATAATTGTATTTCTCTGGAAAGTAATCTTCACACGTTGTTGGAGGAACAGGAGAGTTACATTTTGCTTTAAAAAATATCAAGATGGTTATCATACATTTAGCATAGCAAATTCAAGTACATGTGACTTTTCACTTTTTTTTTTCATATACATAAATAATGATGGAGTACAGATAAGTGTCAAGTATATAGGTATAATTCTGTTCTCAGTTGAATGATATAAAACAGAGACTACAGTGAGTAAGGAAACACCTGAATTGTATTTGTTTTCCTGTTTACAAATTACTTGTGAATATATTTTAAAAGATTGAATCATTCACTTTTTTCAAGACATAATACTGTAATATTACATTTTTCCTGCAGGTCACTTAAATATAATTCATTGTTTGCATTTGCTATTGTTGCAGTTCTGTATAAAGATTGTATGATGTTTATTCCTTATACTGATGAATACGAAATAGAAAAACAGAGGCTGATATTATCAGGGAACACCTACACTATAGTAGTAGCAAAATTAACTGAGAGGTTCCCCAGAACACATGAGCCAGATACATCATGTGGCAACACTGGCAGTAAAATAACAAGCAATACATTCTCTGGGAGAATCCACATTAGCACATACATATAATCAACTGTAGCATGAAACTGATGAAGGGATGTAGTATAATAAGGTACAAAGGCTATTCATGTATCCTGAGACAGTGTTTGTTTTTGCATTTTGGGACTGTCCTCCCCAAATGCTGCCAGATGTAATGGAGTATAAATAATTGGCTCAGAGTGCTTTGGCCAGGGAAGCACAGATGAAGCCTGAAACAGATGCATGCTTGTTAACAGATTTCATCCCTGCCACAGGCATCATGGAGTCTTCTTTCTTCATTATGCCACAGATATAGAGATATATCTGTGCTTCTTAACTTGTCTGTCCTGGCCTGGGCTAGCTATTGACTCCCTGCTTCACTCACTGGTGTACAAGCATGGGTAAAGGAGGCAGAAGAAGTAAATCAGCAGTCATACTACTTTGCAAGTGATCATCAAGTGAAACAATGCTGTGATATAGGAGTTCTGGAGATATATATACTAACCTTTTGTTAATGAGTAGAAGGGTATCTGGATTATGGCATTACAAAAACAATAAATGAGAAAAATCCACTGGTAGATACAGCAATTTTTTATATAAGTTGGAGTAGCTGGAATAGCTACAACACCTTACAGATGAACAGTCTTGGGCTTTATTCTTGGACCCAGTTCACAAAATCACCACACTGAGTACCCCTGAACACTGGTAAAAAACATTTTCTAGTCAACTTGGGCATGAGACAAACTCTTCATTTCTAGAAAGGATGATGACATCTAGTCCCCAATTTTTTATAATACTATTGTCATTATCAAAATTCTAGGATATAATATATATAATATATAGGATATATAATACATTCCAGATACTTTCAGATAGTTTATATTTTAGACAAGAGTATATATTTATTCACCCCCCAAAAAATCAATGATGTAAATATGTAAAGTAGGTAATTAATAGTGCAAACATTTCTCATTTTATCACCTTGCCTAATAAACTGAGTATAGAGCCTATCACTTTATTTTTGCCCTGTTTTTACTTTCAGTATATGTATGTTTTTCCTAGTTTACCAGGGTAAAAGTTTTCACTTGTTCCTAAATTACAGTATGACAAAGATTAGAGAAAGAAACTGGTTGCATTTAATATTAAAGATGATTAATACATCTGCTTTCAGTTCACCTCGATCTCAGCACTGCAGAATGATGTTAGCTCCTACCTTGACTACAGTGTCAAGAAGTCATTCTAGTTCAAAGCTTTAAAAGAATGCTAAAAGTGTTAGTTCAAGCGGCATTTAGACCAAATCCAGGAATGTTTCGCCTTAGTGGATCAGAGTTATATGTGTGCAGAGAATGAAGGATTGGGACAATCTATTGCATTGTCACTTTAGCAGTTTCTGTCACTAGCTATAATTACTGACAAACATACACATAAATCTGGATGTAAACTAAAGCTGTACTTCAAAACCACCTTGAAATATTTTAGGTGGGCTCTGTTCCTCCAGTGGGGCACTTGCTTTACAAAAGAGAGTGTTACATTCGTAATTGGTATCTACAGAAAGCTGAAAAGAAACAGCCCTTAAGACCTACCCTCCTCCAAAATGTCCTCAATGTGACGAACAAATTCTCCTTCAGCTCCTCCCTTTCCAGCTGAAATTGGCACTCAAGGTGTGAGGAGTAAGTTGAGGCAAGAAGCAAGGTACCTATGGATCATTTTTTTACAGTATTTTGACAGGTGGGAAAGGAAAAATGACATTCAGTCATCTGGATTAGATGGTCCTTGGACCTGTTTCAGTTTGTTTCAATATTTTAAAAATACTTTTTGCCTCATCCCCTTAAAGATGTCAAAAGGTGCTAGTGGGAAATCCAAAGGTCCTTGCACCAAAATCCCATGGAAATTATATTTTACCCATCTGAATAATCAGCCAGGTGTCTGCTGGTTTGAAAACCTGGCCCTCAGCATAAAATACCAAGGAATGTTTGGAAAAGCAATTGAAATCCATCTGCCAAGAGGATGCATCGTTGGCACAATTATAAATAACACTTAAAAGTTAGCATTATACCACCACTGCAAGCATTCAGATTTGAATGATTCTAAAAATCTGTGAATGCGTACTGCATGACTATGAAAACATTTGTTTTCTATATGGCATTAAAAATTATAAAGGGTAGATCTACATGGTTATTATAATCAAACTTTTTACCTCGTTGCACTCATATTTATTTGCTTCAAAGAGGCTCTAATTTCAGTCCTGAGGAGGATGACTTACTTCAGCCAAATGGCAGCTCTGCCTGCTAGGAGAAATGGTTGACTTCTGAACTTTTCAGAAAGGACCTTTAAAAGTTTTTTTTAGATCTACAGAATGGGAGACTAATGTCTTAAATGATTTCTAGAGGAAGTATTAGAAATAAATCAACAGACATTTACTTCAGAACTTCTGTTTTGGAAAAAAAAAAATGACAGTCTGACTACTTAGTATACAGTGAAAGTGTGAAATGCAACACACTCAATTTTACTCCATCAAGAAGGCTCTTCTAGCTCACAGCTGGTGTCTGAACACTGGGAACCAAATAACTGTGTGTTCAGCCATGCAGAATTTTGGAAATATTTCCCTATTTTTACTTCTAAATATCTCTTGCACTAATTCCATCTTGGTTTCAACTGCTCATTCAATTGGCATTATAGCAAGTATTTTAAGAGGAATAAAAATGATATATGGTGTTTACAATGTAATTTGTCCATGGAATTAATTGCTGTGCAGTATGATTGAGGCAAAGCCTACTGAAAGTTTTATAAAAGAAATGGGAGTTTCTGTGTAAAAGGGGACTTTCCAGAGTTGCAGATAAAATTTAATGAAAAAAAAAAAAAAAAGCATAAAACCCCTGCACAAAACAGGTAGAATGATATAAATTACTGATTCTCCAAGTAATTAGGACTTGCCCTTTTCTTTGAAGCAGCTGAGGACATGGGTGACTGTCATTGATGGAATAGCTCACTGAAAGAAGTACTGATCATAACTGAGTACAATGCCCTTAAGAATTTCAGCCATGAAAGTCTCATAGTATTAGAGATAAGGTACTGTACCACAATTAAAAAAAAATAATAAAAACAATAAAAATATTCCAAATGCTAACTCAAAATCTGTTTCTGAATTTTGAGTTTGATCTAGAAAAGGGATCCTTCACCACATGGGCAAGAATTACATCAGACAAAGCTAAGGTTGGATCATCTGATCCAGATTCCAGCACTGAAATAGAAATTCTGGAGCTAAGTGGGATTGATTGACACTCAGTCTCCCAGCCTCAAAGTAGTCTGAAAAGGAGTTAGACCATAACCTGAGAGCTTGTTTTCTAGATAAGAATTCAAATCAAATGGAGTAATTCAGGAAATGTTTTTGTGGAGTTAGACGCTCAACTTACAAAACCTGCATTTTTACCTTAATGTACAGTATTTTCCTTTTTTCCCGTTGTAACACTACTGCATGGCTTTTCTGCCTTTGGTTTGGTCTTGGTTTTGGTTTTGCCTTTGGTTTGGTCTTATCTGTCTTTGGCTTTGGTCTTTCTAATCAGTTTGTATCAATGCAGGTATTTTGCTGTTAAAAAACTGAATAGGTTGATTTCGTTCTTTCTTCTAGAGGAACTTTGAGAATAATGCAGTTGGTGATGTGAGAAAGATTTTTTTCTTTTTCAGCTCAGAAATTATTGTCTTCTTTCCAGCCACATTGTGAACACAGAGCTCAGTTCAATCATTCTAAGCAGAGAGCATGTTTAGTCTGAGGACATGTTACACCCTGATAGATAAATCTAATGGATAGAATTAATGTGCCCCTATCTTGATAGTACATATCTTCAAGTAGCTGCCAGTTTCTCTTTTGGATATGGTGAATAGGAAGAAACTGAAATTCACAGAATTATTACAATTTGCTTTGTTCGTAGGAAGTTATTGGAATTCCCTAAGGGAGAACTAAGTTCTGTCATCTTGAGAACTAAAAACGTTAGCAAACTCTGAATCTCCTTAAAATAAGTAAAAAGTTTGAGAGTGTAGTTCCAAGTTAAAGACTGGCAGACTCATATGGTCACATAAATACCACAATGGTGATATCACGCTGTGAACTGCAACGCTAATAATCATGATTGGCTTAAGAATTATGAGATAAAAAATTAATAACAACTTTGGGCTTTTTCATTTTTTCCTATAATTTTGTAATCCTTAATACTGCACACTGTTCACATTTTCAGGCTTTTCTCCACAATCATAAGGGCTAGAAATATAAGTTTTTCTCTCAATTTACTCCAGAAGCAAATTACAAGGTCTTAAAAAAGTAACAAAACTTGTAACACACTCATGAGAGGTCACAGAAAAGTAGGATAAGTCTCAAACTTGCATGACTGAGTCACAAATAAAAAGCTTAGTTATAAAGGCAAAAGAATCTCTTATATAAACCAAAACCTACTAAAAGCAGCAAACAAAGTACATAGATACTCCAAAGAATTTGGAGCTTAAATGTATGTTCAGCAACTTTTAAGACTCACAGCCCAGTGAAATACAAAACAATTAACAAATTTTCACTAAATATCTTCTAATACAAGATTTGAGGAAAAGCTGGACCATCTCCTCTCCACCTCAGAAACTTGCTAGGCTGTACGGCAGTGGAAGAATAGCAAACAGTCCTGCTCGCATTCTGACTTATTCTGTCAATCCATCTGCAGAAAGAAAAGTTGAAGCTGGTTCTTCAGTCATCACCTTTTTATGTAAAAGGAAGTCAGGCAGCAATCGTAATCTGTGATCCATGTACCCTTTGACACGTGTAAGTATTTGGCTTACAGAGTGTAGTCATAGAAAACTATTTAAATCACTGGTGCTATGTAAGTCATGGAACAGTGGGCCTAGATACTGTTGCTTGCTCTAAGATGATTGTGAGGGCAGGCAGGCCTGTTTCAACTAACTGGTTTTGTTATTGGTTTTCATTATTATAGAAAAGGCTTGTATATGTAATAGTAAAAGTGGAAGTCCTTCCTTTTGCATCCAGCTCCAGCCCTCTTCTTACATAGTTTCCAACATGCACAGGAGTAATATGTAAGAGCTACATCCCAAATTCCTGATCACTGGAATTCTTTCCTGGAAAGGGAGTAAAAAAGAAAAAAAAAAATTAAAAGGCTACACAAAAAAATGAACACACCAGCTTCTGAAAACAATAAAATTTAGATCAGAAATTCATGTTGTTTTTTTTTAAACTTCAGAACTTTATGTAAGTTTAGCCAAGCCATCTATGTTTCATACAACAAATTTAAATTAAAAAAAAAAAGCAGGCTAGAAGTTCTTTTGCAGGAGAAGTGTATTTCAGAAGTGTTAAGTGGGTTTTGTTTAGGATTCTTATTGAACCCGAGTCACTTAACTGATACCTTACACACCGCTTTGACAGTACAGTCTGAATAGGGCAGTTTTGACTAATTGTACAGAAGTTCACTGTGAAGAACTACAAATCCTAAATGAAGTTAAACACATATTGAATTATAAGTCAATGTGTATCATGCTCTGCTGTATGCCAATGATTCTGTGACTTGATTCAAGTTAATTCTGTGTCTACTTTTGTCTCAGTTGATTGAATGATGTGCTTTACTTCATGGTGTATTTTGTAGCTTTCGCCAGTTTTGCTCCTCTGTGATATACAGACAAGACAGGAAAGCAACAATTGATCACAGGGCATGGATGTTTTGCTTTAATCCTTGCTTAAGGAAGAAAAAAAGACAACGAACAACATATGACTGCTTAGGTATAATAGGATTTCCCAAGAAGGGAAGGGGAACAGCAGGGATACAAACGATAAGATTTTTCCAGTAGGTGAACAAGTCAATCAAGTCATAAGTAACATACACACACAAACAAAGAATCATCTCCTGACACGTAAGCCACCAAATAAATCTTCAGGAGTGTCCTGGTTTCAGCTGGGATAGAGTTAACTGTCTTCCTAGTAGCTGGTACAGTGTTATGTTTTGAGTTCAGTATGCGAAGAATGTTGATAACACTGATGTTTTCAGTTGTTGCTCAGTAGTGTTTAGACTAAAGTCAAGGATTTTTCAGCTTCTCATGCCCAGCCAGCGAGAAAGCTGGAGGGGCACAAGAAGTTGCCACAGGACAGAGCCAGGGCACCTGACCCAAACTGGCCAACGGTGTATTCCATACCATGGGACGTCCCATCTAGTATAGGAACAGGGAAGTGGGGGCAAGGAATCGCCGCTCGGGGGACTGGCTGGGTGTCGGTCGGTGGGTGGTGAGCAATTGCACTGGGCAACATTTGTACATTCCAATCCTTTCATTATTACTGTTGTCATTTTATTAGTGTTATCATTATCATTATTAGTTTCTTCTTTTCTGTTCTATTAAATCGTTCTTATCTCAACCCACGGGTTTTGCTTCTTTTCCCGATTTTCTCCCCCATCCCACTGGGTGGGGGGGGAGTGAGTGAGCGGCTGCGTGGTGTTTAGTTGCTGGCTGGGGTTAAACCACGACAAGGAGAAAACCCCCTTTTGCTAGGGGGTATATGGAGTGTTCATGCTGAAGCATGACGATATGATCTACAGGTACTGTTCAAGAGATAAGGTAATGCATCACTCCTTCCAGTTTCAGCTTCACAAGAAGCCAGTGTTATTTTATTACTATGGTCAGGGGCTAAACTGGCAGGAACTCCGATTCATTCTGTCTCATGTATAGGCACTGAATCAGGGTCTGAGCTTGGGCAACTCTTCAAATTACTTATGCCTCAATTTTTCCTGTGTAAAACAGGTAAAATAGAACTTTCTATTTTGAGGGAAAACAAGGATACAAATCAGATCACTTACTTAGAGTAGATGAAAATATCCAGTAATCTGAATTAGACTGCGATGGGAATGTTCTTGCCCTGAAGCCAGTCACAGTTAGACTGTTGGTTATACATCACTCTCCTGCATACTAATATTACCTGTCAAAAGATGCTTGTGAATTCTCACATCGGATAAAATATACCAACCAGAATTCTACATGGATGCTATCAATAGACAGTGACTTTCTCTAATAAAAATTATAATATATTAAATGAGTTACATGTATTCTTGTGCTTTAACTTGTACCTGTGCAGATACATACATGGGTGTGTCTATATTTATCTATAGTGAATTTGTATACATACATATCCGTACAACCAGCTCTAAAAAGGTATCAAGGTGAATATTTTACCTCTGATTGTAAGAAATACTTAGGATCCTAATAAATTTATAGGTAAGGATATCCTAGCTGGTGTCAAAGCAGCCTGAGACACCAGATCATACAATGTGAGGTCATATGCATATTAATATAGTACTAAAAATTGAATCAAAATGATAACTGTCACTGGTCTTTTGAAGACCTACAGAACTTTACATTGTAAGAATTGTTCTCTGGATGTCCCAGTAACGAAGATTTTGGCATAAATAAGTAAGAAAAGGAAATACCTGTTAACCATGTGCCTTTTCTCCTGTGAAATATAGGAAGACAGTTGTTTATATCTGGTTTGGAAATATTAATAACAATTACCATACTGTCCCCTGGCATCCTTCCAAGCATGTAATTATCAGCAGAGTCAATGATGGGGAGGTATGTCAGGTCATGTCTCACTGGGCTAAAATACTATAACAATTTATTGCACTACACCATGCAAGAAAAACAATGTGAAGAAGTAAGATTCTTCCAAGTCTACAGGGCACTTAATGAAAATGGTAGCACATGTAGTATGTTTTGATAGCTAGAAAATGTGTATCATTCTTTAACAAGCAACTTCACTGAAAAGCTCTAAAACATGCTTCTCCATATTTGATTGAACACACATTAGCATATAAGAAATCTCTCCTTGATTCTTCACTTTCAAACTGACTATCACTGGCTCAATACTAACCGTCCAGTTGTGGGGTTTAGTCTCCTGCCTCTGTGAAATCTGCATGCGCTAGATGACAGTTTATGTAAAGAACTAGATCTTCATCTGTTATAAATCAGTTTAACTCTGATGGGCATAGGATACTGTCTTCATCTCTATTGGTGACCTGAATAAGTGCATTCATGCTACACAGACTTTTTATGTGAGAGACTCATTTCACATTTCCTTCTATCAGTGTCGTAGAAAAAGCTGGATAGTGGTAGGAAAGTAGTTTGGCAGTTTGTGGTGAGGTGGAGATATGCTGGGAACCTACAGCCGTTTTATTAAGTTATGTCACCACAGTCACAATATCCACCAGTCCTACACAGTCACAGCCATTTCCACACTTCCATTATTCACGTGATATCTATAATTAAAATTGATTTTAGGATACAGTATGAATAAATGAATTGCTAAAGCCTGTTTGTTTTGGCTATTTTCCAATAGTGACAAAAAGTAATATTAAATAAAATGCTGTTACTTCAAGTATAACAGAGCCCAACAGACCGCTACCATCCTCCATTCACGTGAAAATACCAATAGTGTTGCTAACTCACATACATTGCATGGATTTATTATGGTGGGCAGTCATTTATGCACTCAAAATAGTAATCTCACAGTTTGAACTGCTAAATAGACATCCAGATTATGTGACGTTGGGAATCAGCTATGAAGAGCAGTAGCTATATGTAGAACATTGCATGACAGATTTTCATGCTTTTATGGAGTTCATGTCAATACTCCAGCCTCTTGCTTTCAGGAGCAGCAGTTTCTGTGTCAGATATTTTCTTTAAAAAGAATTCAAACCCAATAAGGGGGTATTTCTGCAGCTCCAGCCTGTAAACTTAAGGCATAGAATACAGGACAAAAAGTTAAACTATTGTGCAAATCCGAGGGGAAAAAAGGGGTCAGGGTTGCACAGAGTATTAGCACTGCCTTATGGTCACTTTACTGCTGAAGAATTCCGGTTTGTTGGTACCTGCACTTCTCTAACTCCTCTTCCTCTGTACTGAAAGTGACATGCTAAAAATTCATAATGTAATCAGCCACTTATGTTTATATAGCAATATTCCTGCAAACATCTCAGAGCGCTTTACAGTCATTAAAATCAAATTAGAATACTATCTCAATAAATGGAAGAATGTGCGTAGTAATTCTCATTTGAACATTAACCCAGTCTAAATACTGACTTCTTTCTGGAAAATTCTAATAAAGAAAACAACTCCATGATGATATCTTTTCTCTTTGAACTATTCTATAGAGAGCAGAATCCTCTGACTGGATTCTGCACTAGCATTTGTAAGTAACTGCATAGTATCATTACAGTCAATAGAGCTACTCAGGCACTTACAGTTATGTTTAAAATTAACTAATGCCTCAGGTGGTTTTTCCTACTGTTTAAGATGCTCTTGAAATAATGATGAGAGCAAAATCTAAATTGTTTATCCACTATGCTCAGAACTCAACTTTATTAATGATTACTTACTGTATATTGCATATGCTAAGGAACCATCTCCAAATATTTTTTTTTCTTCTCTCAGTCCTAAGGCATTTGGTGTATTTGTTGCCTCACAATAGCAAATCACATATGAGCCATGGATCCCCTTATTTTCTTTGATCCGTTTCTCCACTGACACACAGAATATGCAGTAGTACTTACCTTGGGGAACTCAGATGAATCCATTTAGTCCAGCTGGTGATGGTCCATGTGGTCATCTTCTTTTTAGTGTAGTGTCTCATTCATTGATATTTTTAAATAATGTTGGCTGTCAGTCTGCTGCTTATTTGTTGGTGACAGCGTATGGAAACTGGAAAGCTACAGCTAGTGGTTTCCAGTTTTCATCAGTAACAACATCAATCATTTTGCAAAAAACTCTTTTCCATAGTTGCTTAGCTGTTCTGCAAGCAAGCAGATAACATTTGACCGCACTTGGCTGCAAGTAGGAAGCCTTCATGTTCTCTAAGCTGTGCTCCTTTATTTACTATTTGTGTTATGTATTAACTTATTAGCCTGCATTCATCCATGACCTCTGCTAGACTGACTGAGGTTTTTTTCCCCTCTCTTTCTCTGAAACTCTATATTAAAACAGGTTTTGAGCAGGAATCAAATGAGGAATGTATTTGTCAGTGGATCTCCATTGATACCTGTGGGTGAAAAAATCTGCCAAGCAGTGATTATGTCTGCTCACTTAATTTTATGTTATTTCTTGATATTCATCAGCTAAAGTGAAGATTCACACTACCAATTTAAAAAAAATATTTGGGAGCTTGTGAGATGAACTATTTTTACTGGGTTTTGTTTTAAACTCCGAAGTCTGTTCCTTTCACTGGAAGCTCCTACCCAGTCACAGTTTTTCTGAAACAAAAACAAACCCCAACAACTAAAAAGTTACTGAAAAAAAAAGAAAAAAAGCTATTAGGAAGAAAAAAAAGACTATCAGCTGAAATTAAAAATGCATTATCAATCCTTTCAGCGAAGGAATGAAATTACAGCTTCAGCATGAATCAATCACCTGAGTAGAAACTGATAGCATTCTTAGGATAAATAACACTGCTGTGTAGTTTATTGCTGTGTGGTTTATTTTCTCTGCAAAGCTTCTTCTGGAGCTCTTCTTACAGAAACACCATCTGTGGTTTAACTGGGATTCTTTTCAGACATGAAGTGGAGTTGGGTGAGGTGAGACTCTGTGGAATTACAGTGTTTTGGCTAGGAAACTCTAAACAGTGGAGGAGGGAAGAATGAACCACTCCTTTAGGGCCCATTAACAATGTTAAACAATATTCTCACACTATAGGAGATTAGAGCTAATACTTTGTAATTAATGGAAGGTAATGTAGTTCCCTGGAGGCATCATATCAGTAATTGATACGTAGTGCCTGGACGGAATTTCTTCCCTGTATTCCGTATTCACATTTCAGAAGCACATTTAATACTGTAATATGATCTCCCCTGTAATTCCCTCATAGTCAACAGTCTGCATGTAAGGAATAAAGTGTCCTGCTCCTAACAAACAGACCTATTTTCATGAGTTTTGAAATGGTTTTCCTTTTGATTGAACCGGGGGATACTCTAAACTTAAGAAGAAGTGATACTCAGCAGCTTTCAGAATAATTTTTGTGTTGACTACAATATTTTCAAGGTTAAAGTACAGTATCTCAGTTGTTCTACATCAAAGCAGAACTTGAGTGTGAAGAACTTGCTAGTGGCAACAGCTAACAATCTGTTATGATGATGAAGAAAGGGAGAATAATCATTTTGCATCATTCCAGCTGTCTACATTTCAGATACAGTAGATACCTACCATTTTCTGGATGTAAACAAAGGCTGGTTTTTTGAGTTACTAACATTAACAAAAAGTGAATCCACCACTATTGAATGCTGCCATGAGATTGCAAATTATGGAAGAATTTTACTAGGCAACACTTTATCAATTTTCTGGTAGAGAATGAAGCACTTTTAACATTTCTTGCTGTTGTAAGACTGTGAAAAACTTGTGACAATGTTGCTGAAATCCAATAGTTTTGCATTTCTTACTGTAGATGAAGCATCACCATATGTACAGAACCTGTATAGATGACCATGCTCAACCACAAAACAACAAAAATATAAGAAGCATTTTGAAACCAATGTGTAGGTGGTTGAGTACTAGATGACTAATAATCAATAAAACTAATTGTAAAGTGCCTATAGTGCCACTATATAGAAGAAGATCTGTCCATTTAAAAGATTGCTTTTTTGGGGACTGTTATTAGGGCCCTAATCTAGACTGAACATATGCTTAGCTTTAGGAGTGCCAATTAATTAATGTGAAAGGAGCTGATTGGATGCCTAAAAATAAACAGATGCTTTCATATACTGGTGAATCCAAACTTGCTTTCTGTTTTCATATTGTATGAAAGAAAGCACAAAAATGAAAATATTCAAAAGAGCATAATAAATTTCTAGTTTACATGCTTAGAACCTTAGACTCACTTGCTTTCACTGGGACTCCAGCTCCAAAGTCACTTACAGATGCATTTCTAAAACCATTACATAGACCAATAATTATCAAATTGTGTGTGTATCAAATTCTCTGTATGTTAGCATCAGGATATTATTGAAAATTTCAGCATACATGTAGTTCACTTTAAAACATTAAAATCTGTCTCTGAGATACATTTTTAAAATCTCATCTATGTCCTTTAGAGACAGTGCTTGTTCTTTTCAAACCTTGATTTTATTTGGGGGTCTATAGGTCCTTGCAATGTGATCCATGTAATTTCTGTGATCTGTACAATGTGCTCTGTAAGCTCACAAGAAGACTATATTGAAAATAAAGTAAACCTCACTATTATACAAAGATATATAACAAAAATCTTCTACAGCCAAAATATTTTGACTAAAGTATCTGTTGTTCTAAACTCTTAAAGAGCCATAAGGCAAGAGGTATTAGGCAGGGTTTGCTAGTTTTCATCCATGTATAGGTAATCTTTTTCTTCTAAGTCTATGCAAATTTATGGTACTAGTCATCCTAAATTTTGGAAGCATGGTTTTCTCAATATTGGAACACTTAGAACACAGTCTTAAAGGATGCTGAAGTCTCCAGCCTGCATGCAACAAATTAGATCCCAAGTAATTCCATTTTAAATTTACACTGTTCAAAAAGCAGGCAGTCCGACATGTTCAAAAGTTTTACAATTAAAAATATTGCTGGTTTGCTAAAGAGTCAAAACCAGGATTATGAAGTGTATTTCAGAACTGAGTTCTAGAACTTGGCATAACTCAAGCAATTTGACATTTTAGTGTAAATGTAGTGTAAAAAAGATCTATATGGAGTATATATAGCAAAATTTTGCATTGCAATATATTTTTTACAGATAAATATTCAATCAACTTTAAAACTTAATTCCTTTCTCTAATGTGACACTAACGTAGGCTATCTATAGATCTGTTGTGTGGTTAATTAGGTGACTTAAAGATGGAATACCTCGTGTTTTCTTATTCTCTGAAGGACAATCATCTGTCTCCTTTCTGACCTAAACCTTATTTCCAAATATAAGTTAGATTATTAAATGGAAAACGGATGTTTCCACAGTAACTTATTTCAATACACTCAACAGGAAAATACTTTTCATAAAGAGATATAATAGAGGGTTATTTTGCAGGTATCATCCAAACTGTTATTTAATTGCCATCTATGTCTGACAGCATGAATATGAGAGCTGAAAAACCGCACATATCTTTAAGCCTCACTTATGTGCTGCAGCAAGATTTTATATATTATATATACTCCATATATTTTAATATTTAGAATGTCAAGATTTTCAGAGCTTGTATTTGAGCATTTGCTTTAATTGGCACAATTTTGATCTCATATTTACAATATTGCAGAACTGTGTTATCTACTTTTTAATGAAAATACAATGATGTGGGACAAACAGAATGGCTTCTATAACATTTTATGTCTACACACGATGGGGTTTGTAATGATGTCAGGGTGGTTCCACCCTGTTTAGAACAGGGGAAAAGTTTGTCCAAATAAACTTAAGATTTCTGCCTGAAGTGATGCTTGCCAAATACAACTGAACTAGCCAGTTTTGAAGAACTGTATGCAGCCTTTGTCTGCAGACTAAGTACAGACACACAATACAACACACAATAGAAATACACACTGAAAAGTGGCTCAGTTTATTTTTTCCAGTTTTATGACATTTATATTTTTTCCTTTCTCATCCTTTTATTCCTTTCTGCTTTTTAGTTTCTATTCTTCTGATCTTCAAATAATTGCCAGCCTCTTTCTATCCAAATCAGCATCTTCTAACTGCTTGTCTCATCAGTTGAACTAAGATTGTCTAGAACTATTTGATTTCCTCTATACTGGTTGTCTTGAGACCAGCCCACTGCTCTGGGTGCTTTTTCAGTCAGTTGAATCCTTCTTTCCCCCTTTTACATCACAGCTTTTAAAATTCTGTTTCAAAGGATACAGCAGCATTAGAATTCATATTATTCCTTCCTCTTAAAATAAGCCATTGAGAAAATCAAAGGAGGACATTGATAATCCAGTTAAAAGATCAGAAGGAGAAAAAATACTCTAACCATCTAATTCACTACTTTCTGCAAAGAGAGAGAGATAAAAAATCACTGATATTTCTGGGCTAAGTCTAGCTCTTTGCTTGATTCTTGCATGCTTTGGGTCACACTGTTGATTAGATGCAGTAGAAGTGAGGGTTAAAAGACCAAAGAAAATATTCATGCAACCTTTTGGATCCTTTCTTTCAATCTGGCCTACTAGGTCATAGGACAAGATGTGTAGGATGGTGTCCAATTAATAGTGAAATAAATGAAACCTGGAACAAATCCCATTAGGAACAGGTCTGAAGCACATCGTTCTGCCCTTATGGACAATTGAGGTAATGAGTGATGCTGACAATACAGAGGCTCTGACAGTTGAAACACAAGTTTAGAATAGAAGAGAAATGACAAAGTGAGCTAGAATGATTCATTCCTTATCACACATCTGTCAATGTTTTGCTGTCTATCTGTAGGCAGTGAGAAGTGGAGATAACATCTATTGTCTAATGAATGCTATGTTTTTGCTCTCTTTCTTAAAAATTTAAACTTTTAAAATAGTTATATCTATTAATATTTAGAAGAGGAATAAACAAAATATCAATTGATCAAAACAAACTACAGCTTTGTCTCTCACAACTGAGACATTGTCAAGGAAGTGAGGCATGAAACACAGGAACTGTCAGCTTTAGAGTTGCCTGTGAAGGAATAGGATGTATATATTCAGCTTTGCATCTAGAGTTGAAACATGAATATAGAGCTTCAGGCAATACATGACGGGCTTCTATATCTATCTGTTGCCAATGGCCATGGAAAGAGGCTAAGGGAGCTTGTTTTGCTGGTCCTATTCTTGCCTTGAAGGTCTGATACAATATTCCATCTATCTTTGCTTCGATTTTCTCTTTGGAAATGGACTTTCACAATGTTATCATTGTAAGTTACAAATAAGGTTTACATAGTTAATGGAAAGCACCATTATTCAGATAGTGCCACAGGCCCAAAGAGCAACCCAGTAATACATTTTAGCAACTGAGAAACTGAGAAAAAAAGGGAGGCTGTAACAAAGATTAAATGCAAGTGATGCTTTCTAGCTTAGTTTAGTGTAAACTACGTGGAGGCAATTTGAAGACCACAGCAAGTAGGATGGAAGGTGTTATGAAGGTTATCTGTCTGAGGCAAAGGTAGTGAAACCTGTGACCGGACAACAGGAATTAGTTCTGCTTGAGGCCTAGGAATTTATAGAAAGTGAAAAACGAGGTAGTCAGCTGGTATGAACAAAACAAAGAAGTTCCTGACCTAACATCACCAAGGAACAACACTAGGAAACAAACAACTACACAAGAACACAGTCTCCCCAGTAGCAAAACCTAAGACCTGATCAAATCTCATGAAACTGTAGCTGTGTTTATTCATATTGCCTGTAGAGTTAATTTAGCACATGTGATAGATATTGATAATAGTCACCAGGTGACTGGTGACATAATAAGTCACTCAATTTCTATTTTGAACTGTTGCAGTAAGTCAGAGTAACTATTTTCCCATGTTGAAGGGATTTCCTTGCCCACCTATGTTAAGAATCAACTAGTGAGTGGACCAAAAGTTTTCTTTAAATGGCTGGCTGATTGGTGACACACAGCTACTCTCACTTGGGGTAAAACATGGAAAAAGCAAATAATTGTTTATAAAAGCACTCCTAAATATGCAGGAAATAACATTCAGAACACACACACAAATATAATACAATTGCACCAGAATGAATGTACTAAAGATTGACTGATTTGCAGTCTTTGAGCAGTTATTTGGAGACTTTCTGAAGATGCAGTTACGAAAACAATACCATACAGTGCAGACTGCAACGAAGTATACAAATGATCTAGCTACATGATGTTGCTTCAAAATGAGTAATTAAATTAACTTCCCTCAAAATCTTAAATCACGTGGTGCAATTTACTTGAGTTGCAAAAATTGTAACTTACCTTCCTCTCCTGTAAACTAGAATATTGTGTGCTTGATGGAGTCTGAGAAAAACTCACAGAAGTACACAGTACTAAATGTATAATATCCCATACAATACTAGCTGTTTAAGCCTTCTTTTGAAATATAGCACTCTCAAGAAAAATCTGATCAAAGCTAGTTGCATTTGTTAGAATAAGACATCTAGCAGCTTGATCATGAGAAACACACATCTAACTCATTCCTTTTATTAGTACTTTATTTTCTAACATTTGTTAATGTCCTTAGAGTCTGATTTATAATTCTTATCAGACACTAAACCAGACACCACCTGAGGCCTCTTAAGGACTTGGGATGGTGGGGAGTTGAGCCTACAAAAGACAGCTGAGGGTAACATTCAGCCCATTGTGTGCTTCCTGTGAGTCACCTCACCAAAGAGTGCCTGCTATTTAAAAATTTCCAAAGGCTACAGGATAAAGTTCATCCACTATCTCCAAAGTCTCTCAGTGGAAGGTAAGATGGATCTCAAAGTATAGTGTTGGAAAAGAGAGATGAGGGGACACAGATGCAAAGGGACAGAGACGACATATTGCCTTCCCCAGCTGCTCTTCTTGCTGCTGCCTCTCAGTATCTTCATAGGTATTGGCTTCACTGAAATCACATTTTTAGGGTAACACAGTAGGTATATGCATTTTTCTGTACATTTTCATAGGAATTTTTAATAATGTGTCATTTTCACCAATAACAACAAACAAAAGCATATTCAAATTCAGTACTCAAACAGCAGAATCCCACTTTCTAAAGGATTCCTCTGGCACTGATTTAGGAATTTTCAGGAACTATTTACTTTTAGCACGTTAGTAGCTCCTACTTTTTTAAACTGAACTCTCCGTACTCCCTACTTAATCTCCAAATGTTTTGTGTCACACTTGAAGAGGAAGCTGAATGTTAGTACTAGTAGATGCTTTTAAATTCCACCTCTGTAAAGTTTTGAAATCCATTTATATCAGGTGCAACAAATTACACAAAGATAACATCATATCACTGTATTGGGATGGTACATGCCTTGCCAATATGGTATTCCATTTCTGCACGGTATTTGGCAGCTTCTCTGCTGTTTAAATAGCAAAGGTGTGACCATGCAGAAGCACTGTCCATACAAATGCATTTTTTACCAGTATTTGTGAGAACATTTCTGTTTAGGCATACTTCAGACACTGTAGCTCCTTACAGACATGCTGGAATAAAATTGATATCTTTTAATATAGATGAAAGCCTTAAGAGATCTAGTGGTAGCCAAAATAATACAGATTTTAGAAAGATTAGCTATAGAAAAGCAATTTGGAAACTTTGGCTATTTGTCCTCGTTCTTTAAATTTGCACCTCTTTTCTTAGGGGAATTTTAGAGGGCAACATTCAAAGAAATACAATGTTCCACTGCCATTTCCAAATACTCTTTATGAATTGTCTCACTATGTTGGGGACAAGGAGGTGCCTTGCAGGGCAAAGCAATAAGAGCAAAGGCTATTTTTATAAGAACAAGAACTGGATGGTGTAGTTAGTTACTCGCTTAAGAAACAGTGCAAGTAAGGGATAGTAATTCTTAAAAAGTGTTGCGCATTTTCTAAACTTTTGGCAATTGCCTTGTAGCATCCATTGTAACCTGGCATCAGATGTGTCCTTAGATCACATCATTTCATAATCTAATGAGCTATGACAGATGTAACCTGCTATGACACTTAAAGGAAACGTTAAAAAATGCACATCCCCCAGGGTTGGACTTTTAAAGTTTCTATCAAAACCAGCAGCTTTGAAGAGTTCAAGGCTTTGGAAAATTAAAAAGAATCTGAGACTAAAAGAATAAAGGAAAAGAAAAAAAACCCACAAGGTACTGCTGATTAGAATATACCGTGCATAGTACAAGAAAAAAATATTGCTAAGATTAGTCAATAAGATGCCAAGCATGTTCAGGAGCTATATACGGATGGCTATAATGGATTATCTCCCTGTAACAGAGAAAATGATATAATAGCAGATCTTATGTACAAATCATGCTATAGACACAACTGTGTAAGATTAGAGCAATTGTCAATGTAGTCAAGCATCCTGATGTACAGCAGTGGTAAATGCATGCCTCAGAAAAAATGTGAAGCCTTTATAAAGTCTTGAACTGTACAGGGTTGTTATTTGAGACAAATAACACTTCCTGACCTGAGGCAAAATTCACTTTATGACCTAACCCCAGAAGTAAAGCATTTAATAGTTCTGTATTCTACTAGGAAATGCTCGCTGCAAGTGTCTCATCTTTTCTTTGACCTGTACTAAACCACTTGTCTCAATGATATATTGTGATAGCAAGTTTCACGCCAAGTTGCATATCACTATTTTATTGTTCCTGCCTTAAGTTTGTTTCTTGATATGTCTACAATTTATTACACGATTGGAATTTTTTTATAATTGCATTTATCATGTCATAATCAGATTTTGCCTTGCACACTTTCTCTTCAAACTAGAGAATCCTGATCAGTGTAGTCACCACTAATATTCTCTTTTTGTAGAACATTTTTAATGGGAAGTACCTGTCAAAGGACAACAGTGTTTTAGGAACAGGAAAAAAAAAGGAAATGTAACATAATTTTAAAAAATATAGAATTATTATTAACACAGAATATGAATCTGCATTAGTCCCACCTTACACTTTCTGCTTTTGTGTGTTATGTATCCTCATGAATCTGTGATATTATACAAATAAAAGATACAAGCCAAAAGATTAAAAATGTAATAGAAGGAAAGGAAGACAGAAAAAGAAATGAAATTGAAAAAAAATAGAACTATATGGATTAGAGAGGTATAAGAAGGCATGCTCTGAAGATATGTAAGATATTTACTGATACACATAAGCCAGTCTAGGAATTTATATTCACTTTTCCATATAGTGCATCAAAAAAGAAATATTGAAAAATTTAAACCAGTACACTGAATTTCTTTAACGATGAACATTCATTGTCATACAAAATACCAAGAACAAGGTTTAGTTTCAAGACAGGAGCCAATGTGTATACAGAGAAAAAAATCAGTAGTTAAAATAAGAGTTTAGAAAGGGAAAAAGCTTATGATACAGACATGCAACTCATGAATCAAATTAGTGATGATGGCTGGCCCAGAAATTACTCTGAGTACGGAGTTTTCTGGAGCATGTAGTGACTGTTCTGTTAAAGAAAGCATAATGGGCTGCACAGACTGCTGGCCAGGATGCAATATGACAAGTTCCATATTTCTCAACTCTGAAGTTGTGTCATAAATTTCTTTATAAGATTATATTCATAATTTTTAAAATATTGTCATAAAGAGGCAGTATAGATTTTTTATTTTTTTTTAAACTGGGCAGTTCCATTACGAATCTCTATAACTCTGAGATTTTTTAGAGCAAGGTTCTATATGATGTCTGACTTTTTTTTTAATGGAATGCAGACTTTCTATGAGCAATTGCTAATAAGGTCCATACCAGCTGCTCCTTTCTTTTCATCTGAGTTTATTAAGTTTTTTATTTATGATTTAGTCTTTTCTTGAGCTGTGCAGAAAACTACTCTTTAAATAATATTGTGGATTGGTTCAGTCCATTGCAGACTGAAGTTCAGGGCAAAGGCATCAGAGAAAGAGCTATCACAGTAGTTGCAGGATTCCATGAAAAATTTTCTTGCCCTTTTTTGTAGACACTAGATCAGATGTGAAATTTCAGAATGCTCTATAAAGTTTTCACAGAGACAGGATTGAAAACATTTAAATATTTGCTGAATTAGGCAACAGAAATTATAGTGTGCCTTTCCCATAACCAAACTAAAATGGATTAAAGGTTGACTTCTGAATCCATTGATTGTCAAATTGTCCATGTACACTATTGGCATATAAAAAACTCTCATTATTTGTAAGGTTATGCTGTGGTTTTAATTTAGCCATATTGACAGAGAAGACGAGAATCTTACTGCTTACTTTAATGATCTAAAAGTACAGCGCCTAGTCAAGTAATCAGGACTTTTTTCTAGACAGTGGAGGGAGATGGTGCTCCTTGTGGATTATTAATCCCAGCTATTTTGAACATCTTCCATAATATAGGAGGAATCACATTCTGGAAGTACTTCATTTCTTTCCACAGAAAAAAAAATACATTGACTAGTTTTGCCAGATGCCTAAATTTTAGAAGCCAGAGTGAGGAGAGAGGAAACCCATTCTTAAGTAGCATATATTTTGTTACAGACATGATTGTACACCTGTGTTCCACTTTTTGACTAACCTTCCAAAAAGACTTTTCTAACAGGTAAAAAGAGCCAAAGTTCTAATGAAATCTTAAATTCATTCTGTTGTGAAATGTTGTTTGTCTTGTGGGAAATTAGTTTATGGCCCAGAAGATACCCATAGTCAGCTAAATTTCCCCCATTAGCAGCAAAGTAGGCATTTCAAGAATAAAAAGTGGAAAGAAACATCATCCAGGCTACATTAATGTAAAATAATTGTGATAATAAATTCCAGCTAGCTGATACATTCTGGCCATTTGAAGAGATGTTCTTTAAGGGTAATAAGGACAAAAATCTCTAAGTAAAGCTAATGAAAGGTTATGTATCATAGAACATATTATTACTGCAAGAATGCCTGTACTGTGTAGCATTAAAGGGAAGACCTAGCAGACTGTAAAGTGATGATGCTATTGAGCAAGAAGATAGCCAAGAAAGCATAAGGAGAACTCTTTTTGCCTTCAATCCATTCTCTCTCCCACGCTTCCATGACTCTTTTGCTGATAGCCTTATGGTAGTGCAGTCAGTGAAGCTGATTTGTTTACCTGCACTCAGAATGATTAGGTTGTTGCTGTCAGTAAAGAAGGGGCAAATGCTATGTCCAGTTTGTTGATTACAGGGTTTTTCCCTATCTGATGGGAAAAGGCATGAATTATTATTTCTTTTATATATGAGAAATATATATATGTATTTTTTTATATATATATATAAAAATAAAAGAAATAAGCAGTTCTTGTTCTTGCCAGTTACAAGATTGTATTCCTCATGGTCATTTAATGACTCAGGACCCACATTTAGCCTGCTGAATACCCACAGCATGTAGTACTAGATTTGGGTACTGTTTGCAGTTTTAGTCTAGTGGTTAAACCCTTTTCTACAATTGCTTAATGTATTTCATCTCCAAGTGAATGTTAGCTAAACGGAATTTTAGAAAAAATATCTGCTGTTTTAATGAAGTTATGTAAATGTTAGGTTAGCTCTGAGCACTTGCCGTTGCTTTTTCGTTGATAAGGATTAGGCAATCACTGTGTTTATATTTTCCATGTTAAGAAAGAGCCTTATTATCAGAACATTTATCATGTTCTGGTTTTTGCAGAAAGAAAAGTCTGCTTTCTTAGCTCATCTTTTGATGTTGTAGTAGGGATATGATTGTAAAGTTAAAAGAAAGCTGTCTGTCCATAGTGATTAGTGTCAGCTTGAATTTGCCATGTGCCATTTTGAAGTCAGAAATATTTAACTGGATAGGGATTTTGTTTTACTTCAAAATTAAAGGAGTTCTGAGTTGTTCTGATCTCATCCTGAATTACTAAAGAATTTAAAATATAATAAACCAAAACATATAAAGGAAAAATACAACAATGAGTATTTTAAATATGCTTGTGTGTACATATATATATATATACTTCTCTTCTTCCCCGTCCCTCTACCTACCCCCCCAGTTATTTTGAACATAATCAGATACTTTTTTAGTAAGTGAACTCCATTTCAACCAGTGTTAAGCTGCAAATATAGATAAAAAGGACTATTATATAAAACTAGTACCTATTATACCAACTGAGGCTGAGACATGAGCATATAGTTCTATTATACCTGCCTTCATCTTTAACCATCTCTCTATTTAGAAAGCATGCTTTAAATAACCCTAGGTAAGAAATATTAATTAGTTTATAATAATGTACAGTTGGATTTTAAGGCAGCAATATCAAGTAACAAGCAATTCTATGATGTATACAGAAAACAGTGCATAACCTTTGGAATACTGTGAGAAATACCCAAATGAGAGCTCTTAGTAATAATGAAATTGCTGGTATTGCTGTAAAAACTCGCTACTTAGTTGAGTCATATATATAACCAGATAAAATGGGATATTTACATTTTATTATTGTCCTGGGTTCAGCTGGGATAGAGTTAATTTTTACAGGAACCTCGGAGGTGGGGGGGCATAGGCTGGGCAGCCGACCTGAACTAGCCAAGGAGCTATTCCATACCATGTGACATCATGCTCAGTATGTAAATGGCGAGCGGGCTGGAGGGAGGGCTCTCGACTTTCGGTGGGGGAAGTGGCGGAGCGTCGGGTTCCGGGTGGTGAGCAGTTGCACTGTGCATCACTTTTTTTTTTTTTTATATTCTTTCATTAGTACCGTTGTTGTTGTTGTAACTTCTTTTTTTGTGTGTGTGTGTTGTCCCAGTAAACTGCCCTTATCTCAACCCTCGAGGTTCCAGGTTTTTTTCTTTTCTCTCCTCCGTCTCCTCCCCATCCCACCGGAGTGGGGCGGGAGGAGTGAGCGAGCGGCTGCGTGGTCCTTTGTTACCGGCTGGGCTGAAACCACGACAGTTATACACACAAAATTACATTAACCTCTTATCTTCCTGAAGAAAGGACTTGTCTCTCTTCGCAGCATAACCAGATTACACTGAGTGTGGTTTACCTATGATTAAACCCTGAAACTGATACAGTAATAAGCAACAGCCTCTGGAAATGTCAAATTCTAGAGCTTATGCAACCAGATTTAGACTAGAAAAAGTATTTTGGCTACAAGGTCTTCTAAAAAGTGTAAAGAAGTTCAGAGAAGACTTTGGAGATGAGGAGATGGTGGTGCTGTTGCATTTTCCTTCAAAAGTTGTCAGGATCCCTTAGCACAAGCTAATATAATCCCAAAGCAATTAATTTCCATCAGTTCAGATCTCACTTAACAGCCAGTAATGACCTGAATGCATTAGTCCATTGAATGAGTCTGTTTGAAGCATTTTTTTATCAATTTAGGAGCAGATGTAAAATAGAAGGTTCAGTGACTAGAGGTGCTTCACGCTGAAATGCATGAACTGAGACACCATGTGGGGGAAGTTTAACAACATTGAGTCAAGTTACAGGGCTAGTCAGCTACTGGAGGTGGCAACTGATCTGCTAAAATGGCATTTGTGTCTCCAAAGAGGTGAGACAGTCTATAATTTGGTGGGAGAAATGTCAAAACTAACTCCTGAATATCTTGGAGTTAGATAAACTTCAGAAGGAGGAAACTGAGTCTCAATGGATAGCGTGAATCACTCCAAAAAATGAAATGGTATAAATACTTCAGTGGGAAAGGCTTGTATCTGATAAGGGAGCTACCTCTGATATGTATATATTTGGAAATTTAAAAAGCAGGAGAGGATTTCCCCCCCAAATGGTAATACATCAATTAATCTAGTAAAAGCAGCTAGCTAATGAACCAACAAGTACCTTCAAATCCTCCACAAGTCTGAAGAATTTGAAGCATTCAGTACCTTGCCAGATCAGGCTCCAGCTTTTTAAAGTAAATCAGCACTTTATTTATAACAGCTAGAATTATTTATAACAGCTAGACCTGTATTGGGTAGCAAGCACATTTTCTGCACACAGATATGACTACAGAGTAGGCAAATTGCCGATATTCTGCACAGCTTTGGCAATATCACCTATGGTGACAAGTGCTATAAATTCTTATCCTCAGAATAAATCTTTTTAAGATTTGACACAGTTTAACACAGCCATCATGTTCTGGGAGAAGGGTTTGTGTGCAATGCGTCACAAGTTCAGAAGGCCTATACTGCTGCTTCTAGATTTGTGAGCAAGTAGTTGGCTACCCATGAGCTTGACAGTATTTTTTCAATTTCAGTGAATACAAATTGGCTGGGAATAACTTGCAGCTGGTACAGCTCTATTTTTAAATAGATTTATTAAAAGAAATTGAAATTAGCCTTTCTGCTTCCCCTCAAATTTCCATCTGTTACAATTAATATTAACATGATTTCTAACTTGTCCTTTTAGCTAATTATATTTTTAGAAAGACTCCATAAAAGGTTAGTATGAAGAACATATATTTTGCATTCTTATCAGTCTGCTTGCAGAAAATGTGATCCTCCATTGTAACATGCAGGTCAAAAGGAATTTTATTTAATACGTTCCAACTAATACACAGCACATGAAGCACCCTCAAGCATGTAGGTGTTTTTGAGATACTGTTCAAGCCTTCATCACCATCGCACAGTGGATTCCATGCTGACACTCATGGGGAGGCTGGAAGAATTCAAAGGCAGCTGAAATACAGCGCTCAGAATTAAGTAGAAAACATTTGCCTACCCTTCATCAATAATACATGTCTTCATCATCTACGTGTGCTATAAATGTATAACAATCATTGGAAATATGGAGCAGCTTTTCAAAGATATTGTTGCTCTCTGTTCCTAATGCTCTAGTGGGTATTAAAGGTCCTCCCTAAATTAGTTCATGGCCTTTGTTAATTTTTCTTATTTGGAAAATTCTGGCCTTAAGTCTATAAGGAATTTTATCTAGAGGCTTCTAGTGAATTGTAGTAGTAGATTTGTAGATTAAATTACTCTGACAAAATTGTCAACCCAGAACTGATCCAAAGAAGCAGTTGACTATATAATTGGCTGTATTGGGTCAATTTTTATGAGAACGTTATACTGAATAGCTTTTAAAGTGCTCTTTAATGCAAAAGATACCTTGTATATACTATACTAATTTTAAGGACATGAAGATGAGTGTAGGACTTCAATTAAAATGGGCTTTTGGATGCTGAATAAACCAGTATTTCCTGCATTTGCAAATAGCATTCTTCAGAATAAAATGTAATGAAAATTGAGCCTGATCGTGCAATATTTTCCCATTTGAGTCTTGTCAACATGAATTTTACTGTTTATTTTTAGGAAAGGACTTGTAGGACATGTGCTATGTTTTTTATTCACACTGTGGCCTAACTCACAGATCTCAGTACTAATGCAGCATTTAAAAAACCCACAACAGGTATTGTATGTTTTGTACAGATGAATCTGTGGCGACACACATAAAGCAACATCCATTTAGCACTCAGTTGCACAATTTCAGACTTACTCTCAGGGCCAATTTTATAGAGAACACTGCTGATGCTCAATACGCTATCAGCAATAATTCTCTAAAATATACACAATACCTAAAAAAGAGTACTGGCAGTTATCTTTTTACTTTTTTCTAGAGTCTGCAAAACCTCCAAAAACTTTCTCTATTTATTCTGCAATCTTTTCCTTCTATTGAATAATATTCGGTTAATGTCTAATCTCAAGAATGATAGTAGAATATGGAGGTAGTAATAACTAAGCTGTGTGGATACCTTGTCATTGCCGCTGCTGCATGGGCAGTAAAAAAAGAACATGGACCAGGGCGAGAGTGCTCACTATTGAGGCCAGAGGTTCTGAGCCATGTGGTGTTTGCATCTGTAAATCAAAATACATGGAAGAAACCAGCTGTTCCTGTTTAATAGTTTGGGTGTAGTTAGAAAATTAAATTTGTAAGCTCTCAACTGTCCTCTTTGCTGCTGCTCAACTACTACATTCTGCTGTGTATTGAAGCAATTCTAATAAGTACCTTAGCTATTGCTGAGTAAATAAATGAGTAAACACAATTACTGCAATAATGAGCTGGGAACACAGTTTCTGGTTTGAAAATATTTTAATAAAGGAGAAATTCATTAGCACTCACTTAATGACTCTTTTCCTTTGCCTGTGATGAAAATACCATAAGAAGAGGGGGAGAAAGGGAAGCAGAGGCATTCTTTTTAGTTGGTGGGAATTTCCTAAACAAAGACACCAGTAAAGTTAATCTGCATAAGATAATTTTGCTGACATTTACTTAATGGTACATTTAAAAATATTTTTTTTATTTAAATCTTTAAAATTAGCTTCTTCATTGAGTATTTGTAGTTTTATATAGTTTATATGATCTTTCTGGCACAAAATTGCCATATTGGCCCTGGTTCAGAAATTTATGTATGTACTGCTTAACTTTAAATATATACCTAAGTGATAATTAAATCAATGCTAATTAAGAGTAATGTGAGAATCTCAATTAAGTTGTTTTCCAAATAGAAGAATGAGAGGTATAAAAGTAAAGACAATTTGGAGAGTATCATAAGCAACATTTGTAAAGAAAAAGATGCTGTCCCTACAATGAGCTGAAGTCCAACTGTCTTTTTCAGATAGTGAATGAATTGAGTTGACCCAAATTGGTCCTGTCTCTGTTTTATATAACCAAGATCTGCCAGTTTCTGTTGGAGAAATAAACATAACCTGTCTTTATGCAGGTGTGCAAGACTAAAAAAGTTTAAAGTAAAAACTGTCAAGGGCATAGTCGTCTTGTAACATCATCAGATAATAGAAGCATATCCCATGGAAGCAGTTGCTGGTTCAGAAAATGAAGGGAGTTGTTTGTGTGCTGGAAAGGCTTTTCTGCAGATGTTAGTTTAATACAAGAGTCTTGGGTGCTGTCAAGGGATTGGGCTAGACTGCTGTAAATTCCTGCAGCTACCTAAACTTCACACCTTTCGAGAATGCCCTGGGAATAAAGGAATTAGAGATCTCAGAAACTTCAGGGCAAGGATGATGCCTTCTTCTGTTTTGTCCTAGAGACAATTTCTTTTAAAGTGGGTTTACTGTTCAGTCTGCTTACTTATTAGAAAGAAACACAGTGTAAACCCTTCATTACTCTGTCCCTCCTGTGCTTTTACACTCTGGAAATTCACACGTCCAATTCTTCCACAGTCCCCATTTATAAATCCACATTCCAAGGGGTTTAGTGAAATATTCTAGTTTCTTCCTGCTGACCACCACTTTTTTTGTAAGGAGTTTTAAAAGAATAATTATGTTTCATTACAGTTAGAAGTGGAATTATTCTTTATGGATTTGGGCAAGTGCAGTACTAGTTTCTCTGGAGGTTTTGATGGTGAATGCAGTGTGCTCTCTGAAGAGGCCTGACAAAGTATTTATATTACAGTCCATTGTCTCTGCCTCACAGGATAATAGTAAGGAGACATGACTGCAGCCTTGCCTCTGTCATGCCAAAACTTACTTATACGGCACTCTTCAGGAAGCCAGTTCTCCTGGTATGCTACATATACAACCCACACAACCAAAATTTAGCATACCATAGTACTTCCTATCAAGTTTCCCATTTCCCAGTGCCTGACACAGAGTCTGGTTTCATAATAATTATCTCAGAAAGAAATAGCAACCTTTAAGATCTTCATAAAATGCAACTGTTTCTGTCAGTAGCTAAGTCCTTACAGTGAATAACTGTCAATGACTGTAAGCTTGCTTTCTGTAGCCAAGTAGTCAGCAAATACATTTTCATGTCAGTGAAGATGGAATTTTAAATGAAAATTGTATGAGAATTTGTTTAATCTAGGGTTTGTTTCCAACTTTTTGATGTGGCTATTGTCTCCATTAAGAATTCTTTACTCATGTATCATTCACTCATCTCGGTAACGCAAGTTTTTCTGCAAGTCATTTTGAAGTTGGATTGGCAAATGGGTTCCTGAAGTTCCTCTGTAAGTTTCACTCTCTCTGAATAATATTGTCCCTCTCAATCATGTCTTATTTTAATGGTGTCATCTGTGTGAGTCTCTAAAGTACCATTGCTCCACACAAGCAATAGTGTCATCAGTATTTTTTCCCTGGAGAAAAGACACGGGCAAGAACAGAAGGAATTCAAAGTGTCAGGAGAGAACGTTTTGCCAATGGGCACACCATATCATGAGGGGGAGGCAAAAGCACAGCTACAACACAGGCAGGCCGAAGTGCATGTCCGCAGATCTCTTGTGCGGGAGGAGTGCAATGGCTTGCACTGACATGGGGAGGGAAAGAATTGATGTTCATAACATTAGCACTTCTCAGGTATTGTCAAATGTGTGCTTTCTTATGCAAATGACAGCTTCTTGAAAACTATGCAGCACTGCTCTGTTCACATATCCACTATTCCAGGCTTCTCAGTGTTGACACAACTTTTCCCCACATGTTTGACAAACACAACAAGTATCAAGTTCACATCCATTTTGAAACCATATAAAGGTTATTTAAAAACAAAACAAAACCTTTAAGTGTTCTGTCAATGCAAAAGTCAAACACTTGAAGCATTGATTCACTCCCTATGAATAAACTAGTACATGTAAAGCAATCCCTAAGAGGCAGAACTCACTGTGCTACATTCAGAAGTGTTATGTGAGGAAAAGAAGCAGAGAGGCCTGAAAATACAGGTATTTATGGATGAAAAAGTCTCATTTCTTTCTAAAACCAGCAAACTTCTCTTTCCTGTGTGACAATAAAAAGTCTGTTAGAGTTTGAAATCAGAGTTCTGAATTGTGCTCTTGTGTTTAATCCCACACTTTTGGTAAGGTAGCAGCTTTCAGAGCTTGGTTGTACCGATTCTTCCTCATTCTACTCCTCTTATTAAGAGACTCATCCTTACTGCATTTAATTTGCATTACATTTTGGCCTATTGTTACAATCTTTCCAATATTTTTTACTCGGGTTATTGCTTGTTACAACAGATTTCTCACCAGCAGCTATGCAGGTGTCTCATAGGAAATTACGTAAGACCGTGGTAGCTGGAAACTTAACTCAGACCAGTAACTTATAAAGTAGTTCTGGAGTTGATGGAAATTAAAAGTGACTTATGGAACAGACTGTACTATGTCATGTCTCTGTGTGCAGTAATGGAGTGTGTAGTTTCTTTGGTAGCAAATCAGAAGACAGAACAGTCTCTCCAGTAAGCATAATCCATATTCACCAGTATGCTTACTTCCATTTCCCTCTTCAGCATAGATACAAATAGCTTCGTAAGAAACAATCATCGACATGCAAAATACTCTGAGTTTTCTAATATTTCACTAATCATGAGAGACCGAACTTTACAAGGCAGCATTTGGGCTTTGGATGACTAAACCATTTGCTTATGTCTTCTTCTGAGACTAATGAATCAGTAGGCTTTTGTCTCCATATAACCTATAATGAATACATAATATTGATGAAGTAAGTTAAGGTAGTATTACAAAGAGGCTGGAGAACTGAGTTGGAACTGCCTGGACGTTACGTGCAGGGAAAGCTTAAACTGCATACCAAATTGAGGGAAAAATCTAATTCTCCCAAAATTGAAAAGAAAAATTTCCAATGACTTCACGGGAAACTGATTCATGTCAGAAATTAGATATTCAAAGTTGTTTAAAGTAGTTCATGTAAGCATGTTGTCAATTCACGGCACTGCTTCTGCTTAGGGAAACTATGCAATGTATCTCCACATACCAGGGTTTGGTCTCTACTTTTTTGCGACAACACTTACTGTGAGTGCTCAGTCCCAAACCTCAGTGTCAACAAGGCCTTTGTGTACTATTTCAGTAGAGTTCAGATTATGTCTTTATCTGCTCCAAAGTTTTGAATTGGTCAAGCGTAATTTCCTAAGATAGTCTTTGTGCTATTAATAAAATCCCCATGTGCTGATGTGTTAATTGCACTTGTGTGCAAATATAATCTATAAAAAGCTGTAAAATCTTGAACAAGTGCTTGCACATCATCAGTTTTCATTATTCACTGAATAAATAAAAGATGAGATAATTAAAACATGTTAGTAATGTTCAACAAATAAAAATAATGTTTACTGAGACAATCTAAAATAAATAATATTAATGAGCATTCTCGTACCATCATATTAGTACAAATATGATCATTAACTTAACCTTTTAATACTTTTTATTATGTTGTTGTTAAACATCCAATAATGTGTTTTTAATGAACTCTTATTTACTGAACATGAAATAGCTGAGTTAATAAATTTAATTAGCCATGCAAAAATGTTAATTCAAAAAAAAAAAAACCCAAAGGAAAATTACATCTGGCTGGAATACTGCTGCTCCTGCAGCTCTGTATCGGAAAGGTTGCCAGGACCCACTCACACAAAGGGGGTCACAGATACTCAGAGTGACAGCATTGCTGGAGCCCACCTGTGGCAAGGGACCCTAAATGGTCCAGGGTCCCAGCACCTGAGACTCAGTATGGCTCTCGGGGTCTCTGCAACAAGCAGGATCCTGGAGAGCCCCAGTGACTTCATGCTCCCTGCATATCTTGGAAGCGCTTTAAAAGGTTTATCAAACTAGAGCCTTGAACATTGTTGCTAGGTTTGTCTTTAAAGGAAGAAGTCTCAAATGTTGACCTTAAGATCAACCATTTATAAAACAGCACTCTTTCTTAAGAAAATGTTTTTTAAAAATTTGTGAGAATATAAAACCTGGTTCATAGTCCCATAGGATTTATTCCACTAGATTGTCCAAACCTTTTGTGTAAATTATTAGAAGACACAACGTTGGCACAATTTCTACATGGTATTCACCACAAAACATAAATTATTCTTTTTTTAAATTAGGATAATTGGATTAGGCAGCTGGCTATGTGAGTGCAATGCTAACCATGTGCTAATGTATTTTTTCTGAGGCTGTTGCCTGACTAAGACACTATATCATTTGATTTATCAGGGAAATTTTAATGCTATAGACTGTGGGAAAAATTTCTTCTTGTTTGACAAATGCCAGTAGACTCATGCAACTTTCTCCTGTGTTGTCTGCCTGCACATAGATATGATTTTTTTTTCTTCTTTTCCCCTATCCTAAGAAAATTGAAGCGTTGGAAAGAATGATTTCTCCATGAGGAAATCTTCACATAGTAAAGTCTCTACTGGACGGATTGAAAGTTTATTAATATTAATGGAGAGATTTCAGGAGTTTAGGTCAGGATATAGGTAGGCCATTCTGGTGAAATACAAAAAAAGAACAAACAATCAAACTTTTTAAAGACAGACAAATCCTGATTATACTGAATTATATATTCTGTACAACAGTTTAGAAAATTCTGCAAGGTGGAATCCGCTGTTTTCACTGATTTCACATGGATGGTATCCATGTTTTCACATTCACTGACCTCAGATTACTTTTACCACTTTTACCACGCTTTTTTTTAGTCTTCACATAAGATATAAACATCTTAATTCAATTCACTGACTTCCAGATGGCAACAGTGACTCAGTTTAGAGAATGGTCTTACTGAGGATAACCATATTACTGCTCAAAGAAATTTAATGTCATTCAAATGTGTCATATGATATCTGAAAAATGGAGTGTTGTAGCCTACAAATTCATGTAAGAAAGTGAGTTTCTGTACATTTTCTTTAACTGTCCTCTTTGAAAAGCCTTCATTCCATTTACACTATCAAAAATCAATGGCATGTTTTCTGGCTTTTTTAATTTATTTTTTTTAAATTAAGAATTTTAAATATGATATTTAATCCTTGGAATATGTACATTTTTAGCTGCAAGCACTGCTGTCTTCATTTTGACTAACTTTTATCTTTTGACAACAGTAGCAATTCTGTAGAGGGGGGAAATAATTTGAATGCTTCATGATTTCAACTACTGAACATGATCATATATGCCTAAATGTTTCCAGTTTTGAAAATAAAATTTTACTACTCTGTCAGGATAATGTTCAGTTTAAAATTTGAACTTTAAAAAAATGATAAACAATTTTTTTTTTATAGGACTATATCTTTTTATTCCTTAGAGTGATTGTAGACCTGAAGCCAAACTTACATTAATTTATTCTAGTAGTCTGATTTTCAGTTAAAAACCTGAGATTTAGAAGATAGAATGTGATTATGCTATGTTATATGCAAGAATATAATTCTGTACTGACTTTTACCCTATATTTTTAAAATGGAAAACATAAAAGACATTTATAGTCTAAGGTAGACTCTGACTGTTGAGTGCTCAACTTATATAAATCTTTTTACAGGTCACATAGGTGATTGTTGAATAAAGAGCAGTCTGAGAAACATTTTGGCAATTTGAAAATTTTACCATAATTGTGGGTGTAAAAGGAGGGAAAATCAAGCCAGTCAGTATAATAAACTGAAAATAAAGTTGCTAATTATTACTGATATCAGAAAAATTGGGTCCTTTCATAACATGAGGAGAATGAAACTATTTGTGTTCCACATCCTATTCATGAGTACAGGCCCAAATGTACCTGGGATGTGAGTGGCAGGAGGTACGTATCACTAGTCTATGGGCATTTCAGTCTGTGGAACAGTTCATAGGGAGCACAGAAAAGATTAGAATATATTAGATTAGCTTCTGTGAAGCTGAGTAGTTACTTGGTAATTTATAAAGGTTATGTTCTCTTTCTTTCATTTGGCTTGCTGAATTTCTGCACTCAGGAGAACATAAAAGGGTTTGCTTTGGTTTTTGTCATTTCTGAATCTGTATGGAAGAAAAAGAGACATTGTTTAGCCATCATTGTTAAGGCATGCCATACTAACTTTGAATAATATGAATCACATTAAAGTCGATTTTAAAGATGGACCTGAAACAGAGCAAAATAAATTAATTTAAGTATTATAGGTCCTGTTGCTCTGAGGAAAGAATGGTATGAC
Organism: Harpia harpyja; assembly: GCF_026419915.1. Taxonomy (NCBI): domain Eukaryota; kingdom Metazoa; phylum Chordata; class Aves; order Accipitriformes; family Accipitridae; genus Harpia; species Harpia harpyja. The sequence goes on along the minus strand of NC_068949.1, from coordinate 17,172,292 downwards.
CTATCCTCTAAAGAAAAAATAAAAGACTCTCTTACTGTTGATTTTACTTTAATCTTTTTTTTTTGTACCCTTGATTAGGGGTGAATTTTTAGAGTTGTCTGCACACTTCATGTGCATAACATTTAATTTCTAAAAGATGGTGTGTAGTATACTCATGCAGCTAACATAACTTGGCTACTAACGTTAATCATCAGCACACTTAAAAATGAGGATAATGCAAATGTGCATACAAGTAAATTCACATTATGTGGGACTTGTATAACATTTATAATTAGGATTCGTTTTAAAAGTGCATGAAAATGCCAGGAGGAAATTTAAAGTGACATATATTACTATTATGCAAATCCAGACTTACTAAACTTCTTATTCTCATACTAAAATCTGCTATCTAAATAATTGCTTCACAACTGGAAATTATCACCAGCAGCCAAATTCTCTTCTCCCTTCTAACCTTTCCCTTGATCGTGTTTATTCAGTAATCCAACAGCATTCAGCAGTGTTGATAAACATGCTTAGTGTTCATTTGGTCAAGCTTCAGTAAACTGAGCCTCTGGAATTAGCAATCATTGGTTACAAGGATGCAGTACATAGTGTAGTATATTAAGCTACTCTGCCAGAACCTTAGCTAAAAGAGCACAGAACATTTCAAAGCTCAGTTGACATTTGTTGCTTTTTTCTTGGCAATGTCACTAGCTTTTACATCTGTTCATAAATCATTTTTAACCTAAGTTAGTATTGAGCTTTCTTGTCTTGCAGGAGTAACCAGGGGTGCTGCCCAGCAGAGGGAACACAAACAGATACTCAGACTTAATAATTAGGACAGGTAATGGTGACTTCACTTCCTCAGCAAGTGAGAGAAAATCATCAGGATCTGACAATGAAAATAGATTCTTTCAAAAGATAATTATAGATGGAGTAAGATAAGTAGAGAATAAACTTCCAAAACAAGTTTTAAAAATATCAGACATACACAAACTAAGCAGGATTTCTACTTCATCTACCATATCGATTTGTGCGCTGGCAGAGTGAGAAGCTTCTCCTCACTTTCACGTGCTCTGCTTTTATAAGAAAAATTACAGATATGAGGCCTTCTTTACTACTTTGAGTTTAGAGATTGTCTGGCTAGACAACTGGCCAGCCAAGGCCAAGCAACCTCTGCCTAACTGTGGCTGGAATCAGAGTTTTCCTTTTTCTGCTTATAAAAAGACTGATCCACCATGTTATGTACAAGTCCATAGCATTTACCCAGAGCAATTGCTCCAAAGTAAAACTTCCTGTATCAGCCACTGGAACTTAGCTACCGTGGCACTCTTGTGGCGTCAGTAGTTGTAAGAATGATAATCCCATTAAAATTTGACCATGTTGAGGGGAAAAATCTCCACCACTGCTCCAACTATTGTGTTTCATATGAAAAGCAGGGGAAAACGAAGAGATGCTCTAATAACAAACACTATTTACTCAGAAATTAATATTTAAGACTTTAAAATATGTAATGGGGATTTAATTCCTAACACATGGGTCTATTACAGGTTTTTATAGTGAGGTCTTGGAGTTTAACATTTAATCTTTTCTTCAAAAGCAATCAAGAGCTGAATTCATTTGATATGGAGCTTGGTTTCAATTTGCTTCACTCTCTTGCTGGCATTTACACAGTTTTCATCTGAACACATGCAAGATTGAACAGTAACAACATATTTTTACAAGCTACCATTGGGCATTCCATTGAAACAAGCATTTGTGGCAAAGTAATTAAAGAGCAAATTTTGCCACGTGTATTCTCCAAACAGCTGTAGGCAAATATTCCCAATAATGAACTGCTTAAATTTTATTAGTTAGATGAAGTGGCAACAGCAAGAGTGATTTCAAGACATATTTACAAAACATGAGATCATATTTCCAGATGACTGGCCTGGTACTGATCCCACTGATACCAATGTAGGTGTTGCATCACTGCTGTTCCGTCTCACACATCTCCAGCTGCTATGAGTTCCCCATGCCCACTTTTGTAACTATATCACTAAGAACAAGAATTTCACAACTGAACTATGATTACATATGTAAAAAGGTGCAATTAAATGGGGAAAATATGCCAGCAAGTGCAGGAGATTGGGATCCAATCTCATGCTGTTTTGAAAACTTTTCATCCTCTGTCTAATAAAGACAGAAATTTTGCCACCATTTAAACATTAAAAAAAAGAAAATATGAAATAATTTATCAGAGCAGTGTAGGTTAATTCTACAACTGAGACAAACCCTTTGTACCTGGTTATGATCTACACTCATGGTCTCTGAATATAGCTCTGATGATATGCATGCTGTAGTTGCTGTAACTGTAGGAGCTTAGCACATCTGCTATATGAATCTGGAATGAAAAAATGTAGCCTTGTCATTCCCAGAAAATACTAGCGCTTACTTCTACTATCTCTATGTGGAAAAATGCTACAGACCTGAATTAAACTCACATAATGCTAGCTAAATGTAAAAAGCCTATGAAGCCAGTCTACATCAGACATTTATGTTTTGTCTATAGAGATAGAGAGGGAGAGATAACTCATCCTATTACATCTTGATGCTCAAGATTTTTTGGCTGTATAACTGTTCTAGGTAGTCTTTTCCTTTTAATTGCAGTGGGACCCCAGCTCTTAGACAAGCCGCTTGAAATGTTGATGGCTATGGTTAGATGGGCTGACTGCTGGCCTTTCTGTCTATATAGAGCCATGGATTTGGGATTTTCAAGAGTAATATGTCAGTCAGTCTTTGTAAAATATGGCCCAACTTGCATTTTTAAACAGTAGATATGTTAGAGGGAAGACGCTTGTAACAGTTAAGTCAAGCCTATTTTTAGAGGAACAACATACAGCATACATTGGTTAGTAGATTCTTCTTCCTGCACGCAGAAGGCAATTTCTTAATTGCTTAAAAGAACATTAAAAAATATTTTTGCTCTCTACTTAACTTCTTGTTGCATGTTGGAACTCCACCAGGAGAAGTGTCCTAAAACACAAGCCACATCCTTTGCCTGTGTCACCCCTCCCGCTAATGGTAACAATATATGCAAAGAGAAAAACATGACAAAAAGGAAGGTCAAAGCTGTCTGTTTGGGAGTTCTGAAGAAAAGTACATGCTAACCAAAAGAAAAAAATGAACAAGCTGCAGCTCAATGTTTCTTCTCAGTTGCAGCAAAACTTACCCTCCTTTCCAAACAGTATAAATAGTATTCACTGACAGAAGGTAACTTCAGAAGCTAAGAACTCCAAGACAGTTGATTCCTTAATGGCACCAAATGGAGCTTCGGTACAAGTTGGTCTGCCAGTTCAGAAGTGTCATGATGCAAACCTCTTATTTTCTTACAAGAAATAAAGGATGAATCACTGACTTCTGTTCGGAATCTGATTTTAAAATATTAACACAGTGTATAACTTCAATAGAAACTCAAGTGTTTTTCTACATTTTAGCATTTAATTTTACTCTGTATGGTTTATAATCAAATGCAATTGCTGAGATAATTTAACTTTTAACCTGACTTCCTAAATAATCACTTATACTCTGTGTGTGTGTGCATGTGTGTGTATGTATCTGCCTGTCATTCTTTCTTCCAGTAATTTTTAAAGCTGCTATCCAATTTTAGCTAATTGGATAGAAAGGTACAAGTCTGAGATAAATTTAGCTCCTGCAAGATTTAGAAGAATATCTAGCTGGAAGAAAGTGGAGGGAGAGGAGAGGGACAGATCTTTGTGGAAGTTCACCCCTGAGTCCACAAAGGGTATGAGGCATCTTACAGAACTGTGTTTAATACTGAGCTGGCCAGAGTACCAGTAATAACATTTACCCAGAAAGTAAGACGTACTAATAATTCATTATGAAGGGTAGGGACAGATCAGTCTGTATTCATAGGATCTCCTCAACTTGTAAGAGTATAAATACAATTCTGCTTCATATCAATGGATGGGAGAGTTCCTTCAAATTTCCATGGTAAATACGCACAGCAGACTATATATGTATAGCATTTCTTATTTCAAGAAGGAAATTCCCAGAAAGAAAATCAACTCAGCTAACTGAGAAATCATAATTGAGACATTTTATTTCTATTAACAAAGTTATATGCTGAGTATATTACTATTAATAAAACATTAATGATAGAAGAGTAGGGAAGTTGTCTGTTGAGTTGAAGGAAAGGAAGAGTCAGACACAAGGTGATGTGACCTCTTTGAGCTGGAGACTAATTTTAAAGAAAGGACTGCCTTATAATCATCTTCCAGAAGTATGTCAGCAGTTGGGCACTTGCAAATTTGAGGCACCTAAGAACCACATGACACTTTTTAGCATGCATGTACATAAAGGAGGCAGATGCTAACAGAGATGTATGCAGAAGGCAGAAGCCTTGTATTTCGAAAGGCATGAAGATTAAAGGTAGACTATTAGCATGAAAATGGAGCAAATAAAACTGTGAGAAACTATTCTTTAGCAGAGAAAAGAGCGTGCTTAGAAATATGGTAATGAGGTCTGGAAGAGGGTGACAGTGTTTTGTAGCTGATGATAATGCACGATGTAACAGATCATTATTTCACAACTCAGTGCAACTGTAAGCATGTTACTTGTCTAATGAATGTAAAATTATTTGTATTTAATTTTGTAGCCAGTAAAATTTGCATAAACTATGTTAGCTTTGGTAGGGGTTTATGCTACACACCCATTATGGTAAACTACTTCTTGTCCTTTTAATATATAAACACATTATTCATATTAAAAATTCATTTCAAAAAATGTACTAAGTTACTTAACTTGTATTTTCTTTCTTCATTGAAAGCAACCATTGGAGATTAAGGAAAATACCAGTTTTATGAACAAATGTATGAGTTCAAGACAAAATGAGTCAAATGTACCTTGGAAGATAACATTGCTTAATAGTCAATAGCCTTACATAAAAACATAGTATTTTATGATACACATTTGTCACTGTGCACTCACAAAACTTTGTAACTTCCCTTTTTAAGATCCACAAAATAATGACAGTATATAAAATAGTGAGGAGAGAAGCAGTAGTCTGAGCAAGTGAGATCTGTAATTAGTCCCTGTAGCAGGTGTGTTCCCTTCATTTCCTGAAAAGCTGGTGGTTTTAGCTACATTAGGATGTCTTTGTGTTATTTGAATTCAAGAATGTTAAATCTCTTTCCAGCGTTTCAGGAGTGAATCTGGGAAAGACGCCATATCTGGAATTCTAAATGGGGCTGCTGATCTTGACCAATGCAGTCTTCCTAACTGAGGCATCCAAAGACAACACTAAGGAGCTCTGAAGCTTCTCTCAGTAATGCTGACCGCTAAAATTCGATAAGCATAAAATATTTGAATTACGGGTTGGAAAAGTGCCATGAACTTTGAATGATGCTCATTCCTGAGCATCCTGCCTAGTCTTGAGAAAGTCTGGGAAAAGAAAAAACCAATGTGGCTTACCATATGTCTTCAAAAATCTGTAGAACTCTGTGAGGTTGTCCCAGAGCTGTTTCAACGGCTGCCTAGATGGAGTCCTAAGCACTAGGAAAACCCCAGAGACTTCACATCATCGCTGAATATAATTTCTCCTCATAGTTTCTATATCAGTATCACAAAGAACCATGAAGAAGCCATCAGACACTTCTAAAAAGTACCAGTGGGGAAAATTGCTAAAAAATATGTAATTATTATTAAAGCTTTAATAATTAGGTACATGCATAAAAAGATAAAATTTTATTTCCCGGCTCTGCATTTCTTTCTTCATCTATTTTTCTTTAAACATACAATCCGATTTTCATAAAGACCGATCAATTATGATATCGCTTAATAACTCTGCTGGGTATTTTGCAGGCACACAGGCAATAAGCTTAGAGTTTCAAATATCAGTTAAATTAACATCTTTATCAGCTAAACAATTATTCCTATGAGCTGATGCTTCTATACCAGTTAAAAGTTTTCATTAATAAAAGTTAAAATTAACAAAAACATTGAGAAAATCTTGTCAGACTATGTTGCTGCCTAAAGAGACAAGGTTTTATAATTACTTAGGAAGAAACTTTATTTCTCAGAATCTAAAAGCCAGATTTTATATAAATATTTTCTTATGAATACATTTAGAATTTTATTAACTTGTTGGTCTGGAGAGGAGTTGTCAAGCCTTGAACCTAAGGAATTATCCTTTTCTCTCCCTGTAACCACATAATAGTATAATGGCATAAGAGCTGGCTAAATTGAAGTTCGGTTGTATAACAACATATCAGGGAAAAAGGATCTAATAGAATGATATTAGCAAATCTGTAAATATATTGTGACAACTATAGCCTCAAGGATACATTTCTGCCACATTAACTCATTTCAGATTTCATTCACTCTGTGGAGAGCCTGCAACTTGTTCTCTGAAAGGAATATCCTAAAGCTATGATATATCAGTCTGGATATCTCACCTTTCTCTTCATGAGTTAAACAAGGATAAGCAATGAAAATAAACTATCTGAAATATGGAAGGAACATTTGTAAAAGTAACCTGGTTTCTGACTCTATCTCTCTGGATCTCTTTCTCTCTCTCCCTTATTATTTTGCCTTGGAAAATTACTGAAACATCATTTAATAATAATAAATCTATTTAAATAATTGGATGTCAAATACTTGCCTGAAAAAGTTACTTCTCTAAGAGAATTTATATTATGTGCCAGGAAAACAAAACCACTATCCTCTAGCACTATATCATTATTGTTGTTACAGCTCTGCTGTTAAATTTGTGGTGTGATAGTATCTAGTTCAGAAAAATAAACAGAAAAAGGAAAACAATGAGCTGGATTTTGAGTGGTATAACTCAATGGAATTTGATTAAAACCAATTTAACATCACAGGTGATCTGACCCATAACAGGTCTGGAAATCATGCCTCCATCTTTACTTTGGAAAGGAAGATTAGTAGTGGGAATTGACAACAAGGGCTTCTGACAAATATTGACTTTTTCTAATGGTAATTACTGCAGAGACTGTTTGAAAGCATCTGAACATGAAATGCTGCCAGGAGTTGATAATATAGCTTTTCTTTAGTAGCTGTAAGTAACTGTGTCCAGTGTGGACCTGCACTACCAGCACTGACTTTTAAATGAGAGGTGGTGCAAAGAACAGGGCAAAGCAGATAACTCTGAAAGTTGTAGGACACCAATATTGTAATTTATTCCCACTGAAAAACAATTTTCTGAGACTAAACCCTGCAAATCCTGGCTTCTGTTTATGCAGATGTATACTGAATTGAAAAATTATTTCACTTCCAATGAAATACTGCAGAATGGCTTTATTGCTGGAGAAAAATCCTGAACAAAGCTGCAGTTAACAAAGAGTAATTCATACCATCGAATTACAGGGGGCTTGCCTTTTACATGTGTACACAACAATCACTTATAAGGTCACTTACAGTCCAATACTTATTAAGCAATGGATCTGGAATGCCCTATTTCCCTCATGGTGTAGGAGTCGGTCAGAAAATCAGCATTGTCTCAACATCGTCATCAGGAACATGAACAGTACGTTATCTGACAACAGCCTGTTTGGAGCGCAGTGGCCGATCCCAAGAACGGAACGCGCGGTACAAGGCTCCGTTAGAGATAACCGCATAGCTACTGTCAAAAAGGATGGATTGCAACTGTTACCATAACATCGATGAAGAAATCATGAACTTTAGACGAACTTTGCTTCATTATAATACCAAAACACACCTCCTGGTCAAAGGCTACCTGCCTCCAAGACTTACCACGCCTCAGACACTGACCCTGCGCCTGCGTGATAGCCTCGCTCGAGAAGGGCGGAGACTCCTGAGGCAGAGGTGGAGCAAGGTGTGTTACTAAGCATAAAAGATGACTTCTGAACAACGGAAGTTTGAAGCTTCCCCACCAAGGACCACGACGATCGACGACGCAGCATTAGCTGGACCCGGGACTGTTAGGACGTCTTGAGATCAGCGGTGGTAGCTATAACTTCTCTTTCTCCTCTCTCTAAACTTAACTTTACTTTTCTCCTTTCTTTCAACCATCTCTAACTATCGCGTGCCTCTTCACAGGCAATACAATAAAGTTTTACTGTGTGATTATTGCTATCCCCTTTGGTGTTGGTCACCTTAATTTTGCACTTTCGAGATCGTAGCAAATGAACCATCATGAGTTCACCGAGTGGACCGTGACACATGGACTTGCAGTATCTTATCTGTATAAGTGTCTTTCACTAGGCGGCTTCATTTGCAGTTCTTCAGGTCCAGCTTCTGTGGCTTAAATGGATCTGTGACATTTGACAACTTATGTAGGTTCAGTACCTGAAAAATTAAAAATACATCACAGTAAAAGAACAAGTAGCCACTTGACTATCTTCTGGCTTTATAGAGCAGTTCAGGGGAAGGAGGGATATCAGTATGGCAGTTCTTTTGCACCTTAAAATAGGAGGGTTTTTTAATGATACGTTTCATAACATTGATCTTCTGTGACTGACCAATAAACCCCTAAAATGGAAGAAGGCTCAGAGGAGATGGGGAGGGCGACATGCCCCTGAGGCTCAGGGACTAATGCAGGGTGTGACTGAGCACAGGTGCTGCAAAGGACCTGACATTACCTCCGCACAAAGAGGGCCAGGGCTGGCCTTTCTTTCAGATAAGCAGCTATCAACAGCTGAGGGGATCAACTGGTGCTGTAAATGTTTCTCCTTGAGCTCATTAAAAGAGTGCAAGTATCTCCCTGAGTTAGCCAGGCCAGCACTGTGGGAGTGAATAGGTGGCTCAGCCCAACAAAACCTATAAAATGTGAACAACTACCAAAAGTATTTCAAAGAGAACAGTGGGCTTGAGCTGACTTCAACCCACCTACTCCTTCCCAGCGTAGTGATGGTCAGTGTAGTCCTGAGCCTGGCAATGGTAATCACATTGGTACTATGATTAAACTATTTATTCCAATTGCTAGATATATATTTTGTTAAGTGTACCTTACATTTGTATTGTATTATGCAATATATGTTGTATTGCTCTGCTAAATCAGAAATCCTATATAATATCTACTAGCTTTAAGTAACTAAATTTGGTATTAAATGTAACACCTTCCATGCATGGAATAGCTAGAAGAACCTGATAAGAAAGTCTTGGAATCTGACACCTTCACATAACAAGTATCAGTTTATTAATAGCTGACAGGTCTGGGGAACCATGTGAATTGATCTGTATCGGATGCCAGTGAGAACAGAGGATTCATGTAGCATCTCTGTACATTGATGCGCTTTTCAAGTAACAGACCATTTTTTGCAAAGTTTTTAGATAATATTCTTCTGAGTCGCTGACTAAAAATTCCCTTACCTAAATGAACTAATAAAACAAGCCTGGCGTCAAAGGTTGCAATTATTGCTTTGGTGAATGAAGAGGAAAGTGAAGTAGATTTAACATTTTAAAATGTACTTTATAGTTATGCACTAAACTTTCCAAGTGTTAAATGGAGGGTTAAATTCAGTATTAGAGTTCAAAAATATGAAATTTTATCAAATTATTCCTTCCATCTAATGAATCAAATAAATCCAGTTTTATTTGATTTCTGAACTATTTTAAGCTTTATATGGGTTTTGATGCATTAGGATATTAGTTAGTTAGAAGGATGGCGCTATCATTCTGTTTCTATATCTTACATAAATTATGATATTTTAATGGTGACCACTGTTGCAATAACTTTACTATTCTGAACTTATATTGGAATTCTTATATATGAACTCTGCTTAAATATGTGCAAAGATTATTAACTCCAAGCAAAGAAAGAGAAAGCTCCAGAGGCAAATACATTAAGCTGGCATACTCAATACCATTTATTTGATAGAATTAGCAACAAAACACAGGTTATACTCATACATCTAACCATGAAATACATAATGTAAACCACTGTTTACTATATAGTGTGGCAGTATTGTCTCATTCTGTTATTATTGCTTTTTCTAAAACTGAAATTAATTGCAATTATGACACTCTAACGTTGCTATTGCTGCTCTTTTCCAAGTCAGAAAATCACATGTCATCATTGCCTGGACAAAGAAACATAGTCTTCTTGTTGCATTGCATTTTGCAGAACCAGTGTCATTCTAAAAAGTCAGTGTTGATGACTTTTTAAAATAAGTTGCAGTCTGCATCTATGCTCATAACACGTCTTGGAGAGACTCTCCCAAATTCAGAACTGTATGGTTTACTTCCAGACCCTGTCATCTAAACTTATTAAAACAAAATTAGGACTTATACATATGCACCATTTCTTATTCATTGTGGCTTATATTGGGACTTTGTTTATAAATGCAAATACATATAAAGTGCAGCTTACTGTTTTACTGTTCCCAAGAACAGTTTGGCAGTTACTGCCTATTACGAGTTTCTCGCTAGCACCAGAATGTAAGCTTACCGACATTGTCGCCCTCCACAAATGTCCCTTCTCATGTCCTGGTATATAGGATACTTCAGGTATAAAAGCTGAGCTATTTCCATTGCTCATCTGATTTATCTTTACCTCTTCTGTATGTGGCTGTGTCACTGTTAAAAACTTCTTTCCTTATGTTATACTGTTGCGATACAAGTACCATGTGCAAGGGAATAAGGTACCTGTGTCCCCTTACCAGCAAGGATTGTTGCCTATTTCTGCAGGGACAGAACGAAGAATGAACTACAGATTTAAATCTTTTTGCCATACATTCATTTATCTAGATCCTTTTTCAGTTAGCTGTTAAAATGTGGTAGATTTGGCAACTCTTTTTTTTTTTTTTTTCTTGTGCATATACTGCAGTGTTGATTCATTTGCTCATTCTTCAAAAAAGGGTTATGTTTGAATAAGTTTGTGTCTAGGTATAACTTTGAACCTGTTTCTTATGAGTATTACTTCTCTAGCCTGTACTTGAACTGTGTGATTGGTCTAAATCTGTTTATTTTCTCTGACTGGATGATTAATATTTCACAAGTTACTATTGCTTCTGCCAGAATCATGTTCTGTTTTGTACTGTCTTTTCATTTAATCTGTTTAACTGGCTAGAATTCAAATCTCATAGGATGGATAGCATTGGAAAGCCTTGTAGGCATCAGGACTCCTTTAACTCTAGCAAGTGTTATTTATTACTGGGTTTGGAAAAGCTTTCATAAAACACAGTAGGCATGAGACATCTCATATTAATGTCCATATATTATTTAAAATAATTCCATAATTCAACCTGTGTGTATTTGTATACATATATGCCAAATATTCAAGAGTAGTGATCTGTTTTATAACTTAGTCTTTGAGTATCAAAGAGAAGACACTTTATAGTGGATTGCTCTTGTATCTTGTGAATATCAGGCAGCTGATTTTCAGGCTGTTGGTATCCCAAGAAAAGGTAGATTCCGAAAACCAAGTCTCTTTTGAAAATCTGGGTTTGGCCAGCTAAAAGCACTAGAAATGATTGTGATAGCCACACTGTGAAAAGAAACCATTTAAGGGTGCTTAATTCTCTAACCCACATGCAATATTTAGAAAGCAGAAAATTTTCTCTGTTATGTGATCATCCCTATAGCAATCGGAGCTCTCTAAAGATGTTTATGAACAAAAAGAAACAAGAGTCATCTGTTCAGTGGAACTTCAAATTATTTACTATGCATGCTGGTAAAGCAATAAAAATCAATTGGACATGTAGGGCGGTTGGTAGAGGCAAAAAACTGAAACAAGAGGGCAAGAAGCATTCTTTAGCATTCCCTTGATAAGCTAAGAGCTATTCCCATATCATCCCAGGAACATTTCCTCACCATGAGTATAAGCAATCTCATTTTCTTTGTGTCTACATGGGTAGCAACGAATGCAGAAGCAGCAGAAACAGTTAAGACCAGCCCTTGCTGGAAGTTGTCTTTTAGTTCAGATGAAAACAAGTTGTCTTCCATTGTGGTGAAGAATCAGAGGGAAAAACCTCTTAGAAGTACATCAATGGTTGTACTTCTGTCCTTTCCAGATGTACACAGGGGGATAGATGGCACCATGTTGCTTTCCACCTGGGACATACAGCATTAGCCTTTACATTCAAAAACAGAAGCAGTGATTATAGTGAACTCTTCTATCCCTTTCTTCTGTCTTTTTATAAGTAGAATTGAAGGTAAAAGGGCATTCTGTCAGAGGAATGTGTACTCTATCTCTAAATATATATATATATATATATATATATAAAAAGACAGAAATAGAAAATAATTTACAACTTAAACCAAGTAGGAAAACAGCCATGCTTGGTGTTAAAACTTTAACATTTCTAACAGACTAGAAACTCAGTATTTAAATTTAGCATTTTAACATCTATGTAGCTTATAAATCATTTTTTTAATGCAATATATTTTCTGCAGACCACTACAGTTAGTCTTTGCTTGATATTACCTTGTAAATTATTGAGGTATTTTCATACAATGCATCACCTTTATTCATTATTAAGAAGGCAAGCCACAGAACTCCCATATTTTCACTTGGGTGCTATTAATAACAAGATGAGAGCTAACCAAGGCAGGACAAGAATAAGGATTATAGAGAGAAAACATTTCAATTAAATTTTCTTCTTCACTGGAGAAAAAAGGATAAACATTTAATTCTAGCTAACAAAAAAATACCTGAATGAATTAATCAAAGCTGACTGTAGCTTTAATTGAACTATTGATTATTTTGTTAGTTTTAGCTAGCATTTTAAAAAATACATAATTGCTAGTGTACTAGCAATAGGATTGTTAATGATTCTGTTTCCTGTATATGAAATGTAGAATTTTTTTTTTCTGAAACAGAAAAGATGGGAAAATCCTTAATTTCAAATAGAGAATTTAATGTACATTGGATTGCACACGTTTGCAGAACTTTTATTTATTTATTCATACTTATTTACTTACTTATGTTATATTCCATGTATCCTTGTCATCTACCTTGGAAGATAAATGTTTGCTTATCACGTGGTAATTGACAGCATGTGCTTGAAAGACAATACATGAAATTGTGTACCCTAACACTAGGGGGAAATCTGGAGAAAGAGCAATGCCATTTTAAATAGTTGAGCTTCATGTGAAACAAGTAAAACTTTCCACAGACATTTTGGAACACTTGTGGCACTCTCTTGTTTTCACCCTGAGCTCTAATTCTGTACAGCAAATTGAATTTTAAGCTCTAAGTAGTGTCCTCACTGCCATTTTAGATGCTCTAGATGCTGCTGATGAATAATGCGTTCTCTTACTCACACCATTCTCTAGGGATGCTATGACACTTAATACTTTGCTTCAATTCTGTAATGCTTTATAGTTGAACACAGATAAAATCAGTACAAGTCATATATGCAATTCATTATTACATCTTAAACTTTTTAATATAAATCCCTGTGTATTGATCAGTATCCTTTGATATTATATAATTAGCCATAAATATCCTAGTGTCCATGTTTGCTTGCTGAGTGTAACTACCTTTTGAAAAATGTATCTGTCTGTGAGATCCCCACGGGAATATGGTGTTGTAAACCTTACAAACCTTACCTTTTTATATACTTTCACCCTTTTGTTTAATGAGGCAGTCAGAGTTCTGCACCAACATTAAAAGTGGAATACCTATTTTCAAGGGTTGGTTGGTTTTTTTTTTTTTTAGAAATCGTTTTTTGCTTTTCAACTTGTCCATGTTCATAATCTTTTTTGCTTGCTTTGTCATGAACATTCATGCAATAATTTTTTAATACAAATGTAATCTTTCATGTGTGGATAAGAACACTTCCCATGTAAGTACTAGGATTCAGTATTCACTTAAGGAGTGAACATCACTTTACCCAACCAAGCAGCAGAAGCAATATAATGGAGTTTAGTTGTCTGAACATGAGGAACCGGAGCAATAAGTTTCTGAAAACATAATGGAAGCTGAATCTTGAAAAAAAGCTAAGGCTGAAATATAGCTTAATATTTCATTTATCATAATGAAGAAATCTATAAAAGTCCAAATCTGAATGTGAAATTATTTCAGAAAGAAAAAGGGAAACATTAATTAGATTGTCTTTTCTATCCATGTCTGCTGAGAAAAAACAGTCAGTGGTGGATTTCTTCTCAAACTTGTCTATTTCCTGCCTCAGGTATGGTGATAACTCTAGTATTAATCTAAAATATTTTCTTAAGCAATTCAAATTGTGCACTTACTGTAAAAACTTTTTTAGGTGGGTTAACACAGAATTCCTTACTTGAGTGAAACTAGGACATGACTTTGGCTGAAAGGTAAATTGAGACTGTTGCATGATGGGGAGTCTCAGATAAGCTTTTTCATGCTTGCTTATGTAACACGTTGACCTTGGGATAATTTTCTGCCAGCCACAGAGAGATTTTTGACTTGACAGTTTTTAAATAGGAAGCTTTGCATGAAATTACTGAGGTTCATTGAATGCCCATTTGCTTTAATTTATATTGCCGATATAATAACAAGCATTTTAGATACTTCATATCTTTAGTAATTACATCCCTTCTTTTGAGCATTTGGTGTTAGGAAACTCTGGGTTGCTTTTCAGCTAAACTGAAACTACCTAACTAAAGTCTATTGAAGTTATCAAACAGGTACAACAGAGGCTTATCCTACCAGCAGGACACATTTTGCTTATGTAGCAAGGACTGATACAAAAGATAAGAGCAAATATTATGAGATCCTTGTGTCCTATGTGTCCTTGATGAGTTTTGCAATTTGCTAAGCACCACTTGGTGCAACTTCTCTTATTTTTCATCTCCGCTTATGAAAAAAAAATCCATTAATTTTTATTAGAAAGCAAACGAGATTCTGAGGTTAAGAATGTGACACAGGGTATCAAGAGGGTTCAAAACAGAAAAAAAGATTGTTTCTGTTTCATTTAACTAATGACAAGATTTGAAACTAGTCTATGAAATAAGTAAAATATTCTCCGAGACAAATTTTGGGTTCTGAATGGTTTTCATGGTTGAGATTTACTTCCTTTATTTTTATATTCCACTTTATCTGTGTTTGCTTTGAAAAGCAGTTCCACAAAACAAGAAAATATTTTAAAGTTTTGTGCCTTTTTTGGAAGAAAAGAGAAGGTAAAGAAAGGAAAATGCCCTTTTTTTTTTCTTAACTTTTAGATAGGTCCTTTGAAATCAACACTTCAATCACTTCCATATTTTTTCTTGAACTACCATTAGGTTTTTATGCTTGGTATTACCTATTAATACGTTTAATTGGGTCTGAATTTATACCACTCTGGTGGGTTGACCCCGGCTGGAAGCCGGGTGCCCACCAAAGCCGCTCTACCACTCCCCCCCTCAGCTGGACAGGGGAGAGAAAATATAACAAAAAGCTTGTGGGTCGAGATAAGGACAGGGAGCGATCACTCAACCAATTACCGTCACAGGCAAAACAGACTTGACTTGGGGAAAATCAGTTTAATTTATTACCAATCCAATCAGAGTACGATAATGAGAAATAAAAACAAATTTTAAAACACCTTCCCCCCACCCTTCCCTTCTTCCTGGGCACAGCTTCACTCCTAATTTTCTCTACCTCCTCCCCCCAAGTAGCGCAGGGGGACAGGGAATGGTGGTTACAGTCAGTTCATCACGCATTGCTGCTCCTTCCTCCTCAGGGGGAGGACTCCTCATGCTCTTCCCCTGCTCCAGCGTGGGGTCCCTCCCATGGGAGACAGTCCTCCAGGAACCTCTCCAATGTGGGTCCTTCCCACGGGCTGCTGTTCTTCATGAACTGCTCCAGCGTGGGTCCCTTCCACAGGCTGCAGTCCTTCAGGCACAGACTGCTCCAGCGTGGGTCCCCTGTGGGGTCACAAGTCCTGCCAGAAAACCTGCTCCAGCATGGGCTCCTCTCTCTATGGGGCCACAGGTCCTGCCAGGAGCCTGTTCTAGCACGGGCTTCCCACGGGGTCACAGCCTCCTTCGGGCATCCACCTGCTCCGGCATGGGGTCCTCCACGGGCTGCAGGTGGATATCTGCTCCACCGTGGACCTCCCTGGGCTGCAGGGGGACAGCCTGCCTCACCGTGGTCTTCCCCACGGGCTGCAGGGGAATCTCTGCTCCGGCACCCGGAGCACCTCCTCCCCCTCCTTCTTCACTGACCTGGGGGTCTGCAGGGTTGTTTCTCTCATGTCTTCTCACTTCTCTCTTTGGCTGCTGTCTCTGTTGTGCAGGGTGTTCCCCCCCCCTTAAATCTGTTATCCCAGAGGCACTACCACTGTCGCTGATGGGCTCAGCCTTGGCCAGTGGCAGGTCCATCTTGGAGCCGGCTGGCATTGGGTCTGTCAGACATGGGGGAAGCTTCTAGCAGCTTCTCACAGAAGCCACCCCTGTAGCCCCCCTGGCTACCAAAACCTTGCCATGCAAACCCAATACAACCACCTTCAGTTTATTTAGATTTTAGTCCTTGGTTCTATGCTGGAGAATCCTAAGGCTAGAAGGACTTAACCACTTGGGGAAAATGTGTGGATGCAGAACCCAGAAAACTCTATTTGTAGACCATTAGATGAAATTATTCTGAACTCCTTTATCAGTTTTATTGACATCAGTGAAGATTATTTTTTAAATGATAAAACCCTAAATCAGATCAGTTGGAGTGACTGTGCAAATATTCATAGCATAGTAGAAGGATATCCATTCATCCTTGTCAGGATACTGAGAATCACATAATTCTGTAAATAAATAAAGACAAACTAGTATGAATAAAACTCACCATATTACCATATAATCCCTTAACATTTCTGCTGGATCTGCTGTGGGGTATCATTGATGATCAGCACAACAGAACTCGAATATCTTATTTTTAAGTTTCAGCTTGGAAAAAGTGGTGTTCTCTATTAAAGTTGACAACGAAGCCTACGACAGCCCAGTAATGGAAGAATATGAATTATCAAATAAGAACACAGCAATGATGATAAAAGACCAAAATACTCTTAGAAATATGATTTGTATTTATTCAGAATTGGAGGAAGTTCTGCTGAGTGACTAAAACTCTTGGCTACTTCTCCATTAAATTATATAAGTAATAACTGTAAACATATAATCAGCTCTTTATAATGTCATAGAAGTAAAGAACAAAGAGCTGCTAAACAAAATAAGAAAAAATAGTGATGAGCACTCTCAAAACTGAAAGAATATGTGATATGCACAAATTAAGGCGACTTATTTTGAGCATGATCAATAATGAATGTCAGGAATTGCTCAATGTTTCCACCTAGATCTCATCCTATTCACCATGTCCAAAAGCCAACTTCCTCTCAGCTGCTATTACAAGGACAAATTCGCTGTTCGTGTTTTTTCCTGGACTTCACAACACACTGTCTGAATGCAAAAGCTATTGGATTGCCTGAGAAAAATTGTGAAATGGATTAGTTATTTCAGGGGATACAATAACAAATAATTTATTTTGGCAAAAAAGTCCAAAATACCCCATGAGGGATTTAAGAAATTAGTTTTCCTAGGCTATTTCAGAGGCACTTTAAATATTGGTTAATTTGGTAGGCAGATTTCATCCTGTCAAGGGTATCTCCTTGCTATGCCACAAGTTGCCAGTCAAACTGCTTTGACATTTAGTACTTCAAAGCACAGTTCCATGTCGGACTGGAGGTGACTTTACTGCAGGGAGACAAGCAGCTAAAACCAAACTGATGAAACTACAAAAATGTTTATTGATAAATTAGTTCTGCAGGTACTTCACTTCCGTTTCTCCCGTATTTCCATCTCAGCCACACTTACTGACAGTAGGAAGAGGGAGATGGCTTCTCTTGGGAGGTGATACAAGGATGGCAGGTTTGTTTTCCTTGCAGAAACTCATTTGCTGTATTGGCAGAGTCTCATTAAAGATAGGTACATTAGTTAAGATTCAGACACAAGTTTTAGATAGCCATATGTATACCACTAAAACATTCACTGCTGTTGATTGTCCAAAACAGGAGCTTTTACACCACTTTCTACAGAATGTACTCATCTCTAGACTAATGTATTGGTGTTGTATAACCTCTCTAATAGGGATGTGACTATGTATGGGGAGTGTAGATGCTATATCTATGGGTTATGCTCAGATTATGTCTGCTGAGGAACTTGATTTTAGCTTTGCTGGCCACATTTCTCTTTCTTCTTGATCAAAGAGTCATTAAAGGACATCTTGAAAGGCAAGTTTTTAGACTTTAGGTATCAACCATTGCTCATAAACTGCACATTTAAACTGAAGACTGTCTGTATAATGCTGGCAATGTTTTTTAGTCGGTTTGTACTGTGTGTAATGGCTTGCACAGATGTCAGTAACAAGACTGAACCTTCTGCTGCCTGTCTGTGAGTTGTTTCCCCTCACTCTCTGGGCAGCAGTGCCAGGGAGCACAGAAGGACCAAGAACAGGTATGCTCAGAAGCTCAGGACTGAATCTGTGAATTAGTATTTTTATGGAGGTTTGAAAGGGGCACCAAAAAGGCAGCAAAGTGTGAATCTTTCCATGAACCATGTCTGACAGGACTCCTTAAAAGCAAAATATAGTTTAATCTTAGTAGCTCCATGAGGCCAATATAATATAAAAATGAAAGTCTGGCTTTTGTTTTCTTCTTCCTGGCATGGGTACAATCAAGTTTTGATACAAAGAAAAAATGTTGCTTTTTTTAAAAGAAAGACAAGAAAAACTTGTGGAGGGGAGGGTTCCTCTTCAAGTCAGCAGATCTAACACAGAACAAGCGTTGCTTGTAGATCTGTTGAGGCAGAAAATGTCATTTACATAGCCATTTTTCAAAGTAGAACCATGCTGTCAGAAGTAGTAGAATTTTAAATTTCAAATCCATGATTCATCCAGTCATTCTATTTTTCCAATCTGTTCAATGCACTGCAACCCTCCACCTCTCATGGAAAGTCCTTTGCTTACACACACATTTGGAATGGTTTTCCTTTCTTTTTCTTCCTTCATTCCTTGTGGCACCAAATCACTTCATCTCCTGGGATCTCACTGAAACCTTCCTGCTTGCTGTTAACCTATCCACTCCTTTCACTGTCCCTGTGGCATAGCAACATCTGCCTGCATCTGCAGTGCTTCCAAGTTCTAGCTTCCTTTTCTTATGTTTATTCTTTCTTCACATATTACCTGTGTCTTTCTGAATGTATCCAGCCTTCTGTTTCCTCCCCCCCCCCTTTAAAATACTTTAGAATGCTTTGCTTACACTGTATTATATAGTAATACTTGGTCTGTTATAGGACCCTTTCCTTTCTCAGTCTTCAGAGATAGCCACTTACCTGATACAAAATTTTCTTATCTAAATGCAAGGGAAAACATCCATCAGTATGCCTTCATTTTACTATTTACAGCAGCCAATAGAGGCTGCTACAGAATAGAGCGGTTGTGGAGGAGCGGTCTATAGTTTTGTCTGGTGTGGAGACTTCTTAGTATTCCATTTTCATCAGCAAGTTAAATCCAAGATGATTATTTTCCAACAATGAGACAGCGTGTAGTTTGGTGCTGTAACAAAGAATTCTGGAGTCTGAAAATGAAGCAGTAAAAGGCGTTTTTGTAGTGTTTCACTCAGTCAAAAATGTGATTGCTTGCTTATTAAACTAACATGTATTTGAGCCATTAGAGCAGATCTTAGTATTTCCATTAATTCAAGTAGTCTTTGTAGCGATTTTTTAAAAATTTCTAATGATTTGCATTATAACATTCCAGTATATCCAGACCAGGGAACTCAGTATTTGTTAAGAGTCAGGACTGAAAAAAAAACCCACAAATGCTATTAATAGAGACCAGCTGGCACTAAGAATACAAATTGAGATCCCTGTTAGAAATCCAGGCCTAAATCTAAGGAACCGCTTTCTATGCAGGCAGCCTGTGAAAATAAACTGGCTTGGTAGAACACCAACCCTGAGAAGATTAATGCCCAAGCTTTTTCTGTTTAATTTAATCTGAGCTTTCTAGAGCAGCCCAAAGGACTCCGATATACAATTCCCAGTGAAAGCGAACACCTGACTTCCTTAAGCCTCGATGAAAATCTTAGCATAAGGCTATTTAAAGGCTGGTCTCTGACTGTCCTCAGTTTGTGTAGATATGAGCCACGCATTTTTCCTCACTACCTACTCCTATACTCACTGCCTCTAGATTGTGTTGTGAACAAGAAACGGAAATTGGCAAACTCTGATCATAGCTACCTCATGGAACAACACCTAGATTAAATAAAGATACAGTTTACATGGCATGTGAATATCTGATTTTCAATTTTCCATTTTAGAGGGGGATTTAGAAGACACTACATGTGCTTTTGCTTCATTTCAGTGGATTATTTGTCATGAAAATTGTCACACTGACAACTTTTGGATAAATTTTCTCTACGTCCATCCCAGACTGCAGGGATGCCTTTTAAAGGAGAGCAGCTGTCAGAAAGGATGACAATTAGTGCCTGTTGATGGAGTGGGGTTTGTTGTTGACATCCATTTAAGAGAAAGTCCCATCATCTCATCTGCCATCAGGCCATAAGCAGCCATTAGATTTCTTTTGATACCTGCTACCCTGAAGTGCATTTCAGTTGACAACTGCAATGTTGGACTGATCCTTTATTGTTGTATAGGAGCCTGAGACAAGTCAATGGGGACTGGAGAAGGCCCCAGGATGCTAATAGATAGTAAGCACCTCTATAATTGAATTGCCTTTTAGTCTCCTTTGGATTAAGTTATTGTTTTTATATTTTGTGATAACACATACCACTGCTATTCTTAAAGGGTAGAACAAAACAGAAATCCTTTAAGCCATTATATCTTTATATCATTTAAGCCTGAGGACAGATGCATTATTCATGTAGGTCTCTAAGGGTAGCAATTAATGTTTAAATGTATATCTCTTTAGGAGGGGTTATATGAAAAATATTGTAGGGTCAAGTAGCTTCAAAATCCAGGATCGCTTATGGAAAGATTAGGACTTGTTGGTATAATGACTACAAAAAATAGATGGGGCTGCTTGTTTTAATGAGGTGGGGAATAACATGTTTGCATGACTGAGTCCTTTACGTATCTTTCTTCATGGAAAGAGAAAAAAAAAAAATGCTTGACAGGCCCCCTGATCAGTGCCAGATTAGTTTAATGAAGCACAGTATCACTAATCCCTTTTCTAAACTTCCATTCATTGCCTTAATGCCCTTACCGTTAGGTATGTTGGGTTATGCAAAAACATAGACAATATGGAAAAGGAAATGTTAAGGTACTCAAAAAGCTGCATGAAGCTAATCAGTGATCAGCTTTTAGTAGCTCCAGAGGTGCAAGGTTGCAATAGCTGATTAGTGTTAATACATGCACTGCATGCATTTACGACTTTCCAGTTTTTAACTTTAGGAGAGTGCATGCACTTTTGAAAAGTTTAGAGATGCAAGTGAAGCTTCTCTCATAATTACAATAGGATTCATGAGATGGAAAATTACTTCATCAGAAATTTCATATTCTCTGCATTTTTATAGTAATATGACATCTTCATAAATCTTGTCTAATTTTGCACCCATTCTCTTATTGTTTGAAATCGAGAATGCAGTGAGGATATTGATATGTTTAAAACTCCAGAGAGCTCTGTATCTTGCAGAATTTAACCCTGTTGCACCACAGATCTCTTCTTTTGAACTATAGAGAAGTGCACTGCGATAATGAAACATTTTTCATCCATATGTGTGTTCTGTTATGTGTGTGTCTTGTGCATGTCAGAATCTTTATGACTTGATTTGTCTTTATGAATACTTTCATATTGATGCTGTGGAGAAAAATATAAGAAGAAATCTCCTTTTCCAAATCTAGTTGAAAATAGTTTTGGTCAAATACTCTGATGCTGAACGTCACCACATCTTTATTAATTGAATGCTTCTATACATATTTACACCAAGTGAAGATCTGATGTTATGCATTAAATTTGAAGATTAAAGAAACAACAACATAAGTTATTAAAAACAGTTGCTAACATGCAATGCATATATACTCCAGCATGTCATTTTCCTTCTCAGTTAAATTTTCATTGAAAAAATATTTTGATATGAAGATGCCAGATAAAATATTGTAAAATTATTATTATACTAATTAGTAGTAGTATTAGAGATGTTGATGCTATGGAAATGTTTTCACTTTTTGGAAATGCATGCTGGGAAAATTCAGGTTCAAGAGATTGGCTTGACATAACTGAACTGCGTTGTAGGTGTGTTGGTATTCACAAACCACTCAATTATAAGGGTTTTGGTGACATGTGCTGCTCAGAAATAAAAATTAAAGACATGATATTTTTAATGAGATTAAATGTGCAGCCTATGACTATTTTGGGTGAGCAGTGAAGAATAAGGTTACTACAGTACTTGCCATAGTAAATATATCTAGTAAAACGATAAAATATTAATCATCTCTGTTGTAAGTGAAATGAAAGTAATTAAAGTAGCTAATAAGAATTTAACTCTGAAGTATTAACCAATACATTTACATTATATGCTAGAAAACACATATATAAAAACAAAGTATTTGGACACTATTTGATCTGTTTAATAATGAATACAACAGTACCTAACAGCCCCAGTGAGTACTTGGGCCTTATTTAACCATGCAGTCTACATAAGAAGTCATACTTCCTGATCTCTAACCAGTATCATCTTATTGATCGCAAATGATAACTGAATACATTGGCTTCTGTGCCAAGTAGACAAAAATCTGTATTTTACACAGTAATGTGATTTCTCTTAGGCTCTAACCAGATGGCAAGGGAGATGCCTGGTGGGTCTGCAGCTCAGGAACCTGTCTGCAACATGCTGTGGCTTTCCCCCCAGCCCACAACCCCACAATAAACAAGGCACTCATTTCAAGAAGGAATTGCCACTGTGGTTCCTGCGGTTCAGACACAGCTTAAATGACTTCATTTGTTCCACTTTGGAAATCTTTGCATTAGCATAATCCTGCTTCCAGCTTTGTTTTTTCCTCTCAGATAACAAAAGAAAAGTAAAAGAAATCTTGTGGGGCACAAGAGCATTGAAGTAAATGTAAGACTAACCTGAAGCTAACACAACAGGAGTAGCCTAACATCATTCATGTACTTATTACAATTTCTTGCTGAAAGCTTCCAACCAAAATCAATTACATCCCAAATTATTTTAGCACATCCTCTTGCCTTCAGCACGGGATACTGAATTTTGTTTTGTTAGACTTGTTCATCACATTTCAGGCACTTAATTTTCTCAGGAAAAAAATGTCAAAATGTGTTAACAATGTAAGGGCTTCTTTTTATCCTAGTGCCACTCATGTATTTTCAAGGCTAACATGGCATAGGCCATCAGCAGATCTTAATAATGCCTCTATTCTTCAGATATTTAAAATGCTAAGTGGAGAGCAAGGTTTACGCCTAGCTTCACTTTCTGTGTGAGCTGGCTTGTTCGTACTGTTATCCCACACACTACTTCTGTATGAGGCTGAGTTCAGTCAGGTGAAGGACAGGCTTGCATTGCTCCTGCTTGACAAGTTTTATTTATTTGTACTGGGAATTATAGTGGCCTTAATGAGAAAATTTTATAATGGTACCTATCTGTTTCAGTAGTGACTCTTTGTTGTTGTTTTAGTAAGTAATTGCTGCAAGTCCAAAGCATTCCAAATCAAGTAGTTGGGTAGGCTGAACAGTATTGCAAATGAAAAGATAGTGATCTAGCAAATGTTATGTGGTAGTAATCTACAAGTCATGGGAAGAAGGAGGTCGATACTACCTACTTATACATTATATATTTGCAGAGCCTGCCTTCTGCTTAATTAAGTCCATATTACTTAATTACTATTGAGACATGAAGGAGGTATAGATATGTATCTCCTCTGAGATCCAATTTTGCTAAAACAAAAGGAGCCAGAGGAAGTTGGCAGTAATAGAAATTTATTAGCAAATTTCCAGTTTGGCACCTATTACGTAGACAAAAAATTGTATTCACTAGAGGAAAAGCATCAGCCAAGGGCTCAGAGCATACTTCATAGTGACAGGTATTTAAAATTTGGCAAGCAACGCAGGCTTTGGACTGAGCAAAAGGTCTAGAAATATAAAGAGAAACAGTTTCAATTTATTTACACTACATAAAAAGCTTGAATTTAGCACTTCGCTTTATAACAAGAGTGTTAAAAGCATAAAATCATGTGTGTGATCACTGTCCTCACAATATCAATCTTCACCATCAGAACTGCTCTAGATGGATCTCTTATTAGTGGAAACCAGAATTATACTTGTCTTCCTTATTGAAAGCATCCAAATCTCTTTTCTGATAAGAAAGTATTACTACACAGAAAAGGGCCAATAACAGAAAAAAGCACGTTATAACCACTTATTTTTATTGCTCCTTTATACTTTCATGCACGTTAAGAAAGCTTAGTCATAAGGTGCTTGAAAGACACTTTTGGTAGCCCAGGTACAAGGTCTTGCAGTTGCAGAGATGCTGCTAAGAAAATCTTCCAAAAGAGAAACAAACTATTTTGATGTTGCAAGAAACTGAAGGAGGGGTTAAAATGGAAAATTCAGTGATCAGAAGAGCTGCATCTCCTTGGACATTTCCTCTGACCTTGCTGCTGTATTTCCATACACTGATCACTCTTTCCATCACTCTGATTTGCTGTAGGTAAGCAGAAAACATTTATTTAGTGTGGTGTTTATGTTATTTTTAATTAATTTTCTACTTTCTCTCATCTCAGTATGTTGAGCATTGTTACTAATGCCTCCTATGCTGACTATTTTCTGATTATCCTTCCTAGTATATAGGGAAATGGGATGTTGCAATTCCCTTTTCTTTGCTTATGTAGCAGGCACACACATAGACACCCACACATTTACGCTAAGCTAAATTCTTTAATTTTATACTGAAATCTATTTAAACCGTTCCCAACCTGCAACAAGAACTTAATGGGGGGGGGGGGGAGGGGGCGTGGGGAAGCAAAAACTGAATATGCACTTAATTAAATTTAGAGTAGCAGATTGGAACTCTTCTTTGGACAACTATTTGTAGTCAAATTTTGAGTAATTTTTACACTGATTATTTCTGGAGGTAGACAGCAGAGACTGCATAATGACACCCTCATGATTAGCAAGTGAAGAGACTGAAAACTGTATTTTACTGTTACAGGGTAAATGATTAGAAATTAACCAACATGCTGATCTGTATTTCATTTCAGTAAGTAGTACTTCATCAAGCCACAGTAACATTTTAATTAGAACTCATTGAGGGTACTGTTGTATTAGGAATACAAAAATGAAGATGACTTGGATGTTAAACCATTCATCAAATAGTTTAGTTCAGCCTTCTATCTTGCAAGCAAGGTTTTTGTGTTAGGAAAAACTATTTGGCTGCTGTTCTTTTAGTGAAGTTTAGGTGGTGATTTATTTTGACAGGCATAATATTAATTCAAGAAACTGTCATATAGATTAAAAAAACCCGCCACAAACCCAAACTCTAACCCAAAACTAGTGTCCCCCATAGATGAGCTACTTCAGCTGCAGTTTTTTTCCTATTTAATGATGATAATGACCCAAGGAAGCTAATGAGTTTATTAAAATTTCTCCAAATACAGATAAAGCAAATAATTTTCCTGCAATTTTTATGCTTTCATAACATAAGAATCAGTTCTAGACGGGCAAATAAGTGGTACCATGACAACAGAAATTTGTGATTTTCAAAAAATCCTAATATCAGACTTTCTTCTACTATTACTGAAGGCAAAATAATGCGTATCAAATAAACATTACCCCTTGTCTATAGGTATGTCTGCTCAAGACACTATGTTAAATCCACACCGGGAACAAAAATGCATACTTTGGCTACCATTACTAACACAAATAAAGGGACTGTGAACTGGGAAACTGGGCTCTGAGCTGTGAAACATAGCACACACCTTCCCCTCTGTCTGATGTCTGTCCCACCCTCTGTCCCTTGCGGGGCAGGGCCATAAGATACTGAGTCACTTTTTTACCTAAGAGCACTCTTCCAAGATTCTGAATGAAATAACTGAATGAAGGAATGAGTGAATCAATTAATTATTTCTGAATGAAATAATGCTTTAGTAAGGAAGTAGGGGTTTAGGGTCAGAGGCAAGTCAAAGTGTACAGTTAATACCTTAGACAGCTGGAAAACAGAGACAACCTTCTGTTTGCTCTAGTCCTTCTCAAAGTCTAAAATACCTGCAGATTTCACAGCTGAATAAGAACTGAGAACCTACTGCTCTGTCTAACCTGGCAATTTGTTCCATAAATTATATAAAAGTCAGAAAAATATCCCAGCTCTTTGCCGCAACTGATTTAATTATTCAGTTCTGACTATAATAGAAAGTGTTAACTGTGTCTTATTTAGATAAAAATAACTGTGTAGGAATAGGTCTATAAATATGCAAAGATATGCTCTGTGCAAGGACATCCAATTTTTAAGCAGCCATAGTTCAAACTACTTCAAGTGTCTTTGCTTTTTGAAAACGTTTTAGAAGTTGAGCATGAGGCCAAGAAAAGAATCAAGGGAAGCAGGAGTGAAATTATAATATGTATATTAGAGGTTAAATTCTTATCACAACACACAAATGTGATTTTTAGTAATAATGGGGGCAAAATCACATGCTAAAGGCAATCACTCTTGTTCCTCAGGCAGGTTTTCAAAAGTATTTTGATGCTCATTCATCATCTTTAAGAGAAAATTAGGATGTGGTGGGCATGAAAGCAGGATTAGTTTCACTGTACCCTGTAGCGGCTCCACCTGTTGTTGAGGGTAGCATGGAGTTCTTGTAGCCCTGGCCCATCACCTCTGTGGATCCACTCCATGTACAAGTCTGCAGATCTGGTGGTTTGGTGCCTTGCAGGAGCTTTCAGGTGTCACCCATCTGCTCCAGAAGGTGTTCATCAGTTGCCTCAGTTAAGCGTTCATTTTCCACAGTGTTTTGTTGGGTTTTTTTCTGACTTATGTTCTCTTTAATATCTTTTACTTCATGTTCAGCTCTGGTTTTCCTCTTCTGACTCGGTCAAGTGCAAACCCTGTTGCTCTTCCCCTGCCTCTACCTTATGATGTACCATATGATGTCCTCATTCAGTCTTTTCTGGGTGACTCCTGGATCTTGTCATCCCAACTTCATTTTTCACACAAAATGAGCAAGAGTCTACAGTTTACCAAGTCCTTTGGGGTGTATGCTGTTTCCTGTTCTTTTCACAACACAGCTTGGAATTTTTTTAGCATATGTTTTTAGCATACCTCTCAGAGAAAGTGGTGAAAAACAATAATGATTAAAAACTCTCCAGTTAGTGGTATCTCAAGCAGTTCTGTCTTTTAAGAAATTTCAATGGAGATGTTGTAGACTGGTTGATCAGAATATTTTGGTGTTATGCCACACAAACAATCAGAGACCACAGGTCACATTTGGAAGAGGGTAGGGTAAAATGGGTGTAAAGCAAGCCTTATTAGCATGAAGGACAGTCTTTCCTTTGATTCAAGTAGGTAGATTACTGATAAATATTTCCTTTGAAAATATGTGTATTACACAGATATTTTTCATGCTTGCTTCTCTTGTTTTGAGAATAGAAGAGTTCATCTCTTGTTTATCTAATTTATATATTCTAAACTACATGTGTCTACCAAGTTCTACTTAAAAGGGAAAAAGAGAATACTAGCATTTATGTAGTCATTCAAGATATGCATCCTGGAAAACTGTACACTAACTGTGTTGTCAGCCTCTGTATTTCTCAGTGTTCAAGATTATTGTCTGTTATGCAGTGTCAGTTTGAAAAAAGACAGATTGCTGGGTTGACCAAAAAAATTGGTCCTTGAATTTGTTAATTAATTACTGATTAATTGTTTTGGTATAGTGACTAATTTTAAGTGCTCCTTCTGGTTTGAGGGTACATATACTTTCATACAACACAATTCAAAGTAAGGAAGCTAAAAGAATAATGCCAACCATCAATTGCATGTGTGGGTTGATTTAAGTGTGAAGCAACTGGATCATACATTAGCATGGGATTCTTATGAAATCTTAAGTAATAGGGCAACGATGACCCAGATACAATAACAGAGGGCCCGATCTGAAGTCGGTGCAATCAGCTGAAAAAAACCCAATAAACTTTAATGACCTTCAGATCAAACACACAGTAAACTAAATGTTCTATGCTGAATAAAACATAGTGCTTCCCCTAAATCCCTCTTCCTGTCAGCACTGAAAACCTCTCTCTTTAAGGAACCAAATAGGACCACACTAAATTTCCAAATGCTGAGATTAAGATATAAATTTTGAAGGACTTTTTATGGAGCAGTTCTGCAGTCCATTATTAATAAGAATTGACATTTGAATATGGGAACCCCCTCTAAAGCAGGACATATGATATAAAAGCTGTTTAATAACCAAACTAACTAAATATTAGTGGAAGCAATTAATGTTTATCAAAATATTTCTATTTCTTTTGTACTTGTGAAAACATGCTGGTTTAAACTGTAGATTTTACTTAGGTTTTCTAACTTTGGGAATGCTCAGTAATTTAGTGTTAACGTACACTTAGAGATAAGAAGATTGCTAATTACAGTCAAAAAAGCATGCTAGAGAAGCTCAGCTGTTTCAGGCGAAACACACAGAATAGTAGATCAATCTAACACTAACTTGTATTTCTCTTTCCAATTTTCTTGTCAGTGACTTATCACTTTGTGCTGCAATTTTACGCTTTTTGTCCTGTCAATCACATTCACTGGTGTGAATCCAGACTAAGCCTACAGGCTTCGATGGCATCACTCTGTATTTACAATAGTATATCTGAGATCAAAATCCTGTACTATTTTAACATGCCTTCCTCCCAGTGAAGCCTTTCTTCTCTACCAATGAAATTCCCAGAGTGCACTTTCTCTAGACTGATGCTTATGGTGTATAAATAATTTGGCAGGTGCATTGTATTAATATAAATGATCTGTCACAGTACTGATTTCCTTGCAGCCAAAGTGATGTGTGCAGGAACAGACAAAGTGTTTAACTCTTCCTGCTAGTGCTCTTTTAAGTAGGGCTACTTTTATTTGCAGCTTGTGGGCATTCTGATCCTTTCTTCATGCTTTTTGGATGCATTTTGTTTCTCTTCTAAGCTAAGTGACCTTTTCTGCAGGTTAATATGAAGGCCTCAGGGATTTCATTCTTATCATGTCTTTTTCTTCTCCTTAAGAAACTGCATAGTCACAACAGGTTAAAATGAAGCCTGAAATGAAGAAGAAAATACAAGGTTGTAACAATGAGATATGAAACTTATTTAAACTTGACCTGATGAAACAAATGTACTAACTGCTTTGAATAAAATTGTAAGTGCATAATAATTACTGTATTACAGGAGCCAATAAAATACAGTGTTGCCCTTATACTTACCATAGTAGTAGCTACCCTGTGGACATAGAGGCTGGCCCTACGAGGTAATACAGGCCTTGAGGCCAAATTCATTGTACACCCCTACCTTGAGGGATAGTTTGTGGCATGGTTTCAAAGTTCAGCACTATCCTGGTTATCTAGATGTAAATAGCAGTGACATGCTACAAGTTCCTATACTGTTTAATATCTCTCTAAAAGTCTCTGTACAGGTTTCTTAAGTGCCCCTGCTGATATAACATTATTTGTATGCATCAGAAGATTTTCATCCTCACAATTCTGTCAGTTCTTTCATTGCTGTTTTTCAGAGGGCAGGACTGACACACAAAAAAATCTGTATAACTTGCTCAAGGTCGTACAGAAACCTGTGGCAGAAAATAGAATTGAAATACTCCGACAGTTATGGTTGCATAGATATAAATAATTTAGATCTAGCATATATAAGAGTAAATATTGAAACTGGATAAATTATTCACAGCAAGCATGTTATTCTGAATGTTTAACTCCTCTTCTATGTAGGTAATTTTCAGATTGTTGTAAATATGTTTATTTTTCCAAAATGCTCAAGCAACAGTCTCATGCAAAATATTTGCTGAGATTATTTTCTGTATTCACCATTCAGCAGTTATCGGTAACCTGAATTTTTCTGATGGTATCACTGATTTGATGTTTTTCAGTCTTCTCAGTACTTTCAAGAATATTATGGAATCATTTTTATTTAAGCACAAACATGACCACACATACTTATGAGAATTAAGAACTTTTATCATTTTATTGACATTATTGAAAAAGAAGACTGAATATACTATCACGAAAAAAGAAGGTACCCAATGTCATCATAGCCAAATCATGAATTTTACTCAGTCACAACTGTTTTTTTCTCTAAAATTTGCTGTCTAGTATCCAGAATGCACATATATATTCCAATATTTTGCTATTGCCTGTGACCAAAATATAGTTAATTAAGCATGCTGAAAGGAGAACTTTAGCTACTTTAATATGCATTGCTTCTGTCACAGAATGTTCAAAGAGTGGTGGTGAATCAATTTGAAAACTGCAAGTAGGCTTGTTAATATAAATTAATTTAAAAGCCCAAGGCTGCTTGATATGCACTTTTTCAGACGTTGGCTGAAATCCTGCTTAAAAAGTCCCTGCCAGACTCAGCGACAATTTAAAAAATTATCATATTTCAACAAACTCCTGTTTAACTGTCATGAATGTTTCTGTATTTGCTTGCACATCATTACTGATTATGGAGATACCTGTGTACAAACAGCAGCTCTCCCTTCTATTAGCATGTCCCTGATTCATTCATTGACAAAGCATTCCTGTGCTATAAGATCATATTCATTTTTGTAAAAATGGAGGAAACATAGTGAAAGAAAATTCCCCACTGTTGCTTCTGTTGGCTGGAATCCATCCTCTTGTCCTGCTCTCCAGACAAGAGGAACTGTGGCCTGGGGCTTTAGCTTCCTGGTGAAGAGGATATATGACATATGACAGCTAGCTTTGAATCCCACTTCAGGACTTGAATCCTGCTTCAGGATCACCCCCAAACAGGGGAAAGAGTTTCAAAATCGGAGGAAAGCATGATCACATTTTTAAGCTTTTCCTTAGAACAGAGATATTGGAGACTCTTATACCTCTTTTTTTTTTTTTTTAACTGTTTTTTAAAAGATCTCCAAATTTTCTGTAATTCTGGTGTGTTTTCACATATAAATTTAAACCCACTTCTGAAAGTCACCATTCAACTGCATCTCATTTCATGTGCCATCTCAGCATATGTGTGTCATTTTCAGACCATCACTAAACCTATTATAGAAAAAAAGATTGAGAGGACCTTAAGAGGTTGCTTTTACTCAGAACAGGATTAGAAGAACATGTGGCATCCTTGACAGAAATGTATTAAACCTTTTTGTGTGTGCGGAGACTTCAAACTTTACAAGAGGCAATCTATTCTGAACAGATCTCTGTTCTTACTAAAGGGGGTTTTATATGTCTAACCTGAACTTTTCTTCTTGCAATTGTCCCATCCACATGGGTGTAGAAAAACATTGTATTCCCTTTCAAACAGCCTTTTGCATACTTTGTGCTTCTTACCATTTTTCCCTTTATCTTCTCAATCCCTGCTCTTTTAGCCTTTCTCTACAGGTTTCCTAGACCTCTCACCATTTTCGTTGCCCTACCTTGGGCTTTCTCTCCCTCTGGATTCTTCCTGAAATGCAGCACTTGCCCAGGCACACTGCTATCATGCTGAAGCAAGTCTAGTACCAGGCAGAGCATGACTGTATCACATCAGGCTGTACCCTAATATCTACACCCCATGATGAGGGGTGTTTTTGTACAACTGCATTGCATCGTTGACTTGTATTCAGCTTGTGATTCAGTATAACCACAGACTGTTTTCTGCAGAACTGCTACCAGACCAGTGTTTCTCCTCCAGGTTCTGTGAAATTTATTATGCCTAAGGGTGGCACATTCCACTTGTCCCTGGGAAATCGCATCCTATCTTTTCAATCCATTTCTCTAGCTTGTCAAGATGAATCTTCCATGTACTGAAAGTCTTTGTTAGTTCTTTCCATGTACTGGAAGTCCTCCTTAGTTCACACTTATACCCTCCTTTCACTGCACAGGACTGGACCCGTGGCAGAGCTCTGACAAGTCCAATTCAGTACATCCTTCCCTTTTAGCTGTGAAACATGGATGTTGTTTTGTATCCCACTAACATTGTCTAGTCCAAGTTTATAAGAATGTCCTCTGGGACACACTGGATAAAACTTACAACATCTGAATCTTCTACTTCTTCCCCATTTGCAAAATCTTTAGGCCAGTAAAGAATGTTAAAGGAAATTAGGCTGATCTGACACAACTTATTCCTGACAACTCCATTTTTGCTACTACTCTTCTCCTTGTTATCCCCAGATGTGAAAGGATGTGAATGATAAATAATACAGTGCTGTCAGTTACTTGACATATTTGTGTGTGCCATTACTTAAGAAAACCAGTTACAGCTTGAATTGGTCAAGCATTTTTATGTTTTATGATCACAAATATTTATGGACTATTTGTTATTGTAAAAATGTTTCATTTTATAATGAAAACTTGTAGAAAAACACAAATTTTACTTAAATTATTTACATTTCGTGTCTCTTATCTTCCATTTCTCCCCTTCCTTTCTCTATCAGATGAAGAGATATGAAAAAAAGAAGCAAAATTATAAATATTATCAGAAATGAAAACTAAATCAAGTTTGTAATGTAATTTAAGGGAACTGTGAGTATATTGGGGGGAGGCAGTGTTCCTTTTTGCAGTATATAATGTCAGAATAAGCTATCCTCTGTCTAGCCCCTGCTCATGCACTAACAAATTTTTACTCATTAATAAGGATAATTAGAATATCTGCTAAAGTTCTCCATCACCTATATATTTAAGAAAACAATTATACTGTAGAAATAGTCCTTCCCTAGAGTCGTAAACCATGCATAGTAATTCACAGTGACATGTGTGTATCTAGATCACATTCAGAACAAAAGACAGACAAAATTATTCTCTGCAGTCCCCTTTGTGTCCCCTTTCCATTATAAAAATGGCATTACATTTGCATGAGCAAACATTGAAACATTAGACTATGTCAGTGCAATCTTAATTTGTCCCTTGTGAATATGTCTTTAATACTGTCTTTAATCATACGATTGTATTTTTCTCTCATGAAAATCCTGTCTCATTTTGTGCAGAATGAATAGTATTCTTATATTACTGCTATTACTTGGATTGTTCCCCATCCAGTTCTCGAGTTGTCTTAATCCTCTTTTAAAAAACTCATCCATGACTCAAATGCCTTCTTGTAAACAGTTGTTTTATCCATGAACCAAACAAAGAATTTTTATGTCTCCTGCCCCCTCCATCTGTTTGCTAAGTACTGCAGTTTAAAAGTATCACTAATGCAGCTGAACATGTACAGGAAATATCCCTATTTAGCCTCAAAGTGTCTTACTACAATACAAATCCCAGTAGAAAACATGTTTTTCCACTTCTTATTTTCCCCACGCACAGAAAATGATAATGCAGTAAGGGCAGCAGCATGTGATCTCTGCTCAGCACACTGGAATCTCCTGTATTTCTTCCACTGCAGGTGGTTTCCAAGCTAACTCCCATTTCCCAACAGGGCACAACAATAACCCACTGCACAGCAGAGCTCATCCGACAGACACATACAGACTACAGTACTTGCAGGAAGCACCTATTTCCCAGGGCTTCAGTCAATTAGGCAACTCCAGAATAAAACCAAAGTTCACAACCACCTTTTCCCTGCAAAGGGAAAGCAGAAGGCATTAAGTGGGTGGGATACAAATACATCTGTGCTGTGTTACTAGCCCAGGACCAGCTGTGTCATGTAATGGAGAGAATAAAAAGCTCTAGGTGAACAGGGGAGCTTTTGTCCAGGTTGGCTGGGGTTTGTGGTAAGAGAATTGATCTTTGAATGTATTTAGTTTCTGAATTGGCTGAGGTAACATTTACAATGAGAGCACTTGTTTTTCTGAAAAGTAAGTCTTTGATGGGCTATTGATTGAATGTAGGGAGGATTTTCAGTGTCCTCTTTTGTTTTGGGTGGGTAGCTACTGATAAGACCATATGTTGAATAATCATATTTGTGAGATATAGGTAGAAAGCCCTCTTAAAATAGTTGCTAGCTATTTTGTGTGTATTAATACTAGGAAAACCAAATATTATTAGTAAAGCAGGACACTAAGGCATGATTCTAGAAATTCATCTGTCTCACTTTATTTTCAAAGTAGGTTCAGAGTGTGTTCTTGCTTCATAATCTGTAGCCAAGTTTCTACTGATGAGGAACAAATTGTCATAAGTTCCTGCATTTGGTTTGGTGCTGTTAGCTTGCAAATTTTGCTTCTTTTATAGACTTCTTATGCTTTGTTTCTTGCTGCTCAAATAAAGACTGCAAGCACTTACATAAGGCATTCCTGTACTCTCAGTGCACAGCAACTTCAATTAAGCAATACGACACTAAGCATATACACCACAGCATCCCTGTGGTCTTGCGCACGTTGCATGGGCCACCAAACCTTTGCTGTAATAATTAGATGAGATAGGAGAAAAAGTGTAGGCTCCTTTTTGATGGGGTGAAAGAAAGGACTGATCTCTGAAAACTAGACTAGGCAGAGTTTTCATGTTGAAAAGGCTGAAACTTACAGGGAAGGCCTGAGCACCTGTGACTGTGCTGCACCTGGCTGGTGGCTGCAGGATCTTTGCATGGTGTTGGAGCAGGGTTCTTACAGCTGATCTCTAATACAATGCTTAAATGAGTTGGCTTCTCTCATCTGTTTGTTATCGTGTTGTTTGAGGAATCGAGCTCTGTCTGTTCTGTTAAGGTATGTCAGACTTTCAAAATTTTCCCTGTGTGTACATATAAAACAGCTTTGATTCTGAAATAATTGTATGACTGTGGGAACTAGAATAAGTTTGTCTTTATCTGGATCTATGTGGACAATGTCTAAAGAATATTATCTTCATGTATTATTACTGTGCATATAACCTATCTCTTTCTATATTATTGAAAATGCTTTGTTTTCTAATCTTAGCCTCTTAATGTTACATTGATGCAATTGAACTAACGTATTTTCCTGATAGGAACCATTGGTATTTTAAAACTTTTTGAAACACATGTGTCTTCCCATGTCTATAAAGTATTTGCAGACAGATGCAAAAAAAAGAAAATTGTTTTTCAGAAGTTATTCTTTATCTATAAGCTGCCTTCTTTCTTAATTGATGAATGAAATATTCTTTCATATAGACTCAAAACACTGCTTCTCTTGTGTGTGAAGTTGGAAGTAAGTGCTTATTATTATTGTTTTTATTGCATTCCTCTTTGTTATGGTGGTCCTTGGTATATGAAAGTGGCATATTTAAGACCTAAGTAGAGGCTCTTCTTTAAACCACTCTTGCCAGTTGCAAATTATTTGTGAAGCCCTTTCAAAGAAAGCTCTTGTTTCCCAGTGTCTTAGGTGATAAATATTTTTGCTGAGGTTTGTTTAGTTTTGGGTTTTTTTTTCAGAAAACCTGAAATGGACAAACCTTGCCTTTTGCCACTAGGTGCAAAAAGACATTTTTCACTGACTCAGTTTCCAGTGTAAATTTTGATTCCCCCCTGCCCCTCTGGAGAGAGCAATTATATTGATTAGCTGTGAAATTTGCAAAATGGTGATGGGTCTGTGACATCTGCTGAAAGAGTTCAGAACACTGCGCTGCAGACCTTCTTTATGAAATCTAGTGCATCTTTTTTTTTCTGTGTAGTTGCAACAATTTCTCTTTGGCCTAAAAAGAGATTAAGAGTGGTTTTCTGATGAAAATGCTGAACAGAAGGCCTCACTACTACTGCCAAGGAGGTTGGCTGACTTGCAGAGAATCAGTCAGCTGTATTAATTTTTATAACACCTAACTCAACCAGTCAGAATGTCTCAAACACAAGTGAAGGACAACAAATCTGTCCTTTAGCTTTCTCTCCCCTCGCTTCTCAAGTGAGAAGTGAGGATAATATTTTTCTACCTTACAGGGTTTTGAGGTAAATGTATACACATGTATTTATGCCCCCGTCTGCTTGGGCATGTGCAGATGTTCCTGGCTGCACGTGCCTACTTGCACATTCGTTCTCTGAAGCATGCTTTCATGTGGTAGCTACAGCTGAACTTTAACAAGGCCATATCCAAGATGAGCCTGTCTGGACATTTCTACACTCGGCTTTTTTCCAGCGATACAGCTTCAGAAATACAGAAAAAGCTAAAGAGAGTGCAGCCATTTAGGAAACTTCCACTGCAAAGAGGAGGTGGCACTTGTTTCAGCTCTCTTTGCATTGAGGGCCTGGTTTGCATCAACAGAAGAGTAATGTCAAAACTAGCAAACAAGCAAGCCTGTGGTTACTATAGAGATGTTCTTTTTGAGTCAGATTGTATCTTACGCAAACCTAATTAGTTCTCAGTATGGAGTAGGTATTTGTTCTGTTAAGTTTATTGTCATTTTATGGTGAAGGCCCAATAATGGCTTGGTTTAACTGTGTATGGATAGCTTTCATTTAACGGAGTGTAACTTGACTGGAATCCTGCCTCATCAGGGTGGCAGAAATAAACTGTAAAATTTTATTGACTGATGAAACAATGGGTCGGAAGCTCAGTGTGTGCAAATCAACACAGCTGGCTTGAGTCAGCAAAGCACCATCAGTTTATGCCAGCTATCTCATTTTGGCTGTCTGAGAACACTTTTAACATGGTAGCTAGAAAACGTAAACAAACCTCATCATTGTTCTTGATCTTGTGAAGACTGGCCATTCATCTGTTTTGCCTGTTAACATTTTTAGGATCTGTTATCCAAACTATGTCTACTTTCAGGTTGGAACATGAAGTGGCCACTCAAGTCTTGCTATTCATTGGCTTCCGTGTACAGTTGCATGTGAAATAATTAATGTGCGTTTCCTTAGGTCTTCGGTTTGGGTTGGGTTTTTTGGCAAAAAGAGTAACTTTTCACCCAGTTTGCACTTTCTTTGTACCTCTTAATGTGGTTATTCACTATGCTCTCAGTATTTTCTTTGATCATATTACTTGGATTTCTTAACTTTTTTCACTGCATTCACAGTGATTGTCCTTAGATGCCTAGAATATTTTCTGAAATTGTGGATCTGAAATAGTTGTAAAAGTTAGTGCATTAAATCTCTGCAGAGATGGAGCAGGACAGAAATTCAGATATGTATTTTGGATAACATCTGGGGTGATGGTGAATGAAAAGCAAAAATGTGAGTCAAATTGGAAAAGAAAAAAATGTTTGTTTGCAAAGACCTCCAAGTCAAATTTATCAGACAAGACCTACACTTCATCAAAACAGTTTATGTTTTTTCAAGAATTTTCATTTAAATAAAAATGTTTTCATTGAGTTGTTTCATTTTCAAGAACTTTCCATTTATGTTGGAATAATGGTAAATTCCCTTTCTGTCAATGTCATATGGAATCATGTTGCTAATTGCTTATGAAGGTTCTTAGCCATTAACAAAGGAAAAAATTTATCTTCAAATTTTAATATCTTGTTCTAAAAGCATCAGACAAATTTTCTTCCTCTGGTTACTTCACTGATTCATTAGAGTATCTTCTTGGTAGAATTTGCCTTATTTTACTTACTTATGGTTTATGGCATGTGACAAAAATAAGATGCTGTTACAAACGACCACATTAGGCAGCACTACTTATTTCTATTTGTACGAATAGAAACCAAAGGAATAGCAATAGCCCTGAAATGCCTTTTTCTTAATCATCAGCCACTAATCATATTTTATGTAAGAAGTTCTATAAATCCAGACTGATGGAAAGATCTCTGAGATTTTAAAATCTTTCAGTGAGTTTCAGGAGTAAACTTTGATCTTCTAGGTGATCTACTGCTTATTACCTTGACCCTTTTAAAATTCAGTTAACTTGTCTATTTTTTTCCTCTTAAATCTGATTAATTTCAATGTAAGAATTCAAAGCCTAATGCTAGAAATGCAAATAATTAGTTATGAAAGCTTCCATGGAAGAATTATCAGTTAGATGCATTTCTCAGAAGTAGTTTAATGACAAATTCAAAGAACTCTATAATTCAGAAAAACAAATATTAGAAATTTCAGAACAATAATTAGCAGGTGATCCTTTTGGGTTCTTGAAAAGTGCTTTCCACAGCTGAAATGGCTTAGTTTCCATAGTGGCCTATAAACTCCTGCAAGTGCAGTCTTTGTCAGGGATGCCCAACTCATTCCAAAACCATCTTTCACCTCAAAAACAATGTTGTAGGATATACAAGCACCTCTGTAATCTCAGAATGCACAAATGCAAAAGAATAACCCACATGCCACAGTGAAAAAGTGATAGGTCAGGACAAGGGGGAGAAGTTCAACTTTGTGTAGAAGACAGGCATGTTTTTCACACTCATTCTAATGCAGTCCCAAGCATATTAAAATCAACATATATGCCCTAATACATGTTCCCCATTCCTTGTTAAAGTAGTTTTTAAAAGAAACAATGTAATGACTTAAACAATTTTCTTCCAGAAAACATGAACTTATTCCAACCCCCATTTAGAAGCTTGAAAAAGCTCTGTACTTGTGAAAGAGCATCCAAGCATGCAAATGCTATCTAGTGTTCTGGAGGGAGCTCTCTAACTCTTTTTGTCAGCAACTGACACCAACTTAATATATTAGGCTTTACAGAAGTCTTATTTATTGTGACAAATCAAAGTGCTGCCAGGGTGCTCATCTGCCATGGAACTAATTTTTCATGTTATCTGTTATGTGAACAAGAAATGAAAAAAGCTTCCTTTAGTTATAGATCTGATCTGTGTGGGGAAGAAAATGTATGGGTTAAGCTCTACAAGAGAAATTCACTTGCAGAGATGTACAGAGTTGTGCATATGCAGATATATACACTTGTACAGGCACAGGGTGAACTGAGTATTGTGTTTTCCACACTTGACATCAGAGCCCTGGAAACTGGCAACAGAATGATTTCAAAGCTGAAGTCAGGTTTTATAATACAGAAGTACATACATATCTTTCAGGGAAAAACACAAATAGATTAATCTTTAGTTTACATATAAAAATAACATCATTATGGTCCCCCTTCCTATTAGGTGGAGTGATCTGTAGATTATTTTTTTCTGTTACAGGCAAGGTCTGGATTGCATCTGTTGCGGTCTCTTTAGTTATGATGAGCTTGATATAGTTATGTATTTGATACCCTCATGGAGTTCAGTGAGTACAGAATATCAGTCTCCCTTCATTCTCTCTACAACTCCAGAATCCATCCCCTGGAGTGCAAGACCTGGAAATTCACCCTCATTTGTCCCCTAAATTAATGCTGAATTTTATAGAGTATTACAGTTTTTAATGAACCCTTTCATTTAATGCAATTCATTCAGAGGTTCTCTTGAGGCTTCCATTTTGCATACCTTTGCAGGGACCCCTGTGGTAAGCAGCAGACAGAATTACACCACTCTGAAAGTGGACATGGCACACATCTATTCAATGGGCACTACAAAGCCAGCCCTCTGACATATTGAAATAGAGGATAAAATTGTACAAGGATTAATTTGCATAGCAAAAAGGTGTGAAATATGTTACATGACTTATTACATCAGTGGAAGTGAATTTGGTGTTACTGGAAAGTAAGGTGCACTCTACTAGAAGTATTACTTTTTCCACTTGAATATTCTACCTTTTCTTAAATAGGATAACTTCTAGGGGAGAATAACTGGAGAGAATAAAATGTAGAAGACCAACCTCAAATTATTCATGTCAGTCTTACCACCACAGTAGTTTAGAGAAAACCAATATCCTCTTCAAATTGTCATTTCTTGCAACTTGGACACATAATTGAGGGAAGTTCACCCCCCTCAAGATATTTATTCCTAAATTTTAGGAAAGATTGCATTCAAACCCTAAAGCTTGGAATGTTTTGATAGCAAGCCTAAAAGTCATAAGAAGGATTTTTGAAAATAACGGGTGTAATTACTGAAGACCATGCAATGTAGGCCATTAGTTTGGTAAGACATCCTCTCCTGCACATCTTATTATAGACTGAAACCGAGCTGTTTAGTACAACAGTGTTGTGGTTTAACCCCAGCCAGCAACTAAACACCACGCAGCCGCTCACTCACTCCCCCCCACCCAGTGGGATGGGGGAGAAAATCGGGAGAAGAAGCAAAACCCGTGGGTTGAGATAAGAACGGTTTAATAGAACAGAAAAGAAGAAACTAATAATGATAACACTAATAAAATGACAACAGTAATAATGAAAGGATTGGAATGTACAAATGATGTGCAGTGCAATTGCTCACCACCCGCTGACCGACACCCAGCTAGTCCCCCAGCGGCGACTCCCCGCCCCCACTTCCCCATTCCTATACTAGGTGGGACGTCCCATGGTATGGAATACCCCGTTGGCCAGTTTGGGTCAGCTGCCCTGGCTGTGTCCTGTGCCAACTTCTTGTGCCCCTCCAGCTTTTCTCGCTGGCTGCGCATGAGAAGTTGAAAAATCCTTGACGTTAGTCTAAACACTACTGAGCAACAACTGAAAACATCAGTGTGTTATCAACATTCTTCACATACTGAACTCAAAACATAGCACTGTACCAGCTACTAGGAAGACAGTTAACTCTATCCCAGCTGAAAACAGGACAAACAGTTTAGGGACCAATCAAATTACAAAATTTCTGACTTTTTACCTGACAAGAAAAAAACCCAAACCGTTACTACTGGAATATATTGAATCTTTACAGGCAAGACTGTAAAGAAAGCTTAAGGGAGGAGAAGAGTTATTTTCATCTCTTAATCTAATGCATATATTTTCTATAATTTATTAATCTGAAATTACTTAGTAGTTGAATCAGAACAAGAAAAAAGATGTATTCTTTCATATTTGTAACTAATTAATAAAACTAGTAAAATTCAATATTGGAGGCTGCCAAACTATTACATGAGTTAAAAATCATTAAATTCATGAAAGACAAGTCTATCAAGGACTGTAAATTTGAAGACAACAATCATAGATCA
This sequence comes from Harpia harpyja, assembly GCF_026419915.1. NCBI lineage: Eukaryota > Metazoa > Chordata > Aves > Accipitriformes > Accipitridae > Harpia > Harpia harpyja. Next base: position 17,131,392 of record NC_068949.1, on the reverse strand, counting down.
GACTTCTGGACCACTCATGTTGCTATGGCTTTTCCTCATATCAAGTCCACTAAAACCAGAGCATAGCTCTTGCCCTTGATCTTTTTCCTATAGTGCCTGTGATTTAACTCGTAACAGGCGTGAGTCATGTTGTGTAGCAAAGTTGAGGGCTATTTCATATTAGCATGTTGTCATCTAACAACTTACCATGGAAAAGCTTGCAATTCCTTCTATTTTAAGGGAGATTTTAAACTTTTATGAATTGAGTGAAGAAATACCTGGATATGTCCTAATAGTGAGAAAACAACATACATGGTTTCAAAATGACACATCAATTGTTGCATTAGAGTTGGAAGCTTCACTTTATTTTGTGATTAACTTCTGAAGATTCAGCCTATATGGACTATATAAAAGCCCTTGATGTTTGTTTATTTTTTAGTATTTAAAGTATTACGCTTACATTTATGTAATGTATTAAAGGAAATCTTTATTTGCCCCATATTCTTCTGGCTTCTATAAAGCATGAATCATCATCTTGGCATGTTCAGGCTTGGTTCTTTCCCTTTCCTTTAGGAGGACACTGTTATGGTATGAAAGACACTTTGGTGTTATTGCTTTTTTTTTTTTTTTTTTTTTTTTTTTTTTTTTTTTAAGGAGCAGGCCTAGGTGAATGTGAGGGGCAATAGCTCAGTTGCTCAGTGATGGGAGACAACATTTGCTATTAAATTTGAGCATCTAGTGGACAACCATTATAATGTCTTAGGGAGGAATTTCAGCACTCAAGCTGGTTTGTAAGTCTAGTAAAGTTACAGAAGACTCAGAAATGAATAAAGGTTGAGACTACACTGGACAGTTTCTTCCCTTCTCTTTTTTCCCTCTAATGTCTCAGTCCCTGCTGATTTGTGGTAACAAATACATTTACCCTAGAGATGACACATTGTTTTGGGCACTTTAAGAATCTCTTTGTCTAAGCAAAGTACTTATCTGTATAAAGATCCCCCAATAGTTAATGATGATGATCAGCTATGTCAATTCATAAGGGGAGATTCTGAGGACAAAGTCATTCTTTCAGGAAGACTGTCATCTCTCTTCTAGAATTATATTTTTGTGTTTTGTTCTACATTTGCAAATCAAAGGAAATAATTTTCCTGTGATGAGTTACTTGCAGACTGTGTGCCATAAAGAATTCAAATCAAGTGTCAGTATGAAAAAAAAAAAAATCCTTATTTTTTATTCAAGTGTTCCAATAATATCTTTCTAATGGAAATAAAAATAAACACTTGTGACATAGTACAGCTCCTGCCATGTTTGGTACCTCTTCAAGACAACCTGAAATATAATGTCAGCTCCAGGCAGTCTCACAGTTTTGATAGTACTTTGTAATATTGATCACCTTTATGCATTCTTCTGTTACTACTTTTTTTCTTTCCTGCCTTCCCACTCTAAGCCTGGTTATCGTTGTCAGCACAATTTAAAAAAAAAAACAAACAAACCAAACCCAAACAAACAAAACATTTCTTTGGCACTGGGATTTTTCCATAGAAATGTGGAGAGGCAAGCAGTCTGAGAAGCAAAGAGCAGGGAAAGGGAAGAGTAATGTGTAGCTTTTGCTTTATTTGTCCTCTCTGGTCACTGAACAGTCCTCTTAAGTTACGAGAAGTGATTACCAAGTGCTTCTTCATTTCACATACTACTTAAATATGACTGTAGTTTCTCTGTGTTCACAGTATTTCATAGGTGCTTCCCAGCAGAGCACTCTACAGCCACAAGTCTCTGAGATTGTGGGGCTAGAGCCCTACCAGGGTGCTGTCCAAGACCATGTGAGGAATCTGTTTCTTCATAAAAATTCAGTCACAATATATTTTAGTTCAGAATTATTCTAAATAATAAAAAAGACAATATTAATAACATAATCTGAAGAAAGAATCAAAAATAATAAACAACAAAATTGATAAAATAATGTTTCCACATGGGAGAAACTGGATTATTGCTTAAGTTTGCAGGAAACATGAGTAAAATCTGGATGCATATATGTCATCTCATGCTTAATGATAATATAGTGACTTCTGTTTCCAAATCTAGCATGCTATCATAGCCATTAAATAAAATCTGTTCTCTGAGAATCTTCATGTTAATATATTATTGTCTATCAACTTTTCTTACTTTTTTTCTTGTCTTTGCAATCATTTTGTGGCAGTTATATAAATACTTTGATATCTGTGACTGAAAACTTAGGTGTTGGGTAAATGCAATCTATCCCCATTTTACAGCCTGTGAAAGGCTGCAAGGGAGAAAATTTAGTGTCATGCAGTCTGGGAAAGAGACAGTGCCTTGCAGTGCTCTGTGGACAACATTGCTCTCAAGTTGTTCGGGTTAAGGTAAGAATTAGACACTAGGATTAAATGTTGAAAATATCTTTGAATATTGATAAATTGTCTTCACGAATTAACCTATAACCATAGTAAAGTATTTGAAATGTCAGAACAGGGATTATCAGTTTGCTTGAACCATAAGAAGTGCATATTCAAAGTTAATGGTTCGATGAGATTTACAGTTGTTCTACCAGCCTGCTCGTCACTGGCCTGTAAGACACAAAAGAAAAAAGATGATAAAACAGTAAGAAGTCTGCCACCAATTTCATGGTATGTACACCATGGGTGTGCTTTGTATGCTAATTAGAACCAAGTGGATGTGAACACTTCATTGGATGCCTTCTAAATAAGAAGGAAGGAGACCAGAGGCTCCTGTTTGGCTCAAAGATGCTAATTTTGCATACTCTAATATAATACCGAGCCTTTGCTCATATAAATTTTCCAAATTTAAAATGAATGATCCCACTGCACTGATGGAAGTGTTGCAGGATTGAAGCCACATGCATAAATGCATCACTTGCATTCACTTTTTGATTACTATCAAGCAAACTTGCTGTCACTTGCTTTAGAAAAGCAAGAAACCAGCTGTTAATCAATAGAGCTTCTCAAATTAGACATCGAAAATATAACAGGTGCTCTTAGGGTGGGTGGGGGGGACAAAATTACAGAAATACTAAAAAAAAAATCCTTAACAGTGCAAGTAAGTGCATTTGCTATCATGAATATAATGAACTTTTCACTGTTTCTGTAGCTTACCTCATAAATTGGTCTGTAAAGGCTTTAAAACATGAATTTTCTTAGAAACCTAAGAGTATGTTATATTCCTTCACAGAAGCACTGTTCCAGCCTCTCAGATGCGTAATTGCTGAATTATCCATGGTGTTTCTGGAGACCTAGCAACCTATTGTGACAGTTGGAGTTCATCGTTTTCGTGTATTTTGTATTTTCCCTATATTGGACCCAACCTTATCTTCATGTGTCGTGTGGCTATTAGCTATGTTGGGCTGTTGATCATAACCTTTTTGTCATACAAATGTCTTTTTCAAGAAGAAATGTTCCACGTACATCAGTCTAACAGGATCACCTTTGAACTAAAGTAGACAAAAGTAGTCTAGACTTACTGTAATGTAAGATAGGTTTTGTCAGAAAAAGGTTCTTACCCTACCGGATACCTCAACCAAACTAACAATCTTCTGTGACAGTTTGGAAGAAGTGTTTACTGCAGAGACAAACATGAGGGTCTTAAGATGGGCAAAAAATCAAGTAGAAGCCATTTAATTTCAGTTTTCACTCAAAATAACATATACATTTCCTTTCCCCAGGGTTACAGAATCTCTAATACTTAGGGTTCAAAGGTATATGATACCAAAACAGTGAGATCATGCTCCTAATATAAGAAGATAAAAAACCTGCACTGACTTGGTGACTCCTGATGCAGTGACACTTTCCTCCCTCTTTGAACTGCATCGTCATCTTGTGTTTTTCAGTTGTGTTTTGGTATTGCAGCAATACTCATAGATACTCACAAGCTGCACCAGTGGCAGGCTCCTGAAGAAATATGCTTGACAGACCCTGGGTCAGACAGACCCAATCTCTTTAAATCTGAATTAAAATTAATGAATGGTTGTGCCTGCCAATGTTGATAAGGCATTCTGTTCCCAAAACTTGTGCAGAAACTACTGTATCATTTCCCTATTCTCATGCACTCCAAGAAAAAATGAAATAAAGTCTGCTTGCATTTTTTGCGCTTCTGTGTACAAGAAGTCCTCCTTGCCAAACAGGCCTATTCTGGGCCCAGTGTTGTTCTGACCTTTACAGATTTATTAATGTGTCAGACACAGGTAATTCAAGGGCTGCTGATGGAAATAATATCTTAATAGAAGTAGACAAGTATTAAGGAACAAAAAAACCTTCCTTCAATTGTGAAAGATTATTTGAGTTTATTTCAAACCTGAGAAAGGCATTGTTTGTCCAAAATCATGTTTGCTTTTTACCAGCCTGCCAGTTGTTCTAATAGATACTACCTGCAAATCTATTCTATTCTGTCCTTCAATCACCAGTATCTACAACCCTACAACTACATAATGTACCCATACAACAGCATAGCGGAGAGAAGACATGTCTATTTTTGAATTAGACTCAAGGCCTGGGGTGCTTTGGCTGTTCTAATGTTTTATTAGTCCATGATAAATTTCAAACCACAATGAAACAGGTAGCAGTCAAAATTTTAACTCCACTGGGATTTCTCAACTCCATGTCTCTGAATGCAATTTGCAACAGAATACACTGAAATTATATTCTTGTTAACTAATTTTTCTTGCTTGAAGCCAGTGGTGATTTCTGTTGTTGTTTAATATTCTGAATTGCTCTTAGTATTCTAAGCATGGCATGCTGATGTTTTAAAGTGTTAAACAAGTAAATATTATGGCTGTAAGTTGTTGAGTGATTGTTTTGGAAATACTGCAAGTTCAACTCTCTTTAAGGAAAGAGGGATAAAACAACATGATATTGTTGACAATATTGTTTACTGCTGTAGCCTGGTAGAGGGAACAGAGTAAATATTTTCTTTTGCATGTTAATTTCAGTGTATACTTGGATATTATTTTCATGACATGTCAAACTAAATCAAATCTCTGTCTGAAGAGATGAGTGAAGAACCCTGCATTTAGTTATTTAGGTACCCTTTTGTGGATAATTGCATGACATTTGAAGGTTAGAATGTATGTTTAGAGATGGTGCTACAAATAACGATGAAAAGAACAGTGTGGGTGAAAAGTAGATGCATAACAACTCTAGAAATGCAGCTTGGCAGCTAGCAGGTAGAAAATGAGCATTGATGCTGACAGCTGGAGGACAGTAAATACCAATAAATGAAATGAGGTGGCACACAACAAATCTGGCATCATACTGCAGATAATTGAAAAAATTTGGGCACTTTTGTAGAATTTTTTGTTTCAGCCCAACATGGAGGTACAGTAAAAAGGACTAGAAACATTGAGTAGAGAGCAATGCAAATGGAAACTCAATGATGATGGGCTTTGAAATTCCACATTATAATTCACTCAACAATTAAATGAGAAAAGAGGGAAGCATGGATATTTTCAGCTGTTGTGCCACTGCTGAACATAAGGCAGTTTTCACCAGCATTTCTACTCCTCAGTTAAAATTCACATGTCAGCATTTGACCTCAGATGTTTAACATTTCAGCAACTCTGAAGAGCATGTCCATCCCATCCCTCACACTCAGTAGTACTTTGTAATATAACACATCCAGATATGGCCAACCAATCTTATGGGATATACTGCAGCACGAGAAGTTACACTGCAAAATCATGAAGAGATGTTGGAAAATTTCTGGTTTTGAACTACTCATTTTATAAAGGAGTTTAATTGACTTTAGTCAATAGTTGGACAATTTCCATCAGAATAGTCCTCCAAACATATAACTGGATAAAAACTATGGTTATTGGAGATGGTGGATTTCCTGCAAGCTCTATGCAAAAGGGTAGCAGGTAATTCTGTCTGTGTTCAGAGTTGCATTATTCCACAATTCTTCAGCAAAGTCATTTTCTGCCATTTCTGTGGAGCAGTGGCAAATAGCAGCTCTCCTGCTTGTAGCAACTCCACCTGTATGTGTTGGTGCCAGGCAGGAGAGGGTCAGCCTTGCCTGTAGCCACTTTCTCTTCCCTCTTTCATGCAACCTGCTACTCACATACAGAAAGGTGGGAGAAGAAAGTACATACTTATTGCTTACTGTTCTTAATCTTCTGTCAAATCTTATGTCGGTATGTAGTGAATAGGGTCTCTAGACTCTTTACAGACCACTTAATTCTCAGCTGAACATTCAAGTTTTAAAGTAAACACTTGTGAAACTGTCGTCCTTTTGCAGGAAGGGAATAACGGACTGCAAGATGGATTGTAAACTGCATAATGCCTGCTGCGTTGGACATGCACCATCCAGTAAGGAAGCAGTAGCAAATGTAACATTTTTCCTAATTAACTGTAATTTTTTAAAATGCGATATGCATCTCAATATTCATGCTACCTTGATTCGTTACATGGGTTGCTCAGTATTTTGTAATGAATGTATGGAATAGAATATACACATATGTCACCTCCCAGCAGGGTACCTGAGCACCTTTCGGGGTATGTTATATAATGTTATTTAATGGTTGTCATAACACTTCGATCTTTTCCTCTAAGAGGCAGCAGCAAATCAAGTGGAGTATTTTCGTTTTGAAAAAATATGTGTTCTTATGATTGATTTCTGTTTATAAGATCTTTACTTTGATATATGTGCTAGGGAACTTGTGATCAGTGAAATTGCATTGCACTTGGGGCCAGTGATTCTTAATTTCCTAAGCAGTTTATTCCTCATACTTGGACTGGCCTCATGAGAAGCCTTGTCCTTCATTACAGAGTATTTAATTTTCAGTGGGTGAGGGACAACTGGGTATTACAGTAAAACTCTGTTATACTTAAGGGCTCCTAAAATTTCAGACGCTTCCTTATCTAAGCACACGTTGTAACAGCATATGAATTAAACTTTTTTTATTCATCCATTAAGGACTTCATCATTCTCGCATGCAAGTTTCATGCAAAATCCATTCTTTTCCTGGATTTGATTTCTGGTTCTCTAAATCTCTGTGAGTCCTATGAATTTTCCATGTCTGACTCTTAATTTGGAGTTACCGCAGTTTTTTAAGGCAACATCACAGATGCCTTGGGTGATTTGGCACAGCCTGCTCCCATGAAAATCCTGGGCTCAGAGGCTGATTTAATTGCCCAGAGCTCAGTTTCCTTTGGTACCAAATCTGCGCTCAGCTCTTGAGAGGATCGGGAACACTGTCCTGACAGGGGCTGCACACACAATAGCAGAGGAAACAATGAATGGAAAATTTGAAATAATAAGGGAGCAAAAGACAAGATGGTGATAGAACACAACAAAAGTAATGAAAAGGAGGGGGAAATTAAATGATCAGGTGTTTCAATTGGTTTTTGCTCTGTAAAATGAACTGAAGGAATTGGACAGAAAGATCTCTAATTGCCCTTTGGAGGTTTGTGTGTTTTGTTTTGTGGTATTTTTATCTTTTTTTTTTCTCCCCAAAATGTACATATGCAAAATGATTGCAAACAAAATAAATATAAAGGTGTGTTTTCATATAAACTCTTGTCTGTTTTTGCTGACTTTCCATAGTTTATTCTTTGGGGATTTTTTTGTTTGGGGATTTTTTTTGAGTCTTGTGGTTTTTCCTTGTAAGTCTTCATGAAATGATTACCTAATAGCATGATCTATATTTATACTTTTTACTATTTCTTAAGAGATTGTAATTTAAGAGCTAGAGGTTTTGATTATTTGTCTGCAATTTTAAAATTTCTTTTAATATAAGCTACTCTTGTTTCTATACAGGAATCTGATCAGGATTTACTGTATCTCGTTTATCACAAATTTACTTGGAATACTGTAATAGCTGCCAGCTACACTGTTAACTAACATTATCTCAGCTCTGTATCTGTTAAATTTTCTTTGTTATCAGTGTCAATCTCAAATGGGAAACAGTTCATTAATACAGTCCTCTGCACTAAAAAAAATCCCCTCGGAAGCAATAAAGCTGCTGTTCCTTCTTAGTGCAGGCTGACCAAATCAATTCCATCTACAGAATGCCTCCTGATGGAAATGTTCCTTCTAATTTACACTGTTAAAATTATCACCATTTGATCTGTTGGGTTTTGTGATTTTTTTTTTTTTTATTAAAACACCAAAACCCGAAACAACAAAAAACCACAACAAAACCAAACCAAACCAAAAACCCCACAAATGAGATTACCTGTGATGTTACTCACTATTTCTTCATCTGACTCAAGGCTAAGCCAGATTGTTAGAAATACACTTAGAAGTCAAGTGACTATGAGGTCAATAAATGGGTGTGCTCATTGAATCGCCTGTATCTTACATTGATAGAGTCAGTATAAAGAGGAAAAAATGCAGTGATCAAAAGAGGATTCCTGATGAAGGAGCATCACATCTTATAGAGTTGAGGAAGACAATTTCTTCAGCAAGACAGTAATATGCAGCAGTCTTTTAATACACACAGTGTATACCAGGGAAAACAACTTGCCAGGAGACTGATTCTGATTTAAAATCAACAATGGTTTCTTATTCTTGAAGAATTATCTTTCTTTCAGAGTGATTGTTTAGGGCTGCCTTAATAGTTTTTACATTCAGTACCATTGCCATAAAGTCACTGGGGGGGGGGAATCCTTCAAGCAACTTGATAAGAAGAAATAAAAGGAAAGCTGTAGAGAGCGTTATGAGAAAATGTTCAAACTGTGGAAAGTCCACAGCTGTTACGGTATGGCCTAAATTCAACTTTTTGTTACAAATAAATATTTACATTACTTACTCTGAGTTAAGGAACTGGTATAGATGGTAGGTTTGTCAAGTGCCATAAATTGTTGTGACTCCACTGACAGCAATTTATATCAGTTAAAAATTCAGCTCCTGAATTTTAAAATAGATGGATAAATAGTAAGAAATAAACATATTGGGTTTATATATAAAAAACCATATAAAACCTGTAGGTTTTATGTGGTTGACAACTAGGTGATGCTTTAAAATACAAATTTAAACAGAAATCGGGATCAAAATTACCCATATTTAATTTAGGAACAATCCTAAAGAACTTCATGGGGAAAATCCTGCAAGATCATCCTACCAGAAAATACTTTCATAGATTTTGGTAACCATATTACTCAGTGTATTAGTTCATTATGTTTGTATAAAATATTTGGAAACTTTCAAACAAGCTATTCAAAAGCATAACTCTTATTCTGGTATTGCGTCCTTTGAAGCAAAGAAAACTCTCCCATTAATTTCTAGGGGAAAGATGAGGGCTTTCATTATCTAAAAAATGTGTAAAAATAATAGTATTATCATTCTACTGGAAAAACAGTCTTAAACTATATAATCTTTAGACTTCTGAGAGGGTAAGATCAACAAATAGTTTTCAGGTCTTTGTTTCTTTATTGGAACCAGTGTGTAAATTCCACTTGTCTCTCAGATACTTGTATGCAAAGTTCATGATGTCCTAGTCCTACAACAGGAAATACTTGGAGTGTGTGTCTCTCTATGTATATATATGTGTGTGTATATATATACACACACACGCTCACACACACAAGCAGTTAAAATAAAAACCTACAGAATATTATACTTAAGACTATACTGGGCTAAGAATAAATCAAGCCTTTTGCTCACTTAGAATAGTTGTGAGACTGACATTGTTACTTAAATATTATTTCTATTATTTCATATTTTCTGTAGGCTACTAGAAGGTTTACTCCTACAATTGAACAGAAACTGTTAAACACAAAATACTGGGGAGACAAACTTATTTTCTCCTATTGTAGTTGTTTTGTCAAGTTTCTTTTGAAATATTACTGTAGCCAATTTCACAGTATCATAATTATGTAAAAATGTACTTTAAAAGAAATATAGCCATACAACGATAGCATGACATGGTGCAAATCTTAGAATTGTGAAGGGGTTATTTCATTAGTGCTTGAACAGCTCACTATAGTTTTGATCCTACATTTCAGACTTGTGCATAGAAAAAAAAGTTGTAATGTAAAGGAACAGTTGTTGTGTATGAAAAACTTTTAATCCAATTCTTTAAATGGGAAGAGGAGGAATAGAAATATGAGTAAAGAGTGAGTGTTAAAACATGTTATAAATTACCTTATGCTAAAACAAACAGATTTCTTCCAAATATGGGATTGGGAGCCAGATCCAAAATTCTCCTAAATCATGTTCAGAATTAGCCTTTTTGTTCAAAATGACACTTTAAGTATGAAAAATACTGTTTAAAAACATGTATGGCCTTAGAGCTGTGAGATAAGGAAGGATCATGATCTCTTAAACATTAATGTAAATCATTAAAAATATTATAGTTGTATAGGTAGATCATTAGAGTAGATACAGGACTCTGGATTTTAGTCCTTCATGTTTGTTTCCTGTACTCAAAATTAGGATGATTCCTTTTGTACATTTTCTCACATTGATAGATGCCAAACAAGGTAGGTGGTGCTGTACCAGGAATGATGTCAAACATGTGAAATACTCAAAATATCAGGGGACAGTTGGTTTCTTCAGATTTAGTTTTTTCTGAGAAGTATGCAAACAAATGACATCTTTATTCAACAAATCTTTCCTTCAGTGAAATTTATCTCTTACAGAAGTAGGAAGTCTATATAGCATTTTGGTTCTACAGAAATCTCATTTTCAGGGAGAAAGATGAAAGATAGGTCTTCTGTGTATCTTTTGAGGAACGGCAAAGTTCACATCTGAGTATTACCAACATCATACCTCTTGACAGTAAGAACAGTAGCAAAATACCTGATATACAAGGAAGAGGTATCTAGACTCTAGTCTATCTTCTGAATTATCAACACAGGTTTTAGATATTTCCTGTGTTGTTGGGTTTTTTTAATTATTTAATTCTTCATGTGTTCAATTCAGTGTTAAATTTCCACCAATTTCAGACTCACAGATGGGTTTAAAATTCCAATCACTAATAAGCTGAGCACATTTTGTGTGTCAGGAGTAATACAAAAGGAAGAAACCAGTACAGAAGATACAGCTTAAATAGAATATGCCATGACATTTTCTAAACAAATAGAAATTTTTAATCTCTTTTTCCAGTGTGCTATGTTAGTTATAAATTATGGTTCATTTTTAAGATAAAACATTTTTTTCCATTCTTCTAAGTCTGTGAAAATGGCATGGCATTTAAACAAACTGGATCTTTTTAGCTGCCTTCATGTTAAGTGTTTATTCCTACAAAAGTGTGAATTGATTCTCCATGTGCATCGACTTTAAAACCAAGAGATTTATTAGAGAAAGTGAGAGCACAATACTGGACCTGTTGTTTAAACAAATTTCAAAGCAAATCTGTAATTGAAAAACTGTAAGAACTGTCAATTTTCCTATAGCACTTGAGCATATTTAGAACTACGGCATGACTTGAAAATAGAGGTGCAAATCAAGATTTTCTTTTTTTTACAAGTTTTGGTGAAAAAAGTATGGCTGAAGTGTTAACAGCAACAAAAGCTCATTTCTGGAACATAAAAACATTGCTAGGATATTCAACTTATTTTGCTATTGTTCAGTGAAGTGTTGCTTGCTTTCCTACTGAGCACATTGTGTTCAATCTGTAATGCAAATAGATTCAGTTCCAATTCATTTCATCCCCATGTTTTACTTGTTTGTATCCCACAGAGCCATTCTTTTGATGCCAGATATCTGCTCACTTTACTTCTTTTTTTGTTTTGTTTATTCATTGCCCTGCTGCACAGCCGAGCAACACATTCTATCTATCAATAAGGTATATTTGAATACATGGCTATTTATCTAGAATAATAATGGTCAGCTGCTATTAAAACTGGCAAGGTGACTGTCTCGCATAATTTGCATGATTTTATTGTGAGACACTCATTAGTACTGACCTTTTAATATGGCTTTGCAAATCAGATGATGTTAAAACTTAAAAATGCCTGTTTGAAAATCTCTCCAGGTTATCTATATTTATACCACACAGGGACACATAGTGTATTTATCTTTCACTATTTGTCATATAAAACAAGCTTATTTTTTTGAAATTTCTTTCAAAGCTGTGCATATAGATGCACACTAAGGTTGCTTTCAAAATTAGTTAAGATGCGTGTCATTGTGGTGAGTTATATTTAGTATTGATGAATTCTTTCACTGACAAACAAGTCTGTCAAAAACTTCTACACAAATGTTGACTACTCCAGTTCTGAATCTGAATCCTCCCAGCGCTATTGAATGTCAGAAACCTCTAAGTGTTTTCCTACTCTTTTCAGTAAGTTTTTCTCTTCTCAGTGGAGTGCTACAGAGGAATGGTTTGTATAGTTCCTTTCTTTAAGTTCCTCCAGCTGCTGATGGTACAAACCATGTGTTATTGGTTGCAGATATTTCATAGAATCATAGAATCATTTCGGTTGGAAAAGACCTTCAAGATCATCAAGTCCAACCATTAACCATGCCCCCTAAACCATGCCCTGGAGTACCCTGTCCACTCGCTTTTTGAATACCTCCAGGGATGGTGACTCAACCACTTCCCTGGGCAGCCCATTCCAATGTTTGACAACCCTCTCAGTAAAAAAATTTTTCCTAATATCTAACCTGAATCTCCCTTGCCTCAACTTGAGGCCATTTCCTCTTGTCCTATCTCCAGCCACCTGACAGAAGAGACCAACACCCACCTCACTACAACCCCCTTTCAGGTAGTTGTAGAGAGCGATAAGGTCTCCCCTCAGCCTCCTCTTTTCTAGACTGAACAACCCCAGCTCCCTCAGCTGCTCCTCATAAGACTTGTGCTCCAGGCCCCTCACCAACTTGGTTGCCCTTCTCTGGACACGCTCCAGCACCTCAATGTCTTTCCTGTAGTGAGGGGCCCAAAACTGAACACAGTACTCGAGGTGCGGCCTCACCAGTGCTGAGTACAGCACCTTTGCTGAATAACACTAGAGCTAGAGACTTGTTGGACTCTCCACAGAAGACTCCCTTTTGCTGTAAGTTCATTCTATTTAAAATTTAATATTTTTAAAGCATGTGCTTTCAGGACATTTAGGTGATTTTTGATGGATTTCTAGAATTCATGTGCAGATCTCAAGTTGGGTATTGAATATTTAATCTAAGAGTGTATTTGGCTATATAAACATATACATTGAAGTTGAGTATTCTGGCAAAATAGTCTAATGTCAGCCTAACGTGTTTTCTTCCACACCAGGATTTTCTCTCAGACTTTAGCGCTCTGTTAATCAGTGTTGCTACTGGAACCTCTTTAGCTTACAAAGTAAAGCATGTAGTTAAGTCCCTGTAGAATAGTATCTTGAATAAGAAATGATAAAGAGTAAGTACTTTATTAGGGATTTTTAGAATTCTATTCTGAAGAGGAGGTGGACTATTTTTTTTTTCCTACCATACTGGAAAATGAATGCCCCAGACCCCTCTGTTCTTCCTTTTAGTGTTTTATTTTCAGAAACAAATTTTATTTACATGAATACTGGTTAAAAGTAAATTCTTAATTCACAAACTGGGGCTTTTACATCAGTGAATATACAGTATAAATGGAATAGGACAGACTTTCTAAAACCTCTCAACAGGACCCTAGTGTACAGGCAGTTAAATCAGCCAGCTTGCAGTGAGACCAAACTCCTTACAACCAGAACCCTACACACAGAAATAATTACTTAGTCTGATTCTGATAAGAGAAAATTAAATGTAAATGCTGTACCTAGCTAGTGAATGCTACAGTGGCATGAATTTTCTAATCGTGAGGTCTCAGAAAGAGCTGTGGCTGGAAAAAAAAAAAAACAAAAGAGGAAGTTTTAACATATTCTAAGGTTTTCCAACCCTTCCTCTTTAATCTGTCACTTGCCTCTTTTTGCTATGACTACCTGAAATATTGAAAACCCCAGTGGTTTCTCTAGATTTTTCTTCTGTTTCTGAGAATGACATCCAGTCAGTACCTCATGTTAAAGGAGGAACAGAAGTGGAATATCAAAATCACAATGTAATGTTCACACTTATTTTGCACATTAAACATTAAAATTAAAAAATTATTCAACTTAGAGAAACAAATCTACCTAAAGAAAATATAATCTGGTTTTAGGCGTGGTCACCGAGACATGTGCTTTCCTTTGAAATGCTTTAGGATTTAAATACACTGTATATTTACTTTCATTACATATGGCTGTGGCTAGAGACCAGGCAAATTGATTGACCTTTTTTTTTTAAAAAAAAACCAACAGTGTAAACAAAGTTGGAAGAATTTGATCAATACCTTGCAAACCCCAACATTTGTCAGCAGAGATAAAGAATTTATTTCCCATCAGAGTAATCATTCTCTAAAATTATTCACTGAAATCTTCTAAAAAGCCAATTATTTTAAAGAATATTCTTTATTAAAACATAGAAAATATATTAAGGATATATGCTTTTACATGGGAATAGGTAGATAGAGAATTAAATATCAAAATCTTTTCTCTTGTACTGTGTTTGATTCTAGTCATTTTAGTCTTTGTCTCTATTTTTGTGGACATCGGTAGATGTGGGATCAGGTCCATAGAAAAGATCTCTGGTCAGCTAAGGGAACTTGTCCTACCTCTTTGAATTCTGAAATATAGGATATACTGACCACTGAGAAGTGTCAGGTAAATTAGAACAGAATAGCATAACAGAAATCTGCTGAGCCATATTTATTTATTTATTAAAAGTTAACTTTTCCATTTATTTATTTATTTTTTTATTAAAAGTGAACTTTTCCATTTACACAGGCCCCTGCATGAGGCCTGAAGGAATATAAGGTTATTCTTAATGATTGTCTCATTACTCTGGCAACATTAAAAACCCTGTAAAAGTTCAGCAATTTTACAATCAATATGTTATTCCGAAGGTTTAAGCAATAAACAAACAAGGACAACTTTATCTACCTAAGAAGGATAAATTATTCTTGAAGCAGGAAGCAGATGGGCACTTGATTAGCCTTAACAAAATATGTTATTCCTGTGGACTTCAACAAACTGCAGCAAATTAGGCTTTGACTAAATGAGTTGTTAGGTGTCCAAAAGCCAGTAAAGAGAGTGCTTATTAAGTTTGTTCCTATTTTCAGAGGACGACATGGTAAAATGTCAAAAGGTGGAATATCGGATTGACTCAGTCAAACAATAAAAGATGTAATTAAATAAATACTACTTTTTCTATTTGTTTAGAAAAAGCAAATGAAGGCAGGCAGATGGGAGAAGAGAAGTATGCAAATTAGAGAACTAAGTTCATATCCATGAGTAATACTGTATTTAGACAACGCTTGCATTAGCCATTATCCATCTGTAAAGTAGTAAATGTTCTCTTCAAAAAGATATCAAGATCTTAAGTGTGTCAGGGAAGGACTAAAACCTTATGGGCTAAGTTGATGGAAAATTCCAGGGAACAAAGATTTAATGAACTGGTTGGTTTTGTTAAATGGACAATTGAGATCGTAGAGAAAAATTTGAAATAAATGTTTTTCGATTTGTATTGATAAATCATAGTCACTGAACTAAAGCTAAGAAAGGAATAATTTAACGTGGGTATTAGAAAGTGACTAGTAATCAAAGGACACTGCAAAGATTTTAAAGGCAGTGCATGATTCTGGCAGTGGTCTTAACCATGCTTCAATATGTATACATTGGAAATATGGTATCACTGAGGATATGATTAGCAATATAATCAATCAACATTTTATTAGGTGTTTGAAAGAGGTTATAAAAACATGGTATTAGAAATTGCATTTAAATTGCTGTCTGATTGGGGATATATATTCACTTCATGCAGCTCAAATATTATGAAGCAAATAGAAATTGACCATAGTTCTATTCTACTGAATCCTCCTAGCGTAACATACCCCCCAGCAACTATAGAAAGAGTATATATAGCTTTGCTTTCCAAAACTGCTTATTTATGCATAGACTCCTATATGACTCTAAATAGCAAAAGACAGCCTAAATATGTAAAATACCAATAAGATCTGAGTGATATCTTCACCTTCTGGATTATATCTCCAGCCACTGTTGCTGGAAAGTAATCTTTTATTGAGAAGCTTCTATGGAGTCTAATAAAACCTGCATAAAATTTTAAGCTGTAACAATTTCAATTTCCCTTCTCTGCCAGAGTGATGAAGATAATTTTTCATCCTTTTGTAGGTATCTTCCTTAAATTCTTCCTGAATATATGTATAAAGATACTTTAAAGATCAAATAGCACTATTTGTGTACAAAAATTAGTAGAAAGTATAGGTGAAAATAATTTCTAGTGCAGTCTCAAGCATCTCATTCCTTAGAGCTGAAGTCATGATCAAACTATGATGAGAGGAGTTGCTGTATCTAGGATTTCATATGCAATGAATTTAATATCTGATCTATTCAGTACCTTTTAATTATTTTTTTTCTTTTTTCATTCTACTAGTCTGTCAGGGATATGCCAATCTATGAAAATTCTCCTCTATTCCCCCAACAATGATCTTAACAGAAATCATAGTCCACATGATTTAATATATTTCATTAGCTATTTGAGTATAATTCATTGAGCTGGATATGCAAATATAGCAAAATGATATTGTATATGGTGGGGAAGTAATTTGGGTTTTTTAGCTTTTTCAGTGGTAGCTCAGAATAGAACTGCATGTCTAGACTCAGTTCGTTAGAAGAAAACATAATGCTGTAAGCCCATAGGAGAAGGCTGACCATTGGTCTAGCTGGGGTTTTTGTCCACTGAATTCAGTGAGGGCAGGATCCCATCTCCAGTTGTTTGTTTTTTTTTTTTTTTCTTCTATTTTATGTCAGTGCTTTCATAATCTTCGTGAAATGAAGTTAGATCCATCTTGTGAGCTGCCCAGTATGATGCTAATCACTTTAAAAAAACCTCAGATAAAAAGATGTTTTGAAACTGAAGCTTCATCCATATAGCCAGCATGACAAACCTGGCATTTCCATCCCAAGGAATGATGGATGATTATCCCACCATAAGGCTAACTTCTTGAATGAGTTTATGAAAATGTGTAAAATAAGAGCTTAGAGAGATTAGATGGTTCTCTCTGGCTCAGCCACCACAACTCAACAACCCTGAAGTTCAAAGGCAGCATTATGTTAATGCAAAAATAAACTACTTACTGATCAAATCTGATGTCCCACCCACTTAAGCTTATCTGGTTTCAGACAGACGAATGGCTGTTACTCTTGTATATGACAAAGGTAGTTTAAAAAATACTTTAAATACTCTTTTATTAAGTTATTTAAGTACAGGTGCAATAAATGCATATTTTTCTGTTGTCTGGCAGCTGTGCAAGTTTATAGAGTACAATGAAATTAAAGATGCTGTCATAGGGACAGTTCTCAGGACATTATCTAGTACATACTCCTGCACCATGCAAGGTCATGAAACTGTTCCTAACAGATATTAGACTCACCTGAGAGACAGAATTTCCAACAATAGAGGTACTACAACCAGTGTAGGCAATCTGAGATTTTTTTTTTTCAGCTTTTTTATGTTGATTAAAGTTTGTGCAGCTTCCATCAAGTTAAATCATTTTAATCTCTTTCCCAAAAACTGTTTTTGAAATACATTTTTCAGACCTTCACACATCCTGTTTGAAATTTTTTTTTTTTGTAAGAAAAATATATCATCCCTTAACAAAATACAGTTTTTCTTGGCAGCAAGATGAGTATTGATTCAGGTGTAACATAACTTTACCAAAAGTGACATTAACAAACACAGAACTTGATTATATGCTTTTAACAAAACAAGATGGTAGGTTGATTTGAGATTTCTTTCAACAAACATCACAACTCAACTCTAACTTATTTAAAGACCTTTATGCTTTAGGATTATAGAACTTCCTGTGATTCAGTATAAGTGTTTTGTCGAGAAACTGCACAGGACTCATTTTCAACTAAGTGGTACACTTAGCAAATCTGTATTTTTCTTTCCCCTCCCCCCCAAGTATATTAACTTCTAGTATAAATTTCCAAGTAAGCAATCCTTCCTGATAAAATTCATTTTAAAAAAGAAATTAATGATTTGGTTTATAAAGTAGCACCCAGAACGCTGCAGGATACTCACTCACAGGTTTGTATCGGCATCCAGAATCATGCAGCCCATCCAGTGCCAGCCAGTACACTGCACCAGAGAAATGGGCAGTGGTAGTAGTGAGCTAGCTATCAGAACTGTCAGAGTAAGACAACAAAAAAGGGATCTTCTTTGCACAAAGAACCATGGCTGACCATTGCAGGCCAAATCCTGTCTCAGAGGAGGAAAAAACAAGGGAGTAGCTACTAATTTCAGTCAGCTACTGACAACTGGAAGCGTGAACAGTATTTGGCCAGGAATTTTCAGTGAAATGTTATCCAAAATGCAGTGTCAAGGGTTAAAATGTAGTATCTTTAAAATTTATTCTGAAGTCTCTAATTTATTTTACTTTTCCCTTTTCTTCACCTTTCCCTGTCCCCCAAGCAAATACTTAAACCTCCCTACCTACATTCAGATATGAATTATTTTCTCATCTGGCTGAGTACATTCATGAATAAACAGCTTAAGTGGAGTGACTTGTGTGCTTTTGTCTGGGTATAATATGCCAATATAGTACCAGAACTATAAAAGAAACTGAGTGGTATCTGTCTGTCTTATGTCTGTCTTTAGTGAGAGTTATTACGAGGGTATGAACGTGGCAGAGACTTTTCCTGCAATTTGCAGTAAGCAACTATCTCTAAAATTATTTAATTGCTATTATTGGATTTTTCTTTCATTTTTCTTTGCGTAATTAAATTGCTTTATTGCAAAAGCTTAGGAAAAAACATACCTCTCAAAATAGAAATGACCAGGCTCCATTCAAGTGCTTTTAGGGCATGTTCATCATACCATCATCTTTATTATCATAATTCTTCAAGGAATATAATGAACATTTTTACTTTCTAGTAGCATTTAATTTGTCAGCGTAGCATTATTAAAACAGTTTTTAGAAGCTCAGTAGTAGGAAATTAATCTTACTGGTATGGTACAGTAAAGTTCAAAAATTTCTTGCCTTCAGAGGTTTCTTAAATTTATTCTTTTGATATAATCACTATTTAGAGAACTAGCTTGACGAAACTTATCAGGGAAAATGCAAGATTTCTCTACTATTCGTTTGTGATAAATATTTGCAAAGGCAAAGCTGGTTTAGGTCAACAAGCACACTAAAGACCTGATATTTGCTAAAGGGTTTTCTTCACAGTGGTGAATGAAATGCTATGATTCGTGCCATGACCCTTAGTGTAAATGAGGAAATTGTATATCTAGCCTATTAGTAATAATCCCAGTCTCTAGAACTATTAGACACTGAGTCATGCTATGCACAGTGCAGACACTCACCGATACAAAGTACTTGCTCCGTAAAAGCTTGCAGTGAAACAGCTGTAATAAGTGGATACAGCAAGAAGATGGATTGGTGGTGAGCACCAGCAGGCTCTACAGCAAGAAGGTCTTTTGTAATCAAGTGCCCAGAACTCTGTTGGCCCACACTGCAAACTCAGTATTAAAGTCAGTTATGAAGAAAACAACAATCTTTGAAACTTTCTCTGATGCCCCGAGGCTAGTGCTTCACTATACTGCCACTTTTCAATTGGTCTAAGGTTTCAAAACCAAGCCAAACTAAATGCCTTCACTTCATTTTGCTGTCAGTCCTTGTTATTGTTAAATGTTCATTTAGTTCTCTAGGTTTATTTCCTGTTCTTTTTCCCCTCCACATTTTGTCAAATTTCTAATTACTACATACGTCTCCCCCAAACACAGTGCAAGCTAGATGGAAATTTTCATTAATTTCATTCAATGTTAAGAAACTGGTTGCAAGATCCACATAGTTTTGTATTCCTTTCTGACCTTTTATGAAGTGAATTTATGTTCTATGTAAGTAGTGAAGATCCAAGTGAAAGCAACTCTATGGGAAGTCTGCTATGTGGTGACATCTTCATTCCTCATGCAACCATTCATGAATCTGTGTTTAAAAAAAGTAAATGAAATATCTCTAAATCCATGATTAGAAATTCATAGATTTTTAAGATGTCATTACTACCAGATTTTTTTTTTTCTTTTCGTTTTTTTTTTTTTTTTTTAACAAACCTCTTCTGGTGATTAGTAGAAGAAAGTCTTGGCAAACCATAATTGATCCCTGGTCCTCATCCATATCAGTCCAAAGTTAACTGGTTCACTTTCAGTCAGTGCTAGAAGAAATTAATCCATCTTCCAAAGACATTATTCATAACTCCCTCCTAAAGGCCTAAACACTCTAGACAGCTTCAGGAGAATTATGGCTTTCTGTTTGTTTCCCTAAAGAAATGGGTAATGACCAATTTGTACAAGTAGTCCTCCATTTGTCCCATGCTGCTTTTCAACACTCAAATGTCTGAGGTATAATGCATATTGCAAAAGGTGATATACCTAGCACTAATTTAGGTTTCTAAATGACCTTGTATCTGCAAGGGAGAAGAGGTATTTGAAAGTTTTAAACGCAGAGTTGTTTTCATCAGAGTGAAAGCTGCGAATGGCTCATGGCTGTGAACTTACTGTATGGATTTTGAGGTCCTGTTTTCGCTATAATACTGTGTACATTAGTCTCATTTTTTTGTTATGATAGAATAATGCAGAACAAAAAAATTGTATTATTTTGACTCCTAGGTGTAGGAGTCGGTCAGAAAATCAGCATTGTCTCAACACTGTCATCAGGAACATGAACAGTACATTTCCTGACAATGGCCTGTTTGGAGCGTAGTGGCCGATCCCAAGAACGGAACGCGCGGTACAAGGCTCCTGGAAGGTACCTGGCTAGAGCCATTAGACTGTCAAAAAGGATGGATTGCAACTGTTGCCATAACATCCATGAAGAAATCATGAACTTTAGATGAACTTTGCTTCATTATAATACCAAAACACACCTCCTGGTCAAAGGCTACCCGCCTCCAAGACTTGCCACGCCTCGGACACTGACCCTGCGCCTGCGTGATAGCCTCACTCGAGAAGGGCAGAGACTCCTGAGGCAGAGGTGGAGCAAGGTGTGTTACTAAGCATAAAAGATGACTTCTGAACAACAGAAGTTTGAAGCTTCCCCACCAAGGACCACAACGATCGACGACGCAGCGTTAGCTGGACCCGGGACCATTAGGACATCTTGAGATCAGCGGTGGTAGCTATAACTTCTCTTTCTCCTCTCTCTAAACTTTACTTTACTTTTTCTCCTTTCTTTCATCCATCTCTAACTATCGCGTGCCTCTTCACAGGCAATACAATAAAGTTTTACTGTGTGATTATTGCTATCCCCTTTGGTGTTGGTCACCTTAATTTTGCACTTTCGAGATCGTAGCAAACAAACCATCACGAGTCCACCGAGAGGACCGTGACACTAGGTAAGCCAGAGTCTTGCATTTTAAGAGAGGTTTATTATAAACTAAAATAACTTTTTGCAATAATCCTAAGATACTATTAAGGTAAATTGAAATTAAGAGGGAGAAGTAAAAAAGCCTACCATGTCCCTTCCCTCTCTCCCTACCCAGAGAGAGGAGGGGGAAGCTGTGGGGCCATCGGAGATGCCTGGTTCCTCTGAAATGCTTCTTTTCCTGATGCTTATAGTATTAGATTCTCATGGTGCAAGGGAGCAACCAGAAGCTATTAGTAATCTATAGGCAATGTTGACACGGGTAACATGGAGGAAGCTTTTTGTAAGTGTTTTTGCCACTGCTTAGGTGAACTGCTTTGATTTATGTTGAGACAAGTTATGTTTGTAGTACTGTGCTGGGGCTGGCACGTTCTCTCTGATTCCTGGCTTGCAAATTGTGACGAAAACTGAAAGGGAAAAAGTGACGTTTGCCATTATGTGGGTATTTTATGCTTGGATTAGTGTTAATTTTTCACCATTCTACATTTCTGCTAGGGATGCAGTATTTGAGGGGTTTTTTTGCCAGGTCTTTTTCTTTCTGAATAAAGACTTCTTTAATGAACTAGGTTTTGCAGTGCATAAGGGTAGAGAGATAAGATTGTTCGCTAAATTGCTGGACCACTGTTTCAGTATTGGTGAAATTTCCATGTTTTGTGTGCAATTAATTCAAAGTTTCAGGAAGATCTTCTCTTTGAACAGAAAATTTTGAGCTTTCAGTTGTGTTAATTGAAATTATCTGACTCCAAAGTATTTGCCTTTTACAGTTCCAATAGATAAGCCAGAACACCACATCGCTTATGCCACTTGCTTTATCAAATGGTCTTATCTATATTCAGTGTCACTAGTGTCTTTCATACTTAGAACAACTTAACTTAAGACTGGGTATACAAAAATATATGTTTGAGTTATATATCAAGGAATGGAGACTTACAGAAGAGTTAATATCCTGTGAATCAGTCCAAATGAGGTCAGAGTTAAAAAAAAATGTTAGTGATAAAATTTTGTCTTAATTTTATGCTTCGCACCTAGTCCTGGCTTGCTGCTTCCTCACAAAACATAGAGAAATGTGTCTTTAAATTCTTATTAATTTTCTTTTTATTTCTTGAGATTTCTCTAAGTTTTCTCTTTAATCCTTTAGCAATTAGATTTGCACTTCTCCTGCTCTACTGAGTAAACTTCTATATGCTCAAATCATCAGTGAAGTAAGAAGTAAGGATCTGTAGCTATGTGAAAAAAAAAAAAAAACCTGCTGGTTTTATTTTGGCCTTTCTCAAGTCTCAGCTGCATGCATTTACTCCAAACTTCTAGTACAGTGCCTTTCAATTGTATCCATCATTTTGCAAAGATTTGATCCCTTGGTTTCTTTCTAGCAAACTTCAATGTTTTCATGTAGCTTTCCTTTGGAGAAGAAAACACATTGTTAAGCTTATTTTGAGAGCTGAAGGAAGCTGAATTTGAGGATGTTTTGATTACTGCAACACTGTACCTTTTCTAATGGGATAACTGAAGTTTCATTATAATTGTGTTTTCAATCTCTATAGGCTTTTTGATTTCTTCTACAATGTCATATTTGCTGTCCTCTTTGTTGGGAGAGATATGCTTCCAAACCTATATTATTCTTTTCTTGAACTTGAATTTTAACCTATCAGAATTCTGTGTTATATATAGACATTTAGTTAATTAATCTAATCTGAAACATTCACATAATATTACTTTTCACCACCATGTCACTCCTCTGCCTGTACTGTCCTATTAATTACATTAGCATTTCTTTTTTTTCACAAGGTTTATTTCTAAATGCTCTTTCAAAATGAAACCTGCTTAAAAAAAACCCAAACAAACCCACCCCCCCCCCCGAAAAAACCAGATTTAATTATTGTTTTTGAATGAGCCTGCAAGATATTTTGATATTGATTAATCAATGTATCAGTTTTATGGATTTATCTAAAGTGTTTATTAACCAGTTTGTAAACTATGCATAATTTTTAGTCTCCCTCCTACAGCCTGAACCTAATCCAAACGCATCTCCTGGTTTGATCTGTGGGAATTAACACATAGGCACAATATGCACTATGGTTTTTCCCTTAAAAGGTTATAGAAAATGAACACATCAGATGATCACAATTTCTGAAGAACAAAATTATATTTATGTGATCCTTGGACTAAGGAAATCACAAAATTTAACATTTTGGCTACGGCTAATGCAAAATCTGTCACCCACTGTTGTCATTTATATGCAGCCATACTTGCAATTCTCTGTGACAGAAAGAGCATTCTCACAACATTAACACGTATCTAGGAAACTAAGAATTTGTTTAAAATAAAGCTGCAAGAACTTGAAAAGCCTACCTGGGAAAGGAAGCGTCTTTGCTTTTGAAACAAACAAACAAACAAAAACCCCATGCTCTGAGCCCCAGTTGCTGGAAAGAACTGAAGTCAGCAGAGAAAGCTGACAGGAAAAGAAAAATATTTTTTATTTCCTGATTGGTCTTAGTCTCAGATGAAAAAAAAAGAATTTCTAATGACAAATACATAGACATTGGCAGTGCTGAGTTATCCTTCCCTGCCAAACCAAACTGATAAGTTAGTTTCTGTGTACCTTGGCTAGAGGCACTTTTCCCATCCAAGGTGAACTCTCCAGAGAGCAGCTTGCTACTATTTGGTTTTAAAATAATCAGGTCATTAACATACTAAAACTGTGCTAAAACATGAGCCTTACAACCTCTTTGTGCTCTCTGGGAGTACATAATTTGGGTACAGCAGAATGGGCTGGATTCCTGAATAGGCAGCACCAGCGCTTGTTAACCACGTGTGAACTGCTGAACCCAGTTGTGACACCAGAGTAGGCAGTGCTGGCCAAACGCGATGCTAGCTAGAGACAAGTGTCAGAGACCCGTCTAAGAATAGACATAACTCCACACCAGCCCCACAGCAAGATTTTGAGCTGTCCTAATCTTACCTGAGGGTGAGGAGTGACAAACGGCTGAGTTAGAGGAGGTTGGGCTGAGATTGGCTTGGGAATATCTTATTTTTAGGTGAGTTCTTGTGACTTTAGGGTTTTGAGAATTGCTAAGCTGGAGTCCTCTCCAGCTTTTTCCTCCATATGTGTGTCCTTTAATCATTGCAAATCTTCAAAAACTTGACAGCGCTACAGAAGTCAACAGGGAACAAGCTTTGTATGCTCCCTTTTTATGTTTCTGAACAGTCCAAAATTCAACTAAAGAATCATTTAATCCCATGTTACTTATGAGAGAAGTGCTCTGAGGCACTGTAAGATATTGTGTTAGGTCAGAAATCATTTATAGTCTCTGGGAGAGCCCAGTTTTTTCCAAGTAGAAGGATAAGAGGATTGAGTGGCTGAATGAAATTTTTAGACAAAAATCTTTTGGGGACCTAACCCTTTCTGGTTGGCTTAAGAACAAAACCAAAGGGGACAAGGGAGTAAAACCAGTCACAGTTAATGTGAATATTTTAGGTCTAGATCATATTCAAGTTCAAGTTTGATTTGGAATTAAATTGTCATTCATCAAGAATTAGTATCAAAAAGTAGAATTTTACTTTGGGTTTTACATATTTGTTTTTCATGGGATGATTTGGGGATGTCTGCATACTTGATACAGTCTGCATCAATTTCTTCCTATGCTTCTGCTTGGCCAGAGCTAGTTTAAGCAAATAGGGCAGGTTATCCAGCTGAACAGAAATTATGAGCTACAGCAGCTCCTACTTTAAGATGTAGTAGTGATAAAAGCAGTCTTGATTTCCTTAATATATTGGACTGTAAATTTCAGTGCATCATAACCAGCAAAACCATCCTTTCAGCAGGGACTCAATAACTGTGTCAAGGTATGCCATTTTCTTTAATTACTCAGACCTTCCAGTTTCTCAAAAGATCAAAAGAAAAACAACAAAAAAAATATTGGACTTGAAATGCTTAAGATGAGGATTACATTTTGACTTTAGTCTTCATCTAGTCTCTCACTGGGCTTCATTTGAAATTTGTAATATACAGAAGAAATGAAGTTCTAAGTCATTATAAAAGTAGATCCTAATCACCTTGAGATTTGGGCTGGAAGCTGATGACATCTTTTGTATTTCTGTGTCATTATTACCAGGCTTCTTATTTAAAAAGAACAGGAGAGAAATATTTTTCTTTCTAGCTGCCTAAAATGAAATACTTGTTGTATTAGTCAGAAAGACATTCAGCATGCATCTGTGCAACACAAATGTTCTTTTTTCCATAAAATCACAAGTTGCTAAGTGTACCTGAGTATGGTATTTCTTTAAAATGTGTATTACATATTTGGGAAAGTATTTCTCTGTTTGGATTCCTTTTTTATTTACAACAGCTGGAAGCGGTTGAAGGCTACCAAACTGTAACGTCAAATTTACCTTATTTCAACAATGGTATTGTTTCTTATTTTAAAGTTATTATCATGCAACCTACCAGTGCTACTGATGTGTAATTATAGTTTCAAGTAGTGTTTTCCTCAAATACTGTAAATAAAGGTAAAATTCATAATCTATTTCTTAGATCTGTATTGTGTGTGCTTCCCATAAACTATTAAATCATGATTATAATTCCTTATAAGAAATTGAGTCATACCAAGGTATTTTGGATTGAACAAGGGAAATTCTTGTTGTATATTGTCATTATAAATTACAATATTGACAGTATATACAAGTAACATTTCCAAAAGTTTTGGAATTTTGATCAAATTATTTTTAGCTTTGACTTTTTTTAATTGTTCAATATCTGGATAATCCTTTTTATAAGGTCAAAATAAATCTAATGTGTATGAGATACAGCTGAAATTCAAAACTAGTAGAACTAAGGTGATAATACATAATTTATATGCTGTCTTATTTTCTTAAAGGAAACAAACTGACACAAGATTAATACTGCAGTATATGAATGGACTGTATTTCTTTAGATATGTACAGCCATGCTTACAAGTTCTAAATCTTTTTAGTGCTATTTTAGAAATTTACTTAACTAATTTAGCATCCTATTCTTTTCACACCTAAATTATGAGGACACTTTGTGATGTTTTAAGCATCTTAGCTAGCAGGTAATGGTACAGTGGGGCTAAAGCCATTGTTCAAAATGCTACGAAAGGCTGCACTTCACAGTAAGACACTACAGAAATTAACTGCTACTTACATGTAGCAGTTTTCTTGGCTTTGACTTCAAATTTTTTTAACAGCAAAAACATCCATAATATGCATTCCAAGTGGATGTTAGTTCCTACTCTCTAATCTGTATGTGTATTTTGAAAGCTGATTGCAGAATTTTGTGGTTGTGCTAAGGGTTAATTCATGGAAGCAGCATTGGAAAAGGAGCTTCTCGGAAGTTCTTGTAAGCTACCTTTCCTTTCTAATGAAAATAGTCAGCAAATGAGCTTTCTTTTCTTAATATACAAGCAGCCTGCATGCAGAAGTACTGCAGCAGTTGCTGTAGACAAGGTACAGTTGGGCTAGAGAGGTGCCAGATATTGATACTACGTCAATAATTAATCTGTCATTGGAAAAATTAAAACATTGAAAATGCTTAAAATAATAACATTTTAGTATATCAGAGATACTTAGAAATAACTGTGTTTAATAATGACTTTTTTTTGGTAATGTTAGATTTTGAAATGCTTCAAAGTCTTTTTTTTTTAGGTTTCCCTGATCTGATCAAAAGAACTTGGCATGAACTGGCAAAATATTTTCATGAATCGTAATTTTTACTTTTTCTCTTGCCCTAATGGCAATCCCAGTTGGCAGGTGTGAGCCTTTTTGTTTGATTTGTGAAGATGTCTGTTGGAAAGGCCCAGAGGTCCATGAATAGACAGTGCTGTGAGATCAGGTCATCTCTCTCACTACAGGAAATGACAGATATGGCCATATCAAAAAATTGTAAGGTTTGTTTTAAGGAAATAATTCAGTATTGACCTCTTCTAAATCATCACATATGGTATATTTAGTAAGATTTTGTAAACTGCGTAGAAAATAAAAGATCTGTAAAGAATAAAGAAACAAAACTGAAGTCCTTAACTTACAGAGGGTGATATCTACATGGGCTTGCTTTCCTCTTTATTATGTCCTTTTTATGACTTAGAAATTTTGCACCATTAGACCTTTTTCAAATAAGTCTGAAGTAGAGATTCTTTGTTCTGTCTTGTTAAAGTAATCTACTACTTTTTTTCTCCTGATGGTATTATTGCCCTGCTGTAGATATTTCAGAGGCCATATAATTAAATTTGTTTTCAAGGCTTTTTTCTAATTAATTCTTATAACAAGTTTACAAAGCCTGGCTACACCATGGGACTTACTGGACAAGATAATTAAGAAGGGCCTTTTTGTGTTCAGCTGGGCATAATTGTTTCTATCAGGATACAAAAGATCATAAGCTGACAACTTTTCCTTTTAGCTGAAGAAGTTATGTTTTCTAGGTAGAACAATACAATATTAAATAAAATACCTGCAAATGACAAACTTGATGTACAGAGAGTTGATTCAAGAAACTACACAAGCATAAAACCAAAATCCTAGAAACTGCTATTTTAAACTTCAGGAAAAGTAAGATCCAACATTTTGATGTAAGCTGGTTTGGACAG
The DNA here is from genome assembly GCF_026419915.1 of Harpia harpyja. Classification (NCBI taxonomy): domain Eukaryota; kingdom Metazoa; phylum Chordata; class Aves; order Accipitriformes; family Accipitridae; genus Harpia; species Harpia harpyja. The sequence goes on along the minus strand of NC_068949.1, from coordinate 17,103,423 downwards.
CTATTTGTTATTAGTCATAACCTATACTCCTAACTGCAACTTGTGCCTCTAACTTTAAGTATGGAGAAACTTTGTATAAACAAATAAATTTTAAAAAATGTATTTTCAACTCTTGTGCACCATGCAAGTTCCACACCAAGGGATGGCGATCTCAGCGAGCTGTCAGCTATCCTCATTCTGAATTCTGTAAAAGGCAGCAGCAGGCAGGCAGAGGTCCAAGGTTAAGTGTGTGGTGGGCTAAGCGACGAAAGAAAACGATGTTACATTTTTCTCTGGGATTTCTTAACTGCATATCGTCTTCCTGCAATATTCATTTCAGTTGTATGCTCTTGAGCAAGTTCTGAGTTCCTTGGGTTTTTTCTAATCATGAATGGTGTTTTCTTCCTGCTGCAAATTCATTCACAGAGACTATTTTGCAATATTTACTCAGTAGATCGTGCAATGCAGAAAATATTCTTCTCTAAGCAGAGAACAATGCTGTGCTGTTTTCCATTTCAGTCATATCACTAAACATCATTTCGAAAGTAGATGGTGTCAAAATGCTCCAGAAGTAGTTAATTACATCTAACAAATGGGTCTTGTTTCAGAGTATCTTTCTCAAGCTGGGAAAGAAGGTATGAATTAGATATGTGGCAAGGCGACAAAATTCACAGTAAGTGCGTCCTGATGAGATGCCTTATGCCATTTATATCTTTCCAATATTCAAAATGTTCTTCTCTGTATGGGTTTTTATGACACGCTATCAGTATCTTTGTCTGCGTAATGTCCAGAAAGCAGTATGGCTACACGCTTCTTTCACTTCCTCTTCAGCAGAAAAGCATGGGGACTCTCAAGTTTTAATAAGGTATTAGAGCTACTGTTTCTATGATGTTGGATTTTTTACCCTGTGCTGTTGTGTTCAGGTGAGACAAAGTAGAAATAGGGACAGTGTTTGGAGAGGATTTTTTTTAAGGTAGGAAATTAAAAAGGATGTAGCTTGCTGAGGTTCTGGATGAATTTACTGCATATTCCAGGCTCCATTGCTGAAGAAGCAAAGGCTTTCTTCCTGGTGTGTCACTGAATCTTTGGCATGTCCTGAGACAGAACGTAGAGAATCCCAAAAGGAAAGGAATGAGCACTTGAACTTAAATCAAAAGCTGGTAAAAAGATAGAAAAAAGACTGTGTTTAATCTTGCATGTTGGTGAGGAAATTAGCAAAACAATGTCCTTTTCTATAACTTGGAATTTCCTAAATGCAAGCTTTTTTTATTATTATTGATATAGTCTCCAAAAGTGATAAAGGTTTGGATCGGGTGGCTGATGAGAAGCTCAACATGACACAGCAATATGCGTTGCAGCCCAGAAGGCCAACTGTATCCTCAACCAGCAGGTCAAGGGAGGTGATTCTGCCCCTCTACTCTGCTCTCATGTAGATCCCGCCTGGAGTACTGCCTTCAGCTCTGGGGCCCCCAACATAAGGAGGACATGGACCTGTTGGAGCGAGTCTAGGGGAGGGCCACGAAGCTCATCAAGGGCTGGAACACCTCTCCTATGAAGACAGGCTGAGACAGTTGGGTTTGCTGAGCCTGGAGAAGAGAAGGCCCCGGGGAGACCTTATAGCAGCCTTCCAGTACCTAAAGGGGGCCTACAAGAAAGCCAGAAAGGGACTTTTTACAAGAGCATGTAGTGATAGGATAAGGGCTAATGGCTTTAAACTGAAAGAGTAGATTTGGATTAGATGTAAGGCAGAAGTTCTTCACTTTGAGGGTGGTGAGGCACTGGAACAGGTTGCCCAGAGAGGTTGTGGATGCCCCCTCCCTGGAAGTGTTCAAGGCCAGGTTGACGGGGCTTTGAGAAACCTGGTCTAGTGGAAGGTGTCCCTGCCCATGACAAGGGTGTTAGACCTAGATGATCTTTAAGGTCTTTTCCAACCCAACCCATTCTATGATTTTGCACAAGGTCTCCTAGCCAGCTGAAGGAGAAAAAGCATCACTCTCAGAGACAGTAGCATGGTTGGTGTCAGGAGTGGTTAAAGGGAAGAAATGAACGTACAGGTCTCAGAAAATATTTAAGTTGCACTTTGCAAGTGTGGTAATGTATTGAAACTACAGAACTGAAGGTATTTCAGTGGCAAACTACAGCAGTGAATATTTGGTTAAATGGAGACACTGGAAGTGTATAAGAATCTTGTTTTCATGTAAGTTGTATATTCCAGTGCGCACATATGAAATATGTTGACATAATAGTGGTAGCATGTCTTTCTGCATATACAAGAATATTTCCTCTACTATTAATTATTATTTTATGTCAGTTTCTTCATGCAGTTAAAATTAATGAATCACTTTATATCAATCTAAATAAGTCATATACATGTGTTCTTTCAAATTGTTTTGTAGGTGGTTTAACTCATACAATTCAACCCAAAATCTAGTACCACAAATGTGTCAGTGCTTAGTCTGAGAAACTGTTTCCTTATTACATCATCTTGCACTAATGCACCGATCCAGAGGCTTGTAAGTCAAGTAGCTGCCCAGTGTTGTACTTCATCAATATTTTGTGTGTTATATGAAATGTCATGGTGATTATGCAGCCTCACAGAATAGGGTCATGCAGTCTTAATGAACTAATTATAAACCTATGTGAAAATGGCCACAGCTTGCTATTCCTCAGTAACAGCAGAATAGGAAAGAAATTATTTTCTTATTTAAAGGCAATTGTCTATAGGTGGCGTATTTCATTAGACCAAGTTCTACAGTCTCACAGACCAAGTCTGTGCTGACAGGAAGAAGAAAAGCATGAGTCTTGCTCATTTTTCACACATTTCTGCCCTTTTTAATTAAATGGCTTAAAACTCACTGTGATGACTAGTTCTAGCTTCCTGCAGTTTTGCACTGTGTTGTGTCATCCAGAGAAAACTAGAAACAGTTGTGTCCAAAGGAAAGGACGATATGAAGTGACAACTTGTGCTGGCCTGCAGGAACTTGATCACATTAACTCCCTAATGGAGAAGCTAATGTATGTCACCATTGTACTGTGTGTAATGAGTTCAGACTGGAGGGAACAGTGTTCCTCTAGTTGAATATGTTTTGATTAATTTGCAAAATATTACCACGGCTTTAATTTTTATCTATGACTGTTAAAGACCTTTAATTTCGATATTACTGCTCATTTTTTCATTTCACAGTTTTAAAGGAATTCAGTGAAGTGAAAGATCAAATGATAAATCACTAATATTTACTTAAAATGCAAATAAATAACAAAATAATAAGGTACTGGGATCCATGCAATAGGGTATTAAAAAAAAAATAAATAAAAGGGAGCAACTATTTTCATGTCCAAGTAGTTCTCTCATGGTGAGTTCATATGCAAAATTGTAAACTAACATATACTTTATATATAGCAAATTTGAGGTGCTTCATAGTATTTAAATGAAGTTTTCTCATCAGTTGCAAACCCTGCATCTATAAATATATCTATTAAAAAAACCCCCTTTTTCCTTTGAAAAGGAAGGATGTCTTGTGGATAAGACACTTACCTGAAAGCAGAAAAATTTTGTTTTCTGCCTCAATGTCTATGTCACCCAGCAGTGTCTTAATATCTTAATTATTGTAACTGTAAAATGGAAGCAACAGTTCATCTTTTCCTTTACCTTGCCTGCTTAGATTTTATTACCCTTACACCTAATAAGAGCCATTCCTTACTTCATCAGTGACGTCTACAAGTAATCTTGAGCTTAGTTGCTCAAAGTGTTTCTGCTGTGTAATAATCACAATGCAAGACTATCAATATTTAAAATCTATTAATACTCAATACTCTCGATGCTAATGTTTGCATGACCTGTAAAAAATGTTGCCACTGAAGTTTCCAAGGCACCGTAGTGGTACTAACTGGTATATAAATGATTCCAAATTAATATAAAAACAAGGAAGTGAAAATTTATGCAAGAAAGAGTTTGAATTGAATTCACAGTTCTTATAGCAGAAAATAATTTATTAGATTAATCTGGAAGGACAGTCCTGGTGCTATTGAAAGTTACCCTTCAGGTCATTCATGGGCCTCCCTCACTCAAACGTGTTCTGCTTTGATGCAACTTAATACACCACTAGGAAAGCAAAAAGAGTTTATTCATAAGCATCCTGCAGGCCCTTCTGGGGACAGTTTGCTAGTCATCTCCCTGGAAAGGAAATCAGATCTAGAAGCTTAAAGAGTGAAAAAGCTACCCTGTAAAAATTCAAGATTTTTTCCTTTTTTTTTTTTTACCTTTTTTGTTTGTTTGTTTCTTACCACTGAGGGCACTTTTAACAAATTACTTCAACTCTAAGGACTTCAGTAAATTTTGCTTTCTATTTCCTACAGCTTTACGCATTTAAACACTATTTATAATGTATCAAATGCTAAGAAGCAATGGCATCAATGTGGTTTGCATTTTTTATGCATTTTGCAAGTAGCTCTATCATTCAAATAGATGGTTTTAATACTTTTTTTTCTGCACAGATTCCCTGATCTACATGTGGACTAGAAGTACTGTGACAATTTTTAAAAGACTTTAAGTGGAAGAAATTTGTGTCTAATATAAAGCCTCAAAGGGAGGCACCAAATCCTTTAACTGTGTTTGACCACAAAGAAATAAGCTGCATCTACAGAAAGAATTCTTTCAACATTTCTAATTAAGTAGCTTAGGAGAAAATATGCAGCCATTTCGTTTGTACCACACTTCTTACATAAATGACACTTCAGATCAGCTGCATGCTTAGTCACATGAGTGTTCCATTTAATTATTCACAGAAACACACCAGTCTCACTGGAAAGAAAACCTTTGCTGTGTAAATAAGGTTGACCGATGGTGATTTTAATTCCAAAGCCTCAGGGAAGAGGTGAGCTGCTGAAAAAGTAGTGGTATGTGCCACATGGAAGGTTCTTGAAGTTGCATGACAAAGTACCAATTCTGTGTGCAAACAAGATAATTACTGTCAATTGAGCATTTGTACGACTGCATATATAATGTCACTTATTCACTTAATCTAGAGCTTTTGAAGATCTGTTTCTGTTTTTTCACACAGCTGTAGCATATACAGAGGAAATAGTTGATATATGTATTAGAGGCTTGTGTGTTGTCACAGGAAATGCTGTTCTGTTCATATAGTTTATCAAATTTGGATTGAAGCAGTCTATTAATTTTTTCAATTGATATAACATTGATTGCCAGTTAGTGAACTATACCTGCAGGATCAATATTTGTAATACAACAGATAAAAACATATTGTCTTGAAAAAATGTACTTCCTTTTGAAATGTGCCAGTAATAAGTGAGAAAATCAGTTGTATTGATGGGGAGAAATTAGAATTACAATGATATTAAATATGCACAACGACTTAGCATCTACACACTGTCGTTGGTAATTGAGTGCTCAAACACTACTTCTGTTTCTTGATGCAACCACATAATTTGGAATATTGCGTGCAAAAAGCCATCCATGTGCTTCTTATATACAAGAAGCAAGTTTACAAAAATTATTTAAACACATTCTTGGAGGAAAATGGAGTGTAACAAAAATGGCATTGTGGTGTGCTTGTTCCTTGAAGGTACTGTTGCTAAAATATTTGATATTATGGAAGATTAACAGTGCTAGCCCAGTCTGTATTTACATAAGACTATTGTCAAGAAATTTTGAGAGAGTGGGACATATAAACTCGTTAAAATACAGAAGTGCTATTGTAAGAGAAAGTTCAACTTCTGAAGACTAGCATCACCTGACATAAGCAAAATCACCTGGTGTAAGAAAAGCACTGGGAGCAAATCGATGAAAACAAGCAGTTTATAGCAGTGAAAAGCAATTGGCACAGCATGCCAGGCAGTGGGATGTGTCCTGTTGCAGGACATCATGTTCCAAAGAGGTATCTGTGTATTATAAAGGCTAATGGAGACACAAAGTATTGAACAGCATGTACAGAAAGAAATTCCATTAACTTTTTTTACTGTTACTAGTCAGTGTATATCTATAGAGCTTTGCAGATGTGTAAAGGTAGAATGCTATTTCTGATTCCTGCACGGTTTCAGTTGGACAGTTGAAGAAAAGTACTAGAAATACAGCAGATTTTTTCATCTGAGGTTATTGCAAGCAGCTGATTATTTGTATCACTGCGAAGATGATGATCAGTAACTATAGTCATCCAGTGTCTTTGTGTATACTAACACAAAAAGCACTTTGTGCTTCATGCCCTCACAAAAACCACTACTCATATTCATCCCTGTGCATGAAGGCATTACATATTGACAGAAGAACTTTGCAGAAAACCCTTTTTCTGATTATCCTGTGGAGGACCTTGCTCATAGAATAAGAGTTCCTCCACAAAATTTGATCCATTTTCACTTACAGGCTTTTTTAATGACATTTTATTTTCAAGCCTTTTAGTATTAAGGCATCATGAATCCCATTACATAATACTTACAGGTTATAGTAAGCAAGGATGATTTCCCATCTATTGCATTTCTTATCTCTTTCCAGGTCACCTTAAGAACAGAGTATGTTCATAGGATTTATTGAAGCTTTAAGACTTTAGTCCAACCCTTGAAACCTTTTATCAAACTGACATTGCTTTTTTCTTATGTGGGTGGGCATCACTCTCACAAAAAATAATGCAAGTCAGGGAAGAATAGTCTGGCCTATAGCGACATTCATCTGAGTGCTTTAGAATGATTTATGGATTATGAATTGGTTGGCTCTTACACTGCCTCGTGTGGCAAGTTGTACTATTTACCTACAGTAAGTAGGTGCTTTCAAAATCATTCAGCAACGGGCTCTAATGAAACTGAAATTTCCACTGCTTTATGCATGTAGGCAGGACTAAGCTGCACCTGGGTCTAGAGAAGAAGGAAAGAAAAATATAGGCGACAAAATGAGAATTACATTTGTGCTGTTTTCTAGACTCTGTTTCCTCAGTCATCTGAGGTCTATAGGTAAAACTGCTTTGTAGTACATAACACTTTTTATGCTTAGTTCACATAGTTTGTATTCTTTTCTTTCAAGAGAAACAAATCTAACTCTTCAAAGGCTCTTTAGAGGTCTCTCTGATGTGTGTCATTTATATCCATTTTGGGCTGGTCTCTGATCTCATCTCTGAGATTTTACGTGAGCATAACCTAGAGTTTTTTAGCAGCCATCAAGGAAAATCTCGCAGGATCATGTAAGTTCTAGTTGCCAGTCCTGAGTACTTTTCTTGGAGTTTCTGACAGGTTTTTTTCTGTGCTCAGCTGACTTGAAATAAATGAGCATGTAAAATCATGAAGACCAGGCACTTGAAAATGTTTAAATTTTAGTCATCACACCTCAAAATCATCTGGATAGCCAATGGGAAGCAATACAATGAGGGAAATTTCCCCAGGCCTGGAGATATGTGAAGAGTGAAAGGAGGAATAGGGGACAGCAGAAAGTGAATTATACATAAAACACTTCTACATGGATCAAAGAGAGAAGAGGGGAAATGGTGAAAAACAGGGAGAACAGTTTCACCCTTTGCTGCTTCTCTCTGTGCAGGTGTTCAAGGTTTCCATAGAAACTTGAACATAGTCTGAATTTGGGGGAAAATAACATTTCTTCCATTTCTGTTTAACTGCCATAAATGTTATACAAAAATTGATGTGTGGTTTGTTTTTCATAACTAGGACAGCTACTTCCACAAAAAACATTCACTAAAGCCAATGAATCTATTGATCCTTGTGGTGAAATTATGAATATAGGTTATTTTTACATGTCACTGGAACAGTTTTGGTCATAAAACAAAGCTAAGTCATATCAGGAGTTAAAATGGAGCTTGTCTTTCATCTCAGCAGGTGATGCACTTACATTATATTGGCTAAATGGATTTCTTGAAATATATATATTTCTACAATTTTCACTCTATGCAAAATGATGATACTTTTCTTTAAAAGAACACTGCTCTAATGTATACTTGTTTTGGTCTTTTTGCAATGTTAATATTGGCTTCTGTTAAAAAATAATGTGTATGTATTATGGTACATTGCTATCTAATGAATAATATCTAGAAATTGATAAAAAACTAATTAAAAATAGGCTATGAAAAATGAGATACATTCCAAATGTGCTGTTTGTAGTTGGTGTATAGTTTATTTTTTCTGAGGCTGGCTACATATATCTATAGTTAATTCAGATAATATCAGCCTGAAGAAGCTGACAGGTACTTTGGCATTATCACCTCTAAATACCATCAAGGTAGGAAACATTTTTTAATTAAATGCATAAGCGTGGGTTAATTTTTAAAGTATGTCTTACTTCAGTGAGAAAGTTAGAAATTAAAGGTTTTCATTATGGATGGACATTTTGCTCCACTGTAATCTGCAAAACTGCTCCTGCAGAAAGCGCCAAGTTAAACAGTAGCTTCACAATCTAATTTTGGAGAGTGGGTTTATGTGTATCTACACATACCCAGGAGCAAAATATGGAATTGAGTGTATCACAGGGAAAGGCAGTTACTCCTTCATGTTAGGAAGCAGGTAAGTTCAGTTCTACAGAGGAATATAGACACTGCAGTGCTAAGAATGTGGAGATGACATTCCCAATCTTTGTTCGAAGGGCTTTCTACACTTTTTTTACGGTAATTGATCATAGAACTTAGTGCCTTTTTAAAAAAAAAAATAAATATTCTAGCAAGAAGCAGAATATGGGATGCTGCCAGGGCACTTAGCCTGTGCCAGAGCCTGGGAACTTGGTATGACAGTGCTTTCCTAAAGCCCATCCTTGAACTTTAATGCATGCCCACACTGAGGTGCTACTCAAATTTTGTTCACAATGAAACTGTTGGATGCTGTCCACCACATGACATCACTTACTCAGTTAAGCATGGACATATGTAAAACACAGCTCTGTTTATGGTTGTCGTGGTTTAACCCCAGCCGGCAACTAAGCACCATGCAGCCGCTCGCTCACTCTCTCCCGGTGGGATGGGGGAGAGAATCGGAAGGGTAAAAGTAGAGAAAACTCAGGGGCTGAGATAAAGACAGTTTAATAGGTAAAGCAAAAGCCGTGCATACAAGCAAAGCAAAACAAGGAATTCATTCACCACTTCCCATCAGCAGGCAGGTGTTCAGCCATCCCCAGCAAAGCAGGGCTCCATCACATATTAACGGTTACTTGGGGAGACAAAATGCTGTCATTCCAAATGTCTCCCCCTTCCTTCTGCTTCCCCAGCTTTATATGCTGAGCATGATGTCATACGGTCTGGAATGTCCCTTGGGTCAGTTGGGGTCAGCTGTCCCGGCTGTGTTCCCTCCCAACTCCTTGTGCTCACCCAGCCTACTTGCTGTTGGGGTGGGGTGAGGAGCAGAAAAGGTCTTGGCTCTGTGTAAGCACTGCTCAGCAGTAACTAAAACATCTCTGTCTTATCAACACTGTTGCCAGCACAAATTCAAAGCATAGCCCCATACCAGCTACTATGAAGAAAATTAACTCTATCCCAGCCAAAATGATCACAACGGTTGAAAACAGGCTGGAATAATTTGCATCTATATTTTTATAAGAATTCCAAACTATGGTAATTCAGTTCTGTATAATTATGGCAAAATGAAAATATTAGCCTGGTTTTTGTTGTTGATTTTCCCTTTATCATTTATCTCACTTTTAAAAAAAATTCCTGTCTATGCTAAAAATGAAATAGGTGCAATTATTTCTATACACATAATATTGTCCATAAGGAATAGATTTGGTTTTAGATAGAAATATACACTTTGAAAAATTTAATTTGTCTCTTGAAAGATATGGTATTAGTGGAAAAATACTGAACACATGAAAAGAACAGATTCTTGAGATTCAGCCTAAAATGCCAATAATATTCTCGTTATTAATATTCAGTATTTAGAGCTTATATCCCAGCATTTACTTTTATTGTGATGATTAACTACAAAAATTTCATTTATGTTTTTAGGACGTCTACATTTTCTCTCCCACTGTAAGCTTTTTTCCCACTTTTTTTTTTTTTCCTTCATGTGTATTTGTAAAGCCAAATACACAGTTCAGCATGCATACATTTTGGTAATATTCATATTGCAGCCGATACACATATTCTGACTTTAATTCTTTTCTATGCCAGTGGAATTAGTGCAATGATGGTTTTAACTTGTGCTCTTGGATGGTCATCTCCAAAGTCTGTAAAAGGGTCTCTGACTTCCATACAATTTGAATCAAGTTATATTGGTTAGTACCTCATGGTCTCACTGAAGCAATTAATGTACAATATTTCATAGTGTGTTGTTTCCTGAGTAATATTGGCAGAAAATGTCTGGCTCCAGTGGGCTGGAGGCTTGAATGCTAAATTGAGGATGTTGTTCTCATTAAAATTATTTTAATTATACCTTTCATGAGCATTAAAATGAATAAATATAAATTAAAATTAAAAAGTAGTGGTTAATTGCACTAAATAAGAAGAGAGATGCCAGATGTTAGTCATACAGTTCACTGAACTACTGGAAAACACTGTGGGAATGAGGGCAGACAAAGATCAAATAGGGTATCACAGAATATCTGCAAAATTACCTCAATGAAAAAAAGGTCTGTCTTATTGAGTGCTCCTGACACTCACCAACCTGATAAGAGTATTTGCTTAACTTGTTTGTAGAAGAAACATTTGAAATATAAAAGAGTAACAAATAATAAAAAAGCATAAATTACAATTCGCAGCATTTTTACAAGCATCAACACGTGAAAAACACCTCAGCCACAGTTGATAAAGAATACATTAACTTAAAAAATGTCTGATATTGAAACTCTCTCTCTTAGAAGTCTGTACCTATGGTTGACATTGCAACTTTACACTGTCAATGTCTTGAAACCATCTTTTGAAGATCTGAAATGCACAGTTAAAATATTCACTTAATATGCATCAATTTTAAGTAGACAGAAAAGCATACGTGCACACAAGAAGAATTTCTAGGTGATCTGTTTCATGTTTTATTAAAGCATGCTTCAGTATGCTTCCCATTACCTGAGAACTTGACTCCTGTTCAGTCTGTGTATTTCTAAAGCAATAGATTTTATCTTAAACTTCACAGCTTTAACTTACCTCATCACAATTAAATACGCTTTTATTTTTTTCTGATCACCATGTACAGAGTAAAAGAGCTATAATCTGAGATTCTATCGCAATTTAAAATCTGTAGACTGGTAGTATTTGCCCCTTCCTCCATAGTGAATATGGTTAACAAAATAACCTGGATACGTCTTGTGATTAACAGGGCAATTTGCTTTGAAGCATTAGAAGTCTGCTATCATTCAATTCCTTGAAAACACAGCAGAAATTGCTTCTTATTTTGAAACAGTCTAAGCCTTGAGAAATTAAAAAAAAAGGTGGGGGAGAAATCCTTTTTCATTGGGCTACAGCTAATTTGGACTCTTGAAGTTTCCATAAATATTGTTTCCCTAATAAAGAACTGCTTGATGGGTTCTAAAGTCTTTCAGAGAGTTAGGACCTTGTTTTATAGACCTCTGCTAGTGAATTTATTCCCTGGTTTAAATCTAAAAAGTCCAGCTGTTTCCAGTGTTGAATTCTTAATGACTGAAATACTGGATTTATTTAGTCATGATAAATAGGACAGTATTTGTAGCATTAGAGGAGAATTAATTTACCAATCCATAGTAGTAGGCCTCGATCCCACAATTCAAATTTATGGAGACCATTTATGTGAAAGTCAATGCCAGCATTTTACATCATTAAAATGAACAATATGATCCATGGGATGCCAATATAACAGCTCTCCAGGACCTGAAAAATTTACTAAGAGACTTTCAATTTACTCTATTGTTGAAAATCCATGGAAACCACTTCCAGAAAGCTCCTAAATATTTCTGTTTTACAGTGGGGGTACAGGTGTTTGGATTCGCAGACTAGTGCTTCTAGTGATGTTGCTTAGTAAATAAACAAGATTTTATACTAGTAACATAAACTAGGCCAAGATGTTTCATTTATTATGACATTTGTAACAGATGTCATTTGATATCCTGCTTACTATCTAAAATGTGATAGGAAATTAATATAATTTGAATTTTTCATTGTAAGAAAATGTTGGTTTGATCGATCATAATGCTGATTGTTGTGTATTAACTGAAAAAGGTATTTTTGTATGAATTTATTATGGTTACAGGATACTTTGGAGGATGATATTAGAGAAACTGTTTTTCCAAACAGACATGATTTAAGTGAAGTCCTTGAATGACACAATTTCATTAATTTTATAATCACTGGTTTCACTGAGCAATCATTTTTTTCAAATATCTAGATATTTTGAGAGAACTTTTCTCCCTTGGAACTCTGTGAGTGAAATGAGGTCAGCATCTCTCCCAGCACATTTGATTGTGATCACAGGAACAAATCTGAAAACTTAAGGCAAGAACACATGCATGCACGTTTCATATAAAAACACATGCATACCACTATCAAAACAATGTCTCTTCTAAATGGAGGTTTGAATCTTTCAGTGGAATATCAATTTTACTATTATACATGGGAACTTATCTTCCAGCTGTTGCCGTCTTTGTTGACATGCAGTAAGAATAATGTCTGTAGGCAAATTTTCTGTGGAGTACATGATATGTAAGCAGCCTCACTGAAATGTGATCATGCACATCTCTTAGAAGCTCTTGAACTAAGTGTTGTATTATTTACAATTGCACAGAATTTAAAAGTCATAGGGTAGAAAGACCAGATATTATCAGCATACTGTAATTGCTGATATTTTTGTTGTAATTTCTTCCTCTATTGATAATAAAGCCACATTTTATATTGAGAATTCTCTTTTTCCTTTCCAACCCTTCTTCCCCCCCCAACACAAAACAATAAAACCTGCTACAATAAAATTAATTGTCAAAGCATCTATTATATGCATTTCTGAAGAATTAAAAAAAAAATACCCGGCATATATTATCCAGGACAAAAAAATCTTGATGCAATTTATGTAATTTTGTGATTCATTAATTTATCTTTTCCCTTGGAGAAGCAAAAGTAAGTCTCAATTATGCATCAAAGGACTCTATCCAAAAATACTTTCCTTGGTCTAGTATGTGTTTTATATCAGTAGATAATGAGTAAGTCAGAGACAGGCTTATAGGTATACTGTTATCTGTATAAAACTGGAATTGATCATGTTGGTGCTTTAAAAATTTCACATAGCTTCTGGAACAAGAAAGTCTAGCTTTTCAAAATAAAATATTGATTTAATTTATGGTCACTGATTGTATTATAAATCATTAGGATCTTCTTTCAGTAATATACACAAATATGTTAGTGTTTACTTTAGTAAGAGTGTTCTGGAGACACTAAATGAAATAACAAAGGAAACTTTAAAATTGCAGCAGGTATGCCTGCAATCCTTAGGGGCTCAGAAGCTTAAATTCTAGTTGCTAGAATTACATAGACAGAAAATAGTTAATATGAAATTGATGTTGCAGCTTTCTAACTGTACTGTTGATTGCAAATCTTGTCATATATGTATCAGACATCTATCAAATGTAGAGTTTCTTTTTGAGCAGCCCAATTTCTGATTAGATGACTTTTTAAACTGTTAATTTGACAAAATTAACAAAAAGACAAACTTAATGGTAAATAACATTCTTGCAGTATGCTACTCTTTATTGGAAGGCTATAAGCCAATCTTCTCACTGTCAGTGGTTTAGGAAAAAAACCCCACAAATTACTAACCCAAACCCCTCCCAAATCCATTAATATTAAACTTAATATGCATTATAGCTAGATTTAAGTTCAGATACAAGGCACAGGTTTGTTGTTTCTGACCTTTTGCTATTTTTGACCTATGCTAGCCAGTGTGAAAAAGCATTACAGAAGTTGCATGCAAAGCCAGGAATCAATCAGAATTTTAATTAGTGCTGATAACTATATTCATATAAGCAGTTTCCATAACTTGTTCTCATAAGGATAGTTCCTGGGTTGTTTTTTAAGGTACATTTGTAGTCACGTTGCCCTAGCCAGATGGCTTCTTTTAGCCTTGTTGCATTGTCTGGCCTGAAGGACCACATTACTTACGTTTTGTGAGGACTACAGGTGTTTCACCATTTAGAAAAAGAGAAAATTAGACTCAAGGGATCCAAACTGAACATTTTGCAGACTGAATGGAAGATTTACAGTGGAAAATGAAAGTGATAGACTCAGTCATTATATAGGAAAATCCATCAGAATCACAGAACTTGTTGACACCTGGGCCAGGCTCACAAGTTTTAGTGAAAACAACACCGCTAATAAGCAACCTGTAATGGGATTCAACGTGGAGACAATATGACTGATGGTCAGAAGTGTTACATTATGTCCTTACCTCTCTCAGTATTTACTGTATGAGGTTGATAAAGTCATTTGACATTTCTGCATCACTGTTTCGTTATGAGGCAAGTAATGGTGATATATCTTGGTAAAATTCAATTAAGTTTATTGATAAATTAACCCAAGTTTTGTGCTAAATAATGCTTACAGTTTAGCTCTTCTGTGATGCTTCAGAAGTATTGGAATGGGAGCTGGAAAACTCAGCTGGCATTTGAGTGTGTGTGGATGTAAAAGGCATATCATTAGAAGTAATAATCATTAGATGGGTTTCACTTTGAAGAACAAAATGAAGACATGAAATATTTTCTTCCAGTTTAAGAAAACTGAGAATCATAGCAGAATAACAGGTTCTTTGTAAACTGAAGAAAACCATAGCAGAGAACCCAAATAAGTAGTGCTGTGGGTGATTTTTTTTTTTTCTTTCCTCTTAATGGAGGATATTTCTAATATTCTTGTCACGGACATGCACACAATGTACAGTAGAGAATACCAGAGGAATATTATTATACATTTACCATATGAAATGTAATTATTCTTCTGTGCTACTACCTCAAACGATAAGTGTTTTCACACTAAAATTGCTTCTGTCAAACATCTTAACTACTAGAAAATTATTGGGTTGAGGTTGAAGTTGTTAAGTCAAGAGTAATCAAATTATCACACTTAAAAAGAATTTGTGACTTGAGAATGCCCGAGTATGCATTTGTGTTTCTGTCGACACTGATGTATGCTTGCTTTAAATGCATGTACTTCTTTAAATTTAAGGACCTTTCTGCCTGAAAGACATCATCTTTGGTATTATTTTTACTGATTTTATGACTTCTTGTGAGCAGGAAATCCAAATGAATGACAACTATGAATCTGTGAAGGCAGATTAGAATTAATAAGGAAATTGATTAAATGTTCAATATGTTGTAACTTTCTTTAAATAATGGCATATTTACATTTTTAAACAAGTCTTATAAAGCAGATTTATTGTTTTATTCATGTCTTGATTTAGTTTTTTTATAATTGTCATTATAGGGTAGATACTCATAACCTTTTTACCTCACTGATGTATTAATAGGTAGCGTAAACTTTCATAGTGACCATGTCTTAAATCCTTCCCCTATAAACTGGATAGCTGGACAGACTGTGGGCGATCTTGAAAATGTTTTGAAGAATATTCATGAGCCTACAGCTTTTAAATTCTTAAAATCCCATTTAAACTTTTCTTGTTTTTATCTCTAACAAAGAACTTTATGGAAAAGCTATGCAGGAATAGCAATAAAGAATACATTGCGGTGCATGACATTCCATTTCTTCATAGCTGGGGAGATTAATGAACTTGCCTGTAGGTTCGCCGCTGCTATCTCTAGCGATACAGAAATAAAATGCCCATAACTATAATGCATTCTCTCTTGCTTAGGTCAAATGCAGCCTTCCCTTCAAGTAGGTACACAAAACGTAAATTTAATTAATTTCATGAATGTAAAGATTAAGCCCTGAATATTCAAAATTGGGCAACTAAGGTTAGATACTTAAAATTTAGACACCTAAATATGTGACCTAATTTTTGAAAGTACCTCTTGAAGAGTAACGTCTAAAATGAAACACCTCGGAAAATGGCATATTATAGTTATGGTAGGGAATTTTAAGGACTACAGGAAGGAACATGTTGCTCTAAATGTTTAGAAATTAATCAAAACCAAGACCTACCTAGTGGGGATGAAGTTCAAGGAAATATTTTCAAAATTATGTTATAATTAGACATAGGTATTCAATTTCCACAATCCTTTTGCCTATCATGATATTTTAAATGTTTTGTCCCAATTTTCCAAATTTTGTTTACAATGTTACAACATTTATTTGCATTCAGGGAATTTGTTTCCTTTAACATTCTGTAGTATATGATCAAGATTTCCAAACAGGCTTCTTAGGTCATGTTCCAAAGTCCATCTTATTCCTGAGTGATGTTCTTTTCATGGCTTTTTGGCAAACTATTCATGTTGATTTCATTGTGCAGTCCACTAGGGGAACCTCTGTCTCTTGATAAAATTAAAAACATTTTAAATGTAATTTTTAGTATGTAATTGCAAAAATATTATTCAAATACATAAAAATAAGTTAAAAAACTGCACCTGCTCAGACATGTAACTTTTGCTTATTTTACTTCAATTTAAAACAAAGCTCATAGTGTCCTGGGTGATAAATAAGATGTGCTGACAGGTGTACTGTGGGTGTTTCAGCAGAAGGAAAAAGAGCTTATATTTTCATGATCTGTTGGCTTTTTTTCCAAGAAATAGAAATTTATTTTTCACCAAACAAACCTTTAGTTTGACTAAACCTCAACAGACCCCAACAGCTGGGAACATGATTTCCCCATTTAATGTATTTTAAAAAGAAACCAGAAAAACTTTTAGTTTTCTTGTCTTCAGTTTTTCTTTCACTTTCACCATGGCACAGCACATATCGGGATCCAGACATGCAAACATTCATGTTTCTGTAACTAAAAATAAGAAGGAAAAAATGAAGAAAAAACAAAGGTTATATTGGATGATTTGTTTGAGAAAGTAAGTTTTATTTGAACTATTAGTAGTACGATTTTCAAATTTTGAGATTAGATAGAAGGCATTGAATCTCTGTTCATATCTTGCACTCAGTGCTTCAACAGTGAGAATAGTAAATATTCTGCTATTACTTTCAAGAGCTGAATATTCTTTTGGAAAAAAGAAACTACATACAGCTAAAGATAATGGATGTCAATTTATCTCCTATGTGATAGCCAAAGCCTTATCCTAATGTATCTTAAAGGTAAGGAGAGGGATACATAAAGTAACCAAACACACAGAAACAGATGTAGAGGCTCAGACTATCCAAGGGTGCCTAGTGAAAAGGTAAATAGTATGGCAATATTTTCTTGGAAGAGAAAGCAAGAAGGAAACACAGATAATATTGCAAGCAACATAACTTTTCCCTTTATTTTGCTGCTTAATACTAGTGGGAATCCCTGCATTAAGGTGGTCAATGAGGGGAACAAACAGGTTAGATGGCCTTTTGCAGCTTTGTCTATGACATTCCTTTCCCTTTCTTATGAAACTGTCCAGGAACAGTATGAGCTACAATAAGTAGCAGGCTATGACACATGCAAATTATCAATGCCAAATTAATTACATATATAAAATACCCCTTAAAGTACTACTAGCTAAGTATTTTGTTGACTATTCAGATACAAAATAGACCACTATAAATTTATTCCTAACATGCAAATGTATTTTACCTTGCAGTATTCTTATCACAAATCTTCAGATTTATCATTTTTCCATGCTACTGCACATTCTAGGAACCAGGTATGCGTAAAAAAATTTCAACTTTCATCCTTTAATGAGCTAATTTAGTTAAAGCAAAAGAGAAGTATTATAGAGGAATGGAAATGAATTTGTTGTCTTTTTCCCATGAAATCGGGGACATCATACAGAGCTGGGTACCAAGATCATGGAAGCATAGATTGGTTTGGGTTGGAAAGGACCTTAAAGATCATCTAGGTCTAACACCCCTGTCATGGGCAGGGACACCTTCCACTAGACCAGGTTCCTCAAAGCCCCATCCAACCTGGCCTTGAACACTTCCAGGGATGGGGCATCCACAACCTCTCTGGGCAACCTGTTCCAGTGCCTCACCACCCTCACAGTGAAGAACTTCTGCCTTACATTTAACCTATATCTACCTTCTTTCAGTTTAAAGCCATTAGCCCTTATCCTATCACTACATGCCCTTGTAAAAAGTCCCTTTCTGGCTTTCCTGTAGGCCCCCTTTAGATACTGGAAGGCTGCTATAAGCTCTCCCTGGAGCCTTCTCTTCTCCAGGCTGAGCAAACCCAACTCTCTCAGCCTGTCATCATAGGAGAGAGAGGTGCGCCAGCCCTCTGATCAGCTTCATAGATGTCCTCTGGACTCAGTCCAACAGGTCCATGTCCTCCTTATGTTGGGGGCCCCAGAGCTGTAAGGCAGTACTCCAGGTGGGATCTCATAAGAGAGAAGTAGAGGGGGAGAATCATGTCCATCGACCTGCTGGTCACGCTTCTTTTGATGCAGCCCAGGATACAGTTGGCCTTCTGGGCTGCAAACACACATTGCTGGGTCATGTTGAGCTTCTCATCAAGATGTTCATTTCCTTGCTCCACAATGATTTACAAGCACTGCCAAACTGTCTGTTCTTATCAAAATTTACTTGGATGCAAATGAACAAAAGATTTTAGATCAAATTTCACCATTTAAAGCAAATTGATTAATTACTAGACATAGATTAGATAATTGAATAAAACTCATACTCTAAAACCTAGTCTCATGGTTCAACCCCAGCCGGCAACTAAGCACCACACATCCGCTCACTCACTCCCTCCTGGTGGGATGGGAGAGAGAATCGGAAGGGCAAAAGTGAGAAAACTCATGGGTTGACATAAAGACAGTTTAATAGGTAAAGTAAAAGCCGTGCATGCAAGCAGAGCAAAACAAGGAATTCATTCACCACTTCCCATCGGCAGGCAGGTGTTCAGCCATCTCCAGGAAAGCAGGGCTCCATCATGTGTAACAGTTACTTGGGAAGACAAACACCATCACTCCGAACATCCCCCCCTTCCTCCTTCTCCCCCCAGCTTTATATGCTGAGCATGACATCATATGGTCTGGAATATCCCTCTGGTCAGTTGGGGTCAGCTGTCCCGGCTGTGTCCCCTCCCAGTTTCTTGTGCCCACCCAGCCTACTTGCTGTTGGGGTGGGGTGAGAAGCAGAAAAGGCCTTGGCTCTGTGTAAGCGCTGCTCAGCAGTAACTAAAACATCCCTGTGTTATTAACACTGTTTCCAGCACAAATCCAAAGCATAGCCCCATACCAGCTACTATGAAGAAAATTAACTCTATCCCAGCCAAAATGAGCACACACAGAAAAATAGCTTGTAAAATTGCTGAAGAACATGAGAAAAAAATTCTTCAAATTTCCTACCACTTAATTTTTGTTGTTTCCTAATACTTTAAGGTGTAAAATGGAAATGTATAGCTAACTTTTCTCAGATTTCTTTATAAGAACTGTCATTATTTCTGCCTATGAAAAAAGTACAGCACTCTTGCTATGTGTTTCTTATGACAGTATTCAATCAGAGTGTGTCAAAAAACCCTGGGCAACATATTAAATTGAGAGAAATCCAGTCAGTCCCAGCTCCAAATGTCGTGAGACGTCAAGAGAAAGACCTCAGCCTGCCTAAGTCAGACAGAGCTTTTCTTGGTTCCAGCTTTTGTGCTATTCATGTGAAGCTCAGTGCTTGCACTTGGTTCACTTATTGTTTGCTACCTCACAGCTAGTGTTTGCACAGTGGCTGGGTGGAGACACGCTCTTCCCCTGTCTGCTCTGGCAAAAGAAGAGCTGAACTTTTCTGTCTCTGCTTGCAGGCTGGTTCTCCCCTCGGGCTTGTGCGCCACGTGGGCTGCCACCCAAACGTCATGGTGGTGTCTGAACGCTGCTTTGAGTTCGGGCCTGCTGCGCACGGCTGTCAAGGGTCTCTGAAAACCTGAACCCAGGAGGGGGGTGGCTTACTTGCCCTCACCTCCCATCTCCACAGTTTTGCCCACACGTTCCCCAGAGCATTTTGAAAGACGCTTTGAGGGTCTCTGCTCAACCAGCAGTCTCCTCTGTGGCATGCCCCTTGTGGCAATAAAATAGTCATAAATGGTATTCACGCATTTGGCATATTAAACCACAGGAAACAAGATAATATCCATAAAAAACGCGTGGGGGCCAGTTTCAAAGGCACACAGCAGGACCGGCCTCCATGCCCAGCACGGGGGCCTGCCAGGGTCTGCCCACAGTGACCTGTGACTGCTAGCAGCTTCACACCTGTGAAGGCGGGAGCTGGCAGCTGCACACCTAGAGACCCCACTGAATAGTAGGGCTCGGCTGCCATGCCACAATACGGATCGAGCCCCAGAGAGGAGAGAGAGGCTCGAGGCCCCGTGGTGGCCTGCAAGCCTCTGCCCACCTGCCCCTGCTCCCTCCCAGGCCACCCACCAGGGGTGGAGCTAGGGGCCCAGGTGGGGCAGGAGGGCTGTGGTGGCACAGGTGCAGGGGAGGCAGCAGCCATCTTGTGGAGGTGAGGGAAGGCAACTTCTCTCTCAGTTTGCTGGGGACTGCCTCGGAGATGCTTTTGAAAGTCGGTAGAAGGAGGTAACAGGAGCAGCAGAAACAGTATGTAGGCAGGGGAAACTTTGTTTTCAGAAGTTTTGTTTGTTATTACCTGTTTTTGTATTTCTAAAATAGAACATAGCTTTTGAGAGCAGAGGCTCTTCTTAGCATGGCTGCTCAAAGTAAAACACGCTGACTGACTGACAGGCAGCATTGTGCTCTATGCATGCAGTCTCCCCACGTCAAGTGAGGTCATGACACTGCACTCTGAGTCCTTTTGCCCATACATCCCTCTCTCCTGCCCTCCTCTCTAAAGCTGGGTTTGGAAGAATGGCTTATTGTCGCCACATGCCAGCCCTGAGAAGTACCTGCTGGTGACTTCGCTCCACTATGGGGATCCAAAATTGTGCTTGAAATGAAGTTTTGCATTTAACTGGTCTTCTAGGGGAAGAATTTTGGAGGCTGGGATATTTACGGTTTGGTATGGAAAGGCACAGCCTGGTAATTTTATTATGAAATGTAGTCATAGCAACTTTGCAGAATAGGGTAGTATGGGGTCTGGGCTATGGGATGGCTATATTAAACCAATTACACCCAGCTCTTCAAAGCTCAGTCTTTACTGAAATTAGGACACCTTAAATTTCATGAGGGCAGTGGATGAATCTCTTGGGATTTCAACAGGCAATAGCTGTAAACAGTGAATCATACAGAGTACCCTAAATCCCGTGAAGGGATGATGATGCCTGTTTGTCTTTTTCTTCTCTCTAGAGTAATCTCTGAAGGAGGATCTCAGCCAACAGCAGTACTGTAAACCCTCCAGCAGCTAAGTTGAAGTGTTGGGATTTGGAGCATCTTGCAACTAAAGGGAGGCGAGCATCAAAGGTCACATCTGGTGTCTTTGAAGGAGCGTCTACTCCCAGCATGGAAGGCTAAAGGTAAGTTTTAATGCATGAATTCTTTTTACTTTCTTTTGGTCATCCCTGATGTGACATTTTATGTTTTTACACAATTTTGGCAGATATTTCTTTTCCAGAACTGTGGCTTTACAGAGAGTAGGTAGGTGAATCTCCTCCTGGTAGTTAGGCCAAGCAAAGTGGGTTTTAAGCTCTAAACAAAGCATATACTGAAAAAAAGTTCTTTCTGTATGATTGTTTGTGAATAGCTGGATGAAAAAATTAGTCTGAGTTTCCTGTGTGGTAATTGAAACCCTTGTATATTGTCCTTGTCTCAAGGAACATGCACCAAAGAGAAGGAGTTTCCTGTATAACACCAGTCAAAACCCTAGATTTAAAGAAGTAGCTTAGTTTGATTGGGAGAAGAGGTCTTTCACTACTGCTGCTGGTGTGAATGATGTTAATGGAAAACAGCTGAGTAAAAGATCAGTAATTGGTTGCTATAGGTATTACTTTTCTCCAGAATCTGTGATGTGTTTCATACTGCTTCTAATTCCTCCACTGTTTTGTGTGTTTTGTTGAAAAAGCTCATATACGCTTTTCTCAACTGTTTGATGTAATCCTTTGATGCACACCTAAATGATAAGACCAGTTTATTTTCTAAGGTATGGAAATAACTGACTGAAAATATTTACCTAGATAATCTCGTAATTTTGATAAAAGTTGTTGAGAAGCATTTGGATAATTTTTGTAGTAGTGTCTCCTGCTGAGGGGGAAAATGTGGGAATGTACATCTTCTGGAATGTAAAAAGGAGAAGGGAGTACCAAGATTTGCTTTTGTGATGCTGATGCTTTGTACAATTTGTTCCCTGTGCTGCAAGTTGCTGACAGGGAAGAGTGTACATTTTTATTGGAAGTTTGAGTTTTTTCAAAGCTGCCACAGAATGAGGTGTTTTGGCATCTTCTAGGTCTATGCTGAGCGAACATGGTCTGTCTAGAAGCTGTAAAATCAGAATTTTGTAAACTTTTTTCATTTGACTTGGTAATTAGGTTTTTGAAAACTTTTAATTCTCCATTTTGGTTAGGGATAGAGTCCACCACTGCCTGTTATTTGAAGGCAGTAGAATTAAAGCAGCAGAGAGTTTGTCTGTTTATAACTTGAAAGCAAGAATGGCTCTAGTGTGAATTCTTTTCCCCTTGATTTTGAACAAAAGAGATATAGTGATTTTCATCTTAGTCTGGGAAATAAAGTGAAGTCATAGCTGCTCTCCCTTATAAAAGTATCTGATATTCTGTTTTTCTTTTTAATTTTTGAAAATTGTGATACTGTAGTAAATAGTTTTGCCAGGTAGTATGTCAAGAATAACCTGTCTTTGACATTCACTGAATTATAAATAAGCAGTTAGAATATAATGATAAAAAAGAAAGTACCTGACCTTTTCCAAATGGATACTAATATTTATTCAGGATGATTTCCTAGCCAAGAGTTTCCTATCTAATGAGTTAGGTTAACAAATTAGTGCCTTACCAGTCAATTAGCAATTTCAGGCCACTGGTAAGCAGTCAATTAGTGCTGTACTGCTTCTGTTCTGTAGTAAGTCAAACCAATTTGTAATTATCACTTCTCTTTCAATTTATGGGTATGAATATCTATGACATAAACCAATTCTGTATTGGTTTATCAAATACATAAAATTAAAAATATGCCTGGAAATGCAGCAAAGAAATTGTAGAATAAGTTAGGGTTTTGCTGAATTTATTTATGCCATATAGGAACAACATGAGGTTGCTACATGTACAGCAATACACAAATAATTTATTGAACTGGAGTCATGCTCTTTTAATCAGGAATTATTTTACAAAAAGTGCATTGTTAAGAGTTGCACTGGGATATAACTGTATGCAAGAAAGGTTAGGTGATTTACATGGGAAAAGAGCTTAAAAAGCAAGCATGATTGTATTACTGTGACAATTAACTTGGTATATTGAGGATATGGATATGATTCTGTGTAGGGTTTTCACTTGATACGAATTGATACAGATCCTTATGAAAAGTTGTTTTGTAAAACTTTAATATTCCCTCTACTTATTTAAATTTTCATGCTGCATCTGGAACTTGAGACCAGAGCAGCCCAAATGGCATTGGAAATAATTCCTGACAGACTGCTTCTCTTTTGCAATGTTTTGTGATGGGACTGGACGTGACAAGGAATGGCTGTTAGCCCATTTCTTGGCCTCTTTCCTGATTCTTTTGTCTGCTTCTGTCATTTCCGTAACTTTAAGATATGCTTTTAATGCAGGAGAGGTGTCACTTCACCAAAGCAGTGCCTTTCGCTTTTATTTGTCATCAGAGTAACCAGTTAACTCCTCCGTAACTGTCCTACACTGTGATTCAGGCAAGCTGCTGCTGGTACCACTTGGTTTAACTGCTGCCTATTTCTGAAGGAATGTGACTTTCATGGTAAACAAAGGCAACAAGTTTTTCAGCTTTCTTCAGAATAGGCATAGTCTGCAAGGCTAGTCAAACAGCAGTGTAAGTATGTTAGGACTTTGGATTTACTTCACAGCCATGTAAGATGATCATCGTCTCTGGACCTCCAAGATGTAATTTATGACCTAAAGAAAATCATAACAACTCTCCTCAGGTCTGATCACGGTGTCTTTATTGTCTTTACCTTTCGTTAAATCTTTGAGAATCTTTTACTCCTTTTTTCCCCGTTACATTCTTCAGAAATGATTTTGCGTGTGTGTGTCCTGCACTTTTACTGAAAATGCAGGAAGCAGCATGCACGCACTTCAAGATCCTTTCCTAATGCTTTTCTACCTCTGTCACTAGGAAGGAACTTGAGTGCACTTTTGTCAAAAAATGAGTGGTTTGGACTGCTTAAAGAATCATCATTCAAGGGTATTAGCAAAAATGATTTAATGGGAATTTATAAAAAGCGCAACTTCACAGAGTTTGATGGCAAGGTTCACTCTATCTCACTTAATACACGGATGAAACGTACAAAGAAAAATCAAGTTAGAATCAAACTAGAATTATTTATACAGAGACCAAAGATGCAAAAGGGAAGAGAGAAACATACAAAGGAAAATAGAGTTAGAATTTATTTATCACAATTTGCACAGAGATTGGGTATGTAAAAAGGTAGGGGAGACCCTCCCATTGAGTCACGAGGTTCAGAGAAGACCACCTTGCTTTCTAAATTCCTGATGGAACTTAGGTGCGGCTGGATCAACTCCTAGTCCCAGACTTGGTCAATGGTTTATGTCTAAAGGAATTATGTGTATAACAGCAGTCTGAGGTGAATCATAGGATTTAGAAAAGGCAATATTTTTATTAAACTTGCTATGGGATACCCAAGTTAATTCACACACACATGCACACAGACATTAAGAGAGATATATATGTAAGCAAAGGTATACCTGTTAAAAATTCCCCTCAAGTTCAGTGAAAATATTCACATCAAACGTCTCAGCATTTTTCTCAATGGGCGAAGGGTTGAACCTCAAGGAGCGAAGGGTATCAGACCAGGTCCTGTCGTCAGCTTTCGGTGATGGTCCTCCAAGTTTTGCAAACTGGAGAGTTTGTGAGCTCTGAGAGGCGTCCCCCTCAGAGGGATATGCTGGTCACAGCTGGACCCACTCCAGTCCAGGAGAGCTCAAAGGGTCTCAGTACCATTGTTTACAGCTGCGTGAGATGATTGGCTTTAGTCATCAGCAAATTACCAGTAGCACTGGTACCATTTCACATGAGTTATGATTGAGATAAGGAAGGCTCCAAGGCTGTCAGAGAATAACTAAAACCAGATAAGGGATGCTCCAAGGCTGTCGGGGGATGGCTAATATTCCTGCTCCCATTCCCCACCTCCACCAGGCAACAAGAGTCCTTGGTACAGTCAGTGCAGCTCCCCGCCTTAGCCATGCAAGAGTTCCCGGAACGGTCAAGGGATGCTTAACTGCCCAACTCATTACACAAATGCTAAGGCCGAACAGGAATTCCTGAGATCGTAGAGTGGCCCAGGATGGGGGGTGTGTGGGAAATGTACCACCACAACTTTGCAGCAACCTTTCTAATGTACAGAAACCAAGAGGAGAGTACAACAGAAAACTGACCTCTATAATACCTTCTTTACTAAATAATAAGGTATGTTAGAAAACAAAAGTTGCTATAACTGGCTAGAATTATTAACTTATGGTAACTTTCCCACCTCAAATCTTGAAAAGAGAAGCAAAGCTGCATTTTTACATTATAAACCTCCCATGAACCACAGGAATCTAAAACTGTATGGAGAAATACTCTCTTAGCTATTTTTTCTACCTTGTCTCCCTACACTCAATTAGTAAAGATTTTTATGCATATCTTTCCCATCCACAACAAAACTTGTGCTTGGAAAACATCAGAAAAACGGGTTTACAACTTCATCATATTACAGAATACTGACAGAATGTGAGTTTACTGGCAGATCTGGCGTTCTGCATAGATGGGAAAAATAAAAAAAAAGTTTATATGCATATACATACAGTGTATCTGTGTGTATAGAAGATATGTCACATCATGACTACCTAGAATACGGAATACCTATGTCATCACTTTGTGATCGGTGTGTATTGACACTTTTGGCAGAAAGTGGGTTGTTGCAAATTTTCAAAATGCCATGTATCAGGAATAAGCTGAAACATACTTTACCTAGAAATTTGGGGAAATATCTCTGAAATATTCCAGCAGCTTCTTTCTGAGCTCCCTACCCTAATTATTGTGTCGGTCTTCTGTGAAGTTTGGCATCCAAACTTTCCCCAAGATGCTTACAGGAAGGACTGCTGTGAGGAGCTGGTCTGTCTCTGACAGCTGCCAGCATCCGCACCCTCACTTACTCCCTGTCAGAGAGGGTCTTGCAAATGCACCATCCACTGCCTTCATGTGGGTGGTCATATGGCAGTGCAAATGTGTTTTGGCCATGTCCCTGACCAGAATAAAGTATTCCTTAAGGCATGTTGCTTAATGCTGCATTAGGGCAACCACTGTGACCAGTATGCGAGAAGATATACATATTGTCTTCCTAGGGCGGGAAGGAAGAGAAGGAAAGGAGGGAAATAATGGTAAGAATAGCTTTAAATGTCAAACAGTTACTATGATGATGATGTTTATTAATATTTTAGTTTTAATTAAAAAAAAGTATATTTGGGGCAAATGGAAAATGAGGGATTAGCTTTCTACCACTCTTCTATTTACAAGGTATGCTTTCCATCCCATAATGTGTCAACTGTGAAACAGAAAAGTGTTCTAATAAGCTATATTATTGCTGAAATAACTGCTAGAATTAATGGCAACAATTTGTTATTAGAAGAAAACAGTTTTAAACAGAATACAAGCAATGAAATAACGATGCTGCAGTTAAAGCAGAATTTATTTTTTTTCTGTCAATAATGAGATTTTTAACAGAGGGTATGTGATTCTGTTTGTGGAAGGCCAAGGACTTAGTCTTATTTAGTTATCATCAATGATATGGAGGGCTCATAAAAGTGAGGAGTCATACTACGTACCTGAACTCTCTCTTTAAATTTAGTCTGAATTTTTTAAATTCAAGGAACTGTCTTCAGCCAGGGAAATTAATGAATATTACACTGAAATCTTACACTAATGAATACTATAGTCAAAATGAAATCCTTTGTTTCTCTCAGTTTACCAAGTTCATCTCTCAGGATACGCTGTCTAAATTATGTCAGCTTTTAACAGGAGAGGTAATTCTTAAATTACAATTCCATTAAAATCTTATTGGGAGAAAGAGGGGGAATACTATATTTTAACTCTTGGTAATGCTTTTGTTATGCTGTCTCTGCTGATGTCAAAGGCCTGGTGGTGTCACTGTGCCACAAAGATAGCTATATATTGGGTTGGTACCGTAGTGATGCTTCTTACTGGTTTGAAAGATTGACACCAGAAAAAATCTTAGGGGAAGAATGTCAATGAAGTTGAAGAAAGGGAGTAGAGAGTGTGCTCCTTCCTGAATGCAGAGGATTTAGATGATCCATTGCATGCTGTATACTACATCTCCCTGTGCAATCTAAGGAAAATGTTATCTTCATAGAATTAAGATATGCAAATGAATAGAGGTTCCTTTCACAGGGCTGTCTAGTTTCAGAAAAGATAAGGTCTTTCAGTTAAAAAACCCCTACAATTAAAATATGTAATGTTTTTGCCTGCATATATGGGTTTAAATCTCCTATCTATTGCTAGGTATTTCTATGTATTGTTTATCAGTACAGTGAATAAATCAAAGTACTGTTCAAAAACAGATCATAAAATAATGGAATCCAGAATCTTCAGTGAGATTTAGAAGAAAAAAACACTGATTTATGGGAAAATAGGAAGGGGGGGGGCTTATTTTGCTTATTGCTGCTTAGGAAAAATTATTTTTTTCTTAGTATTTCTTTGATTTATTACTCTAGGTATTCTGATTAATTAAGTAGCTGAGCAAAATATGTAAAATTTTACTCTGAAAACAACTTGTGTATAAAATTGTTTATACTTATCTAAGTCATCCTTCTACTAAAGCAGCAAAAAATTGTAAAAATCCAGCAGAGAATACTTTAATGAGAATTTACAGTGTATTTTATACTCTAAAGATACTAAGTCATAGGCATAGTTCAAAAATATATTAATTGTACTTTTCCCTGTGCTCACAAATTAGCATGCAAATTAAACAAGTTGCAGAGTCACTGAATTGGCACAGAAAGTCTAGCTCAGGCTCATAACTATGCTGTGCACAATGTTTGCCCATTATCTGTTCAGCTGAGTCGTTTTGACTTTGAGCCCTGTCACTGTAGCACAGTCAGGCCCAGTGGGAGTGCTGACAAAATCGTATAGTCAGACTTGGGATCTGAGAAATTTGGGGTTTTGTTCTCCCTCTCCCCCCCAAAAAATTTTTTTTTTTTTCCAAAAATCTCTTATCATCCATGCCTACTTTCTCTCTCATGCAGTAGACCATAAAAATTATAGTTGTCAGTCTTAGTTAATTAGCTTAGCCTGCTTTTTTTCATAAAGAAGTTATTGACTATATGATTTTGAAGGTTAGTTTTGTGTGCAGAAACCTAGTAGAAGTCTGGCATAACGGCAAATATTGTTTAAAGGACTTGGGAAAGGCCCTTGTATAAATGGATTTCTCAAATAATGATTATAACATGCTATAAATTATTAACACTACTTTTTAAACTAGTTTTTAAAAATCCTTTAAGATTCCTTCAAAACAATACATTTCATTACTGCAACAAACTTAACTATATGCAGCTCAGATGCATCAGGTAATGTTAGCTTAGTTTTGTAAATCAATGTTTCCATAAACTTGTTACTCTCTAAAATTACAATGGAGCAAAGCAAAACCATACAGAACAAATATGCCCAGCCAAGTACTACTTCTGAATAAAATAAGCTTAGGAATGTATGAACTGATTCAAGCTTCAGGTCTTTTCATGAAGAAATACTAGGAAATATTGTAACCATTTTTGTGACTGTGTGATGTTTCTCTTGCCAGTTTCAGTAGTATATAAGTTCAAAGGAATGTTAAATAAAGATGGTAACTATTCATGTACAGCCATCTTCTAGTTTGAACAAAGTAGTCTTTATTGATACAAGCTGTTGTGGTGACAGCAAAACTTACAATCAGATCATTAATGATGCTCATAATGACAGATAAAGTTTATGGACTAAATAGAGAAGAGACATAAAAAGAGAGACTGGAAAGAGAGATGGAGATAGTGGGTTGTAGCAGAACCAGAAATGGGTTTTGATTTTTACATTCCTCTGACAATATTCTACTCTATCATTTTCATATTCATGTAAGTGTTCTGAGGTTTCAGCTGGATTTTGGGGATGCTTATTTTAATACATGGTATAATAAAGTGGAAGATTACCTTTGTGTAGAAAATTACCCAAATAGATAAAACCTCAGCCACGTAATGCACAGAGAATCCATTTAAAATAAATACTAATCTTATTAATTTTACATGATTGCTAAAAATACGTTAAAAACTACTGAATGTAATTTCCCCCCCTGCAATGTAATGAGTTCAAAGCAAAAGTAGGGTGTTTTCCAATCAGAACGTCAGTAAGGTGAACTTTCACATGTGGGGAACAAGTGTAAGCATTTTTTATTAAAAACTAGAACAGTTCACCATTGAAAAGCAAGATGCAGATGCTTTGCTGATGTAAAGGTGCTGCTGTGTGTTCAGCTGATTTGCATAGCTGAATTCTATCAGAATAAAATAAACAAAGATAGAGGTATGCTGCTTCAAACAATCTCAACAACCACTCTCTCAAACTGTCATTTATGCAGACAGTATTAGTCAAATATGTTGACAACTGAATTTTGAAAGCCAGTTGATACTTTAGATGTCTGTAGATTTCTAATGTGTAAAAGAGAAGGAATAAGCTTCTTAGTAAACTCTCTGATAAACATGGAGACTATTCATCAGATTCAGTACAATGGTTTGTTGCCTTACGCACAATATCATAGGACTGTTGCAGTTCCAATACTGGATACCAGTCACTGGAGTAGTCCAGGTTCTACAGGTACATGAAGATGGATATAGAAATCATCAAAATCAAAAGTTGTGAACTGCTTTATTCAACTCTTTTGTGAGTCTTGTGCTAAATATCACATTTGTTGTAAAGTAGCCTTGTTAGAGAATGTATAATTAAGAACGTGCTAAAAAGATATTTGTTTTATTTGCTTGATGGCTTGGGGGTTCTTCTGATTGTTTTTATGCTCCTTTTGAAAGCATGATACGTGCTATAGAATTCAGTGTTGTAACTTACAATTCATGAACAAATAAAAATATGAAAGCCCAAAATACTAAAGAACCTTCTGATTAAACCAGAGCTTCAGTGCCAATAACTATGCATATGCACATTATCCTCTGAAGGCAAAACCCTACCCAGCTTTTTGAATGCCAATTTTTTACATTGCCAGAACTGTACAAGTGCTGAGAAGGTAGATGCTTTTGTTGTTTATTTAACAAAATCAACCTTTTAACAGAACAAATGTACAGTTTATTCTATATTATCAAGGAAATTCTATGGCAACAAAATGTAAAGCTTAAATTCAATTACAATCAAATGTATTAACTATGATATCTGGAGTAATGAAAGCCAGACTCCTCATAATTATGGGAAAGAAACTACTCAGCAGAGATATTTAATATCATTCCCTACTGACTGATGAAGGAAAAACTTACTAGAGAGAATTTGTGAAATCACTTTCTATTTCTTACCTTTATTGCCTGCTCCTTGTGATAGAACAAAAATTGACTTTACAGTTTTCTAATCCCATGAACATCTAGCTTTCTATCAGGAGCAAGTTCTACGTGTTTTGACCTTGTGTTTGAGAAATTCTGAATGATATTGGATGTAAAAGTCATCTGTGCGAGTACACAAGAATGGGAAGGGCAGAGAACAAAATACGGTCTCTGAAAAATTTTAAATATTGAGACGTAGGGAAAAATATACTTTTAACAGTAACACAATGTTATTTTTAAAAAACATTATTTAAATAACAATGTTATTTTAAAATAACATTAAAAAGTGTTATTTTTAAACCACACAAAAAATCATTGTACTAGACTAAATTCAGCAATTTTGTTTTGACTGAAAAAACATTCTTTACTCATGCTGATGAAGTGTTTCAGTTAAATTAGTACTCCCAAAATTAAGGTATACAAGCTCCAGCCATGTGGTATCCAAATAGCCAAACTTCTTCTACCTAAGCGTGTTCTGAACGTACCACTGCTCCAGATAGTAATGTCAGTATCTCAATGCACATGTAATAAATTCAAGATTAAATTGATTTCAGAGTTCTGCGTTCTGTTTATAAAGATATAGATATGTAGTTGTTAGCAGTTACCACAGTGGTTAGAGTGGCAGTTGTCTCTTAGTTTCATCTCTTAGTCTACTGCTGAGTTTTATGAGACTGGAAATCTTAGCTATTGTACTTATTGCTATTTCACCTTAAAGTCTTTTTCACCGTTTTCAAAAGAATGATACTGATTCAGTTGTGAGGTTTGTTGATGACAGTAAATTGCATTGCAATCCCTTTGGAATATTCATTTTATGATTTAAAAAAATAAAACATGTATGACTTCATGAACGAATAGAAGTGCTTTCAGTGTGAATATAGTAATGTTCCAGTCATTCTAGTAGGCTGACTTAGACTGGAACGTTCTCTGTAAAAGTGTTGTTAAATACCATGTGAGGTTCCTTATCACCATGACAAATGCTACTTAAAAGTCTGAAAAATGTGTTTATTTGCCTAGCCTTTGAAATGTGAGCATTGCTTTTACATTTTCATCCTTCAGTTAAGCACATCCACATTTGAGACATGCAGTGCTTGTGTTTTAATCCCTTCTCCCCCAAACTGTATAATTGTTGGCCATTAGTGATCTTGGTCTTTCTGTCTCTTTCTCCTTTTAATATATGCTACTGACAAAAGTGTAGGACCTATCTTTCTTAATTTCCCTATCTCTTAAAAAACAACAAAAATGTTTATTATTCCCAGTAAAACAACAGTAGTAATACAAATGCCAGCTTTGAATTATACGTAATTTTCATTTCTAGCTGCCAGGCACTCCACCTGAATTTTCTTTTGGTTTTAAAAGACTTTGAGTGATTTTTATTTCTTGCTCTTACAGAAGAATTTCTGAACTCTAAAGAGCAAACAAACAAACAAAACCTCCTAAGCAATTCTTTAAGTTGACGTTTAGTAAATCACAATTGCTGCATTTCACCATGGTAGGACTTAAGCTTAATACAGAAGATAACGTAAGCTTAATGCTTTTCCAGTGCTTTTACTTATGCAGCTGTTTATTACACTTTTAAAGGTCTGTTAGTAATTTGTAGTGTTTCTTGGTAGTAAGGCATATTTGATTTGTGCTTTCATTAATTTAAAAAAAAAAAATCATTGTAAAAGCCAGGACCATATCAAGGCACAAAAATGTTTTATAATTAATAGCCTATGTTTTATCAAGTTTAGATTTTTTCTTTTGTTGTTTCCTTGAGACTGATGCAGTAATTTATGAAGATTGCTGACAGAGAACTGTGAAAAATTATTGCATTAATACATATATACTTTATAGGGATTTTTCCACTTTATCATATCTGTGCTGTGGTGAGTATTAGTGGTCTGGTGGCCAGTTCATCAGTCATCTGGAAGTGGTATACAAAATGACTAGAAGTAGTAGCACTCAAGAGAAATTTAGTGGCACATTACCATATATATTGTTACAGCAGTGAAAGAAAGTGGCTGCACCTACTCAGGGAAGAATAGGTATTTTACTTCAGATATCCCTCTGGTCTTGCATTTTGCTCCCACTACATGTTGGTAGCTCTAATGTTTAGTTACTGAAGGAGAAAGAGGACGAGGGATCTGAAGGAAATTAAGGGACTAATTTGCTAGGTTGAGCTTTGATAATGTTACTGGGGGTAATCCCACCTTTGTTGTGACAGCAGTGAACTATGTATACTATCCAAAATTACTGTACTGAATCCTTATTGTCTAGGTTGCTCTCTGTGGGCAGTCTTCAGTCCCTTCTTGTCATTCAGGTTTTCCTGATTTTTCCCCATACACATAAAATATAGAGATGGTGTTGTAGGAGAAAGAGAAAACAGGTGATGCCAGATAAGCTTCTCTATCATATATTCCAGAGAAATAGTTGAGGAAAAAAGTCTAAATTTATTCATGTGGATCATGTATGTATGCAATATGTTATGCCATTCAGAATGCTACATGTTTTGAAACAGGTAGCACGTTATGCTTTGGACTGGGTTCAGTCTAGGAAATTATTTATGTTGCCCTACGCAAGCATATGTTTGTATATGTCTGTTTATGTGTTATGATACGTTATATATATATGTATTGTCATATGTACTTAAATATATATATATGTGGTTGAGTACGTATGCATGTGGGTAAACATATATTTATATAATCTGTAGACTGAATCAAGCCCTAAGTATAATATCCTGTTTCTTTCAGAATGAGAAAGAGGGGACCTTATATATATGGTAACATCTGCTCTTGCCACCCACTTGAGAAATTAAAATATAACAGAAGGGAAGAAACATCTGCCCACTGGAATTCATCAGAGCAACCAGCGTGTCCCAGCGTGGCTCAGAGTGGAGAAGTTGTCACGCACATGTGCAGCTCCCAAGTGACAAATGCACTGTACAGCAGAGCAGTGCATATGCTTCTTACAAGAGAAAGCCCAGAGTTGTATAAAGCTTTCTAGGTGTCATGTCCACAGTTCATTGCTGGAACTGTCAAAATGTTTGGGTTGTTTAAGACCACTGGACTTTGCTGCTGTAGGCTTGCAACTTAAACAATGCAAAATTACAAAGAGGAGTTAAATTCAGCTGAACAGTCAGATTGCCCGTACAATCAATGCCACTTTAAAGATCATTTCATTTAACAGTTATCTGTGTCTTGCTAGAACTGATCTCATGGTTTTGTTTTCCTTTACTATTATCCAAAGACCCGAAACTAGCACAAAACTTTCTTCTCCCATGTTTTGTCAAACTTAATCTAACGAACACTTTAGACAACCCTGGTGTGCTTGAACATATTCTTATATTACATAATCATGGAAGGAAAGGAAGAAGAAACAGTGTGAGACAACTAGCATCAGTGACAATACCTATGTATTGTATTATTAAATTAAGTGGTCATGCACATCAATACCCAGATTCATTCTCACAAGAAGGTCCTTTGCCAGTGAAATACAAACTCCTGGAGAGCATGAGTGATGCCTGTTGGTAGAACAAGTGGTTTGGAGATCTGTCCAGCACATTCTGCTGAACCTGAAAGTCAGGATAGTTTGCTTGCGCTCTATTTAAAGAGATAAATACTCTCTGCTTTGCTGTAATTGTTACTTAAAGCTGGGAATTACCGTTCTGAATATTTGTTACTTCAGGGAGTAATATTTCATGGTTCTTATCACAAAATAGAACTGAATTTGTAAGTAAATGTGGGCACAATTGTGATTTTATGTTTGAAACTAAACTGAAAATAACCTCAAAACTACTCTTCAAATCTCATTAGCCCTTTGTATATTTTTGATGTTCAGGGTGTAAAAGGGACTCTGGAAAAACAGGTATTGGTTTTCAGACTTCTCAGTGATATTTGTTACTAATCATAGAGTTGATGGTTAACTACCAGCCTGTTGTCTAAAAACAGTTGTTTGACTTGCTATCCCTGTCACTGTGGTAGAGTTTGCTCTTGGAGTATCCTCAAAGTAAGAATTTATTTTCAGTGGCATTTCTACATCCTTCTATAGCCATTCAAAGTTAGGTTTGTTCTGAGGCACTTATGTAGAACAACACTGATTAAAGTCAACTAAAGATCTGGCCCAGAGTGTTTATTTGCTAATATAAATAAATCTAGCCACAACTCTAGGTCCAGGCACTGGAGGTGTGTTCAGATCCTTGCATTAGTGTAGCATTTTTTTATGATAAATATGATGACACACTTCCAGATAACAGAAAATAGGTGTTATTTTCCCCTCTAAGCCCAGCAGGGAGAAAGTCGCAATTATTCTCAGAGAATGAATACATCCATCAAGATCTTCATTTCCCAAAAGAGGATAAGAAAGGTCTATCAGTCTGCAAGATCAGATAGGAGCTTCACTGAGACTCCTTACAGGAGTGACTCTTCAAAAACCTAGGGTACTTCCTTTTCTGGGGCACAATAGCCAGCTCCAACTCCCAGGGTGAGAAAATATTTCAGGCATGTTCTGTGTCTGTGTCCTCACTGGCACAGAATCTTTCACTCTTGGTGCCTACAGCCCGTTTTCAGGACACGTGTGATGAGTCAGGTTCATTACTAGGACCAGCTGCCATGTTTTTATCCAATTTTCAGGCTCATTCTCCTCTACAGGAATGGGCAGTTATTATTACTTAGCCATAGCATATAAAATAGAGCACTAGAGTTAGACCTCAGAGGACTTGCTTCTAATGCTTGAATGAACATAGTTCCTTTGCTGGTGTGCAAATGTTTCACTCATCTAGTTCTGCTTGTTTGGTTTGTGTCCAAACCAATTTGTTGCATGCTCTATGGCTCGTTTGCAAATAAAGTGCAGAAGGCCTCCAAATTTTGCAGCCAACTTATCAAAAGAAAGCCCTCTCCCCCAGAAATTCTAATTGGACTCCTTTTTCTTGAAACTTTCATTTGCTTAGTTGTTTAGATTTTCTTTTTTTGCTTCAGAAGCTAAACAGGTAAACTCTTTACCATTGCAGACTCATTACTACATCTTGGTGCTGAAAGCTGGGCAAGATATTTTTCATAAACTTTTGAGAAACAGATATTAGCAGAAGACATAGACTTGTAAACACTACACCAAATCAAACTTTTTTATGTGCTGTGCAATGGCTGAATATTGAATTTTTAGACAGTAGGTATTAAATTGTTTAAAACCTGCTTTAAAAAATAACAAAACCAGGTGAAATGTAAAAATTTCCCAGTAGTATTTTTTTCTCTTTTATATTCCAGCTACTCAACTTACAGTGCAGCTGATAATTTTTACCTTCTGAAGGAGCTGAGGTGTCAAACATTTGATTAGTTAGGGATTTTCTCCATTATTTTACTATAAACTGGCCAAACTTTTTGCTGAACACATACATATGCAAATATAGATGTATGTTGGAGTGCGGGGTTTGTATTTTATTTGATATTTGCCACTAACAATTAAGATCTCTTTGTTGTCAGTAGGCCACTGATTGATCCGTTGAGACTCTGCTATTCTCTCTTCAGCTGGTTACTTGAGCAAAGGGTAATTCAGTTTTGGTTCCTTAGTCTGTCATTGCCTTTACCTTCCTTTTCTCTATGATTTAAACAGAATACTTCAGTCTCCCAGGCTGTCAATCTGTCACTTTTCATGAGTGCTAAATACACTAGGGGGAAAAAGCAATTTATTACATTTTCACAACTGAGGAAGACTGGATGGCTCGGGAGATTGGTAATGAGCCTAGATACTGAAGTTACAGATACAGCATAGAGCTACACACGCTACTCTGAAATTCAAAGATGTATCTATAGAGACACCCTATAGATTGCACCAAAGAAACTGAAGATATAACACTGTTGATGGGACCTGATTTTCTTGTACATGACTGCAGTAAACTTGAACTGAAACACCTTGAAGTCCAAGTTTAGCAGATGAAATTCTTGTCATACGTACTTTTCCCAGCAGTTTTTCTTTCAGGAATCTACTGCAGATGGACCTAGCACAGAGTGAATTTTCTCTTCTTGGCTTCAGCTGTGCTTAATAGTCAGCTCTCATACAATATGAATGTGAGATAAAGTTGATTATTTAGACCATTATGGTATATCACATTATGGCATACTGTAAGCCCGAAGTAAAAATGTGTGACCAGAATTCCACACTTAAATAATGTAAAATATATAAAAATAATACTTTGAAAGAAAACTTCTAAATTATTTTTTTTTTCTGTGAAATTAAATTTCAGAATATTTTCAAGACCTTTTTGAGCTTCTTATTAGGGAGTTTTATGCCTAAATACTGTCTAACAGGAAAAAACGATTCAATCAAAACCAGAGTTTGCAGTGGGCAGCTGTTCAAACAAAAATTTCAAACAGTAGTGGTCTGTTGCATGTCGAGACTCTTCAGGAAATGTGTTAAATTGCACTACTCAAGTTTCACTAAGTTATTTTAGTCCAGTGATGTGAGGCTGCACCTAACTTTGAAAATTCAGAGTGGTGGTCCACTCTGAATGTGGAGAATAAATCACTACTTTTGGAAAGAAGTTAGCAGTATTTATATTTTATTCACTAGCCATTTTGAAAAATTATCTGATTTTTTTTTTTTATGTTTCATTGATTGATGTAGGATCTTTTGAGATTAAAAAAAGGTTAAAATTGAATAGAAGTGTGGGTGGCTTGTTTGATTAGAAGTGTATGACACTCTCCTAACAGGATCTCTTAAGTGTTTTAGCAACTTTTTCATTTATAACTAGTTAAGCAATATGGATTTTTCCAAGACAATAGGTGAATTAAAGTGTGTGACAGCTAAATGATGCTCATATGCTGCTATTTTCCACCACCTGAAGCAATGTCTGAAAAATTTAGTATCAAAAACCAAAACAGAAGGAGGGATGAAAAAAAACCCACAAAAAAAAACCCAACCCCAAAACAAACAAAAAAACCCCAGCCCCAAAACCCTTCAACAAAACCATCTTCATTCTTGTCGGATGCATCAACATCTATTGCCTTTAAAATATCTGATATGAGAGGATGTTCATTTTATGGTGTTTAAATGTGAACCCTGATCAATAATAAAGCAGTTGCTTTCAATAACTCTTGACACCATAGTTTAAGGTTGAATTTTGAACTGAGGATATCCTAGCAATTTACTTTCATTCAAGGCATGTGCAGTTGTCTTCCCAGAAGCTGAACAGGATAATCTGTAATGATTTTTGTAGTTTGGTTAGGAGGTGACAGGACACCTAGGAATGCACATAATCTCTTAGCAAACTAGATCCATGAGGGAAGGAATAAAGGTATCTACTCACAGCTAATGTGAGTATTACAGTGCCTTTTACATACTTGTATATTTTACACACTTTACAGACATGTATTTTTTTCTACAAACAAAAGATGAGTTTTTTCTACTTATTAGCGGTCATTAGATATAGTTTGCTCGTAATTTTTATATGTACATAGGCACATAAGGAGTACATAAGGAGGAAAGTAATCGGTAAAAATATGCCCAGGTCAAATCATTGGTTTCAAATGCTGTTATTTACAACTTGAAGCCTCCTCTACAAGGACTATAAGCAAAAAATGAAGAACCTGACTCCCTGGAATCTAAAATGTATTCACATGTCACACTTACAGTTCAGGCTATTGGAATACCTGGTTCAGTTCTGTTCACGTACAAATGTAATTGAGGTGAATATTTAAATTGGAAATCTTAGTTTGTAACTAAGAGTTCCGTCTCTCAAATTTTGAGGCATTATTTCACCATGCTGCATATTTTTGGATACTATTTTGTACCTGCATAATTCATCCTTAACTGGTGATTAAAAAGCTTTCACTCAAGAATAGCCATTTTGTTTCACATTTGATTAAAATAACATACTATTTACATTTTCAAGTCTGTGTTCAGTCACAAATATTGAAAAGTTCATGTAGGAACATATATTATTTTTATATGTATTTTATATAAGTTAATAATGAATCTAAAATTATGAACATAACGACATACCAAGTGAATAGCACGTCAGATTTTGGAGTTATCTGATGATGTCTTTGCATATATATTTTTGAATGAGTCACATGCTTGCTTACCTATGTTTGTTCAACTAAGCATGTGCATATCTATTTATATTTGACTATATCTAGACATACATATGCATATACACTAACATGCAGAATATTAGTTCCTACAGTGTTGTGTGGATCATGGCTGATGATAACTACTTGTTTGTAATATAGAGGGAGAGCTAGCCGTGATATTTGAAGCCCTGTTTTTCCTACACGCTGAATCACATAAAATGAAGATAAAAGTACACAATGGCTTTTTTTCTTTTTTCAAGTGTATATACAGCTTTCCCTAATATATTTCCATTTGGAAAAGTGATGTTGAATCTCTTCAATTTGGTTGGTAAATGCATGAGTACTATCTCGTGTTTCATTCTACAGTATAAAATACTGCTAGCAAAAGAGTCTTCCTAAGAAGTAGATTAAAATAATAACTACATTACTGTGAGAATTCTGTAAGGCCTAAAAAAGTATGCTTCACTACAGTTTAGATTTTAGGGAATTTTGAAATTATAAGCCTTCTTTAAAACATTCTGGTTTGACAGAAAGAAGCTGCAAAGAGAATTTAAAGATTTTCACTTGTGGCCATCACTTACAATTCTGATGTTACCTCTTATAAACGAAATTATATTTTTAAAAAGCTATTGCTTTTAACTGGCACAATGTTGTAGTTGTAGAAACTAGCATGAACAAATTTCAAAACTATCACTGACTTGGTGACTACAGAATGAAGCTGCCTTTAATTCATCATATTTGCCAGATACACTTTTTTTTATTCCAGGGTTTGAAAAGAATATTATTGCCATAATTACATACTATCTGACAGATGGTACAACGGCAGTGATATATCATGTTTTACTAATATATTTCTTTATCAGATGTTCACACCACAAGTATTTACCTTTATATAACATTGACATCAATTGTTCAGGCTGCAAAACAGATTTATTCCTCCGGAAAGGTGTTTTTAATAAAATTAATACAGGGATATTTGGAACTGCAAGCCTTGAGACATTTGTATCCTGTACCAAAAAGCTTAATTAACTCAAAGCTTAGGTTGTTTTGGTGTGTTTCTTTTCACCACAATCACTAATAAAATTAATCAAGTATGTTACCAACTGAAGTAAAATAAGCAGTACTATTAAACTTAGTTCATGTGTCTTATCACTATAAAATCAAAACCTTAGCATTGGTATCACTGAGAAACCTCATAGGATGGGAAACTTAGGAGTCTTCCTCTGATCAGTCCTGTAATCAATACCAAAACAGTACTGGTTAGCCAATTGTCAGAAAATAAGTCATAGTGGACATCAAATAGATGAACATTAATAGTTCAGCAGTTAAAAACTTTTGTATTTCCTCACCTTCTAGTGAGGCTTACTTTGTTAAAAATTCAATGACTGAATAGATAAATTCCATCAGAAAAATCTTGACAATACATCCTTCAGTCTTAGTACCATTTTGTTCTTTATTTGGTCTTTTTCTGCTTGCATCTCAGCAGATGATTGACCTTTAAAGTGGTCTCTGATTCTGAACAGCAAATTAATAATAATTTTAAAAAATAATTTTGTGGAGCTAATGTTTATTGCCTTCATAATTTTCTGAGGTTACAAGAACAGTGTTTTGGAGGTTTCGTCCGGACTGCAAGAACTACTGATAAGTTTTTGAAAGACTCGCTGTGTTCATTTCATGTCATGGTTTTTACTTATAATACAAGACACCTTGGAAGAAGCACCTTGCCCACTGCTTATTCACTACCAAAATACTCGGCCCTGAGATACATCTCCATGGAAAACCAAACTTCACTAGTTTCACTACTTGCAGAACAACTTGCCTGTAGTATATTGCTACGGGTATATAATATCTCATATTTTACGTGAGTTTTCTTTCATGAACTGAAATTCTAGCTAACTAGATGCATCAAAAAGGAGTTATGTCATTTATTAGCCAAGATAGACAAAGATAAAAGGGTTTTTTTTAAATAAAAGCCTTGATATAATTGTAGCATAGGCTGTGGTTGGGAAACTTGCATTCTTTTACTATCTTCTCAGTATAAAAGCAATGCAGTCGTCCATCAGAAGCTCTTTGAAGTATAGGCATGTGTTTTTACTGTAGTCAGAAAGAAAAACTAATAAATACATGTATATATGCATACATGTGTATAAATTATTACAAAACTTCACAATTTTGCATTTTTTTCTTGGAAGCAGAGATTTGGGGTTTTTTGTCTGAAACGAAAAAAAAAATCCTTAATAGCTGTGGCAGTATTGGCAATCATCTTACAACATAGGCAAGGTACAGCCGTATTCTTGATATGTGAGAAGATTTACAAACTACTGAATGACTACTTTTTGGCTTGGAGTTTGATAAATATTTGTTTTGCCTTTAGGTATTTGAGCTAAACTATTGGTTTACAGAACTCCATGTTTTGCAATATTCATAACTGTGTCTCTAAATTATCCTCTAGAAGTTACATGTACAATATCTGATTTTAATATAACTTACACTTACAAAAGTATGGAAAAGAAATGTAACTTTTCAGATAAAGGTATTTTTTGAATATACAGCTGCCATATTGAAATCTTGGCATATTTATGCCTTATCTGTGTACTCTGGAAAATCTTAGCCATGCAACCCTCTATATGCTAAGGGACCAGAATTTCAAAGCATTAACAGCTCAAGTTCTGTGCATAGGGAAGGCAATGTTTTTTCTATGACTTCATTTACTTATTGAGATTCATTTTCCTTATGAAAGTGCTAATTGTGTCCATGACAGAACAGACATTGAGTGCATTAAAAATCAATAATTAATTAAAATTCACTAGTAAGAAAAGACTGAACAGGTAAGAATTACTAGATGGAGTTGCTAATAAGATAAGATAGGTTTTTGTTGGATATCTGAAGGACTGGAGCCTAAGCCTTGTATTCTGTCTTATTTTGGCCTTAAGCTG
The DNA here is from genome assembly GCF_026419915.1 of Harpia harpyja. NCBI lineage: Eukaryota > Metazoa > Chordata > Aves > Accipitriformes > Accipitridae > Harpia > Harpia harpyja. Next base: position 17,061,788 of record NC_068949.1, on the reverse strand, counting down.
AAAGGCAAGCTAATACCTATCAGACTATTCATCTGTCTCCACTTACATATTCTTTATTAGTTGCAACTTTTTATACATGAAGGAGAACTAACTCATCAGTGAATGGTGAACCATATCAAAGATGGTTTCATTTTTGGCACTTGTACCAATCTGAAGAGTACATTGCAGCCACAGCAGAACACAGTGAGGTTTAAAAATTACCTTACTTATCTTCCAAAACAGTGGAAAGAAAATTTCCAACAGAGTATGAATGCAGGCTAAGAGGCAAGGCAATACTGATATGGGGCCACAGCTTGAAAACAGACTACTTCAAGTCCTTGTAGAAGTTGTTTTCTTAAAAATAGATTTGGGAAGAAGATTGTGCTTATCAAAACTTACAAAAAAAAAAAAAAATCCATGTGTGGCTTCCTTGCCTACATTATACCTTTTCCAAGCTGTCAGGTGAAGTTTGGTGGCATAAATACAGGAGTTTAATTTAAAATTATTTAATTTCTCAATTAAAAATATTAAACCCCAGGCATTCTTATTCTATTAGAATAATTTTAGTCTTTTAAATCTCAACTATAAATATAACAATGTAAACCAAGAGTAATTGGCAGATTAATATTTTTTAAAGTCCTGTAAGTATAACTCCTTGGTTTACAGTCACAGGGGATGTAGAGCAAGCTATTTGTTAAATAAATGTAATATATTTGAGGTACTACCCCTGCAGGTTGTTCAGCTGCTACATTTACCAAAAGGCAAATATGATAGATTTGGGTTGATTTAATTTGGTTATTTATATTTTACATAGGTTTGTAAATTAGCTTGTCATCCAAGGTAACCAAAACATAGTTGGTTTGTCGTTGTCAGCTCTTCCATTTTTCTTGGAACTCTTAATTTAGTTTTTCATTTGTTTGCAACTACTGTAATGGAACATGAATTACATACTTTGTATCGCTTTCACGCAGTGCAAGATCTAATTAGCTCATTCTTAATAGCAAATAATTAGTGATGCTTTTAATAGATACATAAATATGTGGGAGGGAAATATTACAAGAACAGAAGCTTTTTTTATAATGCTTTGACATGAAAGCAAACCTGATTCCACTTGGTAATGGGAGTGTATGAGTAATTTCATAATTTCTTATAACAAAACTTAAACTGTGGTTACCTCTGTAATGGAGCTGGTTTAATTTCTCTCTTCTACTCAATCCATAAACCCAGTTTTTCTTTGTTTTCACTTGTATAATGTAATAGTTTTGCACTAGATGATAAGTGCACCCTTGGGCTTTTAACAAAATTAAGGTTATACAGTACTCTAGAAGTAGTGCAGTAACTCCAACTTTGGTGCTAAACATTTGGAAGGAGAAAAAAATGTTATCTGCTTTTAGTGAATGCCATTAATGGTCCTGTGACAAGGAGATTAGGAGCCCACGCTGAGTGCTGGTACATGCTTTTGAATTCAGCAGAGGTCAAATCCTTAGGGCTTGCTGTGGCTAGTAGTGGCCAAGCACTGGTGGTGTGTGGATCAACATAGTTTTCCATACCTGCTTATGTGGGGTTATATGCTTCAGTTTATACCGTAGAGTGAATGTACTTAGGAACGCTGGGTTCTGAGGCCCATAGGGTTTCTGCCAAAACTGCTGACTACCAGTCTTCCTGGAGTTTGAGATCGAAGTCTATCCTGTGAATGAGAGGAGCCATCATCAGGACAGCAGCTGATGCACTAGCTTTCCTGCTAACGAATGATTTACTCAGATCAAGTAAAGCTGAATTGCGGGTCCATGCCTTTTCCCAGTCAGAGACCTTGGACTGAAGTGCCTTCGAATACCCACATATTTATAAAGCAAATGGAACAGTAGATATCACAACTGAAAATGAAGCTGCTATCTTCCCTAAATCTTTTAGAGTGCACCCAGGATAATCACTGTACTACTTTTCTTCTTGTTGCAAGAAAGATATGTGAAATAAGAGATTTTTCTATGTTTGTTTTATTTGGGTTTAAATAAGTTTGTACAGAAGATGGCAAGCTCAAACTTATGTTTTCAGTTACCTCATGCCACTGTTGAGCTAGTGATAAGTTTGCGTGAAGTTGTATTTTTTCCTTTGGCCAGCCTGGCCCAGGGCCTCACTAGGGAGCTGCCGAGTCCAGGCAGTGCTCTGCAGGGTCCTCGGGGTGTGGGGGGGCACCAAGGCTTCCTCATGCACTCACAGACCTCCCCCCACGCTGCCAGTGTGCTCTGGTGGTGGTGGAAAGCTGGCTTTCACATAACAGTGCGGGGGAGCGCTATCCACATGTTGTGATGTTTTTTTTCCTGGAGGGTGGTCACACATGATTATAATAATAATATATAGCTACAATATATGATTAGTTATACAATTACAATGTAATATGTTTCACGTGTTTTATATTAGGCAGTCAGGTGACAGGATAAAATACAGTTGCATACAACTTTTCTATAACCAAATAGTCTTGAAAGGTTTTTCCTCTAAGTAATTTAACCTTGCAATTCAGAATACTTACTGGAATGGTTTAACCATGTGTTTTCTCATTCTTATAGCTGTCAGAAATGATCCCAACTTTCTTTTTATGACTGTACGTTTCCCTCTTGGCAGAAGGAAACATGACACTTATTTATAGCAGGGATCGGTTACGGAACCTTTTGTCCTCCGTGCGCATTTCAGATTAAACTCTGAAGTAACCTTAAAAAAACAAAATATCCTATGCTTAAGTCTTAGATGTATATATAGAGGTCTCAGGGTATCAAAAAATTATATATCTGTAAATATTGAATTTGACCCTTGTAACATTTTACGCTCTTCTGTTCTCTGCTCTGTTTTGTATATGAGGCTGCATGAAGTAGGCTTTCTTCAGTAAATGATAGAAATGACAACAACAAAAAAACTCTTAAAATTATCTGGAAAGGGCAGTCCTTATAAATGATTTTTAAGTCATTAATCTCTGTTGTTGTGACAAAAAAGTACAATAAATCACTCTACAATGTGGAGCGTAGCCCTTGCAGCATCAGCTTAGCATTACTCAGAGAAATGTCCCCTTTTCTTTCTTTCTTTTGTAGGTTACCAATGGGACTTCCTGCTTAAAATTAGTTATTATAGAGGTAGAGCTATTGGGAAATCACAGGTTTGATGCAATTATAAATTTCATAATGCTGTACTGCCACATGCTGTTCTGATATGTGGAAGTGTATTGATTTAGACATGTTTTATGGTTGGTGTTACGTGCCCCTAATCACCAAAAGCAATCCTATATCTTTTTAAATGTTTTATGAATTCAGATCTAACAATTTTGATAAAGAGAAGAAAATGGGTATTTTTTGTTAGAGTAGATGATGAGGGTAAATGTGGGGGAAAGAGAGTGAAAAGTATAGATAGGATTGAAGAAACAGTAAGAGTTGTGGAAAAGAAGAAGAGAAAAAGAAAAGCAGAATGTAAATAAGAAAGAGAGGAAAAAAGACAAAAATTGCACTGTCAATGGATTTTAAAAATTTGTTTCAAGTGTTCTTATTACAAGTCAGTCAATGTTGCTTCTTTAGGGAAAGGATGTAACTAAGTGATTCCCCAAGCATGCTTACAGGCCTTTAAGATGTCTTGACATTAAATTCCATTTATCACTCAGATAACATATTGGTAAAATGAAATCAAATGCTTTAATGTTCCAGTATATAAGTGATAAATTTAACTTGTGTTCTTCAGAAGCAATAGATAACTGAATAAAAGGTTTCACTGAATAAAATTGAAGAGGGCAAGAGGAGTTACTTCAGTGTTAGTGCACAAGTTCACTGCACACATAGTCCAAGCCTATGCAATGGAAAATAGGGAAGCTCTTAGCTACCATGGAGTGCTGTCTTCAAAATGTGTTCTCAACATTGCTAAAGTGTTTCGAATGTTATTTATTCTGTTCTTGTGTGTTGGCTTTCCTAGGGTAAGATTCTGTGGTATCTGGAAGGGAAGATTATTTTGTAGAAACCAGAATTATATATAATGGAATTAAGGGGTTTTTTTGCAGGAAGAGGTTTTTGTCTGGTTTCCTTTTGAAAAGTGCTTAGAACATTTTAGGTAAAGTAATGTGTAGTGATGCTGGAAAACGATGCCTGTTGGATATTGAAAGGAAGCTGGGGACTCATTGGGCAGGACTACAGGAAGGAGATAATGTGGTACTGGACGCAATAGTCCTGACAATAAAGCGGGTACAGCTTTATCCAGAAAACTGAGAGGAGGTGGGTGATTTTTTGACCTGTGCCATGTATTTTCCCTACCACTGATGCTAAAACTTTGAGCTTCATTTTCACAGCTTTGGTATAAATTGAGGCTCTTAAACTCTCTCACTTTGGCAGGAGATTACTGAGTTTTTAAACATCAGACTTGAGAAGCACCGAGCTGCCTCTCGTGGCCAGGACAAATTGTCATGGTACACTTTCATCTGTCAGCCTGGCAGACTCACCTACAGCTCCCCTTACTGAGTCTATTTCAGACTTTTGAATGGAAACTTCATCTTCATGAAAAATGCCTTTTTACTATTTTAAGTTTTTTCACTGGCTGGAGTTTTCTAAAGTTCTGGTTTAAATTTTAATTGAAATGAACAGTTGAAAAAAATGTCATGTTTTCAGTTCGGATCAGAAAGATTTCCTGCTCCCCTACTTTTGGGGTCAAGAGGAAAAAAGGCAGGTAAGGGAAGCAGAGTTAAGTCATATAAATTCATATAAACTGTAGGGCTTGTTTTATGTTTTACTTCCCTTTCTAATGCCTGCCTTGCACGTATTTGTGAAGTTTTACCCTATGTAAAAATCATGAGCAGGGGAAGGTCTATGCATCAAGTCTGATTTCAGGGCTTAGGCAGGATTTAGAAAAATTATGTATATCTTGAGTGAGCTCTGGCTTCTAGCAAAAACTTGCATCCAACACATAAGAGATTCTTCCTTATTTTTCCTTTCCTTATTCACATATGCTAAGACACTGAAAGAACAGCCATATGTTGCAAGTTCGCTTTAGTGTTCAGCCACCTCTATACTGTATTAAATACATTAATTTGGGAGATTGTTAGAATAATAATTGGCCATAATTTGTAACTTTCCCAGAATTCTAGCAGTAGTATAAGCCACAGAGAAATGATAGAGAAGTTGTTCTAATGTGAACGCAACTACTGTGCATCAGATATTTCAGAATTGACAGTATATTCACCCATTTTATTAACTTTGACAGTATATTGTCTGTGTTGCTTAACAACATCTTCTAGGAACTGACAATGATTAAAAATACATTGTCAAAACATTTTTAAAACTTCCTTTTAAAAAATTATTTGAGGGAGAGAGAGAGCTATAACTTTTATGTGAGAGGTATGTGAGATTATATTGCAGTTCTGTTATTCACAGAAACAAATGTAAAGTGACAAGAGACATAGTCATTATTTCATTTGATAACCTGTAAGAACAAACCTCTGCATAGAATGAAAAGTTGTATAAAAAAGTTCTACCTTGGACTTTAGTTTAAAAAAAAAAGCATGTATGAAAACTGCTTCAATGCTCTCTATCAAAATAAGTGTGCAGTGTATTGGAATATGTATTTTTCCCAGCGAAAAATCAGTACAAGTCCTAGATAACATTAAAGTTTCAAATTTCATTATCTGTTTCTGTTACCAAAAAGCCCATCACTAAAAAGTATGTAGAGATGAGAACAAAAAAAATATTCCTTTTACACAAATAAATTCTAATGCTAACTAGAGTCAGTAAGAGTCTTGCTGCTGTAGGACAGATTTAGAAACATTAGGCTTCGTATTCTGATTACTTTCATAAATTTATTCTGGGCATAACTAGATGTGTTTATTCAAAGTAGAATGAGTTTGAATATTAGTATTTCCATAGGAAGTAGTTAAGTATGTAGTACATTCACAGGTACATGCACCCAAAACCCCAATTTTTCACATGGTATTATGACTTATGAATTACATCAGAGCCAACACAGTACTTCAAAAACTTTTAGTCCCAGTATTAGATATATTTTTCATATCCCAATGAAAATGAATTTAGATTGTGACTTGAGGAGCCTTTAATACTGCAGTCCTTAAAATTTTGTATTGCATTCTTGAAGTACAGTGCAAGATCATTCCTTTAATTCTGAAACCATACCAGAGAAGCATTTGCTGGCTGCTAAACTGTACTACATATCATGAACAAATAAATGCATCAGTGTTGAGATCATTCTCTCCTTAGAGAAGCTGGCATTCTCTGTTACCTTCTATTCAGCTATTAGTACTAAGGAAAGCCAGTGACTCAGCACTGTTTGATTGTAACTGAAAATAGTCTCCCATGTAAAATTTTTAGTTCCCCAGTAAAATCCCAGGAAATGGGCTGACCAGTTGCAGAAGACAGAAAGACATACTGTCTGACTGTGAAGAAGCAGTTTTGGCTTACCCCTCTTCTGCCGTCCTCCCACCACTGGCTTTCCCAATAAAAGTTACCAGATACAGATTTACTAGGAAGGCAATTAAAACTTGAAAAGCCTGGGGTTTGGATCTGTGTGTTCCTCCATCTTCCTGATATCCACTTAGTGAATTTTTTTTAAATGTGTGCTCCAGAAATCCTACAGGCCTAGGCACAGTGTCAACACACTATTTATGGGTTCTTTGCAAACACTAAGAAGAGTTGCTGTACTGCGGCTTACACATTCTAAAAGCAAGGCAGGGAAAAAAATAGAACCAATTTTAATTTTCAACAATTCCTACCTCATTTCTCTTTGATATAATAAACCCTTGGTTGAACAACTCAATGCTCTCTTCTATTGATATACCTGGTTTACTACTTTTTTGCTATCTGGGAGTCACTTGGTCCTCCTCTCTCTTTGATGGTTAGAATATAACCTTACCCAGTTGCGTAACCTATAGGGGAGTAAACTCAACCAGCCAATTCTGGCTATCCTCAGCTCCCTAAGAGTTTCCATTTCATAGTTGACTTAGTGCCATTCTTTCACACTTTTTCTCATTCCTTATTGCCTCATTGGGCCCAATACTCTGCTTATGCTGTTCTATATACAAAAATGAAGTTGTGAAAACTTACAGCTGTTCAGTAAATCTACCCTATTTAAAAGGTGCCATTTGTAATTACTTCTTAGCAGAGGACCTTTTGAAGTATCCAGAAGCTAGTAGATGGCATAAGATAGTGTAGCAGTAAGTCTACAAATGTCAGCTGAAAAATGGGTTTTGCAATGTTGATTTCTATTTACTTGGTAGCGTGTCTGATTAGAAAAACTTTACATCCATATTTTCCTATGCTGAACAATGAGTCCTTATGTGTTGCATATCACATTCTATATAAGCCTTTTAAGAGGCACAGAAGTAATCTCGTTAATGTTGGCCTAAGTTTTTAGAAAATAGCACGAGTACAAAGATCTAGCGGTCAGTCATAGCATATTGTTCCTAAACAAAGGTGGTAATAATGAGCAAGCACTTAATTCAAGACAGACCCAAACCAATTTTTCTCTGAAGACTGACCAGTAAGTGAAGAAAGATTTTTATTTTACATAAGAAGTAGCTGATGGGCTCACTTGTTCTAAAATGGTTATTAGTAGTTTGAATCACCTTGTTCTTTTTGATTGCACAGGCAAAGTAAAGCCAGTTTGAAATGCTCTTAGAGTGGCTAGAGCAGTCGTTTGCTAATGCTGGAAAATATCACCTGCTTACTATCTCTTGCTATATTTAAAGATTATACTTATGGCAGTGTCAGTAGAATATTTTTTCCTACTTACCCTGTAACCTGTTATGTTATTTTGATGTCAGTGGGGTCTATGATATCCCTTCTTCCCATTCTTCTTAGCACTATGGTGTTTCCTGTAGGGTAGTACGCTTTTGTATTGGGCGCTGTTCAAGAGCTTAAATATTTATCTAAGATTGACTTTTTTTTTTTCTTTATATGACTAACAATAAAAGCTAAATAGGTAACTAAAAGGAAACAATGAAAAATAACACCACAGTCCTCCAGAAAATTCAGCTCTTAGATTTTTCTGTAAGCACATAGCAAAGAGGTTTTATTTAGACTTGAAGGAAAAAAGTAGGATTTTTTTTGCAAATATATATCCTAAACGTGTTGTGAATAACAGAGCACTTTCCTGCATGACACTTCTTACCTGCTAGGTTTATTTGTTAATAAATATTCAAGATGGTATGACACAGAGCAGTGGCAAAAGTGGATGCCGTTATACTATCTATATAACATAGCAAAGAAATGCTTTTACAGATCTTACAAAGTGAGGACCAGTGCAACTGAAGGGCTACGAAGGTCAAAGCAGTGAACAATCTTGGTGATTACATTTCCTAATTTATATGTATATTGGAGTAAAAAGTTCTGGATGTCACCGTACATGGAGGAAGAAGTGTTGTGCTGCAGGATGGAGGTGGAGCCAGGAATGAACAAAAACTTGTTATTTAGGAAAAGATCACAGTACAGATTCCTATGAAGTAGAAGCACTTATCATCCTTGCTACTATGTTATGTGGAAAAAGCCCTCTGGAATCAAAGGGGTATTCCATACGGAGTTGTGTTGTGTAATACAGAGGTTCTAGGTATTGAAGATGTAGTGCAGCATGGGGATGCTGGTTGTGGAGTATGCTACATGCAAAGGTAATGCAGAACTCTATGAAGATTCTGAATAAAAAAAAAAAGCATTGTATGATATAGGGACCTATTCCTGTGGAGTTTGGTGAATAACAGGTGTGTATGTGTGGATATAGAGAGGTGACATGCCACAGATGTTGAGTGTGACTTGTCAAAAAATATTTGAAAGTCCAGTTCAGTCCTCAGGAAGCTTAAGGATTCTCCAGACCACAGAACTGTGAAACCAGAACTGTGGAGACCACAGTTCTCCAGTCTGTGAGATAGTTGCCACTGTTTCAGTAAGTACTTTGCTTCCTTAAATTTGTGTAGTTTTGAAATGGTAAATGTTGAAATGGTAGCATTATTTGCCTCTGTGTGTATAATAAAAATCAATGTACATTTGACTTCCATAACATTTGTCTTCGTCCTCTAGTGTTTCTTTCTGTTTCACGATACCTCAGATTGTAGTTCTAGTCTCTAGATATTCAATATGGTATATAAATAACTGGCTAGAGTAACTGGCAAAAGTCACTAACAGCCTTTAAAAATAGAAATAACAACAAAACCAGCAAGGCTGTATACCAATAGCTCCAAAATGAATAGAGCTTTGAGTGCTTTTTTAATATTTAACAAGCCATTTTGACGTATCTTATTTGGCTGACCTAGAACAGCTTATTCATACAGATTCCTCATTAATAATTAACTCATCCTGGGAAGAAATAAAAAATGAACTAAAATGCACAAAGAACTTAGAAACCTGGTTCTGCTGATAATCTTATAGGCCAAGGTTCTGATTTCCATATGACCATCATGTTCTACTGTCAGCAATTCCATTAATTTTAATAGACAGTCTTGTGATGTAAAGTATTGGTGGTTGTAAGTAGACCTGACCTAGGTTTAAAAGTAATTCTGATGGCTGTATCTTCAGATGATATAACTAAGGGTCCTCAGTTCAAAAGTAAATGTGGGTTACATGCAGTACACTCAACAAACATTATAATTTGTTGCATTTATCTGTATTGCTTACATTACAGAAGTGCATAAAGTCACCATCGAGACACCATGTATTAGGTACAGGAAGAGACAATATCCACTTCGAGGAATTTGTAATCTATATAAAGTCAAAGAGGTAAAAAGATGCAGCAATACAGTGAATTTACTTCTTGGCAATATGCTGCAGATCAGTATTAGAGCTGGAAGAACAGCTTTAGTTTTTTTTCACTGTTCTTTAAATGAAACTAGGCAACATTGAGAGATATGACCTTGCTGGAAGATACTAAAGCAACCTATCTTTTGTTTGGGCATTTTGGTTTGGGGGTTGGTGGTTTTTTTCGTGCTAACAATGAGAGGATTGCATGTAGTATATTCTCTCACGGAAAAGGTAACCAACCTTTAATCTTTCACTCAACAAAAAGCATTCAAACAAACCAAAATCATGTTGACTTGAAGGAATCTGTGTATTGGATGAGATTTCTCAAATGGCATTAGTTTTATTAAATATGTTTAAATCTTATGCTTGCTCTTCCTGGTTTCAGTTTCTGCTTCTCCTTAGCACCTTCTCAATTCATCTTCAAACTGCTGAAAGCTCCTAAAGCAGACTAGAGAAAGTTCAACACCAGTTAAAAAAAACCAGACAGACAGACAGGTGAACAAACACTAGTCATTTGCCCAAGTAAATCAAGAATAGCTTCATTGAAATACTTGTGTTGTTCCAAAACTTGTGGGATCGTTCACTCGGTGTGCAAGCCAGTAACACACAGAGTTGAGGTATTAGCTATTTATTGCCGATTCTGCACAGAAAGGGGTGCTACAGGGTATCACCGCAAAGCTAGCACACACAGCACTAAAACAGTAATTCATTTATACATTGTAAATTATCATAATTACCATACTCATTGTTTATCACCTTTTTACTGGTGCCGATAATTCCATATCTTAAAGCTAATTGGTATACTGGGCCTCATCTTCATTTAAAGGTGCAGCGTCTTTTAATTTTACTGTGCAAGCTCAGTGGGTGAGGGTCCTTAGGTGGAGGCGGGTATCCTAACTTCTAGAGGTGTGGTTTTCATATTATAATTAGTTAAGTTCACCTAAAGGGCATGTTTTCATGCAGTATAGCCATGCTTCTTGAGCAACCAGTCCACTAAAGTTTCTGGTTCCTAGTTTTAAGTCGATCTGTTACTTCTATTCCATTGTCTTGTCAAGAGTTACTTACTCAAGTAATTGACATTGATTACTTATCTTTTATTTCCGAAGTTTATAAAAAAATTACAACCATAAAGATTTCAATATCAGTTGAAATGCATTCTACAAGTAGCTGAAGCATTTAGCCCTTGATGTTTGAGTGGTTATTGAGTATTTGCAGGAATGGCTAGAGATTTCCTGATAAATACGAAGAGGGCAGGTTTTGTAGTGGATCCCTTGAGACAAGTATAGAGAAATCAGGACTTATGTTCTGTGGATTGTTTGCACTTTTTTGTCCAGAATTTATTGTGTACTCATAGATTCATATTTCATGTATATTTTATAATACATCTATTTTATATATTTGAATATATTATATAGGTGTCTGAACAACTATGAAAGATAAATATTCAGCAAGTTTTTTCATATAAAATTTTAACAAAATTACATCATGCAGTCTACTTGTACAAAAAAATGTTCAACAGTGCTTTGCTTTTTTGTGTTTGTCTAGTGATCAACAGAAACTGGTAGTGCTCTGGTTTGTGCATGTTCAGATGTCACTATAAATAAAACAGATCTTAGCTACATTTTATTTTTTCCCTCTCAGGAGTGCTGTTCAGTAACACTAACATAGGATACTCATGTGCCCACTAAACACTAATCAGAGGTCACGTATTATCTGTTTTCTGACTCCTTAGATTTCTGTCATCTGACTTAAGGTTGTCTGCTAGTGTTAGAGGATATAATAAAAAATGCAGAATTACTGTAAGGCATGTCTGTACTTGTTTCTAATCATTTCTGGTATATTGTTGATATAAGTGTTGTTTGTAACAACAGTTGTACTGCTGCCAATCCTGCTGTGGAAATGAGATAACTTCATCCCCAGAGGTGGCCATGAATTATCAAGTAAACATACAAAAGAACTTGCAGTAGAGACTGAAACGTAAATAAGAATATATTGTCTTTGATTATTTCAGTTTACCTAGTCATTTCAGCACATACAATTCCACATCTCAGGATACCCATAATATGAAATAATATTATGTAACTGCATAAATTTTAATTTATGAACCTAGGATGGATTAATAGCAAGGTATTTGTAGAATATATTAAAATATTAAAGCTGCACAGTTTTATTTACAAATATCTGGAAAAGAAAATAGAAGTTGCATGAAAGACTGAAAAATACAAAACCTTAAAGGTTTAATGTTGGAGAATTGCAAGGACTTGGATCATGTTCAAGATTTATTTTGGACTGTTAATTCCTTAGTCCTTGTCCATCATTTCTACCACTGTCATCTTTCTTCAGGAAATGCAAACATTTGAGTAATTTTCCATCAGAAATTAAACCTGCACTCTTTTTGGTATGAAAAATCGTCATTCTTTTTTTCTGAAATTATTCAGTGTTCTGTTTCTTGAACTCATCACCAAAGCCCTCTCTCAGCTTCAGCAAATCATCTTTTCCCTTTAATGAAAGGAAGAAAATGGGAGACCATCACCGTATAAGCCTACTCAGTTAGCAGATGTAACTGAAAAGGATACTAGCTTCCATTGTACAAGTACAGGAGTTTCTGAAGGCAGAAAACTATTTGCTCTCCTACTTGTCTCTAAGAAAATAAAGAAACCAGAAAACTGTCAGAAAAGTGCAGATATCCCCCAAAAAGGAGAAAGTGTGCAAGTGTAAAACTTAAAACTTAGTGCTTTTTATAATTTTCAGATTATGTTCTTTTGACTGTTGAACTTCATTGATCATTACTACAATAGATATGTGCTGATATGTAGGAAGAAGTTTGTTACTGCATAAGTGTCACTTAGCTAGTCTGCTCATGTATGTACGTTTTCTATAGCAAGTGGGGCAAGTACCACACTGTGGGTAAAAGAAACAAAAAAAAACCAAACCAAAAAAACCAAACGCAACAAAACTAGGAGTATTCTCACAGCTGCTAATTTGTTTTTATCATCTGAGCTGAGAAATATTCAGAGGAAATGAGAAGGGCACTAGAAGCTCTTCTGTTTTTCTCATAAGCTGAGGCATCCTTAATAACAAAGACCCATGTCGCATAGACTGCTTGTATATGTAATTACCTATATATCTTTACAGTATTGGAGTAAATACTTTAATTCAGGGACTTCTCTCTAACCGAAATACAAAGGGATGATGATGGTGCTTGACTTGTCATTCTTTTCCCCTTTTTCTGTACTGAGATATGTATTAGATGATCCCTGCAAGACAGCAAAGTTAATCAATGCACTTTTCTGTGAGAATCTCTCAGCAGGCTGGCAGTAGAGCAGACCCAAAAGTTCAATAAGTGTAATCCCAAAAGGACTTGGTGTATGGACATAGTTGCTGGTGAGCTCTGGTAGCACAGAGAAATAAAAACAAAATTTGAAAGACTTCCCAGCTTCTTTTTTTTTTTTTTTTCCTTCCAGAAAAGAATATTTTGCAACTGATGCCTTAAATGACTACTAGTCATTCAGGAGTAATTACTTTCTTTCAATGCCTGTATTTATAGGTGGCTGAATTGAAATGTCACATGTCTGATGTCCTGAAGTTGCTACATCTAGTCACTATTAGCTAATTATTTTCAGTACTCTAAAAACAGGCAGAATAGATGCATTTTTCAAAAGCTACTAAGGCATAAGTGTGTGTTAGTTTGACAACTGGTCTTTTTGCATAACTTCTAAAATGTTACTGCATTACTTTCAAGGTGAACACCGCAGGAAAATTAAAAGAATATAATGATTGGAATATGCCTGATTCACATTTCATGATTTCACTGTCATCAAAAATGAAGCGTATGCTTCTACAACTGGTATACAAGAGGCCTTGCACCATGTGATAATATCTAATATAGAGCAGGATCCATATCTAATATAGAGCAGATTTTCACTTGAGTGAAAAACTCACTGTGTCTCAATCTGCCCAATTGGAAAGTGAAAATATGCCACTTAGTAAAGTGTCTTTAAGATTACTGAAGTTCTGACCTGAGTATTTTGTGTTTACATATTGCTCTTTTGGTTAGTTAGAGCAAAGAAATAGCAAAGGTGATGTAGCATGTAATGTTCTTAGGCATGTGCAATAATTGTCTCTAGTTGATGTAATGAAAACTGGTGTGTTGCCAAGACTTCTGTAGCAGCAGCAAAGTTTGTTGTCAGAAAAACAGGGACCTGGAAGCAGCATTAATACTAATTTAAAAGGAAAGGCTTCACGGTGTGCAAAACCTTCATTCTAAAGAGTCTGTTGAAGATTTCTGAATCTGTGAGATTGATCTATGATGGACTAAGGAAACGACAAAGAGATTTAAGTCTCAGCTCAAATAAAGAATCTTCTTTAGGCACCTGACAGATAAACTTTGCTGGAATGTTATTAGTCTCACAGTCAACCAGCATGAGAGTTCCTGACTAGTGGGTTTTGAAACTATGCAAGAAAGGAGATAGAAGACTGATGGCAATTTAAATTTTAGGTGAGAGGAAAAAAAATCCTTTTTTTCTGCTTTGAGAATCAATCAGAAATGAGACTTTAGCCTCTGAATCTCAAAGCAGCGTCATATGTGCACTCTATTTGCACTGCAACATGCGTATGCTATCATGGATAGCAAAGTAAAACTGAAGTCATATATTTCAGGGGAGTAACATAGCATGTAAACAGAGAGAAGACCTGAGGCTCAGAATTGAAGTGTGCCCTTATTGAAATGTGCCCCCTATAGACAAACTCTACAGAGATGGACATGCATCTTGATGATGTGATGTGATTCTTCTGACCTTAGTGTCTATTTATCAATTGACTAAAGGTATTTAGGAACTTAAATCCCATGTAAGTGGGATTTTAATAAGGATTGTGCCTATTAGTAATTTTTGTCAAGATGAGGCTAAATGTCTTTGCTGCACTTCATAATATTCTACTTAAAAGAATTTGCATTATGCTACTAGTATGAAAACTTAGGGATGCCCTCTGCTCAAAGAACATCTTGATTCTGTGAGTGTGTAATGTATCAAACTGGTGCTTTTCCACTTGGAATAAAGGAAGGAGCAAAGTAGGTGGATTTATACCAAGTAACAGTTGAACAGTATTAACTTCTTATACCTAGAGCTCAAAATTTACAGAACCTAGCTAGTTAAATAAATGGAAGATATCATGTGCGGCTCTTTTGGTAGGAATTGATTAAAAAAAAAAAAACAACACTAGATTCTTTCAGCTTTTCTTTTCAAAGTTGAAAGTGTTAATGTGTATGTCAACTGACCCACAATTATTTTTTTCTTGTCCACCTCTTGATGACTCCTACTACTAAACATCTGCTAAATGTACATATCCTAGTGAAAGTAATTCAGATCTAACCTGCTGTTATAGATCCAAAAGGATTCTAAACAACCTTGAGCAGACTTGCTGTCTGTTACCATTGTTTTTTTCCAAAAGTGTTTCCTGGTTTTGAGTGTCTTCTCACATGTGACGGTACTAAGATGCAGATTGTCACTGAACAGTCCTATCTCTTTTGACCATAACTTCTGGGAGAATATGGCCCAGCAGACAGAAAGAAAAGCAGGGCATTTGGCACCTGGTTTAATCATTCAGCTAAGATCCATCCAAATCTAGCTATTAAAAAAACCAAACCAAAACAAACAAAAAAAAACAAAAAAAAACCCCAAACCCACAAAAAGCAAACAAAACAAAACCCAACAACAAAAACACAAAACCAAACCTCAAACCTTTAAGTGAGAATTTTATTCACCTGGATGGAACTCTGTCCACAGCATTTCATGAATAACTGTGTCTGGAAGTGTTCAGGTGTTACAAGAGTGCACATTTCTCTTTGTTTCTTTCCTCAGGAAAAGTATAAAAAGGAAGTTTTCTTCTCACAGAATGTTTTTATGGAGATGGCACTAGACATTTCAGAACTAAAAATCACTGAAATGCAGGTGAATGTTTGTTAATCTGTAGAAAAATTGGTTCCAAACCAAAATAACTGTGGAAACTCAGACTATAGTAAAGAGAAGGAACGCCAGATTGCTACACAAACCAAAAGGCACAGGCAAGTAATTCAGGTCATTTAATACAGTGGCATAGCTTAAAGCTACTTTTAGATATGCTGTCCTGAAGTATTACATTTTAGTGGAACAGTGCTACATCAGTTTTTAGGTTTGAAAATGGGAAAAATAAGGCTGATTCTTCTTGGCCTCCCATTGCCTTTAAAAGAATCCTTAAAATGTTTTTAAGCTGTAATTTTTCTCTATAAACTCCACTGAATATATGTAATACAGATTTATTTCTCTAATATAACACTTGTGATAAGCAAGAGAATCTGATAGTTTTGCATGACTTTGCTGTATCAATGGATCCAAAGATCCATATTCTGAAGTTCAATAGCAATGAGGAACATTTTAAAAAAAAAAAAAAAAAAAGAAAAGTTAGTGTGGAGTGGTAACAGTTTCTGTACAGAAAAATGTGTTGCACACCACTTTACACTTGGAAAAAAAACTATTGATACTAGGCTCAGTTTCAAAATAAAGGATAGCAGTGGCTTGTATATGGGTTTGGAATCATAATTCAGAAGAAATATGATCATTACTTTATTATTGTTCCTGTAGCATTCCATGTCAAGAAAGAGGTTGTTGATTTGTCTATGGTTATATCTAGCATCTCAGTAAGTAAGCTTTTTAATTATCTTTGCACATATGAGTGTATTTGTGGCAACAACCAAAGTATGACATACAGTTTGACATAGATTTTTTTCCTTTCATATCTGACATAGGCACTTATGTGAATACCAGTACAAAGATTTTTTTTTTTTTCCATTTATATTTTTTAATACCCATGAAATGAGCATAAACCCATGAAAATTTAGGTATAGTCGAGTAGAAGGATAACTGAGAAGACTTAAAGGAACTCCTCCAAAGTGGAATTTGACATGATTTTCGGGTATCGTGGGAAGGGGGTTTTGACATATGAGTAGGACATGGGGTAAAAGATTATGACTTATGTTGTGGTTTAACCCCAGCTGGCAACTAAGCACCACACAGCTGCTCGCTCACACCCTCCCCTGCCAGTGGGATGGGGGAGAGATTCAGAAAAAAAAGTAAAATTTGTGGGTTGAGAGAAAGACAGTTTAATAAAACAGTAAAGGAAGGGATAATAATAATAGTAATAATAATAGAACGTACAAAACAAATGATGCACAATACAATTGCTCACCACTTGCTGACCAGTGCCCAGCCAATCACCAAGCTGTGGTGCCCCCTGGCCAACTCCCCCCAGTTTATATACTGGGCATGACATCATATGGTATGGAATATCCCTTTGGCTCATTTGGGTCAGCTGTCCTGGCTGTGTCCCCTCTCAGTTTTTTGTGCACTCCCAGCCTCTGCTGGCAGGGCAGTAGGAGAAGCTGAAAAGTCCTTGACTTAGTATAAACACTGCTTAGCAACAACTGAAACGTCAGTGTGTTATCAACATTATTCTCATCCTAAATCCAAAACACAACACTATACCAGGTACTAGGAAGAAAATCAACTTTATTCCAGCCGAAACCAGGACAACTTATCAGCATCTTCTCAGTAACCATCTGTTTAGACCTTCTTACTCTACAATGCCACTGAGTTGAGTACGAGTTATATTATCTCTCACTAAGAAGTGAAGAATTTCAATTCACCCTTCAGGGTAAGAAAACATGCAAACACAATTGTCATGGAGCTTTCAAGTGTACAGTAACTAAGACTTTATAAATTGTTTTTCTATAATTTCAAAACAAGCTTGTTAAGTGAGACCTAATCAGCAATAGTTTAAGACAGGCTTTAAACAATAGATGCTTTAATTTTCTGTAGATCTTTATGTCATGCTATGAAACATGACTGTAGAAAATTATTTAGAGATTTAATCAGAAATTGATATTAAGATATCATTATAAGATTTAGCAGTAATGGGGATCATCTTTACAGCAAACAATTGCATATATACATTAAGAAAGCATAAGGTGACAAGGGTTTTTTTGTTGAACAGAGATTCAGCAGACAATCAGTGATTATCATTACAATAGTACTTCTGTAGAAAGGCATACCAAAATGTGCCAGGAAGGAAAATAAAACAATTGAAGATAGATATTCTCCTCCTCCCCCCCTCAAATGTCAACAGCTGTTTCTTCCTGTAAATTGCTAGATAAAACCATACCATGTACAATAGCATGGGTCTCTAGCATGTTCTCATATAGAAACAGCTACCATTGCTATGTTAGAAACATTTGTTTCTAACTTACCGTTTAAACTACAAAATGTAATCTGTTGGTCACTTCAAGGGGTGGAAACTCCTGTGTTATCTGCAAATGAAGTTCTGCTGGTTTTATCTCACTTCAGATATTTATGTGTACAATATCCTTACTGGTTTTGAACTGTCTTCCTTTTACTTTAGTTAGCGTGCACAACATGCATTAAGGCTTTTTTGCTATTGCCTCGTTTATGACTTCTTAAAAAGATGCTGCTTATTTTTCAGAAACACTTTGATTCCATCAACTTTTAGTGTGCTTCTTGGACATTAAGAGCGTATTTAAATGTATCATGTTTAAGTACAGTCCACTAGAGAACATTTACTTTTAATATTTAGATTTGTTTGTCATTTACTTTGGGTTTCCAGATTTGCAGTACTGCATTTGGATACCTAATTGTTTTTAAATATAGACTTGCAATTGCTTCTCCTACTTTGCATAGCATTTAATTGCCTACAGCAATATGGGAATGGATTGTTAGGGGCCTTTCCAAATAAAGGTGTTCCTGCTAAATGTGTATGTGACAGCTAAAAACGGGGCTTTGAAACAATGTGGTTGACATTTTGACAATATGATGTTTGCATTATTGTATGTTTTGACAACGTAACAGCGTTCCAATGGTTAAATGTCTCTTTATCTGTCCCTGAAACTCTAAGTTACATTTTTGGGTACCAGTATATGAAGGAAATGCCTGTGGGTCACAACAAAGAGCATGGAAGTCAGTCTGTCACTGATCTCACTGGACTTAAGACTTGGACATGCATATGACAAAAGAAGGCAAATCATGTTTTTGGATGGGAGGAATGGTTATTGCAGAGGACTACTCTGTATCCAGAGGAACACCTACTGCTGGGTTCTCCTTGTGCCAGCTTGCAACAATAAAATAACAACAGAATTTGGAAGTGCAAAATGAAATAGTACTTCGTGATCTCTGTCCTTAGAGCAAGCTGACATTTCCCAAGTACTATTCATTCTTATCTTTCTGAAAAGTTCTGAAATTAAGGCCACAAAACTTCCCATGATTTTAAAAATTTGGGCATGGACTACAAAAAAAAAAAAAAAAAAGAAAGAAAATTAGAAATGTAAATACATTCATAAATAAATTGTGGTTACTTGAAACAATAGGCAGGTTTTATCTCTGTTAAATTTCCACTGAGAAAATATAAGTAGGTCCGGGATTAATTTGTCCCTTTTAGTGATCTTGATTTAGGTGTACAGTTGCCATGAGTGGGCATGTAGGCTAGGCTACTCACTTCCAGAAAGTCAGAAAAATTGATTGTATGCCAGTCTAGAGCAGTTTAGGATGGATAATTAAAAAAAAAAAAAAATAGAAAAAAATTGAAAATGCTCAGACTGGTATTAAGAAAGTATGCTTAAAATTGTGTTAGTTGACTTAGGCTACAGGCAAAAGAATTTTTTATATTGTTCATGCAAATATATATACATATTTTATCCTCTTATTAACATATTAGGCATATTAGCATTTATCCTAATCTTACTACTGAGATCAAGTCATAACACCAGTTACTCATATTTGAGAGATTAAGGACTGACAAATTGTTTTGCTTTTTATAGGTGGGACTTTGGGTTGGCTGTTTTCCTTTTGGGAGAGCACAATTCTGACAAAAGGGAGATAAAAAAAGGGAAAACTCCAGTGAAGTCCAAAAATCATGTGTGACACTGTGTTATGAATTCTATTCCATTTCAAAGGCAAGACTCAAGGTATAAAACTTAGTAAAAAGAAGGATGATGATTGGGTCAGTGTACAGCAAGGAACAGAGGAGGTGTGAGACTTGCATTGCAAAAATAATTTTAAGAAAAGATAATAGAAAGAGAAACAAGAGAAAATAGAAACTAAGGGAATATCCATGTAGCTGAGAGATCCCCTGAATATTATTGCTAATTAGGCTATATTCAAAAATTTAACAAACCAAGTTTTCAAGCAAGCATTTAATCAAATTCTTGGCAAAAGTGATACAAATTTTTGCCAACATTCATTTTTTGACTGGCTGTTATTTTTAGTATTGGTTTTGGAACCTGTAATTGCTGCCATTCTGTCTCACTGTAAAAAGTTATAGTTCTTTTAAAGGGCTGTTTGCTGCCTTTCAGAATGCACGTGTTGCTCCTTGTTCCCAGTGAAAAGCATGTGACATTTATTGCAGCTGAAGTGGATATGCAGGAAAGGTCTTCTAAGACAAACTAACATCTGGACTGGTAAAATAACAGATGGGTCTTATCTGGCTCCTTCATGTTTGTAGAGATGATCTGGTGGGAGAGAACATTCCTGTTGGCAGTCTTTGATCTTAATACCCAGCGTAAACTAGTACAACAGGGAACATGTGTCTGTCCACAGTGACCCTCTTACAAGTGGATGTGTGTGAAACCTGCTGAACATCAAAACTGTCTGGACAAAAATGGTGGAGAGAGAGTACAATCCTGCATTCTGACTTATATTTTGCTGCCTTTTTTTTTTTTTTTTTAATTGAAGTTGTGCTCATTTGTAATCGAGTAATATTTTCCTTCTCTACCTATGCACACTAGATTTTAGATATCTTAAAAGAATTTGTGTATACTTTAATTATTAAATTACAAAATTCTATGTAATGTTATCTTTACTGTAAAGGTGAGGATACAAAAATATGCAGAGTATCACACACATTAAGGTAAGCACCACTCACAGCATTTTACATCTTGTTGCTTCTATTCAAAACTATTATTTTATTTTTCTTATTTTTACTGTGACTGCTCTCTTGATCATTCTCTCTCAGAAAGTAGTCTCCTATCTGTGGCCATTCCTGGCAAATCAGGTTTAAAACTGAGACAGAATTAATCTTCAGAATACTGTGCTGGTTTTCTTGTAATAAGGATACATAACCCGTGGTAACTAAACAGGTAATAAAAATCTGTGTAAGGTCATTAAAAGGTTATCAAATTAGCTTGTATCTGATTTGAATCAATGCCTTATCTAAAAAGGGCATTTCAGCTTTTACACGTATTTTCAAGGAAATTCAGCTTTTTCTGAAGTGTGCTTTGAGCACTTAAGCATACTTTGGTGTGCACTCTGTACACCTTTGTTTTCTTGGTTGCGATTAAACATCTATAAAATTTAAACATCTATCAAAGCAAGAATATATGTGATTGTAGTTTAGTGTTATTCTATATATACTTAACATTCTTTGGGACTTTATAATTGTTTTTTCTCTCATTTTTCTTTTCATCATTCTGCTTGATGGAATTTCTTAAAAATCAAAAACTGTTTAGAAAAATGAAAATAATTCATATGTGTGGCAGATGTTATGAAGATACAATGACCACATAGAAATTCAGACAGCTTCAAGAGATTTTAGTCCTTTCATGACTTTCTGGGGATGGGACAAGGGTAAATACAGTTTGCAGAGATGGTTAATAATAATTGCCATATCAGAATGTATTGAAGTGAGGAGGAGAGGAGATTATATTAAACATGTAAATATGCTAAATCTTCTCATGCACCAGAATCTTCTATGAAGAAGAAAGTGTAATTTGTCTCAGCTTTACAAATACTCATTACCAAATATTTATATCAAAACAAATCCACGTCTTGGTGTGGGGGCTTTACCTTATCATAATAGTATTTTTTCCTTCTTCTTTTTTTTTTTAACAAGATTTTAATAGCATCTCTAAAAATGTGTTAAAAAAAAGTAATTATTCAAACCATTCAATTTTGGGAACCTTCTCAAGATAATTGAATAATTCGCTACAAAATACTTCATCTAACTCTGCCACTACATAAATCTCCAAATATTTCAATCCCTTTAGGGTCCAGTGCAATTGGAAATTACTTATTGTACTGTAGCAGAATGCATAATTCAATGGCAAGTCATCACTCTGAGGGGGGTTTTTTTGACCATTTGACTTTTCATATGACTATATTCATAAATGAAACACCTTGGAACTGAGAAAGACTTAAAAATGTAAGCAACGTCATACTTTAAAACTGCTAGATATGCAACCAGTCATTAATGTTACTTTTTATCTTAAAAGTATTGGAAACCTCTGCTTAAAAATAATCAGCTTGGTTCTAAATAAGGGAGTTTCTGTGGCTGACAAGGCTGCTCAAAGACACTGTGATACTTGCCCACTTGGGAATATATAAATATGCACTTGTAGCTGAATTTGAAAACTAATCTTCAGTTCAGGTTTTCATGTTGTGTCTTTGAGATATCACATAGCGAGGGTCTTGCTGGGATAAAGAAAAGGGGATGTCTTTGTGGGAGAATAATGGCTTCTATAACCTTGATCTGCTTTGTGCTTACCATAAGGCAAGTCGCAATTTGTCCCTGCAAATTGCATTTAATTTCAGGTTCATGAAGGACTATATTTTTAGTTGTATTTCCCCATGTTCCTCCCCATTCTTTGTTCCTCTGTATTTTGTTCTAATGTATTTCTAGATCAAGTGAAATTGAATTATTTTAATGGAATTTGAACCTGGCTATATCAGCAGAATTTATGTGTACTGCAGTTAAGAAACTTGCACCAAAGGAAAGAAGCTCCTCAGGCTTGACTGAATATGCTCATATCTATCAAAGATTGGATAGCTAGGCCATCAAGCAGAGACACATGCACATTTGGTAAACTTGCCTTTATACAATGATATCAAAAGTATTTGTCATGGAGGGGCTACTAACTCTGGGGCCCCCAACATAAGAAGTATAAGGATCTGCTCGAGTGGGTCTGGAGGAGGGCCACAAAGATGATCCGAGGGCTGGAGCACCTCTGTCTCCTATGATGACAGGCTGAGAGAGTTGGGCTTGCTCAGCCTGGAGAAGAGAAGGCTCCGGGGAGACGTTATAGCAGCCTTCCAGTACCTAAAGGGGGCCTACAAGAAAGCCAGAGAGGGACTGTTTACAGGGGCATGTAGTGATAGGACAAGGGGTAATGGCTTTAAACTGAAGGAAGGTAGATATAGGTTAAATGTAAGGCAGAAGTTCTTCACTGTGAGGGTGGTGAGGCACTGGAACAGGTTGCCCAGAGAGGTTGTGGATGCCCCATCCCTGGAATTGTTCAAGTCCAGGTTGGATGGGGCTTTGGGCAGCCTAGTCTAGTGGAAGGTGTCCCTGCCCATGGCGCAGGAGTTGGAACTAGATGATCTTTAAGGTCCTTTCCAACCTAAACCATTCTATGATTCTATATGACAGACTTCTATAGCTTGTTTTCAAAAATGTCAGCTCACTTATATGGAGCTGAAAATACAGAAATGTTTGGTAATTAGTGGCCCATAAAAGGTAAAACTGAATGAGAAGGGAGAGGAGTTTCTATACTTCCCTTTTCCACATTTTGCTCAAGAGTATACCAGATTAAAAATAAGCCTAATTATTAATCCACCTATTACCACATCTCTCATTCCTATATGGAGTTACTGGAAAAGTAGGACCTCTGCCACACTATCTAGAAGCTTGCCAAAAAGATATGTCCTAAGAAGCAGTAGTGATATTGCCAAAAAGAAAGAATCATTTGAAATAGCTACTGCTGTGAATTCTTAGAGAAGCTATATCAAATGGTAAAAGATCACTGATCAGATAAATTCCCCAGGAAAATCTATAAAGACCCAGACAAAAGTGATATATGCTAGTGGGATATGTGCTTAAGGATCAAATTAACTTAAGGGAGCCCAATGGTAAAACTACAGAGGTCCACAAAGTGCTTCTATGCAGAAATTCAGGAGACACCTATCATTGCTTTCCTTGGTGACCATGGGTTGCAAACAACTGCAAGGGAGAGACAGTAATATAAACAGAAACCATAAAATACATTTGCATGCTTGAGTTAGTTTCATTCTTTTGTATACCTCCCTGTACGTTCTTGCAGGAGCAAGGTTAGAGGTAGTCAGACACCTACAAATAGCTTCTGCAAAATAACAATGGTTACTCAGGACTATACATTGTTCTCTCTGTCTCTCTTTGATCCATTTTTCTTCAAGCTGTATGTGTTAGGCTGCTGAATAATCTCCTGTGACTGCCTGTGAACTGTTGCGAGGACTTGTGTTTTGGATCAGTTTGTAGGTTTCAGTCTTTGTTCCCCGAGTGTGCTTTTCCAAGCCACAAGAACAAAATGGGTAATATTTTCTATAATATTTCATTCAGAACAGAACTAGAAGGCAGGATAAAATTAAAATCCTTATTATATGAAGGATTATAAAATCTATAGAATGCGAAGGTAAACCTACAAATCTGTATAAAAATCTTTGCTTCTAAAAAAGAATGATGGAGGATGTAATATTTGTGCATCTGTCTGTCCCATAGATAGACTACAAGACCATGACATTTGCTCTTGGTTTTACTGGAGTCTTGCTGCATGACCTTGTGCAAGCTACTTCATGATTCTGTGTCTCAGCTTCCCCATCTGTCAAATGAGGCTGTGGTGAATAATGTCATAGGAATTAATAATTCTCAATTTGGAGAAATGAAGAGGCATATAAACTTTGAAAGTAAATGCCATGCTGAAATAGTGTACGCATGTGTGTGACAATAGTCTTACACACTAGGACAGATAAGGTCATATCATTATACACACACACATATATATATATAAGAGAACAAAGGTCTATTTTATAATTTCAACTACACATTTTCAGATGATTTGAAATTTTAGGTTTTTAAAGGTGTACTCACCAAAAGATTTGTATGCTAAAATATTTAAATTTCTGTTGATATTTTCCAGAGTTTTGATTATACTCTTTTGCTTATGACTTTCTCCTTTTACTTTAAAAAAAAAAAAAAATTAAATACTTTATGGTATGGTTTGAAACCTAAAGAATTCTTTTTTGTCTATTTTGAGATGGCTGTTTGGCTACAGAAAAGCTGTGAAAAGATTAACCCAGTGTATCTTTTCTCAAATTATCATTTTCTGACATTTTTGTGACAGAGGAAAAAGTTAAACTAGGAACAGAATCCACTTTATGTCATAATGTTGTTCAAATGCTCAACCATTCCTCTTTTCTTAGTTCAGGCTGAGTTGGAAACATTAAATACTTGATTTATATACGTGATTATGGGCCAGATTTTTGCCACCATTATGCCGTGAAACACCTTCCCAGCAAAAGATGTATTGAATTCAGTCAAGGTACTCAAGGACTATAGAACTGCCACAATTTTCTCTTTTACTTTGAGTATGAGCTGGAGCAGAAATTTCTCATGCCTTCTCTTTAGATGCTAAGGAAATATTTCCTGATGCCAGTATTTCTTGATGCCAATCTTTTTTATTATCATTATTATACTTCCTCCAATATTTCTGTCATTTAATATTCAAGTTTTTGACATGTAATTTCTAGTGAAATTCTGGGGACATGGACTATTATGAACATTTTAATTCAATTTCAATATCCTGTAAGTTTTTGTTCTTTGTATATAGTTATAGTAACAACTGCATAGGTTGGTAATGATTTAAGTGTTCCATACTTAAACTCCTAAATTCTAGTTCTAATAAACACATTAAAACTTACCTTAAAATAATGTATCATGAGTTTGCATTTCCCTTGAGAATATTTTCTGTAACATTATCAGTAATTCCTTGTTGAAATAATTGCTGCCAACATTTTGCTTCTGGACTTGTGCGTTCTGTTAGCTTTAGACAAAAAAATAATTTCTCTTTTACTTTGCTGAAAGATGCTGATACGAAAATTACCATAAGAAGGTTTGTGAATTGCCTTCTTTTCCTTAATTAAAGGTTTTGTAAGTAATCTATTTGTAGATCTGGAACATAAGATGATAACTGGCTCTACTTTGCTGAGATATTCATTACCGAAATAGTAACAAAAGAAGTCTTTTTCTAACAACATTAATAGATTAGAGTCATGCACACTGTCAAATAGAATTTATGAAAGACTACCTTTTATCTGGTTCAAATAAATAATCTTTACTTCTTTAAAAACAAGTCAAATTCATATTTTATGCTGTTTTGTTTCTTCTAATTTGCTGCAGTCATAGCTCAAACAGCCTTACTGGTTATTAACTTTCTGAAGTAATTTAGAAGTTAATTTTTCTTCCTTGTGAGAGAAAAATAATTACTGTATACATGAGCATAAAATTATTTAGAGCTGGTAGAAGTAGAAAAACATGAACAGAAAAAGAAATAATTTCTTACTTGTGAACCTGTAGTGTTTCTTAGTGCTCAGAGGGTAAGGTCATGAGCTTAAAAACAAATGCTATTGGTATTTTCAAATTGGTCCCACATAGCATCCTTGTATCCTAGCTAGGATGTTACAGTGTGGATGGGTGAACAATCAGATAAGTAAAAAAAAAAACGTTTGGATGATCAAATCCAGAGGAGGGTTGTACTCTGCTTGGACACCAGTAAGACATGCAGTAACACAGGGGTCTATCCTGGGACCCATCATATTTAACTTTTTTACCAACGATGTGGATGAGGTGATGGAGAGCTTGCTCGTCAGGTTTGCAGCTGACACCAGACCAGGGGGAGCAGCTGATGTGCTCAAGAGCAGGGCTGCTGTTCAGACCTAGACAGGTTGAAGGAATGGGCTGATGGGAACCATATGAAACTCAACAAGGACAAATGCAAAGTCCTGCCCCAGGAAGGAGGAGCCCCTGCCAACAGGACAAGCTGGGCACTGACTGGCTAGGGAGCAGCTCTGTGGAAAAGGCCCTGAGGGTCGTGGTGGGCAGCAAGTGGGACATGGGCAAGGAATGTGCCAAGGCAGCAAAGCTGGCCAGCTGAATCTTGGGCTGTATGAACAGGGGCATGACAAGTAGACCAAGGAAAGGGATTATTCCCCTCTACTTAACATGCTTTAGATGACATCTGGATACTGTGTCCAATTTTGAGCCCTCCATTACAAAAAAGATAAATAAACCAGAAGGCCACCAAGATGGTTGGGGGCTTGAGGGCTTGCCCTACTTCCAAAAAAAATGAACGCTCCTACCCCTAACTCCACATGTTAATCCTACATGGAGGTACAGGCTTCCACGTAATGACAGCTTTTTTTTTTTTTTTTTTTCAAGCTGGCTTTGGAAACAGTGTTTTAACCAGGAAAAAAAGTTAGTGATTGGAAATAGCATATTTAGATCCAAATTTAGATGTGGATTTTCCAAGAATGTTGTTCGATGTTGTGCTTTATGTCAATGGATAGTGGGTACAGCAGGTTATGTGGACTTTGGTTGTACATTTTCCTATAAATACACTAAAAGTTTATATATTTTCTATAATTTCTTATGGAAATCGTAATAAATTGACTCAGTTTTGTCAGTACAGAGAGTTAACATGAATAAAAAGAATCGCCTAAGTAAATAAGTATGGATACATTGGATCTGATACAGATACGGCTAATTCAGGATCCTGGTGGCCATTAACAGGTTCCTGGGAAAGGGTGTAAAAATAGGACAAACGTAAACCAATATTTTCTTAGAATACTCCTCCAGACTGCAACATCTTGCACCCTGAGGCTTTTTTTTTTTCCTTGGGTTTTAAATAGTGGGTATATTTAACAGTGGGTATATTCTTTTTTCCCTTTTCCCTTGCTAGATTCATACCTAGCCAACTCAGATATGTTAGTTGCAACCTACTGGAAAGCAGGTTGGGAGGAAAACTGTGTCTCTGGACTGCAACCATCTCTTGAAGTTTTTAAGTTGAGCTAGGAGTATATGTATGTATTAACATTTGCATTTTTTTAACACGTAACCCCATTATTTTCAGTGGATTTCCTACCTTGTATTAGTAAGTGCTCAACTCTACCAGCTCTGATAAGTTTCATGGGTTAGATTTACTTGTCTGTGTGTGTTGGATTTGGGGTTTTTTGATTGTGTTAATAGTACTACATGTATCACTTACCGATGACAAAAGCAAACTTAAGATTTTAAGTTGTCCTGCTACACTTACCATTCTCAGACCTGCCATTGCCGGCAGGTACAAAACCAGCACACAGTGGCTGTGCTCTTCCAGGCACAACACAATTGCCCTATGGCACTAATACAGCATTGGCCATTTTCCATGTCTTTGGAGCGTCCAGCGATGTGTTGACAGAAGTCTGGAAAGCAACTCTTCTCATTCTCAAAAGGAGTGGGGCATATCTGATGATATGGAGGAATTAAAAATAGATTTTAAAAATTGAAATGTTAGGCTTTGTATTTTAATGGATATTAAATGTTTAAAGTATACACTAATGCATTTCTATTTCCCTAAAGAATCATACTATTGAGTATGTCATTCCACAACCACAACCAAAAAGTGAAAGAAAACTTCCTTTGCATCTTCAAATCGTGTCCTCGGATGCTTTCGCACACTTCTGTAGCCTTTCCTACATCTTAATTGGATACATCAATGCCCTATAAAATGCAAATAGAAGCTTTTTCACTCAGTCTATCAGTCAGAAAATTCATAAGTTCAAGAAGCACAATAAGCATCCTGTGAAATATGCTATAATTTAAGAAAACCCTTATGCATCCTAAATTAATTTCCACCTCAATTTCTCAATATATTAGTGAAATTTATTAACTTGTGGACTTTCTGATTGCTGTACTGATCAAAAAGGGAGGAGTATTTTTTTTAAGTCTCTTTGAAGAATAATGAAAGCAAATGAATGATGAAGCAATTGAATAACATCAAAAAGAATTATAATTTGATGCTGACCTTTCTCTTTGCTGCTGGTCAATATCCTGTTCACAGTTGTATGTTCTCAAATGTACTTTGGATGGATGGATCCAAACTATAGCCATGGATCTAGATGCACAATGGAAGTGAGCAAGTTCAAAACCAAATTTCTTGAAAATTTGAAAGTTAGTGTTTCCCTAATGAGCAAAACGTAGATTCAGAATTAATGTCATGATGCCTCTAATTGAGTTCAATTTCTTGAATTTACTGCATAGCTGTAATACAAAATACCATTATGAGTTTGTTTTATATTACAGTATGATTATATGCAATGTATAGTTTCCAATAATTTCAGATGTGCATATTTGCTGCAGAAAAATATTTAACTGGATGTTTTAATGAAAGTATCATCTTTTTCAGAGAGCTCATCTATGGTACACTGTTAGATGTTTCAGTTTGAATCCACAAAGACAGGAGACCATGATTATCTTGCCGTGGTACAGTTGTGGGTTAAAAGATTTTTCTGATGTTAGAGTATAATGAAATGTCAAAGCAAGTCCAAACACAGTCCTGTAACTGTATTGCACTAGCAGGTAAGCAGTACTATTAAACAGACGACTTTTTTTTTTTTTTTTTTTTTTTTTTGGTTGCTCTGCTACTCATGCTGACCAGAAATGTAATGGGATACAAACGCAGAGTTGCTTAGCAACAATGAGTAAAATACCGTGTTTCCTTTTAATGTTGCTATTTTTTTTCATCATAGATCTCTTGTGATGTTTATGTGTGAAAAATAATATTGGATATTTTTAAAATCAACAAGGGCAAAGAGATCCATAGCTATTTAGACCAGAGCTATCCATGACACAGATGTATCAAATGCCTACTGAATGAATTCTTTCTGCTTTCATTTTTGGTTTGGGGTTTTTTTGTGGGTTTTTTTGTTGTTGTTGGGGGTTTTTTAACAAAATAGTAGGCAATTTACTCTCTTGCTTCTCCTAGTTTTCTTGGGAAATAATGGCATGTAAAACTGCTTTCCTCTCCTGCATTCTGTAATGACCTTGTGGTACTGATATGCTAATGTATTCAAATGAGACATTATGTTTCAAAACCCACTAGCAGAGATTAAAAAATGCCAATATACTAAAAATAGAAATTCTTTTGGAATGGGGGTTATAAATTTAACTATGTTCACTAACCTAGCAGTCAGGTTCTGAAAATAAATGTTTTGTCAAAGACCAGCAGCAATATGGGAAGGTTGGTGCCACAAATGTTTCAGCAATAGCTGCACTGATTTCTTCAGTAGAGGAGTGTTGGATAAGCTTTGTCGTTAGAGTAAAACATGAGAAGTCTGCGTCATGTTAAACGATCAGACACGCAGCCTGAGCATTGATCGAAATGGAAGGCTGTCATCAACAGCGTAGGTGGGCCGAGGCATAGAGGTATATTTTTGCCTCCAGTGGCACAACTGTCCACGTTTCTCTGTCTGCGTAATGCTCTCTATGCTTTACGGACTCCTTTCAGCTGCTTTCATAGCTTATGCTTTTGCCACAACAAACCTACAACCTTTCTGAGCAGCAGCTCAGGGTGCAGAAATACTTGCCCAGATTTTGTGTGCCCCTAGGTGAGTTTTGTGGCAGTTGCTGTTTTTCCTGAGTGGCTTAGCATGTGAGTCTTTACAAAAATTAGTGGTGAATTGGTCTCAGAATACCTTATAGTCCCAGAAATGACTGAATATGTTAATAATGTCTGTTTGTTAAATATTAGGGTCAGATCCAATTTCTTTTGGGGCTGAATGCTGGATAACCTTCTTAGATCAAGATAAGGTTTTCACCAATAGGTAACAGGAAGAATGTTGTGATCCTGTAATACTTTGTAATTATGAAATATTTCCTGATTTACACATTGGAAGGAAAGATCAGAGCTCTGGTGGGGTGGGGAGAAAAAAGAAAGAAGATGGAAGCATAACAACTTCTGCTGTTTCCATCATTGATCTTAGACACAAGTTCAGATTTTTTCAGATCAGGGAGTTCTTGTGTTAGTTATTATAGGTTAACAAATGGAATTAAACTTGCAATTTGCTAATATATTTTCCTGCAAGAAAATACCATCAACAGCTCAATGTAAGGTAGTAGTAGGTCAACAGCAGTGCTTGAAAGAAAAACTTGCTATCATTTAAATATAATTTGCCTTTTCAAATTATGTCAGTCTCTCTAAATCACCCCATTCATGAGACAGTGTAGAGGTCAAAGATTATTGTTGAAAGGATAGATCTGAATTTTTCTTTATTTGCACTTTAGGTTACTACAGATCTTGAGGTTCTTGACTATTCTTCATACAAGGCCTTCACGATTTCAACTCTGTATGTAAGATGAGATCAAACTATACTTTTAGATAGCTGTAGGGGGGATAAACATAGATGGAAATTTGAAGAACAATAATTTGGAGCAGCTCGTTTACGTGTTTACTTCAGACTTTGAATTTAATACAACTTAACAGAATCAATTATCTTTGTTCATTCTGTAGCTATTTTGATTTATTAGGGATAAACCAAATAGAACTACCTTCCACCATCCCTGAATTTTTGGGATTATCTGCATCAGGAAGGTAAAAACGTTCATAGATTTCTTTATAAATAGTAATTAGCTAGTGTCCTAGCTTCCATAAAAATAGTATCTTATAGCAGTTATTGTACAAAATATCTTAATCTTTAATCTCCTAAGGAAAACTTTACTGTATAGGAAATAAGTGCATATTCCTTTAAAAAGCTGCACCTTTCCTTTGGTGTCAACAAGTTTTGTATTTTGTCATCTACCAGAAAGTGGTTGGATCAGTCATATTGATATGCCTAGAACTAAAACATTTGTGTATAGTTGAGAAGCATGGTTATTTAGATCTAGGTTTTATCAGATATTTTTTTCTAGTTCTTGTTGCATAAACACCAGATGATTCAATACGGAAGCAACAGAAGTAGTTGAAACATTATGAACATGTTTTTTAATTGCCTCTTTGTTTTGACAAGAAAATAAGAAAAAAAATGTTTATTAAGTTTTCTTGCCTGTTTAAATCTCTGTCACCTGAGTACTTTCTATGTGACAAACAGCAGTCACATTCCTCAATGTATGTAATAAAAAACTATGATAAATACTCAGATGGCATTATTGTGGCTTTTCTGGGCTTTACTTTCAGTAATTTCAAAATAAATTTGCTTAGAACATCATTGTGTATAAACCCTCTTCTCATATCCCCTTGAAGTTAGAAATATGCCATATAGTTTTCCTAGAGGAGAGGTTCAGGCTGGGCAATTTTATGTAAGAATTAATATTCACTAGATATATTTGAAGAGTGATAACTAATTAAGTTGCCTATGCAGGATTGTTTTCATACGTTCACTAATTAATAATACTGTACTGAATTTCAGTTTTGTCCCTTGTTTGATATAACTGCAGACACTGGAGAGTCTTCTGTGGCTGTTTAATAATATTCCTTTCTTAAACATCAAGCTCAATATTATGATGTTTTGTAACACACCATTTGTTTCTGTGCCAGTTTGTCAGTGAAACATAAAATAGTGCTCTCCCCAATTCTGCCTCCCCCAGAGTTTACCCATCTGATTTATTTATAGACAGAAATTCCATTTCCTCTAAGGTTTTATGTTACTGTACAAAGTAGGTTAAACTCTTCTGTTCTCCTCTGATATGACAGTGCCTGCAATTCCTTACTGGGAGGAGTATGGATCACTGAAGGAGTATGTGGGTCCTTGGCACTTTTTTCTTCTGTCTGAATTCATGTCTCTTGAACATGTATTTTATGCAGAATTGCAGATGCAATTTGACCGATGCTGTAGACTTTTTCTGCTTCTTAATGTCTTCCCTTTTCAAACTCGTATTGTTTTGACTCTTTTTACCAACTAGCATGTGTGACCTTTTCCTCCCCCATCATCCTCAAATGATGATCTTACCACTTAATAGCAGAAATTAGTCCTTGCCTTTCATATGATTATATTAATCCCATTTCTCTTTTGTCTTTTCTGAAGGCCAATCAGCCTTTCTTTGTAAAATCCTGTCGTGGTTTAACCCCAGCCAGCAACTAAACACCACGCAGCCGCTCACTCACTCCCCCCCCACCCAGTGGGATGGGGGAGAAAATCGGGAAAAGAAGCAAAACCCGTGGGTTGAGATAAGAACGGTTTAATAGAACAGAAAAGAAGAAACTAATAATGATAATGATAACACTAATAAAATGACAACAGCAATAATGAAAGGATTGGAATGTACAAATGATGCGCAGTGCAATTGCTCACCACCCGCCGACCGACACCCAGCCAGTCCCCTGAGCGGCGAATCCCTGCCCCCACTTCCCCGTTCCTATACTGGATGGGACGTCACATGGTATGGAATACCCTGTTGGCCAGTTTGGGTCAGGTGCCCTGGCTCTGTCCTGTGCCAACTTCTTGTGCCCCTCCAGCTTTCTCGCTGGCTGGGCATGAGAAGCTGAAAAATCCTTGACATTAGTCTAAACACTACTGAGCAACAACTGAAAACATCAGTGTTATCAACATTCTTCGCATACTGAACTCAAAACATAGCACTGTACCAGCTACTAGGAAGACAATTAACTCTATCCCAGCTGAAACCAGGACAAATCCTAATCCACCTTTGTTCTTAGCCACATAATTTCTTTTGGCAATGACTGTCATTAATGTGTTCCTACTTTGTGTTAGTTAATGGAAATATGAAATAATATCAGTCTTCATTTCAGTCCTTCAAGAACTGATAACCTCCCTGCAGTCCAATAGTTTGTCTTTTAGCACTACCCATTATCATCTTTTTACTAAATAACACACTATCCACAGTTCTTCAAAGCTACTTCTCCTCCAGCGTAACTAATAATTGTGTACAATCATTTAAAATTCATTATTAAAATTCAGATTCATAAAATCTGTCTCATAATCAGTTACCTTTTCAAAGAGAGAGAGGGTGTTAGTCTGTCTATTTTTTGTAACTTACACAGCATTTGTTGCATCTTTCTTTTTCCTCCATATCTTTCATGGGAATAATCATTTTCATTTGTTTTAAATCATCGCTGTAATGCTTGTATCTCTTTCTTACTGTTCTTAAATACAGCTATTCCAACTGATTTTTTAAAACAGGTGCCTAAACTATACCTTATAAACACACCCTGGAGGGTGAAAAGTCACAGTGGATTTACATACTTCCATCACTTCGCTGCTCATCATGCTCAGGTACAGCCTCTAACATGAAACAAGGTTACTTCATTCCCAGGCCTGCCTCCCCCCTCCCCAACCTTGTTTTTGGAGTGGGGGTGGTATTTGTTGGTTTCTGTTTGTTGAAAACTATGACTGGAAGAAGCTAAACCCAACCCTACTGAAGTGGGCAGAATTAAACAAGCTTTAAACTACACTGCGTACAGATAATTTTAATTGTGGCATAAGAAATGAGCTTCCTAATTTTTTTACCTTCAGGCTGTGAAGAGTTTTGCAGCTTTGGTTTTAAACACCTGCTTTTTTTTAAATCAAGTACTAAGACAGTTAGAGATCATTCAGCTATCTTTACACAATCCTTAGCCATTTCTCTGATTTGCAGTGTAGACCGATCTTAAAGAAGATTTATTAGCAGGGTGGGAAACTAAAATAATGTTGGAGTTCAGATCATGGTGTGTGTACACTCGGTACTGGTACTTGCTACTTTTAAATAAACTTTAAATTCTTGTGCTTTAGCAGAGGTAGCACGCAAGTTGTAGTATCTAAGCATATCCTCTCTCCCCTGGGCTCTGCACTGCATTGGCAGAAAAGTTTGCGGGTCACCCAGAACCATGCTGGAGTAGAAACTGCTCAGGCTGTGAAGCATAGACACTGGAAACAGTTGTTTTCTCTTACTCCTTAAACTCAAATGCCTGTGTTCCATCCAAAACAAAGTCTGGGGTTTGGTTTTTTTCCCCCAACAGTGTCAGATATGAATAGCAAAGGAGGAACTTTTTTAGATTTCATGGCCAGATCTTGTACAGAAAGAGTTAAAGCTGCACATGGCAAAGATACTAGAAGTAGCTAATATGTGAGCACTTGACAGGCAATGGAGCACCAGAAAGCCACTTCTGCAGGAGAGGAAAAAAAAAAAAACAGACAGAGCTGAGAGGAAATGGGGCCAAACAATATCAGTTCAGTTTTTCACTTACAACCACCTCACTGCTTGAATTGATTCTGACCATAGATGAAGTGAAATCAGTTTCTTCACCCAAGGAACCTGGGTAAACAGCCTAGGTAAGCAGAGGTAAACAACCTTCATTTCAAGATTTGACCTTAAATCAACTCTTGGCTATGGAACAGCTAGGTAAAGTTTATAAGTATAATTACTTAGCTGAAGTTATGTCACACAGGTATGGTAGCATGACTAATAAACACAGAATTCCTGAGAATGAGGAATCCTCTTTTTGTGGGAAGGGGAGCAGTTACCCTGGTTGAGCTTGCAATTACAAAGTTAATTTTTTGTCATCTTTTGAAGAGGAATTTTACTGCCTTAAGTTCCTTCCTTTGGCATCTACTGAAAAAGACCTTTATAATTTAATCTAGAGAGCAGAGACCCTGCTGATCAAGGAAAAATAATTTTGCTATAATCCACCTGGAAGTACAGGAATCCATTATGCTCTTATGATTTATTAATGGAAAACATATATAAAACTTTTGCTAAATGAAACTGCCATACTTTTTACCTCTTTCAGCTATTTTCTTCCATAGTGACAGGAGGAATGAGGCACATTAGCCTGTTAATCTTTCCCGAAGCATATGTACTAAGTGGGTGACTATGGTATTACACAGTGTATTGTGGAACAATATAACATACAGCTACTCTAAGTCAGATAGGAGGTGACTTTCCTCATGTTAGTACCTTGTTTTGGAAGAGTTAGAGTTAGAAATAGAATTGAAACCTGCCTTTTCACCTCCAGTTCTCACACAAGAAAACGTTGTTGTTAAAACTGTACAAACCTTACTAACAAGAAGGATCCTCATTCTCTTCAGCTGCCCCAGCAACCCTACTACAAGCATGTCAAACAAGGAGTAATGAGGTGGGAGCATACAAGGACACTTGTAAACACTACCCAAGCACCAGTAGCCAAATTTGTCTTTTGGGTTTTTTGTGCACCTTTCTAATATTCATATTCTACAGAATTGAAGAAAATGGTTATTTTTCTGCAAATATCCATAGAAGTAAAACGTCTGGAAGAGATACGTTACCACCAATAGGTTATACTCCTTTGAAAGTGAAATAATTTATATGTGTGGCAAATACTGGATTAGAAATTCCACTATGAATGTTGTGGGGGAAGGGAAGTAAAGGGCTGTAGCCTTTCTGTTAGTACGTTTCGTTGTTGCGCATGTATATGCAGTGATGTGATATATTGGTGACTGATCTCCAGTATTTATTCTCATTATCAGAGTTGAATACCTCCTTGAAAACAGAGTTATTTAGTGTTAGGAATTTCACTGAAAAAAGCTGTACCGATCAGAGAGGATGAAAAAATTGCAATTTTTAAATTTTCAACTGAAGGGAAAATGAATGAATAATCCCAACTTTTGAGTAACATAAATTTGTATTAAATATTTTCTGCGTTTAGATGGAGTAATTTTCTACACTGGTTACAAATAATTATCATAGTATCATAAGGCAGAGCATTTCTGCATACTTGATGACAGCAGCCATTTTTGTATGCAGGTAGAATTGCAGTCTGTACAAATAAGTTTGCTCATGGAGTTTGTATGAACAGTTTATATTACCCAAAGAGCAACTGCAGGCATGCAGTTCATGAAGCGAGCTCCAAATCCCCAGTGAGTTTCCCTAAGAGAATAAGCCTGTTAATTCAAGCAGTTTGACTACATGCCAGGAACTTTGGAGTGAAATCCTGTCTCTGTGAAAATCCAGTGGGAATCTTGCTATTAACTTCAATAGATGCAGGATCAGGCAGTATATTCCTATGTGACTTCAGTGCCACATTTTGCTCCTATAGGCAGTACTATTGTGAAACTAGGCATGTTTATTTCATCCATTTGCTCAGAATATACCAGAATTAGGGTTAAATAAATACTATAAGTAAAGATGACAGTGTTGATTAACAAAGTATAACATTAAAAATAAGTAAAAATTACAATTGAATCTGGCCTAGTGATGAGAGTACAAGAGCAAAGTAACCAATTTTTCTTGTCTACTATATTCTGATTTTTATGGATTTATTATTAAAATCTTCTGTATAGCCATCTGTATTGCAAAGGTCTCAGTAGTGTTTGGTTTTCTACTTTTCATAATAAATAAATAAGTAAAATTAATTCTCTGTATCTCTTACAGTCCCTCTGTAAATTGCAGAGGGACTAAGAAGTTCCATATTTTCATGTGTTTGCTCTGCAAAGCTTTATTTGAATGCGACTAATTAAATAATGTCTGCTACATTTCCTCTGCAGTGTCTCTGGCATATTGAAAGTTGCATAGCGTGCCAAAGAAACACTTTTTTATACAGTATAATTATATACAAGTATCGTTGACACTGTCAAGCCTGTAAAATATTTACTCAGCTTGTAAAACATTGAGTGTTAAAAATATGAAATACAACTCTGAAAAAAGAGAAAAATCTTTAATCTGACAAAACCATTTTTGAACAGAATTTAAAATGTGTTTGTTGAGAAGAGGGGAGTGGAAATGAATTTCATTCAAACACTGCATACTATGTAACAGTTTGGCTTATTTTTTTATTTAGATTTAGCTGACTTTAGTAAAAAAGGTTTTTTTGAGTAATATGAATAGAATTTGCATTTTAAACAATTTACAGGTGATTTTTGCTTATCCAGGCAGAATACACATTTTTTCTTTTTTTAGACACTGGGCTGTTTATCTTTTCTCCTTCAAGTCTCTATTTGTTTACAGATATATAAAACTTCATAGACATATTGCTTACTGAATCAAAGTTGAAATAATGATGTAATATTCCAGGAGTTTTCCCCACTAACCACTCTCCAAACTATGGCTTTGCCATTTGCTGAACCAATTTTGTGGGCTCAAAGAGTATGCAAAAGCCAGTTGTAAAGAAATCTTTACCAATTCCTATGCAATGTCCTTTAAGCCTTGACTCTTTACAGACTTGTTCATTTTTTTCCTTATGTGTATCTTGAGAAAAAACTAAAAAAGAACTCTGGGCCAGATGCAAAAATGGTGTAATTTCCAAATAATTTTCATAATAAAGTATTTCAAATTTTCAAATAAAGACAGGGAACCTTTATATTTCACTTTGGTTCACTTTTGGTGGTTTGTTTTTTTGTTTTGTTTTTTTTTTTTACTATACTCTATTTTACTTGTCAATGTAAATTTACAAGACAGCTGAAATCCATTGCTAGTTCTGTCCATCTACAGGGAGAAGGAATCAACACTGAATTTATATTCAGCTCAACCAAGGGCACAGTGAGAAAGGAAAAGTACCATACTGCAAAGCAAAGCAAGCTATGGGCAGGTATAACCCTAGAAATAAATTAGAACAGCTTAGGAGGTTCTCTATGATTCTCAAATGATGGACCTTTGCACCAGCTAAGAACATGATGAAGTGGCACCTGAACTTTTAAGTCTGATGGGATTTTTGTACATAAACTGGAGAAAGAAGGCTACACAATTACCAGGAGATTTCAGTTTTTTTCAGAGGAAGTCCACCCAGCTAATCCTGAAGGAATTGGCTGTAGCTATTAAAATTGAGAATTTACACTGTGAACCTAGCTGAAGTAATTTAATTAGTGCCTATTCATTGGGGAAACAGGGATCCCCTATAGATCACCATATTAGTTGATATTGGTTGTATGCTGGGTATCAACATTACTTTGTAGGAAATTATCAATCAATTGACCTTATAACATTTTCATGAGAACTTTGTGTGGTTGAGTCAAATTTATTCATAAATTGGACAGGAAATAAACCTAATTTTAAAAAAAGTTTTCAAATTTTATCAGAAATTTTAAATATTTTTAGTAGACTTCATTGCTCCCTGGATACCAGATTGCTTCGTATTAACTCATTACAGACATACTGTCTTTTTGTTCAGTCTTTGACAGACACTTATTTAGCAAGCACTGCACCCATTTCTCTTTCTCATATTACTGCCCAATTTGGGCATTGCCCGTCAAGGGCTTATATAGAATGTAGAAAGCGTTCTAGGTAAGAAGCCCTCTGTTGTGCTTGTTTGATGTCATCTCCCATGTCACCTGTCCTACACTGTGGTAAACTGGTGTCTCCCTGGGGAACTAAAATGGAATCCCATGAGATGCTTGAGTGAGAACAGAGCTACCTGGCTGAAAGGCTGATATTTCATAGACAAAGAAAAAAGTTTTTCATTTTAAAGAATGGCATACTTTGAATCAGGTGTACTTCAGTTGTCAGCTTTGTGCTCAAGCAGTTGTAAAGCAAAGTATTTTACAGACTTACACTGTTTCTGTTCAGGATTCTGAAATAATTTCCATGGCCTGCCCGAGAAGGAGTTTTCCTATTGTATTTAGCAAGAAATATGAATATTTTTATGAAGATAATTAGCATTCAGAGGTCCTACAGCATGGTTCTATGTAGAAAGGATCATAGATGATATTCTGTGCATGTGGGGGTGTCCTGCTACCCACTGCATCGTTTGCATGCCTCTGACTTTCTGATTGTATACTCATTACACTTTTATCTCTATCCAATAAGCTGGCTCTTTGACGCTAACTAAAAGCTTTAAGTGCTTGTTCTTTGTCCCTAGCCATTCCAATGCTGAAGTACTACGTGTTGCAGAGTTGTAATCAGCTGCATCTGCTGCTTCTTGCCACAAGTGGAGCCAAAAGACATCACTGTGAATAGGGCCCTAGCTTCTCACACTGCATGTCTGAGCAAAAGATGAATAGCTGTATGTTTCGTAATAGCAAGAATGACATATTTCTCCTTTCTTTTGTTACTGCACCATTTGCTTTCCTTTAATTTATTTCAACAGAACAAAGAACAGGCAGTTATTTGCATTTTTCAATCATCCAGTCTAGGAATTTTCTAATGATGAACAGACTAGAAGAAAAAAACCCTGTACTGTGATCCCTAAATTGCCAAAGTAGTCTGTGTTTCAATTCTACAGCATTTTCTGAATTTATATGGAAGACATATATTAAAAGCAAATTGTGTTCTGTTGTTTTATTAAATTCAAGAAAACACCTCTTTTAGTGAAATCTTAAATTCAGATGACTCCATGTGTAGAAATAATTTTTTCAATGTAGCTGTTGAATGAAGGCTCACAGTATTGTGCTGGTTTTATTATTCTTTCTGCAAGTGTTCCATTTTAGATTCAAATCAGAGGCCAGAGGCTGACATGCAGAAGAGAACATACATCAGAAAAGACGGGTAGATCCAGTATAAGGAGGAGGTAAGAGGGGATATGAAACAGTAGATTTCACACTTAATTTTAATTTGGAACATAGTATTTAAGTCCTATGGAATGCCAGAATAGTCTTTCACCCCATTGACACAAACTGTAGCTCATGTTTTTAAAATTAGGAATCTAATCACAAAATCAAAACATGTAGGACTGAGCTACTATCTGCTGTAGTCTTTGACAGTGTATTTCAGTTAATCTTTTTTTTTTTTTCCTGGATTTTTAGGAATTAAAATATCCTAATGCATAGTTCCATGAACTAATTCTCCTAGGAGAAAAGAAAATTCTGAAAAAGAAAGATCTCGTACATTATTTCTTAACTGGATTTTTTTAAATGTCTTTTGAGTTTTCCTTCAATTTTTATTTTCAATGTTAAAACAGAAAAAGTCACTTGTTATTTCCACATCTCTCTAAAAGTTCTCCCCCGAAAATTTTATTTTTCAATTCTAACCAACTCATATAGTAATTCATAATTGCATTGAGAAAGGATTTTTAAATGTACAAAAAAACATGCTTCAGGGAATAAATTATTTCCCTGATATTACAGAGTAAATAACTCCTGTGGTAGTCACTCCTGTGGTTTGGATATCAGACTTAATAACTCAGCTCTCTTATTCATTATAATAAATCCTATAAATCCACAGAGTGATAAGGAAAAGTCTATCAAATAAAAAGGCTGACAAGAAGAAATGCAAAAATATCCTTTGTTCTCACAATACTGGACACTATTCATCATTAAATATATTGGTGGAGAAATAGCAACAGAACTCATCTGAATACCCCAAATAGTTTAATTTTATTCACTGGATTTAATTGTTGTACCTGCAGACAGAAGTTAATCTGTCACATGGCATATAAACTTTGCAGAGTGGGAAATTCGCTTTAAATTGCTTTGCTATAGAATCCAATTTTCATCCTCACTGAGGGAGAAAATATTTTTTGTTATGAATGGATGGTTATATATTTTAACTACTTCAACTTTACCTCTAAGAATAGTCCTAACAAGGAGTTCCTTATTTTCCACATAGTGCTCATAACTATTTCTCAGATAGCTCTGTCTACCAGAAATTGTTCTGAATTAGTGGGGATTGCTGTCAGTTTGGGGAATAGCGCTAAAGTCTGGCAGCCCTTTTCATTTTTAAGCAAGATTCTGCAACTGGCCGTATCTCATCCTAGAACTAAGTGGAGTTCCACAAGGAATGGATTAAGTGCATCAGCTGTATTTCTTTGAATACCTGTGTACAATGAGTAGCTTTTTCTCTGTTTCACTGATAGGCTGGTGCTCGGGGAGTGATTTGCCAATGCTGAGGAAATTGTATTTGACCAGAATTGGAGCTGAGGAATACCTGGCTCCTTTGCCTCTTCTAGAAACATACTTCTCTCATTGTGCAGCAAATTGGCATTTAGCACTCTCATGCCCGTGATAATGTTTTAGCAGCCCTGAAGAAAAACCATTCTCTTGCACAGAAATTTCAAAGCCTGTTAGAACCTCCCATGTTTTAAACTGTTGGAGATACCAGCAGACTGGAGAATAACCACCAGTAGGATCTGTCCTTTGCTCAATCAATGGGGTTACTGTGGATGTTGCTTCAATTGTGAACAGAATGAAACTCCTAAAGTACAGGAAAATCATCTACAAGCATGCATACTGTTAACTTATCATGGGATGAATAATTATTAAAAAGTGAAGCTTGTATTGGGTGTGGGTAGGATAGTTTTTTGCCTCTAAAGTTGTGTTTGATTTAGACTAGAGGTGGACCTACTCCACATGAAACCCCTGGATATTTTTTTTTTTTTTATTGAGGGAGGAAAAGAAAATATGAATTATTTTTTTGTTTGGTTTTACAGTAAGAGTGATTCCTTGTTAGCGATGTTTTGGTAATACTTCTAGACCTATGATGATTTTTCTCTCCCCACTTCCCCATCTCCCATCCTAGCATGACAAACGCACACAAATACGTATAAAACAGTGAGTAGTCAAACAGGATTGTACATATGGTTGTGGTACCCTTACTTTATCAAGGCAATCACTAAGAAGTGATTTATAGGGATATTTTATAGAGTTTCAGGGAAAATAGAATCTGGAATCTATTTTACTATGTTACAAATCCATTTTGGAGATGTATAGATCTGACTCAGACATGCCTCATTATGCCCAACCCAAGACCTTTTTGTATCTACAAAATTTTTAAAGGTTATGTTCTTTCTGTAGCTGTAGCTAATTACATATTGTTGCAGTATAATTTCAAGATATTGCTTTAAATTCCTATTCCATCTTTAAAAGAAATGGTGGCAAACAAAGTGGCTGCACATCATAATTTTTTCAATGATTTTACAGTTTCTTCGACTGCAAAGTGGAAAAGGAAGGGGCAAAGGAATAAGGTTGCATTAGACTAAAGCACTCAGCCAAACAGTTTTGGAAACAACAGGCATGATGTTCCACAATTTTTGCCTTCGTATAACTGTAGCTTATTATAAAAACAATCAAACAAAATAAAGGTGTGTGTGTCAAAGGCTCATAGAGAAAA
The DNA here is from genome assembly GCF_026419915.1 of Harpia harpyja. Lineage (NCBI taxonomy): Eukaryota > Metazoa > Chordata > Aves > Accipitriformes > Accipitridae > Harpia > Harpia harpyja. The sequence continues at coordinate 17,019,231 of NC_068949.1, read as the reverse complement.
TGAATATGCAGGTTCTAAAACTATCCAGTATATTAACTTACATGCAAGTAATCTAGAGGATTTGTCATGCTTCATACAAAGAAATGTACTTCATAGCCAGAACCTCATCACAGAATAGTAATAAACTTGAAAGCCCATTTCCACCATGAAAGCCATCAGTTTAGTTTTTTGAGGGTATTTTGGGGACCAAAGTCTAGTCAGAGTTTCCATGTTTAGAATTTCTCTCTGTTGTTTTGATAAGGCCTGGATATGTAAAATTAAACCTCATTTTTCTGCATTAAAGTTTCAGGCTTTTCCCAGTGTGAAACATAATTGTAGTGAGTTTTGATTTGACAGTTGTGGAAACAATCGCTGTACTCCCACACTGCTGTTAGTGGTACTTTCCCTCCTTTCCATTATGATACCCAGAGAACTGAAATTGTGTTGTTCCTTTTAGGTCTCCTAAGCTGAATCCATTTTGTGCTGAAATCAGTGGAATTTGGAACAGCTCTGTGCTCTGATTATATTCAAGGGGGAGTTTTTTCACATGAGAATTTTTCCTCTGCTAGAGTAGAACTGCTGCTGTGTATCTTGGGCTGTAACTATCCCCTTGGTATGACTTCAGCCATCTGGGAAAGAATTATTTAATTAAAGAATTAACTATACTTTAATACAGAGAAATGTAAGTGCATACATTGAAGAAAGAAATGTAGGCCACACTTTCATGGTGGAGAAGATGATTTGGGAAAAAGCAGCTGAAAAAAAATTTCATCTGGGCAAATGAATGCCTAGTATTTTAGGACTGAGAGAAAAGGTAAATAGCAGCCTTCAGCATAGAAAGAGCAGACTGTTGAATACAATGTTCTGCATATAGTAAAGATGAGTTTGCTACTGGAATAATGTTTATACTTCTCTCCATTCTTTGATAGCATAGCAGATTGCAGAAATGGTTTCTTAAGAGAGAAATATAAATAAATTTTAAGATGAGACTCAAGGAATTAATAGGACTGGCATGTATCTTGCTTGTGATCTAGAAATGCACACTTATGGAGGGAAAACAGATTTGATTTTAAAGAACTTATTAACCTAGAAGGCAGAGATACAACAAGATCCCATGGTATCAAATTTAAAGTAGAAAAGAGGAAATAGGATTCAACATTTTAAAAGTGACAGTAAGAAACCACTGAAGCAGATTTCCAAGGCAAGAATGAAATTTCTCATCATGTGAAAACTTTGCATCACTTTCTTTTAAGTGTTATGTTCTAGGTGAAGCTCTAGTTACCAGCCCTGGCAATGCTTGCATGTCTACTTCAGAACTGATAGGTGAAATCTGATGGCCAATTTTAAGTAAAAACTTGGGCTGTAGTGATCGTTCTTATCTTAAGAAGTGAACTGAGATCTTGCCTACTCTCCTACAGCAGCAATTTTTACTAAATATGTTAAAGAACTTAATTTCATTTTTTGGATTTATTTTGCTGTCTTAACTGCACGGAAATACAGAGTAGTGATCTTACGCACCATAACACACATGAAATCAAACCTAAGCATCTATTTAAAAGATGAAAGGAAGAAGATTTGACCATCTTAGCTGTTATATAACATCTGTTCTGAATGCATGGATTAGTTTCTTTCGGGTCAAAGGAATGCTTTGTAAAATAGACTCATCCAAACCCCAGGACAATGAGATAGTGGTCAGCATTGAGATAATGTGAGACAAATGAAAAGAACAGTAGAAGCTATTTGTAATATCTCTAAGCAGCTTTAGTTTACTTAACACATATTTACTGTGACTGTAACCAAAACCAAAATAGCATGCTTTGAACTGTATTCACAGCTAACCCTCTCTAAAACTACAGACTTTAATCTAATGAGAAAAAAAACACCATTCAGCTAAATTTCTACTCCTCTGCTGCTTCCTAGTGCATATAATATATTGCCTTTATCTCATATTTTGCCTCTCCTTCAGAGTTTAATCCACTTGTGTGTGTATGTGAGTTTTTTGTGAGACTTTTCATCTGCACTTTCTATCAGAATAGCTGCTTTCCAAGAGTGATTGAAGACCAATTTGCTAGACATGAGATTGGACAGTCTATTTAATTCTAACCGCTTAAAAATGGGGAGACTCAGCAGGATGGAGCTTCTCTAGAAACAATATTATTACAATATTATAATTTCAGTAATAGAAGTAACATCTCACTGTGCCCACATTTCGTGTATTGTGCAAACCTCTGAAGAGTAACAAGGACAGTTATTTGTTGTTTTAATATGTATTTGCCAGTCCTAAAATCTTTATACAATGTAATGTATAATATTGTGTAATGTGTAAATACTCTGGCACTTCATAGCTCTATGTGGAGAACAGGAAGAACACGTAGAAAATAGAAGACAGATTCTATGGAATTTTGACAGTTCTTTGAAAATTTTGAAATTTTGAAAGTTCTCAGTTTATAAGTTCTTTGGGCATCCAGGTTAGTTTACAAGAGAGGAAGGATTTCCAAGACTGCACATATTTCAAACTCATATGGAATTTATGTACCTAACTTCCTTTTACAGATCTGTGCATTTACCTAGGTAAAATTGGCATTAAAGACTTTGTTTAAAGTTTTTTGTTAAAATATGTAAATCATCCGTCTCTACGTCATGAAGAATATGTATTTTCAAATTACTGCAAGTTTTTTCAAATTACTGCAACTATACATAAGAGAAAAAGAATATACAGAGGAGTGTAACAATTTATTGGTAAGTATGAGGGTAAATGGAAGGATATAGTGTTATGTTACATTTGCATTTCAGGGTGGAATAATATATAGTTGGCAATCTGCAGAAATGTACTATGCCTTTATTTGATGTTGTTCTGGTATAAAAATCTTCAGCACTAGGTTTTAACATCACCTCCAGACTTATGCAAGCCAAACTGCATCATTTGTTCCATTTGAATATTTTGAAGGTTCTCATTACTGAGTATTATTTTGTTTGTGTCTTTGTGTTGGTGCATTCTCTCCAAAACGATGTTTTTGAAACCAGATTTAGCTTTTGAATGGAGGAGGACATTCAAAGGTTATATAGGGTTTGAGTTAAGCTTTATTTATCTTGTTATCCATGAGGCTTCACGCTTATTTAAAGATTTTGGAATGTTTTGCTGGGATTCGTTTTCCTTTCTTCTCCCTGCCCACCCACCCCCCCATTCATCCAAGTGTTTATTTTTCTCCATCTGTGAGGAGGACTTATTTAAAAATGTCTCTTCCTACAATTTTTAGTATAGCATGAGAAAAGAACAGCCTTAAGACAAAAATCTCAACTTTTTTATGTCTAGTGGTTTGGGGGTTTTTTAACAGGGTAAACTATTGTTCAGTTTTATGGCTTTTAAAATTTCATTTGTTAGTGCATAATGAAGCAGTGTAATCTAGTAAATTAATTTATACTGTTGGATTTTTTTCATGTTCTGCTGTGATGTGAGCATGAATTATGCATTTGGATTTTATTCTGCCTATGGCTATTGTTGTTTGCATTGATAATATGAAAGGATTAGTACATTTTCTTTCTTGAATCTTTATTTCCCTGCATTGTAGACATGAAAAAGACAGTCGTTTAAGTGCATTTGTTCTAAGATTATTTAGTAACAATGGCATGGATAACATGAACAAATAAACATTGATTTAGCTTATAACTTCTGGGACATTTGCAATTAGGTGGTACAGTATTTACAGGCATTTCTCAGATTCTTCATGAAGTTGTTTGTTGGGGTTTTTTTATATGGAAAAACTTATTTATACCTATCTTTGTCTCTTTTGTAAACTATAAGCTTGCTGTTGCACTATGGCTATGCAGAACTTTGCAAAAAACAAATTCCATCACTCAGAACCCCCAAATCCTAATATCACAGACCAAATGCTGATCACAGAGTAATTTTGTTCTTCAATACCTATTTAAGGACTGCAATACATACATTCACAGTAACTAATTCATTTCAGCAAGTAAAGATAAAACTTTATTACTTCATTATTAAATCTGTAATAAATCAATTAGAATTTTATTTTAACGATTACAAGAGTGCATTCTTTTAGAAATAGTGTACAAACTGTAATATTGCTGTGAGTTTTGTTTGATTTTTCAGGTTAAAATACAAACCTATAAAAACACATGGCTTAAGATCAGATTGTCATTTCTCTAGTGTATCTGCAGCTTTTACTTTAGATCTTAAGGTAACTTCCTGACAACTTTTTCATACTGACAGTCCAATGGACTTCAGTTTCTATGAGATTTTTACTAAGCATTTTTACTAAATCTCCTGTGTCATTATTATTAGAAATAGAGTTTAATTCAAATTGTGGCTTATAACATTCCAAGCATGTACTAGAATTTGTGGCAAGTTGTACTTCAAGAAAACCAGCAGCAATACAGAAATTATTGGTGTATTCATAAAGCAATTCCTAAGAAGACTAGGCTGGCTGCTGTTTGAATAAGGGATGACTCAATCCATTTCTCTCCAGGCTCTGTATTAGAAAGATTATTTGTTGCCATTAGCACAACACATAAAGTTTTTCTATTTCTTTCCACATCATGCTGCTTTTTTATTTTAGTTTTGTCTGCTGCTCAGAAATATACCCATCAGTGCATGATCAGGTATCAGTCATGCTCTATCATATCTGATTTGTTTTGTGCACTCTTTGGGACTTTCTCTCTTAATTTCACAGCCGAGTTTGACATTCAGGGTTTCTTCCTGTGCTGCTTATCTAGAGATAATGAATGCTGCTTGTATATGCATGTATATTCACCTTAATATAAAAAAAAGTTTTGACATTCAAAAAATAACACATCAGTCATAGACTTCTAAAAATAAATAGATTAATCAAAGATACTTTGCCTTCTCACTGCTTCATTCAAATTATGTTTATTTGTGAATCTTAGTTTCTAAGGAAAGTGTAATGTTATATATTTAAGGATTTTGACTATAACTTTTGGTATCATTATGGTTTGATAAGGAGCTCAAAAAAAATAAGACAAGGTATTTCAACTCGAAGAAAAAAATAGGTGAAAGACAAAGTTAATAGTTGTTACTAACTTATCTATTTGGTAATCAGTTAGATATTACTATATGGATCTTTAGATGAAAGAATAATTTTGCCATCAATTTCAGTGGGGCCTCTTGCCAACTCCTACAACAGACCCAGGGTACAGGACCTGCAGCAGCTGTGGCAGTCAGTGAAATAGCTAGCGGAAGTAAGGCCGGAAGAGGATAGGGGGGAATATCATGCTTAAGGTGTTACTTTACAGTATGAGAGTAGTAGCTGGGAGCAAAGCTTCACTATCTTTTATGTCACTACGAAGATGAAAGTTGGAGAAAAGTAATGGAAAAGATACAGGTTCCATCCTGGCATGGTGCAAAAGCTAGAGGACACAACGCAATGCTTTCAGGAGCACAGTCACTTTCAACATCATGAAGACAGCTTTTCTTGACCATGTAGCAAACATACCTAACAGGTTGAGGTTAAATACAGTGAACAATTCTGTCTTGTTCTGTTATTGTCTATTTTAAAACTAATTTTGATACTGATCTTTCTTAAATGTTCTTAAGTTTTGTCATGAATAAATTGATATAAAATAGCTGATCATAGGAAATACTCAAGTGTTTCTAGTGGGGAAATCCACACGGTAATCTTTTAACTCTCTAAGGCAATTAGAAAGTCTTTGTGAATGGCATTTCACTTCAAATACATCCTGCTTTCAAAGCGAGTTATGTCTGTATCATGTGATATTTACATCCATTCAGACTTTCCATTAATGCGTGAGAATAGATCCTTCCTTGGATCCATGTATATAATGTGATGAGGTAAGGGGAGATAAGCCACTTAAAATTTAAGAACCTGGCCTATAAAGGGTCCATGAATCCCAACTTATAGTGGAATAAGATAAAACATACTCAGTCTGGACAATCATGCAGTAATTTGTGTTGCCTTAAGTAGATGACTGCATTATCTCTAACTTATGCACCATTAAAGGACTGGATGGATTTTGGAAATTGGCATAGTGCTGTTATCTTCAGTGGCCCTAACTCATTTATGCCAGCCAAGAATAAACTCCAAAAGGAGGAAATTATTCAGGCATGTCAGGCATACGTATATATATCTAGGGCCTAATGTAATTTGGTATGACTCCAGTTAAGTGTTGGCTTTAAGGTAAATTACGGAGACTTCCTAAAATCCTTTGACATGAATTAGAAGCTTTTGTTAAAAGCACACTTAGCTGAAAAATGAGAGCTAAACAAAAACAGAGCTATAGCAAAGGTGATAATCAGAGGCACACATGGGAAGTATCAAATAGGCAGCAAATACACTGAATTTTGCAGGCAGCAGCTACCATCAGTACCCAGAAGCAGCAGTCATGGCTGAGCAACTGGGAAAGCCTGGAAACATTGAGATCTGGAAGGAGCTGCGTACAAGAAGGATTTCCCAGGTGTTCTATGAACAATAACATAATGTTATTAGACTGCCTAAAATTATGCAGGTTTGGAATTTAGTTCCTAATGGAAAAAAAAAATAAAAAATGCTGTCAGCTCAGTAAAGGGGGCAGCTGGCAAAATGCTGAATGCTAGAGCTGGAGGTTCAAGTGATGGTTGAGAAGAGGGGGTTCTTGGTACTCGGTTCAGACTGAGATCTCTCTGAAACCTCCCTTCATGAAATTTGTTCCCTTCCCGTTCCTTGGCTATTAAGTGCCAGGTACTGCACTGATCCTGTACATTCAGATACAAGGGCAGAGTGGGAGAATTTCTCCTGCTACCAGAAGTCACAAGCTTCCAGCATCCCCTGTCTTGGGAGCTGTCACCACTACTCATTCAAGTGCAGTTTCCAGCTGTTCCTCCTTCCTTGTATCATTGGTTTTCTGCAAGGTTGAAAACCGTGTCGCTCTCCTGTTTATCCTTCCTGATGCTACAGTCTACTCACATTCTCCTGTAACTCTTTTGCCTGTCAACTCAATTGGAGAACACTCCCCTCAAGTGAGGCCACTGTCACCCACCAGCTCAAGGCACGAGGCACCCTTTCTACCTTGGCCTTGGGCCACAGCTTCCACCATCCCGCCACAGCACTATCTCAGTCGTGGCCTCCAATTATCAGGCCACTTTCTCCAGCTGGATCTAGTGGCCCAAGTCCTGTGGCACGACACCAGCACTGAGCTAAAAGCTCAACGTAATTCAGTGATGTGGTTCGGTATGTGTCACCATCTCTTGAACTAAAGAGACTTAATTAGGTATAATAGTCAGTATATCAAATTTAAGTGCCCAACATAAAGGATAAGATACAGAATATTCTAAAGCATTTCATGTATGTTAGTTCTTCATTATTTTCAATCAAGACTGCAAATGAACTGTGTAAGGAGAGTATATCAGGGGAGATTGCTGTGTAGTTGAAGTGCATGTGAGTACAATTTTATAGGTGCCACTTTCTGTCTGCTGAGCTGTATTTTCCAGTCAGAGAGAGAGAAAGCTGGTGGAACATACATTGACAATTTGTGCTTGAATTTTCTGGAAGGTAACCATTGTGACTGTTCAGCCAAAATCAGTACATGAGATTCAAAGCAGGTACAATTCCAAACTCTCCTTCCCAGTGTGATTTGCTATAGTAGTGAGCTGTGCATCAGATTTCTGTCAAAGCATTTCTAAATGGCCTTTCTAAAATACTTCTAGAAATGTAATTGGAATGTTAATTGGAAAAAGTTGACCTCTGTGACATTCTCATAAATCTAGGTAAAACGCAACAGCTCTACATTTATACTACTCTAATGAAAAACACCAGTACAGAGTCTAATGAAAAACACCAAGGCAAAATCTTAAAACATAAATGGTGTCCAGCTTCTTTGCAAACTAAATTTGGATCTGACGTCTCACTGATTTGAATGAAAAAATGGAACTAGCTTCCTATCCCTCTCTAACCCACATGGTTAAATTCTTCCCTGGAGTATAAACTGGATATAGCGATCTCAAACAGAATTTCACCCATGTAAAAGGCCAAATTCTCTTGTTGTAAGTAGGTAAAATTCCAAAGAAAGTCATGTATCTCAGGACCACTACTAGTTTAAGATTTGTTTTAACTACTTAAAAAAAAAAAAAGCCACCACTCTCCCCAACTTTTAAAATGAATTTTTAAAAAGCAAAAAAATAAAAAGTTTAACATTAAAAAACTTTTTAACTATTTTTAACTGGAACTACTAGTTTAAAACCAACTGAAAATTATAAAATGCTCACAATACCTCAGGACAAACAAGTTTTAGAAAGTTTCATATGTTTTACTGCCAGTGACTTTGCTTAGAGCACAACATTGGCCATCAATCAGATTAGATTGCAAGAGCTATTCATGAGATTCACAGTAAAGACCCATGCTAACCAAGTACATCGCTACATTGCAACTGTAGGAGCATGTTTCTAATAGAGAGGTGCATTTGATCAGAACATTTGGTTGCAGAACAGCAGGCTGCAGATGGGGAAGAATAGATTACAGTACATTGTTTCTTGAAGGATATGTGTATTACAAACAAAGGCTACTCTAAACAATGCAAAATGCCAGCCTGTTCAGGCTGCAGACGCTATAAATGCAATAGTACCTTGCACACAGGTAAGCTGCACCGGGGTCACATAATTATATTTTTCTTAAATATAATAAGAATTTTCCTTTGAAAACTGGAATGAATTTATCTACACTAAATACTTCCAAGCATTTTAAGTAAAAGGAACAATAATTCAATTAATTTAGAAAATCATGATTTACATGAAATCAAAATGTAAACTGAAGCCAAAAGTGAAAGAGCAAGATTAAATCCTTGTTTAGCAGTATACATATGAGACAAATTCAGGAAATGCGGTCACAAAATATATAGCTTAATCAAAAAGCTGGTAACAACTGCACCAAACCTAACAGTGGAAAAATATTGGAAACAAGGACAAAAAACATTCAGGGGTACAAAAGAACTGTACAAAGTCATAGGCAAGGAAGCCTGTAAATTTTGCAGTGAAGTAGCCTAAAGAAAAAGTGGAACCAAAAGAAAAAGTGTGATTTAACAGAAATTGTAAAAGCATATCTGTGGAGTAAAAGGCCGATTATAATGGCAGCTGAAAAGTTGAAATAGATTTTTTTTGGTTTAGATAGGAGGTGAATAGTGAAGAAATGTTGATGAATTATTTTCCCAGCTGGTCTCTGAGGAGATGGCAACTAATGCCAGTGAGAAACAAATTTCCCATGAGAAAAGGTAACATTCAGAGAGCATCTAGCTCATGGCAAAACAAGCAGTTAAGGAACTGGCTGGCAAAGTGCTAAGGTTAAGAGTGATAACTATCTGAGTTTTGAAGGAAGTAGCCAGAGGGATAGGGAAGTGCTTATGGAAAGCATGAAAAGGCTTAATAGCCTGTTATAATCTCATATTCCTTAAGCTGGAAACACAGACTGTTCTTCAAAGTTTACCAGTAATTGCCGTTATTCTGCTGGACAAAGTAAAATCTAAGGAGAAACTGAAAGAAAGATGATGAAAACTAAATATGGTGGCATTAGGGAAAATTGTAGAATCTATACACTGAGTTTTGTTCTGAGTGTAGTAACATGCAGTAGGAACAGTAACCAGACAAAGAATAGGAAATTGTCAGGAGAGCTGTGATTTAATTAAGGTGAGGTGAGGCTGGATTCCCTAAATGAGAGATCAAGTCTAACAAATGTTAATGGAATTTTTCCAAGCACACTCACTTACAGTGTGCATATCATGTAAAGCCTTCTCTTATATGGCAAATGCCTGTTTAATTAAGATATGCATTAATTACCCTATCACTGCACACAAATGCACCATTGTTTGCGCGCTCTAAATTAAAGAGTAAGTTACAAGAAAATTATTTTTTAACTAAACCACAGCAGCCTGTAAGAGTACATCATTACTTTGGGCTAGATCATTCTCTCCTGAAGAAAATCAAATAGCAGTGCCTTTCAAGAGTTACCTTTAGGGAGGGGTGACAGGATTTTGCTTTCTGTCAAATGTGTCAACAGAGCCAATGCTATAAACCCCACAATTTTCTGCACTGAGTTCTGTAAGCATGGGGAATGGTCCCAATGCTTCATGTCTCCTTTTACTGGGGATTTCCATACTTGGAAGTGACTTAGCTTCACACAAAGTCTCAAACTTACAGTTTCTTTGTAATCCTCTCCTAGAGGATGCAGGAAGAAAAAGTGAGTAAACAGAGATTCTCTGACATAGTACCCTGGAGGCAGCTCTGTAACTCATCTGTCCAGAAGAGTGTGTTGGGCTTGCGTCTGCGGAGGCTCGGCTCTTCCTTACCCCCTCTACTGTACGGTACCGACTGTCCAGATCAACATACTCTGAAAAATTATGGCTGATGGTGAAATACACAGACAATTCAGAAAATTAGTACTTACCTCTGCTATATAACTGCAATTACTGTTGGAACTTTAGAGACTTCATAAGTTTTTATTACTAAAAAAAAAAAAATTTGCTTTGTCTTCTGAAACTTTTGACAGGTTCATAACAGCAGCAAGATTATGGGTATAGTTCATTCACTGAAGTGAAGTAGTAGAAACAGTAACAATAACACTAATGTAATCTATTTTTCTGATTTTTTTAATATGAATTATTTTAATTAATTATTATGATGGTAACATTTAAATAGAACCGCTTGGAATTTGACTAATTGCTGGATTTGTATATGATGTAATCTGATAAATATTTGTACAGATTTGTCTTTTGCCAGGCAATATAAAGATATTACAAGTAATGTATGCTGGAGAGAAACAGTCTGACACCCAAGCAGTTTGAGTTTTAAGCATTTAATTAGGGATCTTCTACCCTACATTCAAAAAGACACAAAACCAAACAAAAAACCATTATTCAATTGAACATTTAGCCTGGAATTTGGGATATATGGATTATAATCTTTCCTCTTCAATGGATTTTGTTAGGTTTTGGTTATATTTCTTAGTCTTGGTGCCCTAATTTAACATCTGCAAAATGAAAATAATATATCTGGGAGACACTATTGTGGAATTCACATTAATTAATTTAGATGAAATGTTTGGAATTACAGCAATAAGAAATTATAGAAATATCTATGAATTCTTTCTGGAATATAAATTGGTTTAAACAGACATCAAAGAAATCCAGGTTGAAATATTAGTAAAACTATATTTTATTTATTGATGATATTTCATTTGTGCTAGGTACTGCAGTAACACCTTGGATAATAAAGTCCCCAGAGGATGTAAGATTTGCACAAATATAGTTTTGAAGAGAATTAATTGTTTATTCAGAGGATAACCATTTAAACAGCAGCACACACTATAAATCTCATTAGAAGTTAAAAAATTCTCTGAATATCTTCCATGTATATTGGTGTTTCCAATCAGTGTGGTTGTCCAGAGAGCAAACTAGAGATTCTGGCAGTGTTCAAACAGTGCTCCCTCCCATCACAGTGGCTTCTGTCAAATTCAGGGGAGAACTGACTTCTGTTTTCCATCCAGAAATGTATCTGCTGCTTTCCCTAGAGTTGGCTGCTTCATGCCAGTGGACATCTGGCCTACTGTATTCTGTACATAGATGACAAGTTCATAGTGCCATATTTCTAATATGCTCCTTGTGACTGACACTTAATTTTCAGTAATATCATTTAATATTAATTACTATAGAGAAGGATGCCTGTATGAATGTGTGCAACAAAACACACAGCTTGTTTTCAAACTGCTTTTCTTTTTATACTCAAAACATGTCAGAATCCAGTCAATATCTTTTGTGAGTATAGCCATATGTTTTCCCTCTGCACCCATGTCAGGACCCATATGCTTGGCTGAGTTTGTTTTCTTTGCATGCTCTAGAATTTTTGTGTGGCATTGTCTCTTTATTTGTCTGCAAATAACTTAGCTTCAGTTTTGAGCTGACATTTGTGCAAGGAAACAATTATTTTCTAATTAAATATGCATTAAACCTGATGGAAAATTATTTAAGCTTTTTTAAAGCACCAGGATAGTAGCTTTGCTACAGCAAATTCTGTATCACTTAAAAGAAACTGAATGAATTCTTCCCTAGCCAAATATTTTTAGTTTTATGAAGCTTTGTGTTGCAGTGATGCTTTTGTGCTTAACAGCTTGTGCAGTGATAAAGAATGTGTAGTATGCAGCCATTGACAGGCAAAAAGATAAACTGCTCGTGGGAAACCTAGATGACATAAAACTGAATTTAGTCAGAAGTTCAAGCAGGTAACTAAAATGTTGGACATCCAACTCATACAGCTGTTTCAAAAGGGTTATCCGTCTAGATGGGGGCTGGATCTATTAGAAAAGGGTTCTGCTATGACTGCTTTTGCACTATACCTTGTTTTCTGATTTATGAAGGTATAAAACTAAAATTATGCATAATACCTACCACAGGAGTAGTATCATAGCTTTTCTAACAACTGCAGGTAAATTCCTAGAAACTTATGTAAGCAAACAGAACCATAGTGGTGGGAAAAGTCTGGAATCCAGCAGTTTCAGTCATGGACTGAGCAAACCAGCCTGCAACTGGTAAATCACTAGAGTTAGTAAATACAGTGGTGTAGTCAAGAGTACATGCAAATAAATCAAGCTTGTCTAGTATTATGTGGAGCAGTATCAAATTTAGCTGCTTCTGCATGCCTCTAGGAGACAAAATAAGTCAGTTTATCTGCTTGCAAAATTAAATAGTACATTACAGAATGAAACCATGAAAGTGAGTGTGTGTATCCTGTGTCACCTTAGTTGAGAACTGGACTCTGAGAAGAAAATTTCCAAGTCTGTCCTTACTTCTGATGTGTCTTTTTTTCTATTTTTTGAGTCATCTCTCCAGGTATTAATACCTTCTATAAGATTAATTGCCCTAAAACTACACCCTTCCCAAATAGACTATCTGTTCTAACTGGTGATGCTTAGCAAAGCTTGTCATTAGTGTTACAGCATGTCAGTCACTGCTAACATGTTGGTCTTATGAGCTCTGCATTCTTGTTATCCTAAAAGAGTAAAATGGCTTACCTTGAGATATTAGTGGAGCAGGTAGAATGCGTAAAGCCAACCACACTCTAATCCATTATTGCCCTTTCCCTTTCTTTAGAATATCCTTTGCAACAATGAATTTCCACTTAACAGCTGAAAATGCAGATTCTTTATTGTCATTATTCAGATGGTAATTCTGATTTTCCTAGTATATTAAAATCAGTTTGTTAAGAAAAGGGTAAAAGCTTTCTTCTCATTTGTCCTAGGCTTTGTTCAAGTTGTTTGTATGGAAATGGAACTTATTTACATGGGAATCAATCTTGTGGTCTCAGGGCAAAAGTCATTTAGGGAAAATAGCAGTGAAAAGGAATTTATTGGGCTGTGAACCAATGTAATGCTGAACTGATTAAGGGTATGCAAAAAATCAATTGTATTAATCTTGATCAAGGAATGCATGAAGTCAAAAGAATTTTAATTACTAGATGTCATGGAATGGGCACAAAATTAGCATTGGTTGTTTATAATCATCACAAGGATTCAATATTACTATTGTTATTGGACCTTTTTCCCCTCAAAATGTGTTCATTATGACCTAACTTTTTAATCAACAGTGAGTTTGATTTCAGCAACTAAATTATAAAACACAGCAACAATACTGGTTTTGTCACAGTTGTTTTCCACTTCATTTTCTTTGCCTCTTTATAATTCCATCTTTAAAAGGTAATATTTTCTCAAGACTGGGGCTCACAATAAGCTGTATTAATTGAAAGGTAGAACAATGCTTATGTGTGAGACCAGGAAATGCTGATGAGAGATCTTCCTATGAAGGAAATACCTTAAACACCTCTGAACCAGCAGTGATACTCTGGAAAGGCTTTTTGCAGCTACAGGGTATTTTTGCCACAACTTCAGTGTAACTATTCTGCAGGCATCAAGTATGCTTCAGTAGATAGCCTTCTCTGCATTCTTAGCAGTTACACAGGTTATTTCTGGAACAACAAATGACAAACTCTCTCCATGCTGCTGACAAACCTGGAAGTAAGGCTATGCAAATAATTGACAGACAGTTTGGCACACTAATACTACCTAAAATAATACAAATATCATTTCCAACTAGAGAAAAAGTTCCTTTACTTCATGCCAAAACAGTAATTTGGGAATGCAATGGATCATTCTGCTTTAAAAGGAAAAAAAAAAAAAAGAAAGAAAGAAAAGGAAGGGGGACATTTTGTCTTGTACTCAAAAGAAAAGTGAAATAAATGAAGTGTTATTCACAAACCTGCTGGACAAGGAAGACTAGGAATAGAGTTCACATTTTAAATAGTCAAAGTAATATTGTCTACACAATACAAGATGTAGCATGCTGGCTTCTGTTCTCACTTCTCAAAAGAACATCTTGTTCCTATAGTTTCAGCTGCTCTTGGTCAGTCTTCTGTGGATTCTCTGCCTGCTTTTGGAAGTAATAGCCATTTCCCAGAAGAAGATCTGGAAGTTTTGTCCCCTACGTTGCAAATGAATGCCCTAGGGAATAAATCTTTTTTTCTTGCTCCGTTTCTGACCGGAGAGTGTCAGAGGCACAAGAGAGAGGGTCAAAATGCTTCAAAGGAAGGGTGGCACTGATGTCAAACTTCCTTTGCCCAGGGGTTTCTTTTGGGCTGTCAGTTAAATGGAGGTTTCAAAAACCACTCTACCATCCCCCCCCCCCCCCCCCCAGTTTTTTCCCTTTTGATAAAAATCAGTCAAACTTAACTCAAATTCATAAATTTACCCAGAATTTCATTTAAAATTGCCCAGATTTCTCTCTGGGCACTTTCATTAGAAATTCTCTGTGCAAGGTGTACTTCTAAGTAATAGGATTGGTAGAGTTATTATTAATAAACTATTAGCCAGGCACTAAGATAATTTAGCAGCTATAGAGTAGGAAACCTTTCATCATGAGGCTGTTGTTATGAAATCCAGCCCAAAGTAATTATGGCCAATGGCTGTTGTTTCATGGTCTAAGTAAATTGCTGAGAACAGCAACAAAAATAAAATAAAATAAACCCCAAACCTGTCCTCTCTGCTGTTTTGGATTTTGCAAAAAATACATACTGCTATTCTACGGATTTGTAGTTTTCAGACGAAAAGAATGTTTTGTGGGCTTTTAGCATGACATCAGACAATTTGTAATGTTATCACATCTAACATGGGCAAAACATTTACCAGTTTACATGGATGAAAATACAGAGCAGCATGAGAAGAAATTGCTTGTGGTTTACACTGAACAGAAATTCATTTAATGACTTATTGTTATTATTATGTGTAATAATAAGAGAAATAATAATGAAGTCCTGTTAAGTATTACAATACACTACTTCAAAGAATAAGGCTTAAGATAGCAGGAGAAGATTATCAGATTTTGTCATTCCCCTTTCACCTAAAGATCTAGGACTGGTGGCTAGTACTGTCCAGTGCAAAAGAAGACCAAATTTTATCATACAAAATGTTTCAAGGATGACTAGATCCCCATGTTGCTAAGAGCTTCACCTGGTGCCTCCTGAAGTGCCTTAGCTGATGTGGGTGATTTGGACTAATTTCTAGAGTGTGGCTTGTAAAGGTGAACAGGGATTTGCCTCAGGGTACCTGAGTGGTGGGGAGGAGAAGAGAGGGGTGAGTTTTTCAGCCAGCCCTAAGGAGGTAAAAATAAAGGCAGGACTACCCCTTTCAATGACGTTTGTTGACTTTGTTGAATGTAAACCAGCCATGAGATCATGTCTTCAAGGCACTATCAGCCAACCTAGAGTAAATCCATCAAAATTAGTGGGATCACCTGGAATGAATTCAAGAACAAAACTCAGGAAATCTGGACCTGCAATAGGTTTCAGGAAATGGGTTTGCCAGTCAACCTCTCCTGCGATTTCTATGAATAGAGAGATTTTGAAAGTAACTTTCAGGTTTTTGCTTTTTCTTTTCCTTAATGAGACTTAACTGCCCTTTTATGCAAGTTATAATTTTGTTAGTGTATTCAGGCAAGTCCTAGTCAACTATTTATTAGTGGTTACTTTAATGAATGTTATGTTAGCTAAAATGAACATAACAGGAAGGGAGGTGAAATAAAGGAGACGCAGATGTTTATCAGCACTGCCAGTTAAAAATACGGGACTTACTGCCAAAAAGCTTGAGTTGAAGCTTGTAATGGTCTATTGAGTTCAACACAGCAGATATATAACATGAAGAGTACAGGTCTCCAAGTTAAAAATCCCTAGTAGTGCAGATGGTGGTTACTCCAAAGAAAAAGGTTCCGGTTTTTTGTTTTGTTTGTATCAGAGAACCTTGCACTGCATTAAGAGCTGTCATCAGCTCTGCCCTAAGGGCTGGGGGAGATCCGGTTGACCTTCTGCATAAACACAATTGTACGAAGCTGTACTGTTGTACTGATGTATAAAGTGGATTGGATAGAAGCTGCAGTTGTGGCCTAAAGGTTTTCCAAGCCCAAGAAATACGCACAGGTTCTGACTAAAGACATGCTTCTTCAGATCAGACCTTCAAACTATATTTAAAAAAATGCAATTAACATATAATTTTGTTTATATCTTTCTTCTTCAGAGGTATGCTTACGTATTGTATTTACATGTAAAAGTTTCTGCAGATCACAAACCTTTTAAATTCAACTTACTGTTGTACTCTGGGACTTTTAGGATTTTTTGGTCACAGCCTCCAGTATGTTTTGTCTAGAAAATTTCTAATTGAAAGGAATAACCTTTTAAAGGGTGTTCAGAATACTCTAATTTGACTTTCTTTCCTCTTTCCTTATTTTTTCCCTAACAGTTCCGATACTAAGCTGTCCTCTGTCTTGTTGGCCTTCCCTATTTTTACAGTCTGTGTTGAAGCCAGATGCAATGATATATTTAAAATATAAATGCATGTACAAACAATATCAACTCTGCAATTAAAACTTTATGGGAGTCTGTGACCTTTGCTTGCCTAAATCGGTGTCATTTGTTGTTCTGCGTAAAGTTCCTCTTTATTTATATAAACATGATCAAAAGAAGAGGAATGTCCTTTCTCATTTGGGTTTTCTACCTTCTTAGGTGGGAAGAGGATCACATGCTACGTCAGGGAGAATGTGGCTATTCATGAGCCAACCCCACCTGGATCAGTTGCTAAATTTCTAATGAATCTTTGGCTGTCATATCTCCCTTATGAAAGCAGAGAAATTGTAGATTTAAAAATATGACTTCAGTGATATTTATTTCATATAACAGCTGTAATTCTTTCTCCCTTCAGACTTTCCTGTTTGTTGCAGGTCACGTTTCCAGTTATTTAGGATGAAGTATAATTTATCATAGCTACATATCATCTATTACCTCACCTTTCTTAGCATTGTGTGCATTTCAATGATAAGTAGAGTGAAGGTAAAAAAAAATAAAAATTATTTTGACTTTTACTGTGATGACCAGTACACTAATCTCTGTGGTTACAGCAGATTAACTGTATAATGAATGTAGACAAAAAACAACTCCTAAACTGATTATAAATGAATAGAATAATTTTAGAAGTTAAAGTTTCTGCTGTCGGTATTTACTAAATATGCATTATTACATATATTACATATCTTTATATATTTATGTGGTTCATACTATATAGAGGGACAGCTTTGAAAAATCGGAGAGAGGCTTTATTTGAAATTCATCACAAAATGGCAGAAAGCAGTATTTGTGCATTTTTTCTCACACCTTCCTCTATCTGCCCCCTTCCCCAGCTTATGTTTAAGAACATAGGCCTTAAAGTGCTACTCCAATATGGAAGAATTGCAATGTCTGAATCATAAATGTCTATACATAAAATTAATGCACTAAAAATAGATGTCTCTATTAGTAAATAATACTTTCATGAGAAATTTCAGAAAGAAATTGTTTAACGGGTTCAGAATATAATAATAAATAGTTAAATAAACCATCAATGTTTACATTAATAATGGGTGTGAAGAAAGGACTTAACTCTTGTTATTGACAATATCAACTTTTGAATTTCATAATTCTAGAATGTTTTAGAAAACATGCTGTACATCAGATCTGGCTTCTAGTTTATTACAGAGTGAAATCAAGTGTATTCAACACAATATGTATCCTACATATAAAAATACAATTTTTAGAATTATTTCACCTTCCATCTAAGGTGTTACCAAACAATGTTTGTAAAGTATTAGTAACTAGGTGTTTTAAGTAAAAATACAGTCATCATATTAGTTCTACTCAGCAGTATAGTGAAGACTCTGAATAGCTGTTACTGTTTTCTTCCTTGGTATCATACTGTCTAAAGACTGAGTATTTCTAAGTGTTTGATCACTGAAGTGTTGAATTTTGGAATTTTTTCAGGGGAAAATTGATTTGAATCAACTACACTGTAGAAAATCTGCTATGAAGAATGGAAGGCCTCAAAAAGATAATGGTGAGAAAAATACTTTCCTACGATGCTGAAGCCCATGAACAAAGCTAAAGCAAGAGGGAGTAAACAGTAGTAGCCTGGCATTTGTTTCTAGAGAAATGGTTTTAAAACACACAGATAAAGACATTGGCTGTTTGGAAATAAATGTTTCGTCTTTTTTAACTGCAATTAATATTTTGATAGCAACTACACAGAATGAAAAAATCCATGTTTGTGTTTTCTTGATGATTAAAGACTTAACACCACAGTTTCCTCCTCTGTAATAGGGACCAAATCCCAGAGTCCTTATTTGTGTGAGTTGATGAATCAGTGTGAGGTTAAAGATAATTAATGTTTATTTTCATTTTTATGCCACTTTCCACTCTGTTATTCTCTGTTACTCATAGCTTCATCTCTCTCAAGAGGCTCTGTAACTGGCAGTCAGGGATGGAATGTCATTGCAAACAGTGCTTATAGAAATGCACACCTAATTTAGCAAATACCATATGAATAATAGTAGCAATTTTATCTAAGTGATGAGGCCATACTGCAATACACAGATATAAACCTCTGCAAAAAAATTCTTAGGTTTACTTTTTTCATAGTTCAGTGCATTTTAGTAGAGAATCCTAAAATACTTCTAAAATTTTAGTATGTCTGGTCCTTCCCCTCCTCCACAGATGTGGTTGAAGCCCAAGCTACATGTTTTAGGAAATTAATTTTGTCTTTGAAGTAGTAGAGAAGCTCAAGCGGAAAAAGACAGGTAAGGGTGAAAGACTCACAAACGTAGTTGTTGTAGCTATAAGTATTTCTAGATCACCTTGCAGTCCAGTATTGGGAAGTATCATTTTCTGGTATTGTAACATTAAGTAATATCAGATTTGGAAGACAACTGCTGTATTTCAAATACAATACCATTAGTCCTGTTTCATTGGTACTAGCCCTAGTTCAATTTTAAAATAAACTTTCTTTGAAAAAAACAGACATTTTTGGAAAGAAAAAATGTTTAACTTTATATGAAGTTTTTGATTGTGAATAGCTATTTCTGGAGAAATCTGGATAAATTCTGGAGAAATTTCCTTCATTATTTTTTTTTCAAATGAAAAGCAATTGTTTTAAAACTGTTAAGTGCTTTCCTATTAAAAGAAAAATCCATTTGGATCAAAAATAAGTATGTTACCATATGATATCATATATGTGTTTAGTAATGCATTTTACTAGGAAAGATAAGAAATGAAAATGTATGGGAATATGCACATTAAAACAAGCATTTTATTTAAGATACAATATGCTTTTAGAAGAATGGCAAATTGTCACCTACTTACCAGTGAGGGTGGGAAGTCAGTGTAATATGACTGCATTGTAGTATGAGGGAGAAAGGGAAAGTCCTTGATAATTAATGCAGTGTCTTACATCATGGATACATTTGCAGGATTATACACAAAGGTGTAAATGTAACGTGTGGTTTAGCATATAGAAATAAATTCAGTGTGAACACTGCTTATAACAAGTGCTTCCTCTGAGCTCGTAGGCCTGGTTGCTAACACTCTAAGCAACAGTCAGGTTTTAGGGGCTAGAGAGAGGCCACTAATGAATTTGGGAACTTCTCACATGCCCACAGATGCATTGGAGTTCTTATAGATATGCCTCCTGCAAGACTTTTCATGTCTTTTTTGTATGCTATTCTGCCCACCAGCTATCAACTTCTCTTGTATATCATGCTGTTTCCAAAGTCCTTAGCATAGGTAGCATTCTAAACTCTGTATTAGTGTTTTGACTAATGTAATGTATCAAACTCTAAGTGCAGAAATATGATGTCATCTGAGTTTTGCAGAATCATAAGACATTTGTGTAAAGTTTGCCTCCCCTCAGTTTAGCTTTATTCTAACTTGGCTTGACTTTTTTTTCCTTTCGCCTACTGAAATCTATCTGTTTTTCTAAGTCCTAAGCTATTTAATCTTTCATTGACTAGTTTCTGTTTTGCACATGCAAATGTGTGTAGTTGAGCATGTGGTTTTGTTCGGCTAGCTGATCTTTAATGCATCTGTATATTGCATAGTGTATATTACAGTTATTATTATGAACAAGCATTTCTATAAGCTGTAAACTTACAAGGCTTTTTAGATGGGTAAAACATGTTCTCTGCCTCAAGACACTTGGGATCTGTATTAGGCAAGACAAACGCTAAGGCTCAGGAGAAGTATTTCAGAAATGTGAAGATTGTGTTAGGATAATTTAAGAGGCATGGAGGGGAAGAGGAGTCCTGGTACTAATGGCTTGGGACAGGGAAAGAATTCTTGGCAGATGAAGGCAACGAGGGCATTCCAAGTGTGGGCAGCTAATCTGACAAAGCTCAGGCAAAATATTGGAAGAAAATAAAAGGTTTAGGAAAGTCTAAAGAATTAATGTGGGAAACTTGCAGAAGCTGAGATGAAACTGAAAGCAAAAGGATTTGTGTGGTGGAAAAGGCTTATACAAAAAGCTTTATACATCAAGAAGGTAGTTTTGAATTTGATGCAACCAGATATAGAAAGTCAATGGAATTTTCAAGAGGTAAGTCATCCCTTTTATGCTGTGCTGCAGAATCTGTGCTGTGTACACACTCCCAAGATAGCTGATATGCAGAGCTGACATGCTATGGTGGCTGTGTGTTTTACTTGAGCAAATACACATATTTCTGGATCACTGTACAACATACACAATTTTAATGGGTACAAAATGTATATGCATAGTGGAGGAGAACTGAAGGCAATAGCTTTACATTCTGAAAAAAAGTCAATCCTATTGACAAGATAGTCATATGGTGTGCAACAATTACAGAGTATGCATATATTTAGCATAAAAGCTAATGTACTTCATTTGTCTGCTTATAGTGTATGAGTCAAAACAACAGTCTAGTTCTTGAAGGACAGTTGCTCTAACATGAGCTTCTGTACAGTCATCATGTTAAGAAATGGAAAAGGAAATAAGTATTTCCACATATATCATATAAGCTTTGTTGACCAGTAGAAAGTACTACATAAGTAGATAAATAAATTCTACACAAAATCCTTTCAAACCTAGCTTATTGTCGATTTATTGTTGCTTTGACTTCACAGGCAAATTGCACACTTGCATCTGCTATTGTGATTATCTTCCACTCTGCTTTATCACTTGGCCAGTCCAACCTGTTAGTCTGGGTTTGGGATTTATCAGTAAAGTTCTTACTTGTTACCCTTATCCATTATCACTGTGATCACATCCTATTCCATCCTCAAAGTTTAAAAAAATTCCAGACAAACCAAAGCCCTTTCTTCTTGTGGTTTTTCATGCGTCATAGTTTTTCCTACACACAGCCACAATGCTTCACAAAAATATTCCTACAGGAATGTGTATTGATTGTCATACTGTGTGGCTTTGACATACTGGCTGTTATTTGGTAACTGATATATAATGTATATCTGTTTCGTTCAAATCAGTATGATCAAAATTCTAATTTGTTCAGCTATTAGCATCTATATCTTGCTTTTCTTTTCTCTCTTTATCCGAAGCGAAACACCAGAAGGCCTTTTTCTAGAAGGAACAGCATTTCACCTTTTCTCCTAATTCAATTTGTTGAATGCAGGCAAGAGAGGGAAATTTTAAGAGGAAAATCGCTAATATAGTATCTTGTTGAAGGACCTTTTTCAACTGCACATATTTTTTTAAAGGCACTTTAAAAAATAAATTACCATAAGATCACTGTGCCAAATTAGAAATGGACAGTTGTGCACATCTAGTAATTCCCTCTTTAAGGCTGTTTTAAGAAGAATTTGAATTCTTCTTAATTTGTATCTGTTTTAAGAATTTCTGTTTAATTATTAGATAATAGCTAATAGCATTTTAATAGCATTTATAAATTGAAGTTGAGGCCAAGAGGTAATGCTATAAAATAAGAGAAATAGTGAAGTTCCTTTACCAGGTCAGATACTTCTGTCTCAGAAAGTGTGTTGTTCTAGACTCCTAATAGTGCAAACAAAAGCTGCTTAGTGCCTAAAACTGATGGTAATTTAATGATGTCTGCTGGTTCAGTTTTGCCTGAGGGATTTCCAGCATATCAAGAGATACGAGTATGAGATATCATCACAGAACGTTCCATTCTGAATCATCTTCTGACTTCAGTGTGAGTGAACTGATTTAAGAAAGACTGAGGATTTTGGATTAGGTGTTGACTTGCATTAAAAGCTTTAACAAATAGACTGCAGAGGTTGGCAAAAATATAGCCTTTCTTCATATTGGGATGTATACAATTCTGACTGACTCTGTAACCACATAAATATTGGTATCATCACTTGTTATCCATCACATCAATTGGTCTTTAGTTCCCTGTCAATGTCTGAAGTTATTCAATATACATAGCTGCCAGTGTATATTCTATCACGTCCTGCTCAGTAGCAAGGACAATGTCTATCCAGCTTCTCCAGACCTGGGAACTGTTATATCTTCTGGATCTTTTGTTGGTACTTTTTGTTTTTATTTTGATGTAAAAAATTACGTCCTCCATTTTGCACTTCCTTGAAATGAAGATGATAATTTTTTGAATATCACATGCTTTCTTAGTTTATTCAAATTACAAACTCTTTGGGACCTTGTCTTCTTTCTGGCTTCCAAGTAATATGAGGTACTTTTTGGCTGAGGCCTTTCGGTGTGTAAGTAGTAAAATAGATAGTGGGTTCAGTTCTCACTACTGTTTCAGCAGTATCCAATTTACATATTTTCATCAGGGTTTTTTCATTAAGTGAAGTACAACTTCCAACATTGTTTCATGTAAACCTTGTTCTTCACCAATTCCACAGTGTTTACTGAAAATAAAATTAGGATTTTTAGAAATAGTGTAACTTGGTTATAAGTGCCACAAAGACCACACAACATGAAACTGATCCTCATGGGTGGTGAGGATCTTAACCTTACCTTTGAGTTTCTTGATATTTGTGGGTGTTGATTATCTTTAATTTTAAGTTAGCATCATTCTAATGGTGTGCTTCATAGTAGGTGCCCTATCACCTTTCCTAATGAAAGCGTTACAACTTAATAGAAATTGCTTTTTATATTGGAAACTGTTATCTTTCATGATTAGCATCATTTAGCAACAATATCATGTACATGAAAGAGATTTTTGTCCTGAATTCAGGACTTTAGAACAGAGTAGTCTTTCACATTTAGAAGAGCAACAGAACCTTAAGAAAAGTGAGAAAAATAACACCTTGAGTTGTTCACATGTGCCAGCTGTCTTTATTATTCAGTTTCTGAAATAAAGGATGAATTAGTTCTTGGAAGGACAGTATCAATATTGTAGGGTGAGAATAAAGGCTGTGAGTAGCCACCATTAGGATTACATTACCAGGATGAAATTTGCCTTTACATCCTGACTTCCCAAACCCTGTAATCATCCATGATGCCACAAAACCCAACTTTTACTACCTAATAGCTATGTGATATGTATGTGAAAATCATAACTTTAAATGAGGGCAGCTTGCTAGCAAACCTAAGGAAAGGGAGCCACCTCCACCTGCCTTTAAAATCTTTACTTGTTAAAACATAATTTTAAAATCTATGCTGTTCCGTTCTGTTGACTATTTTTTAAAGCTGTATTTTAAAAGCCCCAGCTGAACCCAACTGCGATCAAGTCACTGCTGCATAGGTACTGGACAAAACATCCTTCCAAAAAGGTATCATTTGTGCCTGAGTCTAAGCAGGCTGAATATAAAACATAAGCAATGAGGGGAAACAAGAAAAGTTATCTTGCTTTGCGAGTGGGAAGAGAAGCATGAACAGATCTAAGGTAATGATGTAAACAGTACTTCACCTTACCAGTGAGAGTAGTTCAAACAGCCTTAAACTGCCACTGACTGAGCTCTGTAACACTGGCATGGGTTAGCTCATTAGTTCTGCTGAGAGAGATGCTGTAATACAGATTTTCTGTATTGGACACAGGAACTGGAATTTGCTGCATATTTGATTTGGACATTCTAGTTTAAGACTGCACTACTCTCTGGTGAGCTGTTTAGACAGGCTCAGAGGCTGTATAAATAAGTCTATGACAAAGATATGAGTTGTCCCCACATCCCCCAATGTCTTCTTCATTGCCAGACACATCTGTTTGATACTCTTGCTGCTGAATTCCCCTTTTGTGTTTTTCTGTTGATCATACTATTTGCCATCTATCAAACACACAAAGAATGGGCTAACACAGAATAACAAAAGCCACAGTCTCGTACTGGAAACGGAATAAAGGAGATATGGTGAGATAAAAAAAAGTCTCATTTCAAAGTCACAAATATATTTTCATCTTATCCATCTGTGGTCTGTCTGTCTCTACAAGCTGAATAATCTATTTTTTGTTTGCTTATCTGTTAGCAAAACTCAGATGATCTGGCTTGCATTTTGCTTACTAGGCTCATCTCTCTCTGACTACCTATTGATATTTTTCCCTCTGTTTTTACCTGCTTGCTTGCCTGCCTGCTTCTTTTTCTGAATAGTGTTGTTTTCATTTGTTATGCCAATTTGTCTGTATAATAAAAGAGCTTTTTTTGCTGTTTTTAAATACATTTTTGATGCATTTCAGGTAGCTATTCTTGCTTGCTTGTTCATATCACTGCTGTTGTACTAAAGGGAGAATGAGAAACACCATAGCTGTGATCAGCTCACTCTAGGTGGCACTAGCAGACACAGCAAATGCTTCTGTTTCACTGTAAGTAAGGTGAAGTTGATATAGCATTGCAATCTCACTGCAGTGGCATATGGCAGACAGTGCAAATTTCAGGTAGGAAAGCACTGACCTGTCTGTCTAACCACAGTCTTTAACACCTACAGAACGCCAGTTAAAAAAGTTCTGGAAACGGTGATAACTGCTTGATGCAGCAATAGGCATTTGCACGGCTACATTATTATTTTTACTCTAAAGTAGCTATTTTCCTTTTTTGTCTGTTTTATGTAACACTCCTATTTTATGATTAAATTTGACTCTTCTATTGTACTCACATAATGCCTTTATCTTTTAATACTTCATCTATTCTGAATTTCCTTCTTGAGAATATCTGATTCCATGCAGGGAAAGGGGGAAAGAAATTCTCTTCAAAATGACAATGAGGATAAGCCAGGGAGGGATGTCAGCTCAAAAAACAAACCTGACATATTCTTTCCTCTTCATATTCTGCAGTCTTCCTTGACTTATAATCACAGACTGGATTCTGCTCCGAGGAGAATATCATCTCTTGCTGGGTGTCCTGGTTTCAGCTGGGATAGAGTTAACTGTCTTCCTAGTAGCTGGTACAGTGCTATGTTTTGAGTTCAGTATGTGAAGAATGTTGATAACACTGATGTTTTCAGTTGTTGCTCAGTAGTGTTTAGACTAATGTCAAGGATTTTTCAGCTTCTCATGCCCAGCCAGTGAGAAAGCTGGAGGGGCACAAGAAGTTGGCACAGGACACAGCCAGGGCAGCTGACCCAAACTGGCCAACAGGGTATTCCATACCATGTGACGTCTCATCCAGTACAGAAACGGGGAAGTGGGGGGCAGGGATTCGCCGCTCGGGGGACTGGCTGGGTGTCGGTCGGCGGGTGGTGAGCAATTGCACTGCGCATCATTTGTACATTCCAATCCTTTCATTATTGCTGTTGTCATTTTATTAGTGTTATCATTATCATTATTAGTTTCTTCTTTTCTGTTCTATTAAACCGTTCTTATCTCAACCCATGGGTTTTGCTTCTTTTCCCGATTTTCTCCCCCATCCCACTGGGTGGGGGGGAAGTGAGTGAGCGGCTGCGTGGTGTTTAGTTGCTGGCTGGGGTTAAACCACGACAGTCCTTTTTGGCGCCCAACGTGGGGCACGAAGGGTTGAGATAACGACAAACCTGACCAGAGCTTGTTAAAACAAATTTGTTATAAGCATTCATTATAGCGGTCTAATAGTTGCTGGTCATTATGTTGATTTATGTGTTCTTAGAGTTGTTGCTCTGGTTTTTAAAGTTCTGTTATGTATCACCTCGCTTGCTGTATGTAGTCCCTCTTCTGCTGCTTATCATCCGTGGGAGGTGGATTAAGGTTTTCGCTTTGATGTATTGTATAACACTGGTTTATGGTATGATAAAGTCGTCGGCTGTGGGATTAATCCGGTACTTGCACCCAGCATTGTCACCTTTATACTGTGGAAGCCATCTGTGGGAAACTATTAATAATTATACCATTTACCTTTCCTCCTTGGAAAACCAGTCTATGGGTGGGATACCTTTCTTCCCCTCTCCTTTCTCCTTCAGTCCAGTTACAATGGTGTTTGAGAATTTTGAAAAATTTGAATACTCTTGGGATGTTGGGACCAGCACGGTCCTAGCCCTACTGCTAGGAATTAGCATGCTTCTGAATGTGGTTCAGCTCTCATTTAAGGTTAAACAACTATTTAAGAAAATCACCCAGAGATCTGCCCCAAGGCTGGATAATTATGAGTGGCAGGGTGTGTGGGGTAGTATGGGCAAGTACCTAGAAAAGTGGGCACCTCCAGTGTTTTGGAAATTCACACCTGAACAAGTGCAGAATCCAGAAGAACTAGTAAAATATTTGGAAAAGGTATGCTGTCACCCCGGCAGCTCCAGAGAGATACAAATTACTGCAACGTGCTGGGGCCTGGCCCATGCCTATTGAGCCCTGTTCGACACCACACAGTACCCTCAAGGGGAAGAGAAGGTCTCTGGACCTAACAACAAAACGATGAGCACTGTGGCTATCCAAACCTCAGCGACAGGCACTGCAGCCCCTCCAGCCCCAGCAACGAGCACAGCAGCTACCCAAACCTTGGCAACAGACACTGCGGTTATCCAAGACCCGGCGAGCGGTACTGCAACTGAACCAGCGGACCAACCTGCACCAGTATCAGTTGCCCCCGTACAGAAAAAGAAATATACAAAAAAATCAGTTCGCTTAGCGAAGGATGAAGGCGAACCAGGGTCATCACGGGAACAGGAGGAAGAGGCAGAACCAGAGGTAATAACCCGGTCCCTATCCTTGAGTGAGCTGCGGGATATGCGAAAAGATTTTGGCCGCCGTATAGGTGAGCATATTATCACCTGGCTCCTCCGATGCTGGGACAATGGGGCTAATAGCTTGGAATTAGAAGGTAGGGAAGCCAAGCAGCTGGGATCGCTTGCCAGGGAAGGTGGCATTGACAAGGCAATTGGAAGAGGGACACAAGCCATCAGCCTCTGGAGGCGACTCCTGTCAAGTGTGAAGGAAAGGTACCCCTTTAAGGAAGATGTTATATGTCAATCAAGCAAGTGGACAACCATGGAAAAAGGTATCCAATATCTGAGGGAATTAGCTGTGCTAGAGACAATTCATCATGATCCGGACAACCCACAATTACCCAAAGATCCAGACGAAGTCCAATGCACACGACCCATGTGGCGGAAGTTTGTACGGAGCGCACCATCGTCCTATGCCAACTCACTGGCAATAATGACCTGGAAAGACGAAGAGGCACCGACAGTGGATGAAGTGGCTCGCCAACTCCGTCAATACGAAGAAAATCTCTCCTCCTCCCTACAAGCCTGCATTTCGGCTGTGGAGAAGCTGTCCGAGGATTTCCAGCAATTCAAAGAGGAGATGTCCTGTTGCCCACCTGTAAGGACCAATGTCTCAGCTATTAGGAGTGAGCGCTCCCCTGCCCAAGAGAGAGAATATAGAAGGTACACACCGCGAGGTGCCCTGTGGTTTTACTTATGTGATCATGGAGAGGACATGAGGAAATGGGATGGAAAACCTACCTCGGTCCTAAATGCACGGGTACGTGAGCTGCGAGGAAAAAACACCACAAAAGGGGATTCTACCAGGAAAAATGCCGCTCCGGTTTCCAAACAGAGTAGAAGAGCTGATCTTATTTCTGATCCTCTTGAAGGGACTTCTGAGCCAATTTTACGAGAAGTGAATACTGGATACTCTGACCAGAATTAGAGGGGCCCTGCCTCCAGCCAGGTGGAGGAAAGGGATAACCGGGTCTATTGGACTGTGTGGATTCGATGGCCTGGCACGTTAGACCCACAGGAGTATAAGGCTCTAGTAGACACCGGCGCACAGTGTACTTTAATGCCATCAAGTTATGAAGGGGCAGAACCCATTTCTATTTCTGGTGTGACAGGGGGATCCCAAGAGTTAACTGTATTGGAAGCTGAAGTAAGCCTAACTGGGAATGAATGGCAGAAACACCCCATTGTGACTGGTCCAGAGGCTCCGTGCATCCTTGGCATAGACTATCTCAGGAGAGGGTATTTTAAGGACCCAAAGGGGTATCGATGGGCTTTTGGTATAGCTGCCTTGGAGACGGAGGGCATGGAACAGCTGTCTACCCTGCCTGGTCTCTCTCAAGACCCTTCGATTGTGGGGTTGCTGAGGGTTGAAGAACAACAAGTACCAATTGCTACCACGACAGTGCACCGGCGGCAATATCGCACCAACCGAGACTCTCTGATTCCCATCCACAAGTTGATTCGCCAACTGGAGAGCCAAGGAGTGATCAGCAAAACTCGCTCACCTTTTAATAGTCCCATATGGCCCGTGCGAAAGTCTAATGGGGAGTGGAGACTAACAGTTGACTATCGCGGCCTGAATGAAGTTACGCCACCGCTGAGTGCTGCCGTTCCAGATATGCTAGAACTTCAATACGAACTAGAGTCAAAGGCAGCCAAGTGGTATGCTACAATTGACATTGCTAATGCGTTTTTCTCAATCCCTCTGGCAGCAGAGTGTCGTCCACAATTTGCCTTTACTTGGAGGGGTGTCCAGTACACTTGGAATCGATTGCCCCAGGGGTGGAAACACAGCCCCACCATTTGCCATGGACTAATCCAGACTGCACTGGAAAAAGGTGAAGCTCCGGAACACCTGCAATACATTGATGACATCATCGTATGGGGCAACACGGCAGAAGAAGTCTTTGAGAAAGGGAAGAAAATAATCCAAATCCTTCTGAAAGCCGGTTTTGCCATAAAAGAAAGTAAGGTCAAGGGACCTGCACGGGAGATCCAGTTCTTAGGAATAAAATGGCAAGATGGGCGTCGTCAGATCCCAATGGATGTGATTAACAAAATAGCAGCTATGTCTCCACCAACTAATAAAAAGGAAACACAGGCCTTCTTAGGTGTCGTGGGGTTTTGGAGAATGCATATTCCAAATTACAGTCTGATTGTAAGCCCTCTCTATCAAGTGACCCGAAAGAAGAATGATTTTCAATGGGGCCCTGAGCAACAACAAGCCTTTGAACAAATTAAGAGGGAGATTGTTCACGCAGTAGCCCTTGGGCCAGTCCGGACAGGACAAGATGTTAAAAATGTGCTCTATACTGCAGCTGGGGAGAATGGCCCTACCTGGAGCCTCTGGCAGAAAGCACCTGGGGAGACCCGAGGCCGACCCCTGGGGTTTTGGAGTCGGGGATACAGAGGATCCGAGGCTCGCTATACTCCAACTGAAAAGGAGATATTGGCAGCATATGAAGGAGTTCAAGCTGCCTCAGAAGTTGTTGGTACTGAAACACAGCTCCTCTTAGCACCCCGACTGCCAGTGCTGGGCTGGATGTTCAAAGGGAGGGTCTCCTCTACACATCACGCGACTGATGCCACGTGGAGTAAGTGGATTGCACTGATCACACAACGGGCTCGCATAGGAAACCCCAGTCGCCCAGGAATTTTGGAAGTGATCACGGACTGGCCAGAAGGCAAAGATTTTGGAATGTCGCCAGAGGAGGAGGTGGCACGTGCTGAAGAGGCCCTGCTGTATAATAAACTGCCAGAAAATGAGAGGCAATATGCCCTGTTCACTGACGGATCCTGTCGCATTGTGGGAAAGCATCGGAGGTGGAAAGCTGCTGTATGGAGTCCTACACGACAAGTTGCAGAAACTGCTGAAGGAGAAGGTGAATCGAGTCAGTTTGCAGAGGTGAAAGCCATCCAGCTAGCATTAGATATTGCTGAAAGAGAAAAGTGGCCAGTGCTCTATCTCTATACTGACTCATGGATGGTGGCAAATGCCCTGTGGGGCTGGCTACAGCAATGGAAGCAGAGCAACTGGCAGCGCAGAGGTAAACCCATTTGGGCTGCCGCACTGTGGCAAGATATTGCATCCCGGCTAGAGAAACTGGTTGTAAAAGTACGTCATGTAGATGCTCATGTACCCAAGAGTCGGGCCACTGAAGAACATCAAAACAACCAACAGGCGGATCAGGCTGCCAAGATTGAAGTGGCTCAGGTGGACCTGGACTGGCAACATAAGGGTGAGCTATTTATGGCTCGGTGGGCCCATGATGCTTCAGGCCATCAGGGAAGAGATGCAACATATAGATGGGCTCGTGACCGAGGGGTGGACTTGACCATGGACACTATTGCACAGGTTATCCATGAATGTGAAACATGTGCTGCAATTAAGCAAGCCAAGCGGTTAAAGCCCCTGTGGTATGGAGGGCGATGGCTGAAATATAAATATGGAGAAGCCTGGCAGATTGACTATATCACACTCCCACAAACTCGCCAAGGCAAGCGCTATGTGCTCACGATGGTGGAAGCAACCACTGGATGGCTGGAAACATATTCTGTGCCCCATGCCACCGCCCGGAATACTATCCTGGGCCTAGAAAAGCAAGTCTTGTGCTGACATGGCACCCCAGAACGAATTGAGTCAGACAACGGGACTCATTTCCGAAACAACCTCATAGACACCTGGGCCAAAGAGCATGGCATTGAGTGGGTGTATCATATCCCCTATCATGCACCAGCCTCTGGGAAAATTGAGCGATACAATGGACTGTTAAAGACTACATTGAGAGCAATGGGGGGTGGAACTTTCAAACATTGGGATACACATTTAGCAAAAGCCACCTGGTTAGTCAACACCAGAGGATCTGCCAATCGGGGTGGCCCTGCCCAGTCGGAATTTTTACATACTGTAGAAGGGGATAAAGTCCCTGTAGTGCACATAAAAAATATGTTAGGGAAGACAGTCTGGGTTACTCCTGCCTCAGGCAAAGGTAAACCCATTCGTGGGATTGCTTTTGCTCAAGGGCCTGGGTGCACTTGGTGGGTGATGCGAAAAGATGGGGAAGTCCGATGTGTGCCTCAAGGGGATTTAATTTTAGGTGAGAACAGCCAGAATTAAACTGTATATTAGTTGCTATATAACCCTGCTACTGTATATTATCCTTACTATAATTATGTGCTATATCCATAGTACTATAGTAAGAATCACTTAGATCAAGCAAGAAAAGAACTGTGATAAAACTGAGCAAAGCGCAGTAGTGATGGAACCAGAACTGACTCCAGCATGCAACAATCCAACGGTGCACACCATCCTCCTGCTGCGCCAAATGTCACCTGCTTGTCACACTGCACTGAAGCCCAATTCTGCTCTACCGACTGAGAGGACTTTGCACCATCCCTCCTGCCCAGAAAGACTGGTATGACAGATGGAGCCCAGAGTCGGAAACTAAATGAACTCAATGAACATTTTATGAACATGACCCATGAACTAAAGGAATGATATCTCTGTGTGTGTATACATATATATATATCATTGCTCATATGTCTTAAAGGGATGGAAAGGTGATGATTGATCAGGATGTAACTAAAGGTATGGGAACTGTGCATGACGTCAATGGTATAGAATAAGGGGTGGATACTGTCCTGGTTTCAGCTGGGATAGAGTTAACTGTCTTCCTAGTAGCTGGTACAGTGCTATGTTTTGAGTTCAGTATGCGAAGAATGTTGATAACACTGATGTTTTCAGTTGTTGCTCAGTAGTGTTTAGACTAATGTCAAGGATTTTTCAGCTTCTGATGCCCAGCCAGTGAGAAAGCTGGAGGGGCACAAGAAGTTGGGAGGGGACACAGCCAGGGCAGCTGACCCAAACTGGCCAACGGTGTATTCCATACCATGTGACGTCCCATCCAGTACAGAAACGGGGAAGTGGGGGGCAGGGATTCGCCACTCGGGGGACTGGCTGGGTGTCGGTCGGCGGGTGGTGAGCAATTGCACTGCGTATCATTTGTACATTCCAATCCTTTCATTATTGCTGTTGTCATTTTATTAGTGTTATCATTATCATTATTAGTTTCTTCTTTTCTGTTCTATTAAACCGTTCTTATCTCAACCCACGGGTTTTGCTTCTTTTCCCAATTTTCTCCCCCATCCCACTGGGTGGGGGGGAAGTGAGTGAGCGGCTGCGTGGTGTTTAGTTGCTGGCTGGGGTTAAACCACGACACTTGGGTTTTTTGTTGTTGTTGATATTGTAACACATTTCTGCAACTGTAGCCAATCAAGTGACATATTGAACAAGTATTTTAAAGCATTATATTTTATTTCTTTTTCTCCCAATTCTTTTTGCTGCTTCTATAAGCAAAAACATACAAGTTTTGATCTCACTTTCACCTCAGTAAAATCAGATAATACAGGGCTGGGTACACAGGTTTACAAGGCCAGGCTGATATTATGTAATCTGTTCATGTGCTGCTGAAAGGGAAAGCATGTCAAGTATTAAGTGCATAGGTTGGGTAGGATAGTGATGATTGGGGCAGGAACTGTAAAAACATGAACATGGCTCACTAGTTGACCACTTGCCCATGCAGCTATTGAGGGGATGTTGAGAAAATTCCCTTAACAATCTTGTTAAAACCACTTTGATTGTAAAGGATGACTATTGCATTTTACTTCCCTGAGGCCTTAATATGCTGAAGCAGGCAAACTGTGCAGTTTTACAGGAGGATATAGACTCCTAAAATTGAATTAATCATATATGATTTTTCATGCTGACAGATGCTAAAGTTCTGATGAACAGTTTTGTGCATGATGTTCTGTCTTTTCCAACCTAATTTGGCCATAATTTTTTACTTCCCAACTGAATATGTAAAATAAGGTACAGAAATACAATATGTTGTCCTTAAAGGCAGAATAGTTTCTGCTAGTCATACACTCAGGAAGAAGCATTGTCCAGAGTATGAGGCTGACACTGGAGGAAAGTTTGGTTAATGTTACACTTTCACTGTGGCCTCAGATAGGTGTTCAGGATGAGATTTTAGAATGCTTGAATATATCTAGCAGAATTTTCAAAACCACTCTCATAACTTCTATGGAAAACCTATTTTTATCAACCTCTATGTTTAGGTACCTAATTGAAAATTTACCTTTATCTTTTCTTTGATGTACTTTCTTTGCATCTTGCCCCTTTGGGGGCAAAAGATTTATGTTCTGAGAAGTCTAGAAATGGATGAGATGGAGTTAGAGTACAATCTGTTGCTGTATTTGGACTGTGGCTCCTAAAGGTTCTTCAGCACCTATACTGGGCACTTAGCATGCACTATACATTTTTTTCAATTTTGTTACTATAACCAGCAAAAGGGGAACTTCAGATGGCCAAGACCATAAAAGTCAACAGAAAATCTCCCAAGAAGTCTGAGATCATTCAGCTGATGTTCACTTCAGACATGGAGAAAAATTAATACTAACTTTGCATATAAAAGGATAGGTTCTGAGATGACATTAGATATGAGACCTTAAGTTTTTCACAGACAGTTCTGTGAAAATATTAGCTCAGGTCTTAGTAATGGTTAAATTATAACCAAATTAAATATTAGGAATTCCCAATTTCTATTAGGATTTCCTATATGGAATAAAATAGATCTCAGTATTGTTTTACTTAGTAAATTCATGGTGTGACCACATCTTGAATGCTTTACAGAGTTATTGTTTTCATCTCCAAAAAATATATATAAAAGCTTAGACAGAGGAGTTGTCGTGGTTTAACCCCAGCCAGCAACTAAGCACCACGCAGCCACTCACTTGCTCCCCACCCACCCAGTGGGATGGGGGAGAGAATTGGGGAGAAAAAAAAAAAAGTAAACTCAAGGGTTGAGATAAGAACAGTTTAATAGAAGAGAAAAGAAGAAACTAATAATGATAACAATATTAAAATGACAATAATAATAATAAAAGGATTGGAATATACAAGTGATGCACAATGCAATTGCTCACCACCCACCAACCAACGCCCAGTTAGTTCCCGAGCCATGATTCCTCCCAGCCCCACTCCCCGCAGTTTATATACTGGGCATGACATCACATGGTATGGAATACCCCATTGGCCAGTTTGGGTCAGCTGCCCTGGCTGTGTCCCCTCCCAACTTCTTGTGCCCCTCCAGCCTTCTTGCTGGCTGGGCTTGAGAAGCTGAGAAATCCTTGACTTTAGTCTAAACACTACTTAGCAACAACTGAAAACATCAGTGTGTTATCAACATTCTTCTCATACTGAACCCAAAACATAGCACTATATCAGCTACTAGGAAGGCAATTAACTCTATCCCAGCTGAAACCAGGACAGGAGTAAACAAGGATGGCAAGGTCTGTCAAGTATATGGAATGGCATCTGTGTGAGGGAAAACTAAGTAAAGTAGGGTTTCCCAAGCTAAAAAAACAGATGTTGCAACTGAAAATATATATATATATGTATCAGTTAGGGATGTGGGATATATTGCTATGATGGGAATGTTTATAAGACTGACAAATCAGAATAGCTACCAGTAGCTCTCTATCAGACTACAAGAGCATATTGAGAGAAATTCAGCAGGAATCTGACCAGGGTTCAAAATTTTCCTTTAAAGATACAGCAGGGAAGGACTTTTAAAACTACAGACAATGCCCAAGGCTTGACAAAGTAAAGAAATGTTGGGTTTTTTTATAAAATATTAGGCAATTTTGTGATGGTGAATATGAAGTTACAGACTTAGCAATAGTCAACTGCACAAATATAAAATTGGGTGTGACTGTGTAATTTTTCTAAAGACGAAAGTCTGATTACGTGTCAGCCATGATTTCTCACTGAGAAAAAGACAACCAAAATCATTCTGAGATGAATAAACAAAAGTGTAATTGGTAAAATGTTAAATAATACAGCTATTTAACCCTTGTAACTTCTCAGTTGGAAAATTGTGGTGAGTCTACATTCATGACAAAATGAAGCAATTGCAGAAGTACTGGGCAAACCAATGAAAACAATTACAGTTACAGAAAACTGGACTTGTAAGGAAAGGTTGCAGAAATTGGTGTGAAGGTGACTGAGGGAAGGCATAATTTTTAAGTATGTAAAAAAAGATTTAGGAAATAAACCATTTTCCACATTTTAACTAAAGTTATATACCCCTATTATGCAAGTTAGTTTGGAATAGGGTAGTAGATCTCTGCTTTGAAAAGGTTTAATGAATTAGGCAGCCTGTCTTCAGCACCAGTTCCAATATTGTTATCTTTGATATAGCTGAACCACTATTAGCAGCTGCAGGAACAGTTGAATCTAAGGTAAAGCTAAAATGTCACAGATCAAAATTCGTTCATTGGTTATTTTCCATGAACAAGTATAATCTCCCCTGTCAAGACTCTGTCAGCTGATACACAGTTTCATGGTTTCAGTTGCCTGTGCTGGTTACTGGTTTCAAAGCCTAATTTTGCCTGCCTTTGCAATAAACATCACCAGCTTTGGGAGCAGGCAAGCTGCAGGGCAAGTCAGGCACAGCAATGGCCACACAAGCCACAGGGGCACTGACTGCCTCAGCCTACTGGGGAGATCCTCTTTTGGCGATGGGAAAATTTGAGTTTTCCCTGTATCAGCAGTGTTCAGCCCAGCTTTGGGAAGGACCCTTCATTCATGGTCCCATCATTCAAGTCAATAGCAGTTAATAGCTCATGTTTGCTTCCACAGGATGTTGCTGAGAAGCCAGATGCTCTTTATTTTCCAGGCTGGCAGTTTTTTGGATAAGCTCTGATCTGGCTTAGTGTTAGTTCACAGTGTGGAGACTGTCCTGCCAAGAGTGATCGGTGATCTTCTGTGGGTTATCAGTTGGGGTCACTATCCCATCTTGATCATAGCTGATTTGTCATCGTCTTTGAGTTGTACAGACCACAAGGTCTGCTGTCGTAACAGATTTTCAATAATTCCACATACCTGGTCTTAGTACACTGTTATGATGTTCCAGCGCTATGCCATGTTGTTGGGATATGAATGTGTAGGCTGCCACACTGTAAATCTCTTCACAATTTCTACTTCTAATGTTTGTTTATTTTCATATTAGGATTACACATGCCTTGGGGAATGCTAAAACAGTAAAGAGAAGGGAGGAATAATTTTCACTAATTCCAAGTCCAGGTTTTCTACTTCTGCAAGATAACACTAATAATTTGCTGTGTCTGCTATTTTATTGTCCATGCTAGAATTCTAGATGACTGTTGTAATATCAGCTTCTTTTAACAGGCAATATCTTCTGTGTTACGTAGATCATTGCTATACCACAGCTTGACTACCAGAACTTTATTTCTGTTTCTTTCAGCAAACCTGAACTTTTTAGAGCTAATCCTATCATGTGATTTCATGCCTGCATACTAGACACACATATACATCTGGTGATAAATACTTTTGGCTGACTAATAGTATATTTTGTTTAACTTACTATCGCAACATGCAAACTTTTACTAGATTGGAATCTCTCAAAGACTAGGCATAGTTTCCAGGTTACCTGCAGAGTCATTTCAATCTGGCTTTTGTAAGAAAAGAAAGGGTTTGCACTATGAATTGTACCAAAGGCAAGAATGGAACAATGAAATAGCGTGGCTAAGTTATTTTAATTCTTTAACTTCTTTGTAGTTTTCATGTGTTGTAGACAGGATTACAGTTAGAATAATGGCAGCAGCCTGCTATTAGAAAGCTGAAGAACATTCCGGT
The DNA here is from genome assembly GCF_026419915.1 of Harpia harpyja. Lineage (NCBI taxonomy): Eukaryota > Metazoa > Chordata > Aves > Accipitriformes > Accipitridae > Harpia > Harpia harpyja. Next base: position 16,982,109 of record NC_068949.1, on the reverse strand, counting down.
TTATGTGAGGTACAGGGTAGTCTGTGAAGTTGGTGCTCAATGCACTGGAACTGAGGCATAGCTATATACCTGGAGTATAGATGCCTATCTCCAATTAGGCTGTAGATGGGGTCCTAACTATTTTTGAGGCTATAGACTTCAGTATTTCAGATGACTGGCCAAATATTTTTATCATTTATTTTCCTTGAAATTGCTAACAGTCCATTCAGAATTCCATATCCACTTATCCTCAGGAATGAATTGATACGGTTGCAGGAGGTTTATACACAGGGCTAGATCATGTTGTGTCCGAACAAAGGATCACTGGTAGGAAAATGAGCTTTAGCTCTGTCTTATCTGTCAGGAAGTCAAGGATAATAAGAAGCTTTTTTGAGGCAGCATGGGAATTGAATCCCTTCTTCTACTGTGTTGTTTGTATAGATGGTTAGTACAGGGCTTTGATAATAGAACTTATTTGTGGAACAGAATTTATTATTGGTGTCCTGGTTTCAGCTGGGATAGAGTTAACTGTCTTCCTAGTAGCTGGTACAGTGCTATGTTTTGAGTTCAGTATGCGAAGAATGTTGATAACACTGATGTCTTCAGTTGTTGCTAAGTAGTGTTTAGACTAAAGTCAAGGATTTTTCAGCTTCTCATGCCCAGCCAGCGAGAAAGCTGGAGGGGCACAAGAAGTTGGCACAGGACACAGCCAGGGCAGCTGACCCAAACTGGCCAACGGTGTATTCCATACCATGTGACGTCCCATCTAGTATAGGAACTGGGGAGTGGGGGCGGGGAATCGCCTCTCGGGGACTGGCTGGGTGTCGGTCGGCGGGTGGTGAGCAATTGCACTGCGCATCATTTGTACATTCCAATCCTTTCATTATTACTGTTGTCATTTTATTAGTGCTATCATTATCATTATTAGTTTCTTATTTTCTGTTCTATTAAACCATTCTTATCTCAACCCACGAGTTTTACTTCTTTTCCCGATTTTCTCCCCCATCCCACTGGGTGGGGGGGGAGTGAGTGAGCGGCTGCATGGTGCTTAGTTGCTGGCTGGGGTTAAACCACGACAACTGGATAGGAAAGCACCTGTGTATCATCTACCTTATGGCAATTTGCAACAAAAACAGTATTTAAGGTGCTGTTCTCAGGAGCTCCTTTGTGCATACTCCTTAATGACCACAGAGTTATTTCCTTTATCTGTATTACTGAATGGGATAATCATCTTTATAATATGACTATATATTTTAAGTTTGTTCAAATGTTTTTGGATTTATACTTATGGTTTCCTGATAATTTGTGGGTTTATTCCTCAAAATTTAATGTTGAAGTAACTATTAAGATAATAATGTTAGGAAAAATATATTAGGAACTGTGCAGAGCCCTCAGCAGATCCAGTCTGAGGAGGGCAAGAGAGGACTTTCCTGCATACCCGCTCTGCTGTGATGTACCCTGTGGTGGGTGTGATGCACAGCACCAGACAAATGTTTAAGGGAAGGATTCTGTAACTTGTTGTAAATTCACATGTACTAGAAGATAAAACAGAGATAGATGTCTCATTGCACTAAACTTCCTTGGTATATCATGATAGAAGTAAAAAAATTTCCTGGGTCCTGTTTTACTTTTGGGTAAACTTACCTCCAAGGCACAGAAAAAAAAAAGGTATCGTATGTAAATTTGATACAAATTAGAGCAATAGGATTGCTGGTTCTTGTGGGTTGTTTTTCCCACAGATCAATCCTGGCTGTGCTCCAAAGTTAACTCACCTTAAGGTAAAGCTGGGAGGACTGGGACTTGTGGCTGTATAATGCTTTAGCTGAATTGCACTGAAAATCCACTAAATATACTTTGCATTTGCAGGTAGTTTTAAAGTTACATGAGTAGACAGAACTATAGGCATTGTGAGTGCAACTAGTGGAGGTGACATGCTTGGACATCTCAGTTACCATGACAGCTGAGGTTACTAAATAACAGGTTGTTATAGCTGTTGTAGGAATTTCTCTCACAGCGCTCAATGAAGCAGTTTTATATATTAATAATCCTGCTTGGAGCTCTTATGACAAGCACATGTTGTGGTAAAAGGAGATGAAAGGGAGAAAACAGATTTTTCAGTATACGTAGTATTGAACACTATGGACAGACACACTATTAAAAAATGACCAAAGATGGGCTCTTAAATCCATACTTAGGCAGCCAACAGTGACTTTTTTCCCCCAGAAGTGCCGAATACCCAGAAATTTCCATTAATTTCCCTTAAAGCTGTGCAAAGTCACCAGGGCCCCGTTCGCCCCTTGCTCAACACGAGCTCAGGTCCCTCATCAGCAGCGTAAGTCAGCGTGGAACTGGCATTCTTCAGTCAAGCCAGAATCAGGTAAAACCAATAACCTTTACTGTTTTATTCATCTGTAGTTGTATGCATACATTTAGTTTTCATTTTCCTCCCTTAACATGCTGGACTGGTGCAAATAAGTCTTGCTCAAAAATTTGCAAAAACACACCAGAGAAAAATCAAGCAAGACATGTAAATATGTTAGAAAAAACTGAGTATGGAAAACTGAGAGAAGAATAAATCTTATTTCAATAAAATCAGAGTATGAAAGGATTTTTCACTAAGAATCTAAAGATGAGCTGAGATAGCTGGCTGAGTATGTGGGCAAGTTAGTGCTTATTGTGATAAATGTTGTTTATGTACACACCAGCAGGAAGTAAACTGAGATTGCTTTTTCTTCACTTAAATCCTGGGAGTGAAGCATTTGAACAATTGCTGATCTTAAAGTATTGAGATTAATAGGGTTAATTTTTCCTTCTTTTAAAAGACAAACACCCCCTCATCCCAACATTCGTGAAGCCACTAATGAAGGAATAGAGATCCAGAATCTATCTAAGGATTGAAATGAGCTCTTTGGCACTAACTAGCAGTGAGCTATTTTATCTTACACCAGCAGTAGATTTTATATGGTTGTGAACTAATGTGTGGATATTATAAATGATCTACACAAGTAATCGTAAGATTATTAAAGATTTAACCAGATAGCTTAAAATTAATTTTTTTTTTTTTTTTCTGAACACACTAGAAGTATGAGGAACCCAACTTATGATTTCATATAGTTTTTTCAGGTGGCAGCCCGTAGTGTTCTAATGAAACATTTTAAAACTGACATTGAATTTCTGTTCTTAATAATAAAAATTACAAAATTGTTAATCTGGTGTTAACATAATCTTAACCTAGATCTTCTTGGAAAATGTCTCTGTCTTTTTTCATTGTGTTTCCTGTATATTTCTTCCCTAGTTCTACAGTGAGAGACTTACAAAGGTCATTTTGACCAAACGGCTGTAATATCTCATATTTGTGTTTGGCAGTGCTTCCAAGGGGCTGTTTGATCTCAGCTGTATACTACAGATGTATTTCCATTTAGAATAAATTGCAACTGGCTGCATGACTGTTCCACATAAATCTGAGCGCATTTAGACTTCTGATAAAAGTGTCCAATAAACTTTTGACTCTATCATAAAAATGAGCTGCGGTGCCATTCTTTCCAATTGTCTTCATTTGGGACCAATATTAGCAAAATGAGTGTTCCAGGGCTTATTATAACAACTGGAATTCACTTCTATACGTTGCTGTAGATATCTATGCCTTTCTGTCCCTGATTTGATGTAATGTTACTATTAGGTAAAAGCAAGATATTTTATTTAAAGAACATGACAAGATTATATTTCCAGTGGTTATAAAGAATAGTCTAGTACTTACTAGTGAACAGTATATGCTGTTGCTTCCTGTGTATTTTTTTTAATAAATGTTTGCATTTACAATTCTTACCCGAAGGCAAAATGGTAGTTAAAAAAAAAAAAATCAAAAATCAAATCAAACATATCTTTCAATACTGAAAAACAAATATATAGAGTCTCTTTGAAAATAATATATTTCAGATGTGTTCTTTGCCAGAATAACATTTAGGCAAATGTGTAGGCCCTTACCACAGATGCAAAATGATTGTAAAATGAGGACTGTATGAAGAAGACTTTTCATTGTATTGCCTTTTACAGTAATAATTACATGAGAGCTATAGGCTGTCATTTGTACACAAGTATTTATCTTTTTGTACAAATACTTATTTGTGGAGTATTGCCATATTTTATGAAGTTATAGGTAATATCTACAAAAAAGATCATATACTTGTCTGGTATTTGATGAACATTCTTAGATTTGAGTATAAAATGTAGACTGTTGTCTACTTTTATGTCTAAAACTTAGATTAGTGGGTTAGTAAAAGTGAAGGTTTATCTATTTTTGGAACTCTTCGATTCAGTAAGAATAATAAGCTAACGTCTAAAGAAAGTTTTGCCCAATTTTTGTTCAATCAGGTTTGGACAGTAGGACTGAAAAGCATAAACACTTTCAATCATGATCTCTTCCATAGAACTCCTTTCCTTTTTTTCCCCAGACTTGGGCACTAGGTTTGTAACTGCCATCCTGATACATATTTTTAATATTTCAGAATGGGTGTTTGCAGTTTTGGATTTGAATGTAGAATGATGAAAGATTATCTGCAACATTGGAATACTGTTCAGCAGGAGGGTTATGACCATTACTTGATTCCTTGGTTTGGGTTAAGGTTGTTTTTGTTTTAGCCTGAGATGATATTGATTTGTAAGGACTATTTTCCTTCTTGTAGTTGCACGCACTGAATTATCTGAACAAATAATAGTGTTCCTGACAGTGCTGTGCTACTGGGAACTCAGCTGCTAGTAAAGCATGTAATAAAGCTGCCTTCCAGCATGGTCTTGCAAAGTTCCATAGAAGACAAAAATCTAGTCTTCAGTGTCTTTCGACATAAAAACCAGTAAACCAGTCTGTCCTGGAAAACACAGCTAAATCTTTTAAGTGCTGTATTTATTCTCTAAAAAAGGCCTTTTACATGCTGCTAGTAGAAACCAGAGTCTATAACAGAAAAGAATTTAAAAAAAAAAAAAAAGGCAAAGATGGACTGGAATTACATCTGAATATATAATGTAAATGAAGACATCTCCAACAGGACTTATCGTCCTGCTGCTGCTTCCTTTTTTTTTTTTTCTTTTCAGTAAGGTTGGTACTGTATTGTTTATCACATTATTCTGAGTTTTTTGTTTTTTTCTCTTTTCCAAAACCTTGTACAAGGAACTCATATACATATTGCTTTATTTAGATAGGTTAGGCCTAGTAGGAGCTTGTGTATTTCCTTTTGAAAAGCAGAATTTACATGTGGTCATTTTTAGAAGTTACAACTGTTAAAATAGTTTCAAACTTGAACCTCTAAAATGTTTGTGGATGATGCCCATATGGTATTAGGAAGGCTCATTAATCAGTTATTCTAATAACCTGAGGGTGGCTCAGTAAATTTCTAGCTAATGCGTTTTGTAAATACTACCATGATTATACATTTCACTGAGTTATAAAATGATTTGTTCCCCTGACATATCCTTGTAAGTGAGAAGTAGTAGCTCAGCTGATCTTATCAAGAGGGAAAGGTTAAATTAATGACTGATTTAGTCAGTCTTTCACCCTTAATTAGCAGAGAATTAATTTCTTAAAGAAATGAAAGATCATCTTGAGTTGTTTAATGTGTAAATTTCATTTTAAACAGGCATAGGTCCTCATTTATTGACAGAATAACACATTAATGGTGAAGTTTAAAAAATATGTATCTTTCACAAATGGCTAATCATGCTAAGACCTTCACTCTATCCTGGGTCTGTAGTAAAAGTTAAAAACATGCACAGGTTAGTAAACTTGGTTTTAACAAGGAGGCACTCTATTTGGAGTAAACATTTGCTATGATAGTAATGTATAAATAGGATATGGTATTTTTAATGAATTTATAGGACTAGCATTTCAGTGTTTCAGAAGGTGGCAGTGATAGGCCTAGAAATTATTACTATGATTTTACTTGCAAAGTGCTTTAGAATAAGAGTTCTCATCTCCTTCCATAATAAATGTGGGAAGAGTGCTTTCCATACAGAAAACATTTTTTAAATCTCTTCAAATATTTGAATAAATGTATGCCATCTCAGACAGTGCTCTTATAAATAGGATAAGATCAAATAGTAGGGCAAGAGGTCTTAAAGGTATTTCTTATGTTTCCTTAAATGATACTGGTGACTCACTAGGTCATCCTTCTTTTGAATCAGTTTTGAACCAATGTTTCATAAAGTACTAGTGGGAAGTTAGTGTGGGAAGTGCTCTTTCAGATGAGACCATATGTGGCCATGAAAGTTTCCCCCGTTCTCTCTTCAAGAGTAAGATTCAGAGGTTTGGATTTTTGTTTTGCCTTGGTTCATTTCATTCCACCTACTGCATCTAAAAATGACTCCTGTAATTTTAATTACGGTAGCCATTCCTTTATTTAAAAAATGAACAAAACCGAAGTCTTGATTAGTGTTTTGTCATGTGAGGTCCATTGAATTGCATCCTTAATATGTTTGCAGTACTGTAAAATGAAACTGGAATCCATAATTCAGTCTACAAAAATATTTTATTTCTTTAAGAATAGCAAGAGGTGCTGTCTTTTATTATTCTTATTGAATACACGTAGGCCATGCGATAGCCTTTGTTATATTTTAAATTATGGTAGGCTATGTAAAGATATTTTTGTTTTGTTTTTTCCAGTAGGGTTTGCTTTGATCGGATGGGGATTTTTTGATAGAAAGATGTTTCTATCTGTATAATTTATAATTTAGTGTGTGAAAGACAACACAAAGAAAGTGCTGATTATTCAGTATTTTCTTTCTTTTATTGGATCAAATATGCATATATCATTCCCCTAAGGCATCTGAATAGATAAAAGCACTGTGTGTAATAGCACACTTACCTGGTAAAAATTCAGCTACTCTGCATAGCAGTTTGTTCTGTGCAACACCATCTGGCAGCTGCAAGGAGGAAAAAAATAGCCAGCTATATCTGCAGGTAACCTTCCTGTTACTTCACTAACACCATCCAAAAAGTCATGGCTGAAATATTTTTCATGGTTGATTTATTGACAACACACAGAATGCATGCAATTTCTTTCAGAATGTTACTATTGAAATAATTCTGAGATCCTTAATTTGATAGCAGAATCATGAAAGTAAGCAAATATGTCAGCCTTCTTACTGAAGTCATTCATATTATTGTTGTGATTAAAGAAAAGGTGCCAAAAAGATGAGGCCTGTGGTATGGTTTCTACAGTCTAAATATAGACACTGAAAAATCAAGCTTTTGGAAAAAGACTTGGAAGGAGCAATGAAACATTCAGAAAACCTGAAAATTTTTAGGTATATTTTAGGATCAGATGTTGTTGGTTTTATGCTGCTCCATCTGCTTCCATATTAGAGAAGCTGAAATGAGACAGGGTGGAAAAAAAATTTTAAGTGTTTATTGATATTTTCAATTGATGTGTTCAAGTATATTTGTATACTGACTAATTTCTATGAACATTTGTGTACTCCAATTATATCAAGTCATGAGTTTACAGGAAAACGTTTTGAATGGAAATTCGTGAATATATGAAACTTTGAAAAAGAATTAAAAAACAAAAAACCAACGTAGATCATTTTCTATATAAAGGTGAGGAAACATCAGATTTTTTTCTTCACTTCAGGTTCAATGCACAGACCTGTTCGCTTAGTCCAGTAGTTAAGGAGATGGGACTTGGAGGAAATTGAGAGTATTGTGACAGGTGGTGAAGGGGACATGGGAAAATGTTGGGAGTATAGTGGGAGGGAGAGATGAAACTCTCTCTCCCAGAAAATTCATGTACTTATACATGAATTATAGCAGACATTGACCTAAAGCACTTTGCTTGTGGGTCACAGTCTGATTTTTCAGGCTCAATTCTCCAACTCTGTGCATAGAACAGCTGGGTTGTCCACACCTGTACGTGGTACTACAAGCACAAACTTGCATGCAAACAAGAGCGGTGACTGGGAACAAACACGTATACTGTGATTGTTCAAAACTTTGAAGAAGATTAGCCCTGTGTTAATATGTTTGTGTATCAGCATAGCAAGTATTTTTCAGTAGCAGAGCGCGCTAAGTTGACAAATACCAGTGTAAACTAGCTTTGGACCTTCCTGCTTAAGTTCATTATAAAATCATGGTTTCAATCAATCTATTTGACTTTAATTAAGAACCTGGTGTGTCAACACACATTGCTCTAAAGTGTAATGCCCTCTCTGTGGCTGCTAAGGGACTGAGCCATAGACTAATTTGATTATAGCACCATACATCTCTTGATGCATATGGAATCCTATGGGATTACACCAGAGAACAGTGTCATGGACAAAAATATAACTTTTTTTGGTGATGACTGCAAGCTTCTAGAGTAGGAGAATTTGGATCACTGTCCAAAATCTTATCTAGATATTTTCTTTTATTCTTTGTTTTATCTTAAAAAAGAAAGTAATCCTGTAATAACTTGGTTCTTTTAAGAATGTCTTCATCACTGTGATGTAAATCGATTCCACTATCAGATCACTGAAACGTTTGTGTATTTCCCTAGCTACCGTTACATATTAAAAGTCCAGGGATACTGAGTCTAAATTGTGAAGGTTCTCACAAATGTAACACGTTGTTCAGCAAGGAGTAAAGAAGGAAGAAATAAGAAGCAGCATGTCAGAACATGTTACAGCTTTGAATTGTATACCCTTCTTTGCCTAATGTGGTTTTTTTATGCAACCGTAATTGGAATGAAATGTTTATAACAAATATTTAATCAGGATTCAATGATTAAATAGGCAAATTTAATTTTGCTGTCGTTATTTTTCCTAGGTAATCAATGCAGATGTGATTTAATGACAAAGTCTAACTGAGTACTTTCATTTTGTGAAAAGGAGAAAATTCACTTTTTAAATTAGAAATAATGATGGAGGCGCAGGACAATTCCTGGGGATTAATGACTATCTGAGAATGCTGAAGGGTCAAGGCTTAGCTGTGGGCTGTTAACCTCAGGTGGTCGTTAATTCTTCAAGTAATGCTCCATGCCCTGATCATTATTACAACTAAACAGTGATGGAGTAGCAAGTTTCAGCAATTAAACCATCAGCAATATTTTTAAATGCATATTTTTCTCTTCCACTTTGATATCCTGACACAAAGCAAAGAATGAATCAAACCATTGATAGTATCCAGTCAAACCCTTGGTGTTTTTCTTAATTTGTATGATCTGTCATTGAGGACATGCCGCATTATGTGACTGCATTTGCTAAGCCACACATTGTTGTCCCAGTAGCTGTGCCCCGCACATGTTAAATATACTGCTGGATGTATACACCACTAGGAGCCTTGAAACTTAAACAGATTCTTGTTCTCTCCTCTCTCTCAACAGCGATACAGATGCCACTGGCTTGACTGGCATCAAAATTACACTGTAGTAGTGTCCTCTTCTCTTCACCATTCTACATGCTAACTTCCCCATCTTTCTGCAATTAAATACATAGCTATACCTTATTTTGCTAGGTTCTTTGAAGCTGTTGTATGGCCTCATTAGTCAAAGGAGAAGCAAGACAGAATCCCCTACAAGCTAAAGCTAGAACTTGTTAAAAACAGTGTAAGAGGTTGTACCAACATATCGCTGGTTTGGTATAGCTTTTCTGATGCGGCTTCACACAGCGAATTCTCATGATCTGCAGCGAGAGTTTTACTCAGTTCTGTGAACAGTCAAAAGATCTTATGCTATTGCTTTCAGTTTGAGATCTACATGATTATCTGATACCACCATGTTAGGCTAAATTTTCCTGTACCTAAGCGTTATGTTTATACATATTATATACTTGGTTCACATACAGAGAGTCTACGAATACCCCCAAGTCTTGGAAAAAACATGCAGTCTTCTCTAAAGTCAGTCAGTCAGTAAGTGGTTCAGAAACAACTGTTCAAATGCTTCAAAATTCTACTGCTGAAATGTTTCAGCCTGTGAGTCAAGGGCAGATTATCAGACAAAAGGAGCTAATCCAAAAATCAGCAGTTTATGCCTGACTGGAGCAAACAGACTAATGAAGCATATAGAGTTAGACAGGTCTCAATAAGATGTTAATAACACGTCTGCAAAGAGGTGAGCAAGCCAGTCATAGCGAGCCACTTTCTAGAGTGAATTCAGGTAAGAAAACAACCAAGGATTGCTGGAAGCATATCCTAATTAGCAAAATCAGTATCACAGTGTCATTGTGGGCATAGGTAGTACGCCAAAGCATTTTTGTGTCATCTGCTGGTTTAAAGTGCAGCAAGAATGAGAATGTATGGCCTGCAGAATAGTCATATGAAGGTTAAAATGTGTTATGTTTCTTGTTTTACATAATGTTGAGTTTTAACTTATTAGTTTCATTTACATTAATGCAAAAGTGAGTATAATAGAATAAAATATTTTCAAATTAATCTAAAACAATAAAAACTCTAGGGCAGCTTTGATTATTTAAGTTGATTATAATAGTTAAATGTTGACAGGATAATGCTTTCACCAATTATCCTACTGACAAATAAATCTTTTGTTGCAGTTCTCTGCTTGTCAAAATAATGTTCTCTATTTTAAAATAGTCTCTGCTGAAACATGCATTTGTGGTTGTGATCTCCCATAGTTGCTGCAAGGAGGAATAAATCATATGCTTGCACATTTTGCCAGTCTGTCAGCATGTTGGTAAACCACTTCATATACAACATAAACATTAATGGCAGCAAAGTTAGAGTTATGGCTGCTACTATCCCCCTTGCCTCCATGGTCCATCTTTGTTCCATGTCAGTCATAATATTTGGAGGTTAGAAATTTTTTTAAAAAATTTCTTCCTGAACTAGTGTTTAATAGAATTCTTCTCCTTATGATATTCTGGCATAGTTATTAGTGGGAAATTAACAGCTGCACTTTAATGATTGCTATAGAGATCCCAGCATATTGGGCTTGGGGGGAAGGGGAAGAACTCCATGTGTGTGAATCTGTGGCAGTAAAAGTGTGGTTTAAAATGAAAAATAAGCCTAAACTTACTTCTGGTCCATCTATTTCACAGGTATTTTCACAGATTTTTCTCTCATACCCCCATTTGATATTGTTCATATGGGCAGCATAGCATAGTATGGGCAGCAGGTCTAAGTGTAATTTCTTCAACCTCTCTGCAATAAATGACACGATATTCAATACCCCATTTCTGTGTTGGAGTTCAAGTGCTGCTACTTAACTAGCTGTTGCCTAAAAACATAGGCAACTTCCAAGTAGTCCCTTGGATGGTATGCAAAAAGAAAAATGGCTTGCAGATCACTTCTGATTTTGAAAGATTAGAGCATTAGTTTGCACCCATAATGGACTCTAGATCTCTCTGATAGTTTCTCGGTAAGTGTTTGAAAATTATTGTAAAATACCAAAATTTATCAGATGTGTCTACAACATGAAAACAACAAGCATTTTAAAATTCAATTCCTTACTGTTGAACCTTGAATGTTTGAATTTCACAAGGGGTCATCTTTTTACTGTTTGTAAGTGAAATCTTATTTACCAAAATAAATTTCAATCACTAAAAGCTTTGATTTGTATATTTTTAAATTTTTGCTAGATTGATCTCTCTGGGGTAATATTTTCTTTTTCTCCAGACAATATGTTTGATAGTCTAGCCAAGCAGAGCATCTGATACTCTATCAATTTGGGGGCAGGGGAGGTGAGGGTGGTAACAAGAGACCTGGGTTTCCAGCTCTTTCAAAGACCTGAGTTTCAAGAAGTACTGAAGGCTATTCTCCAGAAACAAAGAAAAATAAGCCTCCACTGCCTTCCTCCTCTTTCATTCTGTGAAATTTTGAAAAATCATCTTGGTTGTCTGAGCTCACGCCAAGTCACACAGTGATTAAGACTGGTTGGGATGCTGCTATCGGTCCTTAGACTTCCAATAATATATACCTTGTTAGCACTTAGCGCATTTTAGCCAGTTATTCTGCTTATATACTTAATGCTCTGCTGTTCTTTCCAAGTATTCAGTAGGTTTTAACAGTGGTTTAGATTTGTGTATTAATGCTTCTGATAAGACCTATTTTTATGTTTGTGATTGCAGTTAAAATTATTATATCTCTGTAGATGGCCTGTGTCACTCAAGCTCAGACTTATATAAAAATGTCAGGCTTGATGGATGAGGATATTTTCTCTGATTAAATTAAAACTATAACCTAAAAAAAAAGGATTTTTTTTTTTTCTGTTTAAACCCATGATTTAAGCCTACTTTGTTTGAAATTTCCCCCCCAACAATAAGGAAACTCCATCTTCTGTGTATAATCAAACATATATTTTATATTTTGTATTATAGTCTAAAAGTAATTAAGTTCATTTAAAATAAGTATTCAGTTTTGTAACTTCATAAAATATATTAAGTAAAACAAATATAATTCATTTTTACAATTATAAAAGGAAAGGAAGAGAAAATTACTATCTGTGTTCATCAGTTCCTCAGTATTATTAAGAAGGGGTGCTTAATTTCTAAAAATGTGCACAAGACTTCTGGTGCTATAAATGATCTTTATTACACAAATTGACCAAAATCCACCAGGGAGCACATTCAGGTTAATACTTGGAGGAAAGACCCTAATGTGTTTCTATATGGCAGAGATATGCATTATTTTCTTTCCTGAAGAGTACATAATAAAACCTTTCTTAAGGTTGGGTTTACTTTTATATCCACAAGTTTGCCACTTTCCACAGCTCTCATTGAAGAAAAAAAATCCTTTATTGGTTTGATTCTTGTCTATTATCTTCATTCAAAGTCTGCTAACATCAAAAGTCTTTTATTAGTTTAAGTGAGTTGGGCTGGCCTGCATCACAGCAGATATTCAGCAGCTTCTGTGGATTTGTGTGTCAGACTTCATTCATAAACAGAAAAATATGACTGATAGTAGTTTACTGGGTGCTGGCGAGGACAGGTATACAAAATACAGTAGAACTGAGGAGCTTTCAAACATACGTTATGTCACCATTGCAGCTAAGGTATCCGGCTGGATGCCACTGCAGGTATACGGATGCTGTTTTGATCTTGTTAGCCTGGGGTAACAGTAAAGGTGACAGAGACATTGGCTGAAGGACCTGTTGGTGGATCCTTTTACAGTGCCAGGGGCCAGTTTGTATGGCTGTGACTACTGTTGGCAGCTGGGTGAAAAGTGGCTTCCTTTTGTCATCAAAAACTTTTCAAAAGTGAGAACTGGGAAAGAGTAGTTCCAAAGATTAGTTTACTGAAAACATATAAAAGCAAGCAATAAATCCTAGAAAGATTTGATGACATAATTTCCTACAAATGTGGGAAGTAACTTAAGTAAGGGTCGGGGCGTAACACTGTGTGGCCTCTCCTACCTAACACACTGACAAGTCACTTGTATTTTTTATGCATTAGTTTGTTTCTAGAATAACTGGTATTGACTGTCTTAATTAAATTCATTAACTAAGTTGAGCAGAGGTCCCTTTATAATAGCTGATGGAAATTCACTGCTTTTTATTTCTTTATCATTCTATTACAGAATAAAGATCAGATGTGGAAAGGAGAATGCAAAGGAATTCAAATGCTCTAAGTTCCTCACAGTGTTTCCAGATGCAGCTGGCAGAGATGTATTGACTTCAACTTGTTTTGACTCAACAAAAAAAGAAAGTTTCATAGCCAATGAATATACTTGTGTCCAAGAATCATCAGTTAAGATTCATGAATGCCAATCCATAAGATTAGAATCTGACTTTAAGCTATTGTTCATGATATTAAGACTGAAGAGATGTGTTTTCCGTCTCAGATAATGGACCTGAACAGGAATGATTACAAAGCAGTGTGGAAGAGAGACATTATCTGAGTTCAGTCTATACTATTCTGTAGATAGGTGGAGCATAAGGCTGTAACTTCTTGACTCCTTATATCTTAAGGGGTTTCAAGTAACAACATGTGAGCTTGCCATTCTCTGGTTTATGCACTGGGAATGTAAGAAGTGACAATATGTTTAGTGTCTATAAATGCAGAAAGTAGTTCCCAACACTAGCTTTTCCTTCTCTGAGGCAGCTCTGCCTCCTGTTTCCTTCTTTATCCTGTACAAGGCTACTTCTGTGCCCCATGCAAAAGAAGTCCTTTATATTTGAGAGTTAATAGTACTGAATTCTGTGTAATCATATGAGGTAAACGTTAAAGCTTTTGCCCATAGTGTATTTACCATCATTTGTTTAGTCATTGCGGAGCCTATGAATGAACAGAAATCTTTATCAGAAAATCAAATTGACCCTATAGGATATTTTTAGATTATTAATTTTCAGGCACTTAAAAGATGAGATCATAGAGTGGGTTACACTGGGGAGAGCTCACTGGAACTTGTATATAGTGAAATTTTGGAGTGTGACCACTCATACTAACTACTGCCCTTTCTGTAAGAGACTATCTCAGCTTACAGTGAAAGATTCAGAACACATTCCTCCTTCTCCTCCTTTATCCGTCATCTTTATCTTCATTAAAGTATGGATTAAAATTCTTATCCTCCTTCTTTATCTCCATTAAACCACTGTCACTTAAGACAAATTTTGTCCCCCTGGTTGATTTTTACAGTGTTATTGTGCTTTTCTGGTGTAGAGGTGTATATGAAATTTTCAGCTTTCAACTTTTCATCCAGATAGTTGTTTGGAAAATCCTGTGATACTTTTGTGCGGAGAAGCTAAGATATTTCTCTTTTTTACTTCTTCTACCTCTACAGTATAACAGTGATCTTTTCCTCTGACCGGTGATATCTTCCCAAGAAATTACAAATGTAAAAAATATTACACCATTCATTCAGTTAGCTTTTTTGTGTGGTTTCTTAGCAAACAAGGCATTTCTTTTCATGCTATATGTGGAATGTACTTCATATTGTGTGTTTCAGCCAGCAGTTTAAACATGCCTCTTGATTGGTAAAACATGAATGGCAGTCTCACTGGCCCATCTGTTTACAGTATTTTTGAAGTGCTATAGCACAAGCCATAATATTTATGAAATTTCGTATTCGTTTGGATAGTGACAACATTTTTAACTTTAACTCTTATTTTGTTTCTGGTTTTATTGCCATAAAGATGAAATACTTCAGAAAGGAAAAAATACTGGTGCTTAATTCTGCAGACAAAGGCAAAACTTCATATTGAATAGGCAATTGTTTGGTGTTTTTTCCTTTATATTTTCCTGCAAAAAATAACATATGCCCTGAAAAGTTTGGGAGGAATTTTCATACCTTTGGAAGCGTAAAGCCTAAGTCTGCCTAGCTGAATCATTGGAATTGAGAGGAAACCCACAAAAACTAATACAGCTCCAGCAGCATACAGCAGTACATAACTAACGTAAGAGAGCTTGGAGTTGGGCTTACTTGTAGCAGTCATTCTCTTCACATTAGTTTATAGGCTGTGCCAGATAAGATTATTGGAAATCAAACAAGCCTACAACATAATTAATATTTTACTGAGCCAAATATTCATATGTAAAACCAAATTATTCTAACTCTCACACCATGCATCCAAAATAAGTATCACGCAACCAAACCTGTCTTTCAATAAATATAGCAAAATATGATTAAAAGTACAGTAATCAGTAGGTTATTTAGCTCTCATTAATTTTCCTTTTTCTATCACCATATTCTTCCTAATATGCCTTCAGGTTCTTCTTAGCAAAATGTGTTTTTAATTTTCAAGCATGCTTTCTTCAGCTTGCATCATGCACTATACTTTATGCATATATGAATGCAGAAATTAATGTAACCTGTTTGTACATTTATCAGATTATATCTACCCCATTAGTCTCCATAATGGCTAAGTAGCGGTTCCTTATGTATCTGCTGTGTTGACCTCATCTATCAATGGGCCCACAGTGGAAAAGATTCTCCTGTTCCCAATAATATAAACTATTACTCTTTAGCCCAGATCATGTCTTTGTGCTGATATAATGTTATTATTCACAAAGGTGAAGTTATTTGTGTTCAGACATATTTTAGTGTATAACATCCCAATCCTACACCAGAACTAACAAGATGGGAACACAGAATCCCTAGGGTCCAACAGCAGGATAAGTGTGTAAGTATAATCAAAATTGGCAGTTTTGAACATTCATGATTAGAAAATTAGTGGCTAATTCATTCAAGTTTCATTCATGTTTTAGGAGATACATCAAAGGCAAGTTAGAAAGTTAGTTCTGAAGAAAAAAAATATTTTCAGGACTTTTAAATTCAGCATGTAAAATAAAAATTATTTGACTTTAAATCAAATATCTTAAAATCAATACAAAGTGAGCTAAATGTGTTTCAGGAATTGCAAAAATGTATATATAAAGATGTGGAATTGCCACGTGCATTTTCTTCCAATTTGGTTTAAGTCCATTCAAATGAATACTCAGCATGAAACGTTATTAGAGTAACGTGGTCACTTTCTGTCATTAATGTGCATCTTTTTCCTTTGTAGTTTGCTAGTTCTTAGGGTAATGGAATGTTTTTTCCTGCAGTTTAAACACATTGAATAATTTTTAGATAAGTTTCAGCTGCTTGCATGCCAAATTAGAAGTATGATTGTGAAACAAATGCTGTAAGCTCTGTGATTCTGTTCTGTCTTAGGAACTATGAGGTAAAATATACTCAGTGGACAAATAACAGTTTTGCTGTGCAATGAATAGCTAACTATTTTCACAATTATAATACTACATTTTTTTTTCAGTTTAATGTTATCATTTAGCTGTATGCTGTGTTTTAATTGTCTGTTTTAATTCTCTGTGCATTAGTCCTAAAGACTAGATGATTGGTATATTGTATATTGAATATTTTGTGAAGTTATTGTAATACATGAAATTTGTTTAATTTGGATAAGGTCTGGCAATTTTTTTTTCTTTTTTTTTTCTTAAGCTTAAATTCAAATCTCCCTATAAATTCTGATCTCTGCTCTTACATAATGGCTACTAGACATATCACAGCACTCTTTGGAGGTAACCATGGCATCCATGTGTTAAAAAAATGTCAAATGATTATTCTTTTTCTTCTTCATCCCACTTTAACTCTTTATATGTTGGATTATAAACAGACCATAGACTGTCCTATATACTCTGTATGCAACCTCTTACTGTCTTGGGGACCTGTGGCGCCTGCAGGCTGTAATATATGTGAGTAAATTTCAGAGTAGCTGCTTTGTGAAGGAGTTGGAATGAGAGGTTCTATTTGGTGTTTTACAAATAACTTGGGATTCTTTGTATTTGGGGCATCTTTTTCCAGAGAGGATAATGACTGCTCTAAAGCAAATCACAGCAAGCACCAACACACGACAGCGACAGTGCCAAACACCCTCCCCAGGCAGTAGCCTCTGTTTAGTGTCAGACCCATTCCAGCCTGCATCCCACTCCTACTGTGCTTCTTTAGGCAACGTTCAAAGCCAGATTTAGCTGATTAATGCCAACATAACTGACTAAACTTTCTCATAGTTCAAATCCTGTCAGTAGTATGGGTGTCATGCATCATCTTAGGTATGAGTAGCGCTGAATTAAAAGGTAAGAGCTGTGCCTGCTTTCCAACATTAACTGCTTAGCCAGCAGAAACAATTCCATACTGAAATAAGGAAGCTGGTTTTTATCAAAAAAATGTCATACAACATTTTGTGATTTGGAATTCACAATGTTATTTTTTCACTTAGAGAAAAATTAATACTTACAATAAACATTTTCAGCCAATATATAAAGAGGATGAGAGCAAATCTTGAGATCATGTGATTACCATTGAGAGGAGAATTGAGGGGTTATTTTAGAATTTCTCACAAGTTCTTACTTTTATTGCCATCATGCCTGGTTCTTCTTCTTCACTGACACATCTGACACCTCTGACTTTTTCTGGCATCAACAGCTGACTCTGTCAGTGTACGTAAGAAGCTTGTAACTGTCTCATGCCACCCCTATAAATTATGAATCCTGAGCCAAGACTTCCTCAAGTTAGAGGGCGATGTCTATACTAAGAAAGTCCTAGCAAATTAATTTTAGGGAATGCCTAGTATAACTCAAGTCCTGTCATGGAATCAGCTGAAATAAAACATGCTGGTACCTAGCTTAAGTCCTACATTTGAATAATTAGTGATGGTTTTTAATATCTATTTTTTATAGTTTATGGTTGATTGTGTACTATGATAGTGACTTCTTGTGTCGTCTTTAATTTTTGCTATTTGAAGGGCATCATTCAATATAGTATCCATATGACTTCATTAAAATGTTATTTAAATTGAAATTTCCTACAGCAAAGTCAGTATTTTTATAAAACAGTCCATATGTTTATTACTGTTTGCAAAGATCAAAAACTTGAGAAAAGAATACTGCAAATATAAAATATCTATCTTACAGTCTTAAATATTTTAAGCATACTGTAAACCTGAGATAGAAAGAGCTAGTAAGACAGCTGATATAATCTCCATTATTCTATTGACATTGTGAAAAATACATAGAGAACTAAAGTATGTTATCAGGTAATCCATTACCAGATAACATTGTAACAACAGGCATGTGCTTTTTGTGGTGCTCATGGTAAAACAATATGGATAATTGATTCACTTCATTAAAAAGGTACAGTATAATGAAGACGTGAAAACCCAGTGCTGTTTAATATCATCTTTACAATGTATTACATTGTAGTACTGGATTTGTTCGGGGGGGGGGGTTTGCAAGTAAAGGTTCTGTAAGTTGCAGAATAAACTTCTGACAGGCAAAGGAAGTATTAAGACTTTTGCAGACAAAGGCAAGCACTGTTTCAACAGGTATGTTGGCATGAATGACCCTTAAAGAAACAGCAAAAATTTGTATGTTCAGGACAATTGATCAGATGAACCATAGCAGACTTTTGCAAATTCTTTTAAAAAACAAAATAGTAAAGATGGTTTTGCTGTCATGGATGGTGCCTGAGTTGTTTGGACTGGGTGATGCCATATAAAATACTTTCCCTTTTCTCCCATTATTTCATTACAGTTCAGATTCTCCTTCTGTCTTTTCTGACAAGTCTTCTCTAACTGAAATATTTTTGGACTTAGTACTATAAAATAATTGCCAGCACAAGTGGCTAGAAATGGTTTCCTCAGGTGGGTTCCCAGGCTTTCCTTTCTCTTTCTGTAGGACCTCATTTTTATTCAAAATAAATAAATTCATTCTTGCTCATTTTTATTCAAAATAATAAAAAGAAAGACTAATTAGCCAAGACAAAGCTTCCCTTCCCACACACTTAAGAGAGCTTAACCCAAGCCAAACTTTATTTAAAACTTGTTAGAACTATGTTCTTTGATTTCTTCTGAAGAAGGAAGCAGATACACAGAGGAAGTGAGGGGTTTTTGTAACCTATATTTGCAAAATCTAGTATAGTTGAATTTAAACCATCAGGGTTTAGGAATTTTACAGAGCAGTCAACCTATGAAATGCAATTCTTGAAATTTTTAATTTACTCTGTAATTAGTTCATATTTAATTCTTTGTTTCCAATTTGGTCTTTATTTTGTAACACATAAAGGATAACATCCGCTATTCTAAAATTGATTCAGAACTTGAATTTGTTATGCTCATAGTCCAGTTCTTAATTGGATCTGGAAATGTTTGTTTCACTAGAGAGAAACTATGCAGAAACTCATCTCTGAAATCAGGATTTTGTGAAGAAATGAAGGGCCTAAGGCTGCTTAGTTTAGGATACAGTTGATGAATTGAACTGTGTATTTTTAGTCACAACATGGAAATGAACCATAAAAAAAGTGTTAAGTCAGTCTTAGGATATGTACAACCTTTTTGTTGGACTTCTGTATGAGAATTCCCTTTAAATAATTGATGCAGAAACAATCCAAAGGCCATTCAGTTGTATTGCCATGCAATTACGCTGGTGATCTTTATGCTTTGTAAAATGTTTTCTTTATTTCTAAAGTGGGAGTTTACACACAACTTGATTTTTTTGTTCCCCTTAATAATGCACACTTTTGAACAGTCCTTTCCATGAAAAAGAAAATATATCTCAGCTGCTAAGGTGGTTTATCTTGTCCCACAAATTCTTATTAAAGAGGAGAAACAAAGCACCTTTGTGGGAAATATAATGACACATGAACAGGTAAATTAGGATACAAATTTCTGGAAAACAATAACTCACTTGGCCAAGAAGAAGGCAGAGAGAATACTCCCTTGTGAAACAAAGTAGACAGAGTTAAGAATGGATTCATGACCAGATTTATGGGCAAAGAGTGGAGGCAAAAATCCAAAACACCCAAAAGCAAAACAAAATGAAAGTGATAGAGGCAACTATAAGTAAAACTTAAACATGAGGCTGCATTTCAATTATCCTTCACAGACCATTATTTTGAATTAGGTTAGAAGAATAATATTAAAAGTCTACTGGGAAATAAATAACATTGGCTTAATACTTTGTACACAGCAAAACATGATAAAATGCTTTTATACTGAGGATTTAAAGGAAAAACATTTTTGTGTATCCAGTCTAATATTTCTTTCACTGTTCTGTACCCTTTGGAAGTATGAAGAGATCATCCAGTCTCACCCATATGTCACAAACTTTTAAATGTCATCTCATTACCATTAACTTGATACTAGAACTGCGTTTAAACTAAAATTCTCTAATGGCCAAAGAAACTTAGGCACCACCAATTTAAGGGCAGGAAATAAAAAGATGACTCATATCATATAAAAGAACATCATGGTGAGTTTTTAATCCATTTTAGTTATGGATGAGTCCTTTTCAAGTTTGGTGGGTTTTTTATACCCATGCTTATCATCTGGATTTTAGCTTGATTAAAATCTTTTCTGCTAATTTATCACCTGGAAATTTGCAAGGACAAAATAGCTTATTGTCCTCAGTTAAAACAGGCAATTAAAAGGAATTGTTACTATGGTCATGTCACACAATGAAATTCAAAACAGATGTCCTGAACATATTTGAGGAGTAAAAGGCAGTATAGCCACATTGGCCAACCTGAGGTAATTAGTTTTGTCAAGAGTAAGTGCACTTCTAATACATTTGGTTATACTGCTTCCAGGATGTTTGCAGCTATCCTTCTGCTGCTTTGTGTGGATGTATCAGTCCAGCTGGCACCAGCTTACAAGTTTCTTCTCTGAGCTCTGTTAATGGCTTTCCCAGTGAACACACAGCTTAGAGTCAGGGAGAGAGATTTTAGTGCTGTAGCAGTTTAATCACTCTCAGTGCACATTTCATTAATAAAAAGAGGTTTGGGTCCTTCCTACTTCTGAAAACAAACCTTATGTGGTTGTGCTTTTTGTGTATCTCAGTGCTTTCTTATGGAGATACTTGAATTTGTTATCTAATCTCAACCAGAAGGCAATAAAGGTGGGGAGACAAACCTGAGGGGGGGTCAAAGACAACAGTTGGAGGCTAGGTTTTCACAGACTGAAAAGAGTTAGCCACAAATAGCACAGAGCTTCTTATATGAAAATCAGTATTCTCATAGGAACAGCAATGCTTTTGGGGCAACTAGTCACTTGTTCATGCTCTGTAGTTCACTTGTGAGAGTGCATAACAGCACGTTTTCTTCAGTCCTGTATAGACATGTGGATCTCCTTGGATTCCCATTTCATACATCCAGGCAGGAATTGATACAGGATTTCAGTGCCTTGGAACTTTCCTTGATGCTCCCCCAAAGCTGTCCTTCTGTCCCGATCCAATATCAGGGAGGGTTCTTAAACGATCCCAAGAGCGAGATTAAGACACAAACGAGGTCAGATGCCGTACAACCTTACAAGTTTTATTTCCTATAACAACTGATAATAGCAACAGGACAGAGGGAAGAAGAAAGGAAAAAGAGGCAGACCTAAGCAAGAAAATGGGAGAGATGCAGCAAGACTAGTTACCACCACCACGAAGCCAGCAACGTCCCGTTGGCTCAGTCTCGGTGCAGGTGATGGAGGTCCAAGTTCCAGGTTGCAGCAGACAGACAATGATGACAAGTCCCAGTTTCAAGCGCTGATTATCAATCCCTTGCAGTTCTTTTCAGTTCCTTTTTTCCAGTCCCTTGCAGTTCCTTTTTCGAGGGAGGAGTACGCAGTTTTTCCAAAGAGTTCAGCCATTTCCACAGAGACTGCTAGCTTCAGGCAGATATGGTGATTTCTTCAGGGCCTTCAGCACGTACTCCCCACAGCAACAGGATGCTGAGGCTAGCAAATGGTCAGCAAAGTCGAGACAAATATAGTCCAACACAGTCTCTTACAGTCTCTTACAATTTCCTGCACCACACAGTGACAGTGGCTGCATGTTTCCGGTCTCACCTGCCCTTGCCTACAGGAGAAAGTCTAGGCTGTCCCTGCCTTGGAAGACAAGGATATATATGTCTGTCTGTCATCCTTATTGTTTTCCTTTCCTTTCCCTTTCCCTTTCCCTTTCCCTTCCTCTTTTCCTAAGAGCTAAGCAACTTGCTGACCTTGTTTAGCAAAATTTGTGTCTAATTTCCCTTGAAATTAGTGATACTGTTCCTATTAGCTTCTCTGGGAGTAGTAGCAGGTTGCATGTTATTGACTGCTTTCTGAGGTTATGGCCATTATCTATGGTAATTGGCACACTTCTAATAACTTCAGTGGAGCTTTGTTGATTTATAAGTGTTGGTCTGAAATCATCAAATTTTAATACCTTTAAATGAAAAAATTTGAAATTGTAATAACATCAGGATTCATCAAAGTAAAATGGAAAAAAATAATTTAACTTTTTGAGAGACGTGTATTTTTTAAGGTATTTAGGATTAGTGCTTCAGATACCACGTGAACCAAATTCCCATCTAGCAGCTAGCTACCTTGAAGGCAGCTTCAAGGTAAAGAGTAACACATGAAAAGACATCTAGCTTTTATGGTACATGTCCCATGGTCACTCACCAACAGACTGTCCAGCACTTGTTCTGAATTAAGCTCCGAGCTTAATTAAGGTGAATTAAGCATTCATTCCTTTTAGAGTAGTGCTCTAATTGATACCATTGGCTTTCAAAGAGGCCAGCAATGAACAAAAATGGTGGCCATCCTGCCACCAGCCTTTTTCTTCATTAGGTCAGTGCAGGTCAACTTGGCAGGATATAATGCTCAACAGAGAAAAAATGTGTATGGGATGACACTATCACATCGCTTCTTTAGAATGGTTATTCTAAACGTGCCAACAGCACTCTGAGACCAACTTAGCTTTTTGACAAAGTCTTTTTTGGTATAGATTTTCCTGTCCACTATGTTCATTCTCACTTCTGCTGTCTCTCCACCTTGGGCACAATCTCTAACTTATTCAGGGATTTTTTTCCCCCTTTTCCTTGCTTGAAAAGGTCTTAAAATATATAACCCTTCAAACTTTTTTTTTAAGTGAGAGTCTCCATTTTTCAGCATGTTATGCTACCAAATTAGGAACAATGCCTTACAGTAGTTATCAGAGAGTAGTTACTTTCGAAACAGAATGATCTTTAAAAGTATGTCAAGTTTGACTTGGTCACTTTGGCAAAGTATCGCATTTGGTAAGTGTTGATAAAATCTGAGGACTAACTTGAACAATTTAAGATTAAAGTTACCAGTCCAACATAGGGAAGCCTAGCACAAGATGTGTTTAACTTCCATGTTTGGTATCTTAAACAAAAGTCACTGCAGATGGCGCTAGCTTTTCTTGGAGAGTTTAAAATATCATTTTACTTATTATAATAGTTAACCTCCTTGAGGCTGACCTCGTTGGAGGTCAGAATTAGGTAATCCTCCCATTCTGCTTAATCTATATTAAGGTATGTAAAGCTACATGACAGTTTTACAGAGAAATTTAAATATGACAAGTATGGTTGTCTTACCAAAAAGGTGAAGTGTGGTTAGTGTTGTGTGGAAAGCATGCTTCTTACTTTCATTCGACACTGAGTTTAAAAAGGGAAAATGTTATCGAAGAAAAGATGATTCCAGAAAGAAAATACAGCTCCAACAGCTACCAGCAATAAAAACTGTCTTATAAGTGGTTTAGGAGTTTCAGAAACATTAGCTGCTGAAGGAGTCTGTAACAGAACATGGGACTGCAGATAGAGCAATCATTCATCATTTAACGTCTGAATCATTTCTTGCTGACTAAAGAGAAATACGTATCAGAGAAGTCAAATAATCCTTTCCTGTTGTTATACATGATTCATGAATTCCAGATATTACACAAATGCACCATTAATCTAAAAGGAACTATTATTTGCCAAAATAGCATTTAAATAGTGTTTAAAATAGCATTTAAAATTATTTTCAAAGTAATTGTGAACTTTTTCAACATGTTTACAGTGTCCACACTCACAAACACCCTTTCAGACAATATCAGGATTTTTGTAATGTAACTGGCATACAAATAGTTGGAACCTTGTCTGCACTTCACTATATGTTTGCATTTCTGCTATGGAATAAAAAACACACAATCTGCTACCAAAGATGAACAAATTTTATAATTGAAAAGTCTGAAGATAGTAACATTAAAACCATTTTGTTGCATCTGTATGTACCCTTAGTTCAGTGCCTGTATATTCAGAGTTTTAGACTAAAAGATACATGGATGTATGTGCAAGATTTTTTTAGATGTTTGCCAAAAATGTAGTCGCTGATGATACAAAAGGGGTTAAGTTCATGTATGAGGTCTCCAACTGTTTTGTTTGCTCATGACACCTTTGAAAGTGAGAGAAGGCTTTGGCACCTTGTCACTGATGAGCTCCTCACAGTTGACCCTCCTTTCGGCAGGAAGCAGTACTAGATGACCTGCTGAGGTCACGTCCAACCTGAATTTTCCTCTGATCTTTTTGGTACCTAGTTGGGAGTGAAGGAAAGGGGTTCTGGGATGAAATATGATGCAGCTTTATATCCTTAGGTGTCCTAAGAGGGGGGGGTTGTGTGTTTCAGAAGCTTTCGAGATCATCCAGATAAACAATTTTTGCATGTGGAAAGTAATTTATGTAGTTACTTGGGATACAGCTTTGACCTTGTGGTTTGTTCATATTGTGCAAAAAAGCAAAATTGTCGAGCCATTGGAATAAAGCCATTTGAAGAAAAGGTGACTGAAGTGTTAATGAGGATTTATAATGAAGTGTTATGTAATCTAGTCAGAAGGAATATTTATTTTCTAGCTGGGGAATTACGAAACATAGAAATTGGAGCACGTGCATCCTGATTTGGTCTTAGTCCCTGCTTTTGAACAAGGCATGTGCTATAATGAAAGACAGTAGTAGGAGGATTTGCACTGTATTTAATGTGCTTTGCTGATAGAGAAACATTGTTTGACCAGACTTTGGAATTATTTTGATACCCATGTGTAATTATTTCAAAGCATGCAATAGAAATTATTGGGATTTGTTACTGTCACTAGATCTGAACATAATAAAGTGCATCTCTGATGTGATATCTAATGTTATGCTTCCGGGTTTAAAAAGGTTAGCAAAACTTCCAGCTTTGCACCCAACTGCATCCGTACGTTTGTGCTCACAGAAGTGGATCTGGAGGTTTCTTTCCTTCTTTTGTTGGAAGGAAGTAGGATCCGGTCGTGAAGGCACTAGACTGGAAGTCAGGACTTTCCTGCTTGTGCCACAGACTTTCTGTGTGGCCCTGGACAAGTAATTTGATTCCCACCACTGCAGTTTTCCATCTGAAATTGGAAATGTTGCTTTTCTATTTCAAATAGTAATTTAAGAAAATATGTATTAATCATGTTTAAGATATTAAGATGTAATGCTGATAGGTGACTATAAAGTAGTATCTGGACCCATTCTTATTGAAAGTTGAGTTTTGTATGTAAATTACTTAACTCAGTAATTCCTTTTGGAAGTTTCTATTGAAAAGGAATCCAATGAAAAATTCTTCATCTTAAGCCTAAAAAGATTCATGATTTGGCAGCAGAAAACAAAATCAGGAAAACCTTTAGTCTATATCTACCTGTTAAGTTCATGGTACATCTAAAAGCAGGTTAATTTCAGGAAACAAATCTTGATACTGCTGGTTTAGAAATCAAAAATCAGTAAAAATCAGTTGTCATCATCTTAACTCTTAACTGAAGGGTCTTAAGTAATGCTTGTATTGTAAAGAGGCAATACTTATCCTGTTACCTGCATTATTAATACAAGTAATATTTATGGTATTGCTTGTATCATTAATACTGTATTACTTGTATTACAAGCATTATAGCTTTTAGGTCTCTCAGTGGCTCAAGCTCGAGAAAGCTATTTAAAAAAGTCTCCAAATCAGTGGTGCCAATAAACTCATCTTAGCTTCTGATTTACAGATTTATGAACCTCTCAATTTTTTGGTGGCTTTTAAGAACACTTCTCCAGTATTTCTCTATTTGTTGGTCTGGCAGAGGCTTGTGAGACTTGCAGGCACTGAAATGTTGCTTAGCAATTTGCTGAAGCCATGGTTCTTCTATTGCTCTCCTGCTGTGCTTGAAATTCACCCATTTATGTTTAAGTATGACAATATGAAACAAGCAGAAATAACCATTATTTCTTTCATCATGTCTCTCTGGGACAAATTTGTCAGCCTTTCATCAAGCAAGACTTGCACTGTCCTCAACAGGATTTCTGTGTGATGAAGGACTGCTGCATTTACTGCTTTGAGTTTTTAAATCTTACACTCTCTGTGCCCGAGTATTGACAAATGCACTATTCTAACACCTTATTTATTTTTTATTGAAAGTAGAAGCTTGCTTGCCTCCCTCTTCTCAATTCTTGTTGATGTCAGACAAATTTACATGGATGGTTGCTCCCTTAGCATGCTTATATATCATCATAACTGTGAGATATCACCATCAGTGCAAACCAGAAGAGAAGAGATCACCCAAATTCTGCTATTTATTTAAAGGACACATTAACCTTCAAAATCTGATTTATTCTTTATTTACACATCCATGGACTCCCATGCATTTGTAGTGTTTTTATATAAACTGTTCCATGAAGCAGGTGACTTTACATTAGTTCTAATGCCTCATTTTTCTGAGTATCTGAATCTTGTTGCTACTATATCAAGCCTGCTGAATTTCTGTTTTTGTAGGGAGAAGTGCAACAAAAGCATAAAAGTCTCTACATTCAATTATGTTAAATGTTTGAAACATTTTTGTGAATGAGATCTCATGGGAGTTTAGGAACCATTTATGTGACATCAGGTTTGTTTGTTTGTTTGTTTGTTTTTCCCTATTTGCTTAATTCCTTGGGGGTTTTTGCTTTGTTTGTGTTCTTCCTCTTTGTGCACACAAAGTATCACTTAAACTGCAGCATTCACTTGCCAGTATCTGGTCCGATAAGGGTTCTGTCCAGTGTAGTGTTGTCACATGGTCCACAGTAGGTTCCTGTTTCATTCATGCAATGAGAGGTCACCTGAGCACCATTATCTGTGCAGAAATTGCTCATCATGATCATCACCATTCCAGTAGGAATTCTGCTTATTGCTCCCTCTCCCCTCCCTAGTGACACAGTATGATGGCACTCTGTAGTCCCTCTGAGTCAGCTGTCATCTCCTATTTATCATTCCTCTTTATGTAATTTCAAATAGGTCCATGCATATGACTGATGCACATTCCCATAGGATATGAGTACCCTTCAGAACCTTCCTCAGACCAATCAGTCTGATCCCTGTGCATGTTCATACTAAGCACTCTTCTTATTATTGTCATCTGAGTTTAAAAATTCCAGGTTGAATAAGTTAGGTTGAGGTTAGTTTCTACTTACCTCTCTTCAAAGGCTAAGTAGGTGTGCAACTGAAAAGAAATACAGCTAAATAAATAGAGTGCCCTTGAGAATTTTTTTTAAATATATCAAATTCACAGAAGTCTTAATGGTGAGAGTTTGAAAGGAATTTTAAGTATCCAACTCCCATTTGAGACTTTGAAAAAATCTTCCTTCTATCTTTAACCATTATAATAATTCTTAAATCACATGTTCCTCCCCCACTTCCTGGAGGCAGTCAGCACACCAAACAGTTGAAAACACAGTACAGCTTCAAATATAATGACATCATCATTATAAGCTGACCCAGTCAGCACCTGTTCTGGCATTCTCTTCACAAGTAATCTTGCAAAGCTACAGCACTGCATTGACTAGTAACTAGAGAAGCTGGTCGAGGAACAACAATTTATTTGGTGATGGCATTGAGGTTTCTGGGGGTTTTTTCTTCCATGATAAAGTGAAAACAAAACATTTTTAATATTCCGACCTGAAATTTAATTAAATGAAAAAGTAGAGATTTTCAACTTAGATCTCCTCTGTATATCAGTTGAAAAAAGAATGCACCCTGGACCAGTTAAGTTGATATTGCTTTATGGTGCTTTTCTGTTTGGCTGAAAAAGCGTTATTCAATTTAAAAACCTTTAATTGAAACCACTTTGACCAGCTCTTAAAGGTAATCACTTTACCATCTATTTTAATAAGTAATTTTTAATAGCCTTTATACAATATGTGAAGGAAAGGGTTGTCCTCTAAAAGAAGAGCCCAAACTAATCATAATAGTAGACTAGATTCAAAATGGAGACTTATAAGATTATAACTGTCCCTAGTAAAACTATACATTTAAGCTTTTTACAAAATACACAGAGAAATGTTAGACCTTTATGAATGGCATTTACACAAGCCAGTGCACAAGCCAAAGGTTTAGTGTTACACTCTTCTTCCCAAGGAATTCATGCGCTCATCTGACTTGACTCAAAGCCCTGAAACCCTTTCATGGAACTGGATATTCAGAGGAAGAAAGTCTTTCCTTCAAAAAATATCTTTAAGGATGAAGGTTTACCTAAACTTTATTCAAAATGTTAGTGGCTAGAATATTTTCATGTGCTATGAGGCTAAACTCTTGCTTAATGGGGATTTCTTGTTCTCTCACATCCTAAAATAGTGTCCAAATTTCCAGGATATACAGTAATCCAGGCAAGACATCTCCAAGATTTCCCAGTGAAGCAGTTGGTTATGTATGAACTGACTCCACACACAACCCAAATGTTTGCATAGATCACTGGACCACAAAATATTCTGGCCCTAATTGCCACACCTTCTCCAGCTCTCAGCAGATACAACTGTTGGACTACTAGAGAGAGAGAAAAGATGTAACCACCAGCAGCTTACTGTATTTTGAGTGGTATCAGAGAGACAGATCAGATTTTAAAATCATCATCATCATTGTCAACATATTTTCTATATTCTTATTCAGTTGGAGTTTAACCTGTCTGATTATATCAAGGCACTTTCTTAGAAATGCGGCAGCTCATCATATACCATGACAGAGAGAATGTAGTTGCTAATACCTTTTTAACAGAAGACAAAATTTGAAATTGCTGGTCTGATTTTGAAAATTATTCAAAAACTGTTACCTTTTCTGGAGTAAGACAGTGCTTTTCTTTGAGCTGTTCATGTGAAAATCTTTGGTTTCCATTTTAGCAAGGACACCCAAGGAATTTTCTGATGACTGCCAGCCGTGTCTATTTCCATATCTCTCTCTTCACTCTGGGGATAAGAAGTCTGTGGAGTTTTTATTAATCTCAGAACAGAGAATATCAGCAAAGGCCTGCCAGGATGAGTGACAGACGAGAGATCAACTTTTAAATGCATAGTCAAATCAAATATATGTTTTCCAGAAGAAGAAACAGGAACAGAACCTCAGACATCTTGTTTGGTTTGAATTTCTATCATTCATTTAATGTATATTAACTTGAAATGATGGATGTAATTTACCATAAGTAGAGTTGTAACTTCTGACTGACTAGGAGCAGGAGGCAAACTTTTAGAATAAGGCTGAACTTCAGAAACCTACATGTCATTTGTATATAACAGGTATATTGAATTCCTCTTTCTCAGCAGAATCATAGGTAGTGGTGCATCAGGAGTTCTTAAGTGTTACTTGTTGATTTGGTGGTACGTAAAGCAAAATGTTTTCTGTTTAGTGTCAAAACAAATACTGATATTTAAAGTAATTAGCTACTGTCATATAATAGGATACATTTTAAGCATATAAAATTGCATATTTAATTATCTTTTTCTTGAACTCCTGTCATGGTTTAACCCCAGCCAGCAACTAAGTACCATGCAGCCGCTCACTCACTCCCCCCCACCCAGTGGGATGGGGGAGAGAATCGGAAGGAAAAAGGTAAAACTCGGGGATTGAGATAAGAACAGTTTAATAGAACAGAAAAGAAGAAACTAATAATGATAATGATAATGATAACACTAATAAAATGACAACAGTAATAATAAAAGGATTGGAATATACAGGTGATGCACAATGCAATTGCTCACCACCCTCCGACCGACGCCAAGTTAGTCCCAGAACAGCAATCCCCCTGCACCCGCTGCCCCCAGTTTATATACTAGATGTGATGTCACATGGTATGGAATAGCCCTTTGGCCAGTTTGGGTCAGCTACCCTGGCTGTGTCCCCTCCCAACTTCTTGTGCCCCTCCAGCCTTCTTGCTGGCTGGGCGTGAGAAGCTGAAAAATCCCTGACTTTAGACTAAACACTACTTAGCATCAATTGAAAACATCAGTGTGTTATCAACATTCTTCTCGTACCAAACTCAAAACATAGCACTATACCAGCTACTAGGAAGACAATTAACTCTATCCCAGCTGAAACCAGGACAGCTCCACAGTCAGTTATAAAGTTCCAGTAATGGATTGTAAAATCTCTACAAAAATGCTCTTGACTTTTCAAGAATGTGTCCTGTGCCTATTTTCAGTTGGTTTTATGGCTGCAGGAAATCTAGATTTTGAATGAGGCTCTAGCATGGATTTAGAACTTTTAACAATGTGTATTGGTCATTTAACACTACCACAGATCATGAAAAATATGCTTTCATCCTGGTTTTGGAAGGTTTCAGTGGAATCTGTGTTCAAAAGTAGCCATAATTTAGAGTCATAATTAAATGGGTCAATACCAAATCTGTAGTTCAGACAAAATTTTGCATTTACTGGCAAACTAACACAAGTGATTGGAAATCTCAGTTAAGGTGAAGTAGCAACAAAAATCTGATCAGTCTTTATTATAAAGTGAGGCAAATGGAAGATCGACTACAATAGCTACTGCATAATTAAGGTGCAGGGTGTTGTTATGGGAAAAAGATGTATTTTAAAGCTTTCTGAACATGATCTTAATTACTACACTTGGGTTAAAGGTTAAATTTGCTCTTCAACATTTGTCAGCAAGCCCTTGAGTGTCATTAGCATAGCTGACAATATTAAAGATCACCATTTTGCTTTTCCTCTAGAAAATGTGGTGCAGCCCAGCTGGTGTTCTAATTTCTGTTACTTCAGTTTCCTTGAATAACTATCTACTCTTATAAGATAGTTTCTTTTAAAAGAAAATTTAAAATGCATGTTTTAATTGAAGGTAGACTGTTATAAAATATATAGATCAAAATATAAACATGAGTGAAACTAATTCATAAATCCTGTTTTGGAGTAACACCTTTATGTTTCTGCTATTACTGTGCTGAAAAACAGTTACGGCATATCATGCCTTACTTGCCTCTTTAAAGCATTTTTTTAGCTTAACATATAGAAAGTTCTTTGTAGTTATTTTGGGTTGGCTTTTGTAGGAGTATGCTTCCGCAGCCTAAAGTAAAATCTCTTAATTGCAGGGAGGGCAGAATGTGTAGTACGTTTTATATGCTGAATCTTAATTATTTCATCCATATGTATAGTCCCATCTGCTTAAGCATGCTGCACTCAATGAACAGGGGGCCTTCTTCCTTCTTCCCCCACCTTGAAGATGATTTCAACAAAGCAGTATGATCTGTTCCAAAGAAATGCAATTCATTCTTTCTTGTAACGGACCTGGACAGGGTGATCAATGGTTAGCTGTAATTGCAACTGCTCCTTAGTACGGTACAGATTAATTCCATTGTTTATAGTGACATGTATCTAGCAGTAGGGTTTACTGGCTGCATCCCCATGTTAAATACAATATAGAAGTTTATAGTATCTGAAACTTCCCTCCATAAACAACTTTGTAGACCAAAATCTAAAGCCACTCTGGGAAAAGAAATGAGAGGCTCTTTCAAGAAAATACTGAATAATGAGCTTGCTTGGTATCTGTTATACCCATATTATTCAAATCTGTTCATTGGGCTTCTTAGAGCAAGCAGGGTGGGTCATTCATTTTTTAAGCTCTTCTGCTGGGATAATTATTCATGAGATTTGCATAGGAGTGTGTCAAGATGCTGGTGATATAAGACTGTATTTATGGGAGTTTAGTACATTTAGATCTGTTAGAATTTTGTGTGTGCGTGTGCATGTGCATAGAATTTCAGACAGGGATTTTGAATAAATTAATAAATATTGTGAAAAACACCAGATGAATGTGTTTTGCCATGGAAACCTGAGAATTCGCTTGAAATTTATGTAAGTAATATAAAACGTTTTGCCATTTTTATCCTATGGTGATACTGTTGGTAAGACATGTTGTTTATGGCATGCTATTTAGAAGGTATGAGAGAAACAGAAAGAAAGAGCTTTCTGCATTCTTAAAGGTTCAATGGATTGTTAAACAAACTTTAAGCTGCTTATGCATTCAAGCACAGCAGCAGAACTTAAGCAATAACTGTAGTTATTGTACAAAAAGTACTGAACAACAGCAACCTTCCACACTGATTTGACCATAATAGGCTCTCCTAAGGTAACACAAACAGTGGATTCTTTGGGGTGGCAGTGAAGTGTTGGGAATATACTGTTTGTAAGAAATTACTTTTTTAGAAGAACTAAATGCTAACCTGCATTCTGAATTCACTAATCAGGTTAAAGCCCAGGACATTTGACTGTAACCACCAGCATTGTTACACGCTTCCAAATCATCAACATTTGACATAAGAGTCTTGCTATAAATTCTCTTCCGTTTTCCTAAGCAACAGTGTTAAATCTACCGAAAAGGACGATGAAGTACAGTAATTTACCCATCTCTTAAGTTCATTGTAGAAAAAAATGACACGTAAATTTGCTAATTCCTCTCCACTTTTTTTCTTGGATGTTGGTCTTCTGTAGATCTAAAGCCAGACCATAAATCTCATAGGATTTCATTTTTCCAAGTTACTAGCATCTTACACCTTTGGTCAGACTGGAAATATCAAAAGAATGGGCTTTTATATGGTATTTTAAATATGTGGTTTCTATTTCTCATTATACCAATACATATGCAGGAAGCTGAAAATGGGGAGGAAGGAATGAAAAAGGCTTTTTTTCTTTCTTGAGGAAAGAAAATTTTGAGTAAAGGCTGTCATTTTCGATCAGCTTTTACTTTTTTAATACAGTTGGACCTTCAGAATTAAACATCCTTCTTGCTTTTCATAGTAAATATGAATACCTTCTTTCTCTTCTGTTTCCAGAAGGAAAAAATACCGTTTTATTTTCTTACAGTCAAGGTAACTATTTTGAAAGATGAGGCAGGAACATTTTGATTACTTTCAAAAGGTTGCCAGTTCTATTTTGTCACATTTTATCTCTTAGAAAGGACATGCTCCTGAATTTGTTTTCCTCTGAGCCTCAGGAGAAGAATAGCACTCATGTCCTTCTAAGTCTTTAGAAACATGTGCACATATCTTGGACTTTTTAGCAAAAGCCAGAAGATGTATACACCTTTATGGATGTTTTAACGGTGTAGAAAAAAATTTATTGTACAGAAATAATATAACATGAACCCAGCCTGAAGATATGAAAACAAAACAAGAGACATTGTTAGAAAAAAATTAAAAAGTAGAGTTCCATATGCTCTTTCTGCAAAAATTTTCCAATAGTGAGAGAAATATCCTGGCGTTTTTTATGAGAAATATAATCCAAGATTTCAAATAGAAAATCAAGTAAAAGAAAACCATTGAGGAAGCCAAATTGTATTCTAAACTAGTAATATTGAAAAATTTTACTGTGTTAGAAGCACTGTAAGTAAAAATCATAATTCTCCTTACTTTGTTATTCTACCATGGTTTTGCTGTTATTAGAAATAGGACTTAAGATCATTAGAAGAACTGAAGGTCGTTAAAAGACATGGAAGAAAAACTATTCTTCTCTATTTTTAAAAAAAGGATGTCTTAAATTCATAGTAATTTCCGTCTTATTTTCTGTCACACACAGAAATTAGAATAAAAAAGAAACACTGAAGGATTTATTTACAATATCCAATACATGGGGTTAATAGTGTAACCTGGTTTTGAGAGGATATTCTGGGATTGATAAGGTTAAAAATACAGACACACAAACACACACATACAAACTTTATCATTGGAAATCAGCTTTAAAAATATATGGCATTTTATTCTCTTAGCCTAGCAGCCTGAGGATGATTGGGATATTTAATATAAAATTTCTAAACTTTAATAAAACTTATTGTTAAAAGTCTTAGTATTCATGTAAAGTAAAATTAGTATTCACATAAAGACTTCTCTAATTCCTCCTGCCTTTGTAACTGAAAGGTCATGCCTGGACAAGGATGTGTTCCCATAATAACTAGAAACACCGTCATGCATCACCAGAATAACAAGTGTAAGTTACTCTTTTCTTAAAGATGCAATGACAAGCTATTGCCATGCATTTAAATAGCTCTTCTACCAATAAACAGGAGAGATACCCTGACATGTTATGGCGAGCCAAATGACATGCTTGCCCATATTTAGTCACTGAGAGAATGGTTTTTGTAACCAGACAATAAGGACAGTCAGGTCAGTTGTGATCACCTAGAATTTCTCACACTTTTCGCATCTTTCACATCTCAATCCAAATGACAAGCCTCTAACCCTCCAGTTTCCTGCCTGAGTCCCTGTTTAGCTCACGTAGTCCTGGTGTCTTAAAACTATTTACAGAGAGAACTATCAGCTAGTTTAGCTGCTCTCCAGGTCTTGGAAACCTATGATTCAGTCCAAATGAGTGTATAGTTTAAGCAAAATCTTCTCAAATGACTGGTTTTGCTTTTCTTTCCCCCCCGCCACCTAGATGTTTCTATTCCTAGCCTTCAAAAGGAGCTTTCAGTATCCAGAATCTAGAAAAAGAGCTTCTGTCAGGTTAGAAGCTGTACCACAGATACAGGTAGAGTGTAATAAAAGTCTATCCCATCAGGTTTTTCTGTTGGCTGGTGTCTAAACATGACAGAAATATGTCTATTTTGTAACTAGTTCCTGCCTTGTAAATCCTGTAGGCTGTAAGCGGTTTCTTTAAAAAGCTGTTCTAGTGTAATTTCTTTTTCTTTCTGTCCTGGCCTTGAGTAAAAGGGTGTAAAAAGGCAGTTCCAATAATAAGTGGAAGGGAAAACATAGCAAAAAATTAAAAATGTTTGCACAAGCAAATTACAGGAATCAAAAAAGCATGAATCTACATATGCATTTTTATGATTTTGACACACAAGAGGTAGGATGTATGCTATCATGGCTTAAAAGGAGCTTCCAACAATTAGCCCCCTGGTAAAAGTAAAATAGCACCCGTAAGATAATAAAAATTACAAACAGCAATGCAGAGAAAGCAAAAAGGACATTTTTGTTAAATGGAAAAGCAATTCAAGTCATTGTGTAGAGCCTTGCTGTTCCCTGAATCATCAAACCAAATAGCCTTGTACACTATTAAATGACATCATTTAATTATATACACTTTTCTATTAAAATTTTACTTGACTGTGTAGGAAAACATACCACTATGTTGAGCATAACTGCATTTTATTATTTCTATTTGTAAACACAGTCATGGCTCCCTGAGCTATATATACCTGTGCCTTAGTGACGGTGTCCATATCACAGCTTTACCATATTAGTGTTTGCAGAACTTTAGTTCAAGAACTGCTCTAATAATCTGATGAATGTTCCTTGGAGATAATAGCAAGTGGTGAAACACTATAGAGGACTTAAAAGTGTGAAAAGAGAAAGTTACAATAAACTGAGGAGTAGTCGTGGGTTTTTAATTTAAAAGTAACTGGATAACACTGAAT
This sequence comes from Harpia harpyja, assembly GCF_026419915.1. Taxonomy (NCBI): domain Eukaryota; kingdom Metazoa; phylum Chordata; class Aves; order Accipitriformes; family Accipitridae; genus Harpia; species Harpia harpyja. The sequence goes on along the minus strand of NC_068949.1, from coordinate 16,946,266 downwards.
ATTAAAGCTTTAAGATACAGACATGATTTCTTTCAACTGTATACATAGCTTGTTGCCTTTCTCCTACATTGTCCTTGAATCATAGCTTTGAAAACTTCAGAAACTGTACATTTTTACATCTAAATCCTAATATCTAACAAGGAAATCCTCATCTTTATCAGCTACCAGTTTACAGAACACCATATTTCCTTAGAATCTGCCCCCCTGCCTTGTCACACAAAATGACATTTGACTCTCATTCATGATCTGTTTGCTATTGATTTACAGTATGGGAACTTGTGAACTTATTAGGGGAAAATTATTTCTCTCTCTTCTTTTTAATGAAAAAAACGAACTGTTTGCATGGGCCAAACGAATGCCTACTATTCCTTTCTTAAAGCTTCCACAGACCTTGCATCTTCCTTCAGCTGTCAGGTGTCTAAAGTGAAATCATAACATTAAAGAAAATGCTGTTATAATTATTTTGCCCAATTAGCATATAGGAAAATGGATTTAATTACATTTTTTTCTTCAATGTCAGATTTAAAGTAACTGAAATGGCAATAGATATAGAGCTAGGTAAATAACTGTCTGGTGTGATTTGTTGGGGGGTAGAGGAAATTTGTTGACCAGCCTTAATGAAAAAATTGGTTATGGATGACATGAACTTTCATGGTTTGGGGTTTAGATCTGGAATAAAATACATTGGAATGAGATATCCCATCTATGCTGTTGCAGAGGCATTTATATGTAAAACTTTTTTTTTTTAATGTATTTCATAATTCTGTTAAACTTTAAATGCTTTGTAATTATACATTTTTATTTATACTTATATACAGGTAGATAAGTGTATTACGATTATATCAGAACTAGAAAGAGAATATTGGAAAGTATTGAAGGTATCATGATGTAAGATGTCATGATAGCATTCAAAATATCAAAATATGCATGGTAACAATGTCTTGATTATATATATGTACACACATGTATATAATAGATATATTATAAATTATAAATATTATAATTTAAAAATTATTTTATAAAATCTGCATACTCATTCAATGTGAAAGCACAGTTAAAAATTAGCATTTTTATATAAGTCCTAAACAAAAAAAAGTTACAAAATTATGCATAATTTTTAAATTATATGTTACACTTTAAATTTTCATTAAATAATTTAATCCTTACTGAAAAGATAAATTTATTTTTAACAATCCAGTAATTTCAGTAGAGTCAGAAGTTTGTAAAATGCTAATTATGACTGGAAAAAACTGTGACAGGGGCTTATTTCTGATGTATTTGAAAAATAGTCATTTTTTTATATACTACTTGTTCTTACTTAATGGGGAAAGATGGAAGGAAAGGTAAATTTTAGTAATTTTGTGAGGCACACTTGTTAACTCCTTTTCTCTAGTTTCCCATCTTTTTCCATTCTATCAACCCACACTTTCCCTTTCTTTTGGCTTCAGTTTTTCTGAAATGCTTTATATTTTTCTGTATTTGATTCAGTGTTTTGTTCAGATTCTTCACTGTTGTTGCTCCAATAAAATTGGCTATAAAATTTTCAGTACCAGGGTTTTGTAAAGCATCTGAATTGCCTACAGCAATATCACCCAAGGCTGTTGTCTTGCTTGATTTTTATTAGCTAAGCAGAGTTTGACTAGGTCAGCATTTGTATAGAGGCCCTCCAGGTAAGAAAGAGATGCTGTGAAGCACAAAAAGGAGGATTCATTAACACACACCCCTTTTCTGTTTCCTCCAACACTGGCTTAGTGCTGCAGTTTGGTCATATAGGTAGGGTTATACATCCAAGAGTACGATCTGTTTGTTAGTTGATACGAGTGACAGAATCATTTATCATTTAAGGTTTTAAACTGGCGCTCAGAAGTCTGCAAAACACATCTAGTTTCTCTGTATTCAGCTGTAAAATAAGCAGCCTCTGTAACACATTCTTTTTCACAACTCTTTTCTGTCTTCTCTGTTCATATTCTTGAAACAGGATAATGTTTATTCCTTTGCGAGTATGTTGAGCTCTAAACGAGTAGAGGTCTGACCATATTCAAGGCTCCTAGAAGTTAACTGTAATCTGTACTGTGAGGATATACAGACGTACGATTTTTAAGGTAAGGCAGGAGATCCTTAATTCCCAGTGCCAAATCACACTCTTCCCCTGCTCCAGCGTGGGGTCCCTCCCACGGGAGACAGTCCTCCATGAACTTCTCCAACGTGGGTCCTTCCCACGGGCTGCAGTTCTTCACGAACTGCTCCAGCATGGGTCCCTTCCATGGGGTGCAGTCCTTCAGGAGCACGCTGCTCCAGCATGGGTCCCCCATGGGGTCACAAGAGCTGCCAGAAAACCTGCTCCAGCATGGGCTCCTCTCTCTACTGGTCCACAGGTCCTGCCAGGATTCTGCTCCAGTGCAGGCTTCCCACGGGGTCACAGCCGCCTTCGGGCACCCACCTGCTCTGGCGTGGGGTCCTCCCCGGGCTGCAGGTGGATATCTGCTCCACCATGGACCTCCCTGGGCTGCAGGGGGACAGCCTGCCTCACCATGGTCTTCCCCACGGGCTGCAGGGGGATCTCTGCTCCGGCGCCTGGAGCATCTTCTCCCCCTCCTTCTTCACTGACCTGGGGGTCTGCAGGGCTGTTTCTCTTACATGTTCTCACTCCTCTCTCCGGCTGCCATTTCTGCCTGTCCCAACTTTTTTTTCCTTCTTAAAAATGTTATCCCAGAGGCGTTACCACTATCCCTGATTGGCTCAGCCTTGGCTGGCGGCAGGACCGTCTCAGAGCCGGCTGGTATTGGCTCTGTCAGACACGGGAAGCTTCCAGCAGCTTCTTACAGAAGCCACCCCTGTAACCCCCCCCGCTACCAAAACCTTGCCACACAAAGCCAATACAGTTAAAAAGAAATGCAGCTACTATCTTGTTTCCATAAATGTATACATAAGAAAAATAGCACCTATAAGAATGTTAACATGAAGAGTGAGTAACAATGGCAAATGATTACTAACATGCATAGCTTTACAAGTTACAGTAATTTCATCTCACATGCAAAGAAAATCCATATATCTGAGATAAATCATTTTGCCTTCTAAGTATTTGCAGGAATTTGGTATTTCCGTTCCTTTGCAGAAACACTGACAACTGAGTCAAATGCACTTGAATAATTTCTATCCATTTCTATGCATTACGTAAATCAAGACTAACACCCTGCAGGTTTTCTGGAATTTGTCTTTGTCCAAATTACAGACTTACTATATTGCGAATAGTTTGCACGTTTAATGAACATTTTCCAAAAGTTTATTGAAAACAAATTATACATTGAAATAAGACATCTGATGCTTGATTCACAAAGTAACATTCTAATACATTTTCTATTGTGTTATAATGTTTTATGTATAAATATTATAATGTTCCCAACACTATAATTTTCATTTTGTAATGTTAAACCGACCTACACATTATTTTCATTTGTAGGTGTTAAAAAATATTTAGTATTTAATTTAATCTAGTATAACAGTGTGAGAAGAGCAGTATTGATTCAGCTCAAAGGTGTTGGACAAGGAGTTGTTGACATGCTAAATAATTTTAACATTGAAATGTTAAGTAGCTTAAATACTATACATACATAATCATGAGATTTAAATTTGAGTTTCCAAAGATTTTTAAAGTTCATATATGTTGTCAAATTACCAAATGAGAAAACTTTTGCAAATCTTGATTTCTAGCCATTTTCTGGTGATTAATATGGAGGCTTAACTGCAGTTATCATACACAGGACTTACCTGGAGATCCTCAGTATTCAGGTATAATCCACACTCTTTTGCAACATGCCAGAGAGATGTCATGACTGGTACTAGTGACCAGATGACACTTTGTTTCCTTAGTCCGTGATACCACCTCTAACGCAAGTCTGCACAAGTATGCCGGTTCACATGGTCAGCAAAAGCAGAGCATGCCTTTTTATGTGCCAGGTCATTCACAAACAGTATTGTCACTAGACAATGCACTAGACAAGGTGAAAGGATAAAATAATGTCCTTATGCAATAACAGTGTAATGTTATAAAAAGAGAAAACAATAACATGTATTACAATATACTTAATAGTTATACTTAATATTATCTTTAGAAATGCTGTATCACTGGTAGCTCCCTCTTCTTTTCTTACGATAAGCCAAAATCTCTCTTTCTCTCAGTTTTGTCTCCATTGTCTTTCATGCCTCTTACCTAAGTTGTTACTGGCTCCTTCTGTTGCTGCCTCTGTACCATCTTTCCTCCTGTTATGGAAAAGATAGGATCACAGGCATGTTGAATCTATGCTCTTTTTTCTGTTCATTCTAGTCTAGAATGCATTAGCCTCCTTTTTCTAGTTTCTTGTGACTGACATGAAATGCTTTCAGACCACACTGGTGTGTATTATTTGTTTTTCCTTTCTTCCATATGCTCCTATTACATATTCAAATGGCTTTCCTGGTTGCAGGTTGCTAAAACCTTGCTTGATAAAAGACCCTTGGACTTTAGAAAACTCTTGGTAAAATGCTATGTATAATATTATGAAAAGTAATAAATGCACAGTTCTTAGTCGATGCAGAACTGTGCCTCCCTGTACATCATGCAATGACTTCACATGATATCCTGACTGCTGACATTTGGGGGATAGCTGCTTACACTGAGTTCAAGTTTCCCTTCTGTTTGGCTAGCTCTCAGATACTGATGGTTTTACAGGATCCCCTCCGGGAGCAGTGTCATAATAAGATACATTTTTAAAATCTGCAATAGTTGCATGTAACTGCTAGTAAAAGCGGTTCCAAGGTAGTACAGCGTTCTGTCTATTCTGCCCAGGAAGAGATTGAAATTAGAGATAGATGATTGATTACAACATTGATAATGGATAAGGAGCTGACCTCGGCTGCAAATAGGGGCAGACCAGATTGTAGAGGCATATGTTATGCCCTCTTATGTTAGGTAAACACAATAGTTTTCTCTCTCCCTTCAGACACCATTTATTTAGCAAGAACCTTGACCATTTTCAATAATAGTTCAATCTGTCCAAGAAAGAATTCACTCTGCTCTGTGCTACTACCATCTTCCCTCCTACTGATGAATGCTTTTACTTCTTCCTCATTTTCATTGACTTCAGTGCAGCCTTTAGCATCATGCCACTTTCTTTACAGTTTGGTTTCATTTTTGTCCACTTTACTGTTCTACTTTACTGTTCTGCTGTGCTTTTGTGTGTGTGTATGACTGTGTGTGTTGATTTCCTTGTACCAAGACCTTCCCTGCTGAAGTTTACAAAAGCCTACTTTGGAGATCTGCATTAACCTTCTTCATCAATTTATTGCTCCCTGCAACTCCGCATACATAGAGATGATACAATGCAATGCAATTCTGGGTTGAAATTTCAATGTTTTGTAAAAACTCTGAGCTTTCTAAAAATGCAGTAATGTTAAGAATGTTAGTGAAAGTCTATATGTATATGTTTAGTGCAGGTTTCTTTACTCTGCATGTCAAAATATAGCAGAGATTTTTGGGAACATCTGTCTCCACTCTTACCTCTGTTTTTCCTGGTCATTTCCTACTGGTATTTATCTATTTTCCTATTTAACACTTTGCAGTTTCTTCTGTGAGAATCTCTGGCATCTGGGATAACTTTATGACATCTCTCTGCCTTTAGAAATCCCCTGAAAATATATGCTTCCTCTGCCTTCTTAAGTATTCTCCTTTCTTTTTGCTTTCACTTACTTTTTTTACCACTGCTATTGTATCATTTAGCTTAAAGCACTCTGGGACATAGTTTTTACACTATGCAAAACAGTTATAGTGTGCCTTATTAGGAAACCATATGTCCTCACCTGTAATTGTTATAAAGGAAATCACAAGCTGGTTAGATGTGGTATTCAGGCAGTCATTATTTCAGTATTTGACAGAGAAAAGAATAGATAAATATTAGAGTTAATACTGTAGATTCTTTGACTAAACCTTTTTTCTTGATGTTACAGCTCTTTTCAACTACTTTTTATTTTCCTTTTCTCTCTTATGAGACATACAAAGAAAGGACTATTGCCACCTGAGACAAAAATGACTTTATGTTGAACGATACGTAGCATCATTTAAATGCAATTATTCTATGAATAAAACACACTTTAAACATAAGTTGAGGAAATTGTTTGGAGAGAGTCAACCATTTCATAGGAATAAAAGAGAGCAAACACTATTGCATAAAATAATACAACATTTGGATAAATACTTACAAGATAGCAAGAGTTAACTATTTTGGATCGATTTCTGAGCCTTTTCCTGGTACCCATAATTCACGTCTAATGAGAAAGATTTACACATTAAAATTTTGGATAAGCTACCACAAAGAAATGGGTTGGCTAGGATATCTGATCTCAGGGCTCTTGAAGTGAAAACCTGAACTTATGTGACATAAACATGATATCCATGAAAAAAGGTGACAGCTGATGAAAAGAAATAGGACAATTCAGAAGAGGTGTTTTGGATCCATTATTTTAGTTAGAAGTTTGTAGGGTCTGTATTAAAGCTGCATATGTTTAAATGAGCTTTAGTCATTATAATCACTAGATATGAAAAATATGCTAGAGGGAGATTCAGTTCTGATGCTGAATGAAGACGATATCAACATATCATGAGCATTTAACATACACTTACCATGACAGTTTTCTATGGAATGCTGGCTGTTGCAAGCTGCTTCTCTTCTGCTTTAAGATTTAGCATAAAACCAACACTTCACACAGGTCTTTTTTCCTACTTTTTCCAAGAAGAAAGAAAAAACCTAAAATTGGTTATATCTATTTGAGGTTTTAGGGCAATTTCAAAACTACTCGTAACATTTATTTACTGAATCTGGGTATACTGGTATTTAGGAGAAGCTGTGTAACCCTTTCAATTCAGTCAAAAATTTTCAGTAAGCTGCTGAAGAATACTGTGCAACTGTAGATTGAAATAAATGCTCCAAGTGAAAAACATACAGTGGTTTAGTCTGAACATGCAAATTTATTTCCACTCTACTGAGTGCCTTTGATGCATTCTGTGTTGTGCCTTTTGGTGGGCTAGAGCTCATAAATATAACTATTGCTGATAGCCATATAATTATGGACAGATGGACAAGTAAAATGCAACTGAGAGAGGCACTTGTTTGTCTTCACAAAAGGAAAAAATTTTTTTGCTTATTTTTTATTTATATCAAAGATGCAAGGAAGCAAAACAAATGTCTGGAATCATAGAATCACAGAATGCTTTGGGTTGGAAAGGACCTTAAAGATCATCTAGTTTCAACCCCCCTGCCATGGGCAGGGACACCTTCCACTAGACCATGTTGCTCAAAGCCCCATCCAACCTGGCCTTGAACGCTTCCAGGGATGGGGTATCCACAACCTATCTGGGCAACCTGTTTGAGTGTCTCACCACCCTCACAGTGAAGAACATCTGCCTTACATCTAACCTAAATCTACCCTCTTGCAGTTTAAAGCCATTAGCCCTTATCCTATCACTACATGCCCTTGTAAGAAGTTCCTCTCCAGCTTTCCTGTAGGCCCCCTTTAGGTACTGGAAGGCTGCTATAAGGTCTCCCTGGAGCCTCCTCTTCTCCAGGCTGAACAACCCCAACTCTCAGCCTGTCTTCATAGGAGAAGTGATCCAGCCCCTTGATCAGCTTCGTGGCCCTCCTCTGGACTCGTTCCAACAGTCCTTCTTATGTTGGGGGCCCCAGAGCTGAAGGCAATACTCCAGGTGGGGTCTCATGAGAGGAGTAAAGGGGGAGAACCACCTCCCTTGACCTGCTGGCCATGCTTCTTTTGATGCAGCCCAGGATACAGTTGGCTTTCTGGGCTGCAAACACACATTGCCAGGTCATGTTGAGCTTCTCGTCAACCAACACCCCCAAGTCCTTCTCCTCAGGGCTGTTCTCAATCCCTTCGTCACCCAGCCTGTATTGATACCAGGGGTTGCCCCGACCTAGGTGCAGGGCTTGCACTTGGCCTTCTGGAACTTCATGAAGTTCGCATGAGCCTGCCTGTCAAGGTCCCTCTGGATGGCATCCCTTCCCTTCAGTGTGTTGACCGTACATAAAACACAGCTTGGTGTCATTGGCAAACTTGTTGAGGGTGCACTCAATCCCACTGTCCATGTCACCAACAAAGATGTTAAACAGTGCTGGTCCCAATACCGACCCCAGAGGAATGCTGCTCATCACTGCTTTCCACTTGGACATCAAGCCATTGACTGCAATTCTTTGAGTGCAACCATCCAGCCAATTCCTTATCCACTGAGTGGTCCATCCATCAAATCCATGTCTCTCCAATTTAGAGACAAGGATGTCGTGAGGGGACAAAGTCCAATGCTTTGCACAAGTCGAGGTAGATGACATCAGTTGCTCTTCCCTTATCTGCCAGCACTGTAACTCCATCGTAGAAGGCCACCAAATTTGTCAGGCATGAGTTTCCCTTCGTGAAGCCATGTTGGCTGTCACCAATCACCTCCTCATTTTCCATGTGCCTTAGCATAGTAACCAGGAGGACCTGCTCCATGATTTTGCTGGGCACAGAGGTAAGACTGACTGGCTTGTAGTTCCCCAGGTCTTCCTTTTTGCCTTTTTTTAAATGGGGGTTATGTTTCTCCTTTTCCAGTCAGCGGGAACTTCCCTGGACTGCCACAACTTCTCAAATATAATGGATAGTGGCTCAGTTACTTCATCCGCCAGTTCCCTCAGGTCCCATGGACTTGTGCACTTTCAGGTTCCTTAAATGGTCTCAGATCTTATCTTCTCTTACAGCGGGTGGTTCTTCATTCTCCCAGTCCCTCCCTTTGCCTTCTGTGACTTGGGTGGTGTGGCTGGAGCACTTGCCAGTGAAGACTGAGTCAAAAAAGTCACTGCGTGGTGGGAGCAAGGCAGAAGGATGCATTTCATAAGTCCTCCACTTCCCAATCCCCTTCCCTCCCAAATAGTTTCCTGACAGCATTTGAAATCAAATCATGCACCACAAATCTCTCTACTTCTGTAACTGGCTGGCACTGGAGCTCAAGCCATGCAGTTTTGGGGGGAAAGAACAGCACAACATAATGCCTTACAAGGCAGTTCAGTGCATTGTGTTTCTTCTTAATCAAAACCAAGTTTTTGTTCAGCTTCAGCATTTTCATCTGTGGATCATTGTCCAGAAAAGTAAAGAAAGGATAAGAGAACAGATAGACAAGAAAATGTAAAGACAAGAAAAAGCCTCACAGAACTGTGAGCAGTCATGTGGGTTTATGCCCTAGGTGCATTCATTCAGAAAAGCTACAGCCTATGCATTTCCTAGAATTGTTCTGAGAGTTTAGTGTGTTTAATTTTTGGTCCCTGTAACTGATAGATATTTATTAGGTTTAGAAATGCTACAAGGTTAAATTGCATCGTTTCTAATGCTGGGGGTTTTAATTTTTTAAGCAACTTATGAGACTGGGGTTCAGTTTAACAGACAAAGGAAATAATGAATCAGCACTGTCTTGAAACATTAAGAATTTGGAGATATTTGCTCAGTAAAATGCCAGATTCAGAACAGATTAATATCTGCTAATACAAATGGCATGCGAAGTGTGTGAACACCTCTGAGATATACTGACTTCAAAATATGCTGCGACTAGATTGATATCATCAGGGAATGGATTTGGGGCTTTGATTCTTGCTGTTTTTTTCACATGTTCCAGGAACATGCTTTAATCTTTAACATTAAATAAAAAATGGTTGGAAAGTGAGCCCTGGCTCTAAGGCAGGCTGTGCAAACTGCCTGACGCCCACACAACTAGAGCAGACTGTTTGCAACTACAGATGCAGGCCTTGGACCAGGTTGATCTCACACGGCAAACAGAAATAATACTGACTAGAAATACTTAGGTATCCCTCAAAGCTTGCCTAGGATATTGTCTTGGAGACAGTTTTAGCTGTCCCAAACAGGCACGAGAGCTAAACCAACAGTTAAGCAGTGTAAATGACAAGAGGCCCAATAATTGACTTTCTCTGTAGCTCACATTTATTTATCAGTATTGATGGAGCAAGTGTCTGCTCTACAAGGAACTACACAATCCATGCTTCTTGTAGTCAGCGAACTAGATTTTTATGAGATATTCAAGGAAGCAAGCTCACTGATTTGTTTATCTTGCTGAATATATAGGGTTCTTTTCACCCAGGATCTAGTCCCTAACAAGTTTCCATCAGCATTGTCTTAAAGCATATGGATATGGAAATACCATATTACACAGAATCAGAAAGAAGAATATGAAATACTGACTGTTAGGTTACTAAATTAGCTAAACAAGATATAAATAAATGTATAGATATTACTATCTCGTAGTTAAATACAATACAAAATGTGTGGGGTTTGGCTTTCCAAGCAACAAAAGAATAGCATGATGCTGACACTGCATTTCCTCTTTGCTGCCTAAAGCATAATTATTATACAAACTAAGTACTCATCCAAAACACCTAAAGTCACTCACCAACTTGAATAATTTTAATATCTGTTTCCGCGGTTTGGGATTTTTTTTCAGCTTTCTATTGTATCTTTTCCAGAGAGGTAAAAAATCTTTTTTCATCTAAGTAAAGGCACTATATTTAAACCCTGTGTAAACATCTATTAAGCATAACCTATATGGATTTTAGGAGCTAAATGGATTTTTCCATCAAGATTTTAAAGATCCACACAACCAAACACACATTGGGGGGGGGGTGGTCTGTGTGTGTGTGTTTGTTCTACAATGGACTTTGGTTTCTGTGAAGCATTTCCAGTTGGTTACTTATTCTTTGTTTATCCATCATTGGCTCAACTGATCTTTTAGAGACCTTGTTGCTGATTCTGTGCAAACCGGGTGTAGTCAGTCAACCTATTTCTTTTGTTTTGTTCCACCACAAAAGACATCTTTACCTTTTTTAAAGTCTTAAAGACATTAAAGCCTCTCTGAAATTTTGGGGGGAAAAATTATTACATAAATGGAGGAGACAATTTCATGATATGTCTCTGTGTGAGTTGAATCAGTTGGTGTATGATTACTGATGTTTTTTCACATCTACATGAAGGCTAATCAAATTCTTAGGGTGTCTGTATAGATGTGCATGGGATTGTTCTGTGGTGTACGAGACCAACTTTTTTTGGCAGATATAGAAGAAAGACATATCTTTAGCTGCCTTATAGAGGGATTTATCAGTGGGCTCGGATCCAGAATATTCAGATATGCTGAAACTGAAATTTCTTTTCTAGGATGTATCTCAGCACATACCAGAAGGAACCACAAGTCCATCAGCCCCAAATGGATTTTCTGTTTATAGTAGCTTAGTTGTTCATGCTTGAGAAAGCTGCAGTGAAACAAGGCTACCTTACAAGCAATTGTCCCAACCTTTAATTTATGGCAGCAATAGTGGAAGGATGCTGATTCAAAGGCCTGTAGTGTTTTCTTTAAGTTAGTATTTCTCCCCTCAAGCTTAGTATTTGTCTCATCATGAGGATTTGTCGTACTTTTCTACTCTCATCTAATGTATCAGGCATGCAGAAAATCAGAATTTATGTGCAAGTAAATGTAAATAAAATTTAACAAAACATATCAACTCTCAGGCAATCTCCTTTAACTGCCATGTTGTAGCATTAAAAATCACTGTGTATATATAACATTTTAAATGACGTTATAAATTGTTATAATCTAGGCTGGATGTGTGCTTATAGAAAGGTGGCTACTTATGAATATAGGACACACAAGTAGTTATTATTGGGGCAGATGCTGCACTCTACTAAGAACATCCTAATTATATAAGAAGGCCTACATGGTTCTGATGTCATTTCCTGAAATGGCACCATGTGTGTAAGATGTGTAATTTCAGGGATGGAGTGACAAATAAGCAGTTGGCTGATTACTAATACGGTAATTTTAGATTCTCTAATTGTGATGAGTAATAGTCACCCAACTTCACCTCTTGCCAAAAATCTGTCTCTGGCAGTTAACTTAATTCCATTGATATGTCACTGATCTAAGTAATCCCACTGGAAAGCTTCTGATCCAAAATAGTCCAGGTAGGATGTGGTATGATGAAGAGTAAGGGCAAAGGACAATTCAGTGATGACAATGAATGTTGATCCATTGAGAATGCCCTTCATATTCATGAAGTACTATCTCTAAGTTATTTGTCTCTTTGCTTTTCCAGCACTCTTTTCGTAGCTACAGTATCTCAGGATTTGGAGGGACTGGGGTTTTTTCTCCTTTTTTCCTGTACCTTTGAACAATATGAACAGTTTTGATAAGCTGAGGAAATGAGCAGGCAAGAGGCACTACCGTTAAGGAAGAAACACATGATGATGGAAACCAAGTGGAAGTGGAGGACAGAAGAGGATGGGACCCTGAGGCTCATGGGGAGCTAGACAGGATCCATAAAACAATTATATGCTTGTGAACAACACAAATACAGGGTGATGTGAGGAGTTGCTCTTACATCACTTGTCAAAAAGAATGGGTCCACTGTGCTAATCTTTAATATCATGACTTCCTTGAAAGGGTATTTTACTTTGTTCTGTCACTAAGGATATTGCATTCTAGATGACATTTAAAAAGCATCATTCAAAGCAGCATTTTTTATTTCCTATAGCAGAGCGTGCAAATAAATTTAGCAGGTGTTATTAGAACTGGTAGGGGGTGGAAGGCGAATAAAAATTGCTGATAGGGATTTTCTCAGTGTGCCACTGCTGGGATCCTGCAGACACTAGGCAGTCTTAGTTAAAGCTACAGTGTGCTTGCTCTTTATGGGAAATCTATCTCTTTTTATATTATCTCACCTGCGAAATCTATTTACAGCTGAGGAATTTTCCATTCACCTTTCCTAAGATCATTTTATTTTGTTGCTCAAAGTGGAAGAGCAGTCTGGAGCTATGTATGGTAAACCAGTGCGATTCATTATCAGGAATATAAATGAAACATTTTCCTACAAGCTCACCTTTTTCATTTTCTTTGTAGGTCTAGAAAGTTCATTGGTTGGACTATTCACACACTACAAGCTATTACACACTGTCGTTTCTAGCTTGCTTTCATTTTCTTTTCTTTTTCCTTAACACCTGCTTGCCTAAAAGTAGGCCAGCATGATAGATTGATTGTGGACTAAAATACTTTTATATCTCGTGTTCTGGATTTTCCAGCTTTAAAAACACTCTGAAAAATACGATGCTTACAAGAAAACTGGCCTACTCAATTTAATGTTTTCTATTGTCTTCAGTAGAGTTTATTTTGAAAAAGAAAAAATAGTTCCTGAAACAGTAAAAAAATCAGGCTTGATTTGCATTAAAGTTCTTTTGCAAATTCATTCTTTTTTGGGAAGGGAAGAAGGATATTTGTTCTCAGAAAATATACACATCTTGATGGTATTGCTATAAAAAAAAGTGGGTAACAACTGTAAGATGAAGTTGACACTGGTGAAATGACATGAATTTTTCTTGCTAGGGGGATACTTTTTTTAAGATCCCTTTCTTTTCTGATTATTAAATTCCCATTCTGCTCTCCTGCAAGGCAAGGAAATGAGCCCTTCTCCCCTATCCCTGTACTCCTTCTCCCCACCATACACACTTTTCCCATCTTTTTGCCACCTCTGGTTGCTGAAACTTGTTCCTACTTTTCTGGAGCAAATCCATCTCCCACTGTCTGTGGCTTAATCAGGATATCTTTTAGAATAAGTACTTGACTAGGATTTCTGTGAAGATAATGAATTGTTTTCCATAAGCAGCATTTTGAATGCTGAGCTCGTCAGAGCAGACACTTCAGTTACTTTCCTAGCAGGACAAGAGAATACAGGCAGGGATAAATTTTCTGGCTCTAAATTCACTTCATGCTGTAATAATACCGTGCAGGGATGAGTTTTTAGTATTTTGACTGAGAAAGGGGTTTAACTGTTTGTAAACCTCTGTATATTCCCTGTCTTCTCCACTGCACACTGCAACCTTCCTGACGCCACTGCCAGAAGCCTCTGCAAGGTGCAGGGAAAACACAACAAACCTTGCCCTTGAAGTCAGGCTACTGCATGTCGCAAAATGCCACATCATGACCAGTGATGTCTGTGTGCTCCCAGGTTAGGGAAGAGCGCATCGCTATTGCTGGTCAGTAATTAAACAGACAGCAATGGTTGAATCTAACAAGCAGAAGCTAACTGTGCACTCATTATCTTTGTAATTTTTTTTTTTTTAAATTATGCAAAAGTAGATACAAATTACATCGCCTGTAGGCATTTTGGCTAGCGTCAGTGGGACCACGTTTTCTGTAGAGCTTAGTTTTTTAACGAGCCTCATATGCTCTTCCTTTTGATTTTTTTTCCTTTCTTTCCTGGTTATGGAGAGAACAACTATGAACCATAATTACGCCTTTTATATTGATAGTGTTCATGTCATCTGTCTCCTAAATAGTTAGCTTTATGAGCAAAAGAGGGAGAAGTTTTCCCCCTCCTATTCCTTCCCTTACTACAAAAACACTTTCTATGAAATCTGAATTGATTTATCCCCTGACATCACACAGCTTAAGTGACACTGAGAGAGCATGGATTAAAATTGCCAAGTGAGGAAACATAAATTGAACAAACTTAAGTTACTTTGGTCTTGGCTCCTCTTTGGCTCATTAAACCCCATTTCTGAAGTTGCTGATAAGGAATAAGCAAATAAGCTATGCTGAGCAACCCATTTACAGGCAGAAATAAGCACAAATTGTAAAATACCTTGTTTCTTTTCCCACTCACGGGAGGAAATATTTTAGCATCTCTCGTGGATTAAAACACAGAAACAAATAAACAGAATTGAAATTCTTTTCTTGCCCTACAAAAGGTTTTAAAGGTATTTTCGATTTCATGGAAGCACGTTATAGACTCATTTTTCACAAATTACTCTGTATTATGCTATTAAACTAATCATATCAATGCAATTCAATCTTAACTCTTAAAATTCACATTTACTTGAATAGAATTGGACCATTTTTTCTATTTCAATGTCTGTCCCAGTAGGATTAAGTTACATAATGTTATGCAGAATTACAGCACTGATTTCACCCCATCTCAAACTTGTTGTTTCTTAAAACTAAAGAAACATTAATAAGACAATGATGAGTGGAAAAAGATAATACTTTTAATAGAATTCAGTGAGGTTATATACTCCCTAGTACAGATAGTGTTATGCATTTTTGCAGGAAAAGAAAAGAAAGGAAAAAGAAATATTACTTTTGCTCATCAAGGTTGACACCTTCGACTTCTCCAGATACCTTCTATTCCTTACAGAGCAGCAATATCACAAAGATAAATATTCATACATCCTACATGTTTCTGTTGAAATGACTTTGAAGATTTCCAAATACAAAATAAATGTCCTTTATCAATGAAGAACTTATACTAAATCAGAGTATTTCTAAATTAGTGTTTCAGAATATTTATTGACACTTGCAATGACCACACAGTTTTTTGTACAAAATGTTCATAGTTCTGTCTTGAAAGATAAAATTAGTGTTATATTCATATTTTGGAAATGGAAGCCAAATGGAAATCTCTTTGTGCAGAAGCCTGGCATTTACGTCTGTGCACAGAATTATTTTCTGAGATGTATTGAAAGCTTTTCATTTCATGATTAAAGCTTTATTGATTGTTGGAAAGGTTTTATATTTCTTGATTTTTGTTTTTTGTTTTTTTTTTCTAATATTGTAATGTTGTTGCAAAGATTTGTCTTTCAGTGATTGCTGAGAAAACATTGTGGAAAATTGTGTTGAGGAAAATAACCACACATAAATTCTGTGTTTTCAGCAGAAATAGTAGAAGACCAAACCGTACTTTTTCAACATATGAAATTCTAAATCCTTATATTATTCTCTTTTTTCCCCTTTTTATATTGGATTTTCTAAACACAGAATTGTGCTATAGACAGGAAAGAGTGCCTACTGTTTAGTGGTCCCATCTGACATCAAGGAGAATGTAGAATAATAAATTAGTAAGCACAAAGAGAGGAAAGGCAATGTTACAGTTCGGAAGTTGCAAAAGATTTCACAGCAAAAAAGAATGTGGAAAATACATAATTTTCAAAAATAACAACAGTGAAATAAGCAATTTAATGCTTTGAAAGAATACTGACTGCTAAGTTGAGAAGGATTGTGTTGATTTATTAATCATCCTGAACCTATAATAGCATTTTCATATCAAATTTAGCAATCTGAACTTTTTCTTTATATATAAGGTCAATCCACATAGTATATTCAGTTATGTCACAGGAGTTCACCTAATTACAACATGATAGTTCCACAGACAAAGTGAAACTAAACTCTGGCAAACCATGTATAATTTGTTAAATCGTAGAGTAGAACATCAAGGTTAATATGCCTGTTGCTATAAAAAAAGGTTGGATTTATTAAAGGATAGTTTAAAGATCCATGTTTTCAGATACTTACAAATTTGCAAATCTTTAGCAGTTCTCGCTGAAAATAAGTGGTAGCTGAATGCTTCATGAAAGTTTATTTTTATTTCAGCCATAACCTATTCATTTGAATCAGACATTTATTTTTCAGGCATACAATGGTCAAGTATGTGCCAGTGGAGAGAAATGACTTGACAGATAAAGACTTTTCAGAAATGTACTTAATGTTTTTGTTGATGAAAAATGTAGATAAATAGACCTAAGAACAATTAGAGGGTTCATGTAGATCCAATATAATTGACTATTTGGCACATGAGATAAAAGACAGAAGAAGCATATGCGTTGTGAACAGGTGGTGGTTCTTATTAGGCTTTTATTTTGTGTAAATGTAATTAAATATCAGGTGAAGCTAGATGACATTAAATCAGGGAAAATCCATCATCCAGACTTAGATGGGAAGTTAGGGCTCAAAGTGAACTATACTTAGACAGAGGCCAGGAGGGCTCACTGAAGTGGTAGTGCACATTAGTATATGTGATTATGTCGAGATTTTTTTGGGGGGGGGGGGGGCAGGAAGAGATTCTAATAAAGTGGTAACAACATTCAATATAAAGCCACACAACACAGCTCTTGGCACACAACAGCTCTGCTGACAAAGGTGAGACTTGGTAGAAATTTCTCAAGTTATCCTCAAGATTTAAGTTGTTCTCACATCTTTGAACTACTTAATCATTCTGTATAAAATTCAGAAATAGGATTTTGAAGGAGTATTAGCTACCCAGCTTCTTTTAGTTTTTATTGGAATTTGGAAACCTAACATCTTCTGGCCTTTTATAATGATCAATGAATAACAGCATCTTTAGGTTTTTTATAAAGTTCCAACATTGCATTTACCATTCACATGTTCTTCATACTTCCATCCTGTCTGTGATGACACAGGGCATGTCTACTCAGCAGTCACTGCAGACAGATTTTAACTGGTTAGCACAGCTACTCCAGGAGCTCACCACAGGCTAGCAGCTGAGAATTTATGTGGCTTTTCAGGGTGGTTTTGCAACTATGCTGACCTGTATGCCTCTCTAGCAATATTGATCTATATAGCCAGCTAAGTTAAAAAGATACGGGTATCTTTACAAAAGGCAGTATAGACAGAAAAAGACGGAGTTGTTTTGCTAGTTGTTACTATGTAATCTTGCTTGATGAAAGTACTAACAGGTGAAAAGGTAAAGGAGACCAGAGCATGCTAGGAGTTCAAAGGGCTTACCCTGGGAGTTTACAACCTTCCTTATTAGACTTGGAAAATAAGTAGGCTTATGAAGTCAATCTGAAATTTCTTGCACTGATGTGGCTGGTGTAACTGGAAAATAAAGATGCAGACAAAGTACAACCACAGATCTGTTCCCACAGTCTGTAGCATTAAGCTGTGCTGATATTCTCTCACTTCGCTTTATTTAAAATTCACACACCATTAAATTGCACCGAACTTGCCATTAAAAGTTGCCTTTCTCTTAGGACTCAATTCTACTTGAAGCTGGCAGCAAAATCTTTGTGGTTCTGAACATTTTATACATGAGAGAAATAGGTGGAGCTGGTTGGTATAGATATGCTATATTTAACTTTCTAAAACTTTTTTCATTCTACATAAACTATAAACATACATGCCTCTTAAACGTGTGCCTTTTATTTGCAGTCTCCAATTTCACTTTACACCTTGCTGTGATAATTAATTTGATTGTTTTGTATGTGTGACAGTCAAAACTACTCTTACTATGACTTAAGTTGAAGTTCACATGAGTATTATCGGAAAGCTTCCTTCTTGATATCCATAAGGTAGTATTGGGGATGGAATATGAGTTTGCAGTTACAATAATTCAGATATTCCTAATTTTTTTTTCTCCTTTGAGTCTGTTACATGAGGAAAAAATACACCTAATATTAACATACTTCTAGGCCTGCAACACATTTTTAAAGCTGCTATTAGAAGTTACTACTAGAATGCTTGAAATACTTTAAACAAATTAATATGTACCTTAGGCCAGACTCTCAAGTGGTGTAAAGCTGCCTAACTCTGAAAAGTCGATGGAGTTATTCCAAATGTCTGGACCTTCAAATTTAATCCCAGTCATTTGATCTCTCTTAGAGAAAATTCCATTTTTCACTCCCATGTGATGTGAAAATTGATATTCACACAAGGTCCTAACTGGTAATGAGGATTCTGTGGGTTGTATACTTAGCAATATGGAAGTTTAAAAAATAGTTATGCTTCACAAGGCTTCGATATCTGTTTGGAGTGTACTCAATCTGGGTGTATTTCTAAGGACAGAATGGTGAGCATTCTGGAAAATTAGTAGCAGGTGTACTCACATTTCTTCATTTCATACTTAGTTTGTCAGAAACTGTCTATGACATGCTTATCTCTGGTTGTCCTGACTCCAAACGATACTTTCTTTCCTACCTCCTAGATACATTCACTCTCAGGAAGCCCTGTCATTTTAGAGAACAAGATGGAGTAAGAACCCAGCTGAGATGATTGTCAAATTTATAGATGTCAGCAAACAAAACCACAGCCTGTATGTTCAGAGGAGGGGTTATGTTTTAAAAGCAGGACTAGAAATCAGAGGATTTCAATACTAAGTTATTCAGCAGTCTAGTGAAACTTTCAACTCTTTAGCAAATTATTGCATTAAATATCAGACCTACCATTATTTCTTTTTTTTCCAGAGTAAGATATTTTAGTAATTTAATAATAAGAAATGTGTGTCATAAATTCTTTGAGCCAGTGCTAAAGAAAGTCCACAGACTATATGGTCTGGTCTCCCAGTGTTATGGACAACAATAAAATGTGTTGATATTAACTTGCCAGAAGTGTTTGGCACCATTTTGTGTTCCTGTCTCTTTTGCCTTTGGATTTTGGCACTTGTATTTAACAAAGTATTTTTTGCTGCCACAGCTTTGCAGTGATTTCCCTGAGGGAAAAAAATAGACTGTTTAATGCACTCTTGTCCTGGTATCATGCAAACATCAAACATATTGTGTGGCACATCCTTAAAAAAATATACTGCTGAAGAAGAACTTAGAAATGTTAGACTTTTAGTCTGTGCATAATACCATGCTGTTCAAGGATATGCTCCAAATACTCAGAGAGCAACTTGTCTCTTCTTAAATATGTTTTTGAAAATTGCATTCCTAATCCTCCATAGATTTTGATAAGGAAGTAATATATGTTACATAAATACTAAACATCGTACTATAAATAAAACCCAAGCTTTTAATGGATATAATAAACCTATCATATATATAGTTTAAACTCAAATATTGTCACACTATATCCAATACCTGTACGTGCTTTTAAGTTCTGAAAAGTTGTTCTCAAGACAGCAGGATCCTGTTCTCTGAAATATTCTGTTGCATGTAATACTGCACATCTTGCTTAATCAACTAATGTATATATGTGGGCAAGCACAGCAAGTGACTTTTGAAGACAGGTGGGATCACAGCTACACCTCAGATTTTAATGGTGGTGAGGGGAGCAGGAGGAGAGGAGAAAGTTCAGAAGAATATTCTACCCACCCACTTTGAATTTCATTTTTCAGGCACATAGTGATGAATCAAGTTTGCTAATTTTTCAATTTCTGGAGCTTCTTCCCTGTCCTGCACTCTGTATTTGTTTCTGGGATGGTAGAAAGGACAGGTTTTGTTTCTTGCACAGACTTATTAAAAGCCTTTTCTTTGTTTGAAGAGAATCGTGTGAATCTATTCAACCCTTCAGTATTGAAAACGGGAAAGTTCAAAATTCCTTTTTCCATTCAGTGGCCAAACAGAAAGGAAACCAAAATCACTTAAAGTTAAAACAAAACAGATTTTTTTGTGAATTTGTGAACATGTATATATTTTGAGGTTGGTGTAGAGTGCTTTATAGTACCAAGAACAAGGTATTCTCTCTCATTTGTGAGTTATCAGTGCTTACTATAATTTTATAAACATTCACGTTTTGAAAATACCATCGCATATGAAGTGTTTAAATATATTGTTTAGAAAATGTCAGAATTTTCAGCTAAAACTATTTCTCAAAATTTTGCCAAAATTAAAAGAATATGAATCATTTCAGCATCCTTTCATCAAATATGTTGCATAACTTGAACAACAAACAATATTTATGACCATGTCCTTTACTTGACTAGTCTCAAATGTTCTAGTATCTTTTGGGGGGTAAGTAAAACCGTATCAGCTGTTGCCAGCAAGTATTACAATTGAGAAAAAAAGGGGCAGAATGTCAGGCTAGACAAGCTGTCTGTACTTCATTTGAAGAAGTTAATACTTAGATAGGAAGTTATAAATTAATTTCCATTTAGCTTTATTAAGACACTGGCAACCATTTTTTGAGAGCTTTGTTTAAAAGCATTATCAAAACACTACCATGAAATTGCGGAAATAAGTGTACTTATAATATGGAGGGTTTCCTTCCACCTTTTTGGCTTATCACCTGTTAAACTGACAGAACAGAACAATTGCTGCCAGCTAACAACAGCTTTTTGAAGCTTGTTGCCATTCTCAATGCGATACACGAATTGGTCCTTTTCTCCAGCTGTCACATTTTATTAGTTATTTCAATTCACTTTGCTTGCACGAGGTCTTTTTTCCTTGTAGTTTTGACACAGTTCTGCTGCTATTTTAAAATTGCACCAAACTGTGAACTTGTAGTAACTGGTAACACTTGAAAGACAAGATGTTACCTGCAAAATGTAATACTGACTTATTACTGCGACAGACTATAAGAGTGTGTTTTGGTGTTTTCAAAATACGCCTCCCTCTTTGGACATGTGATTTCAAAAAAGTTCTTTCAAGAATTCGCTTTGCAATGGGAATTCCAGTTCACATGAAACTAAAGTAAAAGCAAAGCAAATTACAAGGTGCAATAGGCATTTTTAAAAGCCTCATGTGTGCTGGGAGTTAACTTCTGTGTTGCATTCCTTATGAGCAGAGGATGTATTGGATAGGTGTTGGCCAGGACAAGACATTTAATTGTCTGGTTGGTACCTTCACTAACTTCCTGCGTACTGTGGTTCAATTTACTTAAAATGAGAATAATGCATATCCTATCTTCCATGCTTGTTGCATTTAGACTTTTCTATTTGGACTACAAAATTTCTGCCACTTCAAGGGATGTTCACATTGCTGGAATACTTTGTTCTCCTTTACACATGAGCAGAGAGAGTCTGGGTGGAAAATATCATGTGTCAGATAATCTGGTAAGGATGGTAACGGGTGATGGAACCTCTGTGACTGTAAACCCCAGTGTTGCTAGTGAAATGAGTATCCGTTCTGTCAACTGCTGACCAAAAGATTTTCAGGGCTTTTTGAAAAATTTTAATCTTTCCCTGGGGAGCTTTTTATATGTGTGTGTGCTCGTATTCACCAGGAAAGCCTGAGTCACAGAGCGACGGAAAGAAATCCACTATTTCTAGACTTTAACTGCAAGTTAATCAGTCGTGTGTGTATGCAAAACATACATACTGTGGGATTATAATCCATAATCAGGGCTCCTATAAAAGAAATGCCCCTCCATACACTAATGAATTATATTTGCATTAAGTGTGTATGTGTATCTAGAAATGTATACAGTAAAACAACAGTAGGTGGGGCTCTATCATTTATTCAGTAATTAATATTTTTGCTTTTCTGAGATGAATTAAATGCTGTTTCTGGGGAGGACTCAAGGTGTAGTCATGGATACATAACAGAGCCAACTAAACATTTTGCACCCTGACCACCCACACTCTTCAGCCTTGTGTGGCTGCTATCTACCTTTTTCTTATTTCCCATTGGGGTGGAAGGCAAGCAAACACACAGCCTTCAAAAAGCTGTTTCTGACTTTCTTTGCTTTATCAGTTTATAAAATACTATTGAAGACTTCTTACTATGAAGTATGAAACGTTCCAGAGAAAAGAAATTAATGTTTTCATCTCCTTAAACATTAAATGCCTCAGAAAACACTGACTTGTGACGGCTTGCTCAATAACGCTAAAAGCTGCAGTCCTTCAGCTGTTCCATGGTATCTTTTCTTTGGAAAAGCAGTGCTTTCCTTACTAGTAGCAACAGGCTTTCCAAGAAGAAGCCTGTTCCTTCCCATGCTCCCTCCTTAGTGGATTCTCTCTTTAAGTCTCTTTTACTAGGAATACTTCTCTCTAGCCTGTTCCCAAGATCTGCATCCTGTTTACAAGAAATAAAGCGATATGTAATCCAGCATTTTTCCAGAAGAGGCTCCAAAGCCTCCAACATTTTACAGATCTTTTAGATCTTTCTTTACTCCTCATAGAGCTGTAACAGTAATGTTCTTTAATGGGGAAGAACTTGGCGAAGAGTTGCTTCCAATGGGTTTTTAATCTTTTAAAGCTAGTAACAACGTAGAGTGACAAGGGGCTACTGCTGACCTTATGTATATTTCCAAGCTATTCCTTGATCAAATTGTTGGAGGGGTGTATATTCATCCTTCCAGAAAGTTTTGTCTAGCACCTCACTGATGTGTCTTCATGGGACATCAAAGCCCAGCAACTGAGAACTGTGAATATGTGTTTGTGCAGAGACCTGCACCCAATCCCCTGTTTTTCTTAGTTCTTTTAAACTCTGAATTCTTCCAGTGTTTTCAAATTCCTATTTTAATAAGCTGTTTTTTCTAATTTTTATGCTCAGATATGCAATATGCCAGAAATAATAAAACCTCTCTGTACCAGAGAAACGTCACAGCAATACTTTGTGATAAAGGTAAATGGTTCTGATCCCACTTCAAATCCTTCATGAAATGAGGGAATTTTGCTGTTGGAAATGATCATTTTACCATGAAAACATCGAACATTCCCTCTGACAATTGCAATTGCATGGAAATTCACACCTGTGCTCTGGAGGTGGAATTTCACAATTCTTACAATGAATATCTGCTTTCTCTGACAGAAATGGAAAATGTTTCACACAGGAGCAATTGCACAAGTGCCCATGAAAATATTAGTTTTCACACAGAGGTACTCACAATAGGAAAACTGGAGGAATAGGTTGAGTGCTAGCCAAATGAAGCACCAGTACGAGGCCACATATGGGAAGAGAATACTCCATTCTTTCCTTTTAAAGGCAAAAAATATATTTTCAATGATTGTACTTCTCAAAGACAGGGTACAGAGGGTACTGTGTATCAGCCATTCACTAAAAGTGATAAATGTGTATTACTGCAAGCGTCTTTCTCTATGTCTCTAACTACATTGGTTGACACCGCTTCAACTGTGCTAAAAATATGGTTTTACATCTAAAGTTCCATCTGCGTTGTTGTAACGTAATTCAGCTGCAGAATGCAAACTCCTGTTTCACTGACTCCCTGTATCTTTGTACTGAGAAATATCAAGGAGAGTGAAGCAGAGAACAATTTTGTCCATATATGAAATATTCTTATGTAATGTCCTAATCTGGAAATCTTTTTGTTGAACAAGGGAAAAAGCCAAACAAATGAGGGGAAAAAACCTAATGAATAAAAAATTGGGCCCAGGAGGGCCCATTCGATATTTCTCTTTAACATTTCATCCAGCATTTCAATCTGGGTAGAGAAAAGCAATTCCATTTTAAGGAAACTTTCAAAATTTGGTTGCCTTCCAATTTGAAACAAATGCTCAAATCTTAACATTTTCTACCGGGGCCAATTAGAATTGTAGGGCGAGCCTGTCTGTGAGGCTGTACTTGAACACAGAAACTAAAAGGCTGGAAATTCCGGACTCCAAAAATACCTCGGCTCAGAGCAGCTGGCTCTAAGAATAGGAGCAAGCAAAAGCCTGCTACCTGCTGGCATGTCTGATATAAGTGCTGCTCAGCTCCAGCTGACCCTGTGAGTGTTCGTTGTGGACTCTAATAGACAAGAGACTAAGTCTCAGCTAGTACAAACTGTTCTAAATCCCTTCTTGATCTTTCCAGATTTCTGTGTGAATATGTGGATTCCAATTTGGTTTAGCCTGATTTTTCCTTCAGTTGAATTGTCAGTTCATTTCAGAAAACAAATATATAAATGCCGGTGGTTACCATAGTCTTCTAAGACTTTAGATGCATTTTATCTATAACTGAAATGCTTTACTGGTTCTTATCATGATTAGTAACACAGTTACATTATGGTTTTGAAGCACTGGCTATAAAACATATGAAAGACTGCTTGTAAAAATTAAAGAACAGTAAAGGACTTGTTCCAATTAAAAATTTCGTCCAGAATGTTTTGGGGTCTTAAATGGATTCAGAAAACAATATTCTTTAAGGATTCTCATTTCTGTGGGTGCAAATTTCCTGGTAGATGCTGTCACTGCATGTATATATTAGGTAAGATTAACAGTTATAATAACTTCTACAAGAAGGTGCCATGTGTGATATGGCAGTTGGTATTTGTAAAAGGCTGTCTGGCTACTTGAAGGCCTGCATACAGATGTGTGAGCCTATTCCTTACATAGTCTTAAATGGGATAATTTGTTCTTATTCCCTGTATTTATTATTGATTACCCCTTCTAAGAATCGTAAGTGTTCCCCATTCACAATTTACATTTCCCTTTGAGAATTTTTTGTGTAGCTTTAGGATACTAAAACTTTATTAAGCTGTATCATTTTTCAAGCTCTTTTTTTTTCTTGCATGATATGCCAATACCTAATTACCACTGCTACTCTGATGTGCTTCAAGCTGTGGGCTTTTTTTTTTATATACAGCAGGTGAAAACACCCACACTGTATAAAAACTCTCTTGCTTTCTCCTACATTTAAACAATAATCATGTCATCAAAGCAGAAGTTAGTGACTAGAAGAACATTTAAGGATGGATCCTGCCCCGATGAAATTATATTGAAATTATGTTCACTGTCTTATACCTCATTCTTCTGAAGAAGAAAATTATACATGGATTTAGTCTATTGCTGTCTTTTCTATGACAAAGCAAGAATAGTATTTAAGGGGTTCCCAAACTCTTAGCCAAGAGCTATTATAATCCTGAAAAGAAGCATAGCAAGTGTAAAGAAAAAAAAAAAAAAGACACGGAATGAGTCTTAGTTTTCTATAAAACTGGAGGAAAAATGGGCCTAAGAATCTTACAAATGCAGTAATATATTTTATTAACTGCAGTAATGTTATCCTGATTCATACGATGACCGGAGAACAGTCTCTCTTACAAAAGGTTCTAATACTGTTCTAGTAAATAAGTTTTCAATAATAATTCATGTTATAGAAAAACCTGAAGGTCTAACCAAGATAGACAACTGATTGTGCAGGGAAGGTTTGTGTGCAATACAGTTTCACCTTGAGGTCTTCATGACCTGTACTAACAAAATGGAAAAGGAGCAGTGAAGGCACTTGCTCTTTCCGTTACGCAGCTAGGCCTCGGAAACGTCAAGAGCTTTCACATAGGAAACGTGGAACCTAGCAGAGAACTGAACTGTAAACTGAAGTCTGCAATATTTCTGCCAGCGGGTTAAGCTTTGTAATGGACACCAAGCCTTGGGCTGGCTCATGTGTCAGTCCTGGCCATGTGAATGAAGTTGCCTGGAGATGGAGAATCTCAAGGTAAAAGCTGGGAAGTGACTGAGGCAGGGCCACTGCAAGGAAACTATTACCAGTCCTGGACATAAAAGGCCTTGCCAAAGAAAGAAATTATACTGTATTTGAACTAGGATAAACTGCTTCCTTTTGGATCAAATTTACTTTCTAATTTTAATTAAAAGTAGATGAAACTTTCATTCTCTTCAGGACAAATAATGATTTTTCCCAGTTATCCTTTTTGTTCGTTCATTGTCTGAGATTAGAAGGTCACTTCTTGAATCTTAGACTTTCTGCTACAGGCCTGTAACAGGAGTAGAAGTGGCACTGAGGAGGGAAGAAGTTTAATTCTGAGAGGAAGATCTCAGAGACGTGCAATTGCAGACACACACAACAATCAGGTCGAAGCTTATAGATCAAATAGCAACAGACAATTTTACACTTGTACCCTCTATGGCAAAATGGTTAAACAAACCCTATGCAGGATTCTTGGTTGTACTGAATCCACCAAATGTCCTAGAAAGCAATTAATCTGTCCTGTAGCACAGGCTGCAGGCCAGACACTTAAAAAACCAAACAAACAAAGAAACAAAAAAAAAGTGGAAAGGGAAAGGAAAAAAGAGAGGGAGAGGAAGGAAAACAGTAAATGCCTCTGAAGAATTTGAGTCTCTGCCAAACAAATACCTTCACTGTTAGATGCAACCTGCCCGGTAGGTATTTGACACTGTATAAAAAATGTGTTGGCAGTGTACAAGAACTAACATTACAGATCTGATAGGCATACTGCACAACCTGCAAGAAAAGTTATCTTTGCATTTCATAGCACTCTGACAGAACTGACACACTAACAGCAGAACTGTACTTGGCATCACCTCTTGAAAATGCACACCTTGTGGAAGAGTCGAACAGGGAAACTCTATTAGTCACTGCTGAGCACAGTGTGTGATGAAGCCACACATAGTGACGTACCCCTGAACCCACACATGACATGTCCCCTCTGTATTTTGGTCTGTGTCTGCGCACGGTTAAATCTCTAGCAACTGGAGGGACTGTTAATAGGCCGAACAGATTGCAGTATCGCTCTGCCCTGAGCTCATTGTTTGGGCCTGTTGCATTAGAGCTGTGGTATTGGGTAGAGGGTTCACAAGCTGTTTGCTCAGGGCAGAGAGGCCTTAACCCTGATTCTGTGAGAACATCGAAAGCTCTGACTAAATGTATAGGATAGCAATGTTTTCCAGATTATTACAACAGCATTTAATTTGGGCACTGTGATTACAATTACAAGGCAAAATTCCACTTGTCTGAGGGGATAAAAGGTTGCAAGCAGAAAAATAATTTTGCCTTGCTATACAGAAGGCACATACGATGGGCAGTTAGATGACTTTTAGGATTGCTCCGGCAACATGTTTGCTTAGCGTGTTAAAAAAATGCTAGCACAAGTGGTATAAGAATAAATGGGTAGCATTGTCTAAAATCTAGACAGCTTGGATACAGCTGCTCAGGATGATATGGATCTATGTGTTTGTGGCTGCATAATGGATGTGTAAATTATGCAATGTCCCATGGTGGCAGACTGTCCATCAATACTTTTACATTTATGCATTGATATAATACTATAGTTTACAGCCTGTCAGGATGATATGCTAACAATTTAAATACAGACACCTCATACAGCAAGGCAATTAGGTAAATTAAGTACATAAGCTTGAGTTTAATTTTAAGCCTGGGACCAATTACAATGAAATCAAGAAAACTGTTTCCATGTTAAATACTAGTCACTGCCCAGCCCTGGAAGTTTTCTACAAACAGCATTGCAGTTATACTCTATATATCTGTGACAGAGTTTTCTGATGTGAAGCCCAGCACAGCTCCTTAATACGCAGTAGGACAGACTCTTCCGTGTCCTGGCACTTGATGCTACCAGCTACCAGACTGACTTTTGCGGGTTAGTGGGAAAGCACCTCATCTAGATTTTCCAAACTCACGTTGGGTTGTAGACAAAGAGTTTCTGCAGCCCTATTATTTGGCTGCATTGTTTCCCAAAGAAATATGTCTCTTATTTACTACCATTATCAGAGGCTTTTCAGTATGAGGTAAAAAAAAAAAAGTGTTATTAATCATAAATTTAGCAACACATTGCTAGAAGCAAACTGTAAAAGAATAGGAAGCTTAAATGAAATCTGTCATCAACTTCTTGTCCTACCTATGCGGTTGTTTTTTTAAAGGTATCAGTCTACTGTGGAAGCCAAGAGGTCAATTCAGCAGTAGCCCATCTCTGTAATAACACCTACCATCTTTCAGAGTATTCTTCTATCACTAGATTTCCTTCCTTTAATTTTTGTGTTCTACTGATTGCTAGACCTCTGTAAATAGCTAAAATCTCTCTCTGCTAACCCTGGGGGCTCCTGGTCTGCTGTAGTTTGAGTTGTATGGACATATTCATAGCATATTCTGTGGACATATTAATAGCACACCCATGAACTTTGAGGAGGAGTATTCCACATGTCATTTGTACAGAGGATCATTGGAATCCTGATTGATCTACACATTTTCTATTAAGAAAAAGTCAGTTGAACTGCATTCATAAACCAATTAAGTAATATTTTAAAAATCATTCATCATAAAATTTATTCTTGTCTTCAACATGCCACAGTTTCACTTGCCTTTTGTTTTAGTAGCATTGCTTAGAGCACCCATGATGAATTTGTCAACAGTACTGCTTTTAGGGTTAGTACGTCATACAAACACCACAGAAATACTGATTTAACTCAGTGCCCATTGAAGGCTGAGATTTGGTTAACTAGATATTACAGTTCCAACACCAACATTTTTATAGGAAAGAAATACCATTTTATATACCAGATAGTGAGAGAATGTAACAGTATTGTTTTTAAAAATCCTTTACCCATGCAAAAAGGCACTAGTTCCATAAACTTACTTCCACCTTTCCTTAAAACACACTATGCATTCTACTATGCTATTGGAAACCTGAGTTTTCCACCAGTTGTACAGATACCAAAATGTTAATTTTGCAGGCTTACTTGCCTTGAGCTGGACATGTAGTATGACTGGACCATATGGCCATCCAAGCAGCAGCTGTGTGGTGAAATAGAGCTTGTCAAGGAAGGTATGACTATTAGAAAGTATTTAAAGTGCTTTTCAGCTGCATCTCAAAGCTATTAAAGTGTTAACCACCTGGAGTCTCTTATTACTGGCAGGAATTATTAATAAATGAAGGTAAAGGTATATGAACAAAGCACTGTATGTAATGTCCATAGTCTAAAAACTAGAAAATATTTAAGATTAAAGAAACTGCTTTACAGGATACAAGAAATGCAAAAGTGGTGGAAGAGATTACTTGTCTCTCATTGTCTCACCCACTCATACACAGACTGTGCCTGACCTCATCCATTTTACTGTAGTCATTGGCATGTAACTAGAGAATATAATTTTTTTGTTAAAAGCCGTAAATTTAAACTTTAGAGGAAACAAAATAAAAATGCATAATTTAAAATCTCTGCTGCTAGCTAGATTTGTGTTCCGCTCCTCAGGAAAAAACATACACTGTAATCTAGCTTTAGAAAAGCAGTGCTTGGATTCAAATGATGGGTCAGAACTCAGCTAATTTCTGCTATGATACCACATATCTGTAAAATACTATACAAAATATATCCATTGTAAGTAGAATCTAATTAAAAGTTTTAAAATTACAAATTCTAGCACATGAAGTGGACAATTTTTTTTTCCTATGGACAATTTTACCGTAAATAGTATGTTGAAATACTTCATTCTGAACGTACAACCTCAGAGAGTTGTTCTGTCCTCCAGACATTTGTATTTACTCTATAAGATAATATGTTAGGAAAAAAAAATAGAAAATTTCTGGAAATGTAGAAATATCTCTCTATGCAATTCACTGTTTCAGTGCTTTCATGTGCACCTTTTCAGTCACTCAGCATCCCTTTGATGAATTCCATAAAACTAACCAAGAAAAAAAAGCTATATTAATATATTGGAGAAAGGTTTTTGGTCTTTACATATTCATTCTTTGGGAACTAATTAAAATTGATTTTGCTGCTGTTGGTTTTTAATGCAATCCTACATTGTGACTGTTTTTTTCTATGATTATTTTGTAGTTCTGAATCAGGGATCATGTAACCGGTGCCCAGCAGGTTTGACACCCATAATTTTTTGGTCATAAATATTTAGGTTTTCTGAGAGAGCTTAACTTGATTTATCTACATTGAAAAAATTGGTATG
The DNA here is from genome assembly GCF_026419915.1 of Harpia harpyja. NCBI lineage: Eukaryota > Metazoa > Chordata > Aves > Accipitriformes > Accipitridae > Harpia > Harpia harpyja. The sequence goes on along the minus strand of NC_068949.1, from coordinate 16,916,086 downwards.
GTGTAGGCGCTACTCAATTTGGTCTAATAAGTTGTGTGGTGTCGTATCCTAACAATCCACTAAGCTGTAATCACTATTTTGCTGTATGCAAAGCATTGCAATTAGAGTAATTTTCTTTGCTGGTGATTCTGAACTTGAAAGAAAAACAAATTAGAATAAAAATGCAAACTCTATACCCCAGTATATTATACATTATTTGAATATAAAAACTGACCTTCATAGCTTCAGAAGAAAGAAGAGATTGTACTTCCTCCTGCTCTGCTCTCACTTTGAATGTGCTCTTTCTTTTTTGTCTAACTATCTGTTGTGGTTTAACCCCAGCCAGCAACTAAGCGCCATGCAGCCGCTTGCTCACTCCCCCCCCACCCAGTGGGATGGGGGAGAAAATTGGGAAAAGAAGTAAAACTCGTGGGTTGAGATAAGAACGGTTTAATAGAACAGAAAAGAAGAAACTAATAATGATAATGATAACACTAATAAAATGACAACAGCAATAATAAAAGGATTGGAATGTACAAATGATGCGCAGTGCAATTGCTCACCACCCACCGATTGACACCCAGCTAGTCCCTGAGCAGCGATCCCCCGCCCCCACTCCCCCCAGTTCCTATACTAGATGTGACGTCCCATGGTATGGAATACACCGTTGGCCAGTTTGGGTCAGCTGCCCTGGCTGTGTCCTGTGCCAACTTCTTGTGCCCCTCCAGCTTTCTCGCTGGCTGGGCATGAGAAGCTGAAAAATCCTTGACATTAGTCTAAACACTACTGAGCAACAACTGAAGACATCAGTGTTATCAACATTCTTCGCATACTGAACTCAAAACACAGCACTGTACCAGCTACTAGGAAGACAGTTAACTCTATTCCAGCTGAAACCAGGACACTATCTTTCTGGTTGGTTTTGATTTTCAGCCACCTTGGCTATAGATGTGTCTTCTTAATATTTCTCAAGATTCTCAGAGAGATGAGGACTTCACAATACTTTTAAAACTGAGCAATGTAAGTCTCATTATTTTCTAAAAACAGTGAGCATGGCTCCTTGTGAGCTAACAGGTAATTCAGATTGTGTAGAAATGTAAACATTTGGCTCTTACTGTAAGTCTGACTTTTATCTGGTTTGCTTGACTAAATTGCAAACTTCATAGAAGTTTTATAAGAATATAGAATATTCTATATTAAGAATGATCTCTTTAATTCAGTAGACTCAGTATGAGACATCTGACTCTACTGTACTACCATAGGTGACATTTCTGAACAATGATTTCAAAAGTATGTTATTCAGAATTTTTCTGTTTGGAATTAGTTCAAAAGGTTTGTTGGGTTTTTTGGGGTTTGCTTTTTTGTTTGTCTGTATTGGTTTTTAAAAATAAAGAAGGCCTAGTGGCAAAGGCAAGCCACATACAAGTCGCACAGCTCACTTTGAAAGGTGACTGCCAAACCAAAAATCTTACTGTAATAAGAAAGATGACAGGGCAGGAGTAGTATATTTCATTAAATGGTGATTCTCCTTGTCTTACTGGCTTTTAATGAAGAAAATAATTTCTAATTAAAAATCTTTTTGATTCAGTAAGTAAGGGCATGGAATGTTGTGAGAAAGGAAACCCCCAAGCCACCACTCAAAGAAGTGCTCTGGTTAGGCAGGGCACACTTCTGCTGGCTTTATGGGGGTACCTTCCGGCGCATATCATGAACAAGGTAGGAGGAAGTAGGTTTCCTCACTGTTTATACAACTTATTCTTCATAGATTTGAAATGGATAGATAATGATAGCTGCTGAACAGCAAGCAGCACCAGCCTCAGAGAAAAACCTTGCCTCTTGGAGGACACTGCTGCACCACCATGGTCTCATGACAAGGAACATGACACTTGTGTTACTACCTTTCCACAAGACAGTGAGTACTGTCAAAATGTAATAACAATGACATCATATGATGTGCAGTACAAGTCTGTCTTACTATCACGCTTTTGGTTTAGTGCATTTTGCTTCAGAACTTCCTGAGCTAGTAGCACACAGTGAAAATTTGCCGTCTCCTCCCACAGACAAGTAATCTCAACAGTTTAAAAGTGAAACTTGAATCAGTTCTCAGTTGCTCTGTGAAGATATTGTAAGTAAAATCATGTTCCTGTTAAAATACAGAGAAGCTCTGTTATTGACCACAGCTGGGACTGGATTTCACCCTATGATGCTGTCAAGTTTTTGACATTTATATGCCATCCTCACTTCTGGAATCTTATGATTGCAACTGAAATGTAGTAATGTTTAAAAAGAAGGAATGTGTTTTTCCATTTGCATAACTAATGATTGAACTGATTGAGCTTAACATTTCCTTCAAAGTTCCCACTTTGGCTGGCATTGCTAGTGTTGAAATTGCAAATATATATCTCAAAAGGAACATATTTTTAGAAAGTTTTATGTGATAGGAAATGGGGTCTTAAGATGAAAAGTGCTTTTCATCTTAGCAGTAATTTTCATCTCACTTGCGTCTGTAAGCAATGTGCTGTGGAGGAAGTCAGACTGTGTGTATGTTATTAGCTATATGTACACATTTGCCTGCTTGAATTTTTTCTAACTCAATCAAAAGAAGCTTTTAGGATGAACAAGTAGGAGATGAAGCAAGGACCAGAGGCAAGACACCCTTCTGTACATTACCTCCTAAGAATTAATGGTGAGACCATTACTGGGGAAGTAATTAAAATTATACCACTGCTTTATCAAAAGGATGCTTTTTCATTAAAAGCTTCCTCATTTTAGAATATAATGGCAGCTCTGTTTAAGGACAGGTTGTGCAAAACCAATGAATGAAGATAGTGACTCTGAAGGATAGACTTACAACAACTAGGGTATCCCAATATTTGTGAGATGCAATAGGTTTCCTGAGACCAAAGGTTATAGATTTTCTGTTCTTTCTATACATGCCTATGTATACTTTTGAATTTATATACAGCATATTTATTTTTTAGGGGCAGTTTTCATTTAAAAAGCTGTTTGTCACAAGCTGCTAGAGGAAAGTTTCTTGTAGGTGCCAGTACAGCTTGGCCTGTTGTGCAGCAGGCTGAGAAATGGAGGCTGAATTTGAGGACTCCGTTTAGAACAGCTGAATCAAGGGCATATCCTCAAGAACACAGAAGTAATGAAATCTATAAGCTGATCCTTCCCTGCCTTCAGAGGGAGGGCAGCAACATCTATAGTACAGGTTCTTTTTCATTCATGGCATGAACACAGTTATATAAGGTAAATTTATACCATGCATTGTGCTCGCCTCCTCTTTGCACCAAAAAACTAAATCACAGTTTATCACCTAAAGCATGCCTCTGCCTCCTGATCACATGTCTGGTTTTGGCTCAAAGTATATGCAAGAATGCAGTATGTAGGGTAACAATCTTGATTTTTAGAATGATGGAAATTCAGTTAACCTTTACTTTCAGGCACCTAAATTTGTGAAAGTTAGGCTTATAAAGAATTCATGCAATTGACTGGTGATTTTAATGGAAGCAGATGATCTGCAGCACTTTTGACACTGGTGCTTTGTATAAGATGTCCAAATAAACTTGGAAAATGAAGATTTAAAGCACTCAGGTTTGAACAATGTTTTGCTCCATTGTGGAGGTTGTTATTTTGTATTACATTTCAGTGTAAAAATACAGGAAGTGAAGAAATAGCAGTAGAAGCTTATGTGGAGACCTTGGGGACACTCATGATTCCCTGACCACAGGTTTGGATGATCAGGGAGCTAGAGCAACAAATTCTGAAATCTTCATTTCTGGCCTCTGAGTTCTGAGTACAGATTTACCATTCTGCTGAGCTTGATTCCCTGATGATAGACAGATTGACTGGAGAGGTTTCCCCTTAAAACATTTTCAGTTTCCCAAAAGAGATGAAGGGAAATGTGGTTGGCTGTAGAACAAACAAATCGTTGAGCAGTGTATGAAGTCTAGCCACTTAGCCTTTGCTGACAGCTGTTTTAAATAAAAATCTTCATTTTTCACAGAAAAGAGATACAGAAATTCTGATCCTGCTTTGTGATTGGGAGCTTGCATGATTTTGTTGTTGAAAAACTCATTTTATAGCTGTCTTGTTTAGGGATTCCTCCGTGCATCCCAGCTGATGGTGAGAGAATCGCTTCAATTTCTGACTGCCAGAATAGCCTGGTGGGTCATGGATTTATAATTCAACGTTAAAATATGATTCAATAAAGTGGTTCTGTATTGTATTGCTTCTAAAACCAGCAATATTTGCACATGTGTATTTGTATGCAAAACTGAGCTGTGTGACTTTGTTTAGCAGCTGATTGGTGGCTGCTTTGGTACCAAACGGGACAAAGTCTTAGACGTTTGTTCCACAGCCAGGGTACATATTCTTTTGTTTACTTCACAGCCTTAACATCTTCCTCCTCAAATATATATCTACATTTACGCAGACAAACATGTCTACATTTATCTACATGCATACATATATATTTATAAAAGCTTTGCCGCTCTCCCTTTAGATCTGTTAGTGACATTAAAAATGTAATTTTGCAGGGAAAGAAAGAGTTTAAAATAAAGCAAGCCATGTGTGACTGAAAGCTTCTTTTCTTTAGCCAACTAGCTCAGCTGGTCTGGTAAAAAACCCAAACAAACCCACAAAAGAAAACAAACTCTTTCAATAAACCTTACATCTCTCTGTTTATCATGCTTACTGTTATTAAAACATCAGAGTATGCAAGGTATATTGTTATAGGTATAATATTGTTTATTAAATATTAAATCCCTGATTATTGAACTGTAGAGAATAACTACCATGATGAGGGCTGTGCATTGATGTATTCATAGTACACGCAAAGAAATACAGTACTATGACTTAGAATTACTAACTGGGATTTCAGATTAACTAATTCATCTCTAGTTTTCTGTTAGACAAATAAATGTTAACACCTACAGTGTTAGTAAGTGGAAACATAGACTTGTACATTGGTACTTAAATAGTTTAAGGTTGAATCCTAGGGGTTTTTTAAAAAAAAGTCTACTATTTTTAAAACTCTGAGGTTGAAAGTTGGGCTAACTGTTGGAAATTCTATTGCTTTCAAAAACCTAAAATTTTCAGAGTACATTCTTCCTTTTTCTCTCTTTTTTTAATGACAGCTTTTAATACGATAGATTCTGTATATAAAAATATCAGGCAGGTATTTATCAATTAACATGCCATCTCTTGTTCTCTTTGAAATATTTCTTCAGCAGCTATCTTGCTCTAGGCATTGTTTTACTTCTTATTTTCCCTCCCTAGTGTCTCTCCATTCGCAGTTAATTTGAAATCATAGAATCATAGAATGATTTGAGTTGGAAGGGAACTTTAAAGCTCATCTAGTTCAACGCCCCTGCAATGAGCAGAGACAATCTTCAGCTAGATCAGGTTGCTCAGAGCACCGTCCAACCTGACCTTGAATGTTTCCAGGGATGGGGCATCTACCACCTCTCTGGGCAAACCTGTTCCAGTGTTTCACCATCCTCATTGTAAAAACTTTCTTCCTTATATCTAGTCTAAATCTACCCTCTTTTAGTTTGAAAACATTCCCCTTGTCCTATTGCAACAGGCCCTGCTAAAAAGTTTGTTCCCATCTTTCCTGTAGGCCCCCTTTAAGTACTGGAAGGCTGCAATAAGGTCTCCCCAGAGCCCTCTTCTCCAGGCTGAACAATCCCCAATTCTCTCAGCCTTTCCTCACAGGAGAGGTGCTCCAGCACTCTGATTGTTTTTGTGGCCCTCCTCTGGACCTGCTCCAACAGGTCCATGTCCTTCTTATGTTGGGGGCCCCAGAGCTGAAGGCAGTACTCCAGGTGGGGGCTCACAAGAGCAGAGTAGAGGGGGAGAATCACCTCCCTCGACCTGCTGGTCATGCTTCTTTTGATGCAGCCCAGGACACGGTTGGCTTTCTGGGCTGTAAGTGCACATTGCCAGGTCATGTCCAGCTTTTCATCCACCAATACCCCCAAGTCCTTCTCCACAGGGCTGCTCTGAATCCCTTCATCCCCCAGCCTGTATTGATACCAGGGGTTGCCCCGATCCAGGTGCAGGATCTCACACTTGGCCTTGAACTCATGAGGTTCACATGGGCCCACATCTTGAGCTTGTCAAGGTCCCTCTGGATAACATCCCATCCCTCAGATGTGTCAACTGCACCACTCAGCTTGGTGTCATCTGAAAATTTGCTGAGGGTGCACTTGATCCTGCTATGTCATTGATGAAGATATTAAACAGTACTTGTTCCAATACAGACCCCTGAAGGACACCACTTGTTACTGATCTCCATCTGGACATTGAGCTGTTGACCACCACCCTCTGGATGTGACCATCCAACCAATTTGTCATCCACCGAACAGTCCACCCATCAAATCCATATCTCTCCAATTGAGAGAGAAGGATGTTGGGGGGGCACCGTGTCAAAGGCCTTACAGAAGTCCAGATAGATGACATCCGTAGCTCTTCTCTTGCCCACTGATGTAGTCACTCCATCATAGAAGGCCACTAGGTTCGTCAGGCAGGACTTGCCCTTGGTGAAGCCGTGCTGGCTGTCTCGAATCACTTCCCTGTCCTCCATGTGCCTTCGCATTGCTTCTAGGAGAATCTGTTCCATGATCTTCCCCGGCACAGAGGTAAGGCTGACAGGTCGGTAGTTCCCAGGGTCCTCCTTTCTACCCTCTTTAAAAATGGGTACAATGTTTCCCTTTTTCCAGTCACCAGGGACTTCACCTGATTGCCATGACTTTTCAAATATCATGGATGGTGGCTTGGCAACTACATCAGCCAAATCCCTCAGGACTCTGGGATGCATCTCAGGTCCCATCGACTTATGTATGTATACATAAGTCATATATTAATACATACGTCCATAAATACACAAGAGGGATAAAACCAGGATTCTCACCTGCTTTATTTTTCATAACTCTTTATGCTGTTTTAGGCTAGGTATAGAAAAGTTCCTCATAGTTACACAGGGGTGCTAAGAAACAGTTTATTTTGACTCCTGTGTTGAAGAAAAGAAAAAGGTGTTTTTTTCCTACATAGTTGAAATCCACCAAGAGGTGAAGTGCGTGGAAAACTGGAATGATTTCATGGATGTCTCAAAGCTTTAAAGGTGAAAGATCCAGCTTTTCTTCCTGATTAAGCTATGAGAATGATGAGATTCTGTGGGCTTTTTCTACTTCAAAGGGTCATTCAAATATAATTCTAAGGAGGGATGCCACAAAACTATTACCATGAAGTTTGATACAATGAATTCCTTTTGTATTATGTGGAAGGATAAGGAGACTGCTTCCTTTGGCTTCTTCTACTTGTTGCTGTTCTGGACATTCAGGGCAGCTTTTAAAGAGGTACCTGCTAAGCTGCTGAACCTCCTAAGTAGTCGGAGTCTGACATCCATAATCACATTAATAGCACTCATTACTTTTAATATAATTCTCCCAGGAAATTGCCTTACATTTGATATCAATTAGGTCATATCAGAAATAAATGCTGCTTAACTGATGCATTAGGGTATGGAAATCTGGCCTCCATGGGATGGATTCTGTCCTGGAACATTTGGGACTAGCTCCTGTCAGCTATGGGAGAGACGGCCTGTTACAACAGTATGGGAAAGTATGGGTCAGCGTTGTTCAGCATTGCTACCTTCAAACAATTCAAGGTTAAAAACATGAATTTCCAAACTTGCTACATTTAGGTTTGAAAATTAGTGGCTGATTTTGACATTTCGAATACAAGAAGCACTGTTTCAGGTTGAACTCACACAGGCTGAATATGACCAACTCCCCCCAACAACAGCCCAAACAAAACACTGATAGTAGACCTATGAAAAGCACCATTACAGAGCTTTACCAAAATGAAATGAAGGAACTTGCAACAAAGTAGTAAGGAAACATTGTTCTGAATATAAGGAAATTGTGATAAAAGAACTTATCCAAGACTTAAAAGCAAATCCATAGCTGAACTGACTTACTCAGTCTTGGCACCCAGTCTGTACTACAATAAAACATTCTGGTAAAATAAATTTTTGGACGAGTGCTAATACTATGAGGAAAATAATAATTCCAAGTTCATTTCTCTAGGATCTACATAACATTAATTGCTCATAGCAGTTTCTCTTGTCACTGTTTTTCTCTGTGTTAAAATCAGCAGCAATATTTGGCTTGATCGGTCTTTTATTTGGTCATTCTTGGCAGAGAAGCCAGTCCTTTTGGATGTAATTTAATTGCTGGGACTGATGAAGAAGTTATAATCTATCTCTGCTCCTATCAACTTTGGACTTCATGAGAGCGTTAAATTTATTTTAAGTTCTACTTTTTCCATCACTATTTTATTCCTCCCTTTAATATAGATTTCCGGTGCTTCTATAGCCCTGCTTTGTCTTTGGTCGCTGTAATAACTTTACAAAATAATTGAAATAATTTATTTAAATATAAAATCTCTCTTTTTAATGTAACAGCTATGATGAATGTACTATGTATCTAAAGACTGTGAGAGAAGGTAACTTTATGTACCATCAAAACTAATCAAGACTGAAAAAAAATCACTAAATAACTGTAATTTTAGAGAAGGCAACGATTTAAGGCTTAGTTCAAAGTCATCTGGATGTGCACTATTTGCCCTGTGTTGTTACCCTTGCAGATTTACCATTTTAAAGAGCATTCATCTCTGAAACAGAAATAGGTGAAACTAATTCAGTTTTTGGATGCCTCATGTTCTTCTTACATTTGACAGTCTCTGTTACTTTGGGTTAATTTCCAGGGGAAACTCAGAAAGAATATGTTGGACACTTCAGACCTGTTAGTGGAGGAGCTTCCAGGGTTGTGCCTCTGTAGCAGAGTTACTGCTGAAGCACCCATCACCTGAAGGCTGCTGGCACACATCCCTGCCCATCCCTGGGGCTATCAGGGAGAGGAGGACCCAGTCAAGCACCTTACTTTCTCTCAGGTACATTTCAAGAGCTTGCAACTTACCCTCTTTGCCTCTTTGGTAGCATATGGAAATCACTGCAGGAGCAATCATTTCTTTGTCATCTCTCTGCAAAGACTAAATCTTCTACAGTGGACAGCAGAACTAAAGGTATTTAAATCTTTATTCATTATTCCTTGCAACAAACTGTTAAAAGTGTGAGCATTTCCAAAATGTATCTTGTCTCATGTCATGTGACAATATCCACAGCCAGGTCATTCACCAAGCAACACCTAGCAGCAGTGTTCTCTGCACTGGGCAGAAGTTACATGGGACAGCAAACAATTCTGAAAAGAAAAAGGAAAGATGTCAAAGTCTGAAATATAGTATATATTCCCTTTCTGTCTGATTAATTGGGATCGAGTGTACTAATTGGGATAGAAAAAGTGTAGGTTTTCAGGAAAAAAATTGGAAGTGAGTCATAATAGTAAATAATTTTAACTTTCTTATCTGTTGATGACTGATTGCTTCATAGGCTTTCTCACTTGCTGTTTTCATCATTTTGTACTAAATCTTGGAAAGATTTGAATTTTGGTTTAGGGCTTAGTCCAAGATAGAGTATACAGTATATACACAATATACTGAAAGATTTCTGCTGACTTCACCATGCTTCGGAGCAAGCCCTTTTGATGGCATTTTCCATATTTGCTTTCAAATATTTCTTCCTCTGGCATCCTAAATTTATGTTCCTGATAAAAATCTCAGGGGTTACAAAGGCTTGAAGAGTAATATATGCATTTCTGTTATGTTGCAGTGGCTTCAGTATATCGCAAGGGCATTGTTAACACTAGGCACTGTATTTCTCAGTCTGAAATCATTATTAAGTGTGTTCTTAAGAGACTGATACAATACCACTAAAATCAGAATTAAAAAATTACTTTGATTTTACTCTTGTCAAACAGAATTTCTCCCACTGAAATCCTTAGGATTTATGGTCAGCTAAAAGTGGAGAATATTGAGTATTTGGCTTGATAAAAAGTGAGTCAGACCTGTAGGATTTCAGTTATTTAGTAATAAATTCCTCCAAGGAAAGTATTCAGTTTACTAATGTTTCCTGATTGAAACATGTTTTGTAGGACTTGGGGTGTGGGATTTTTTGCTAATGTCATGACATATTTCAATTAATCATTACAAACCATGCCAAGATAAATATTTGAATTGCCTATATTCATTGGCGTACCTTCAAATTCTAAATATTTAGTGGCAGCCCTGGCATTTGCAAATAGGCTACCCATGACTTGAAAAACCGAGGATGTGCTGACTGTTGAGGAGGAATCAGCATCCTTGCACTGTGTGAAAGGATAGGTGTCTTTTATCCAATTAATTTAGCCATGGGATTGTTATTCAGAGTTTATATTGCAGTGAGAGAGAGCAGACTCTTCTCCTTATCCCGAAATTAACTGTCACTCATCTCACACCTGTCCGAGACTGACATAATGCTAACTGGCAGCTTGCTAATGTCTCAAATGGCTGCCGTGCTTTTGAACTCCACGGTGGATTTCTCACTCGTTGCGACTTGCACCATTCTTCCCAGGTACCAGGAGTATTCATAACATTCTGTGTTAAAATACAAGGAGGAATACTTTGGGCTCTACAGTATGCACAGGTCTATAGCCCAAGTCTCTTGACAACATGTTAGCTGAATAAAGCTTAGTCTGTTTGTCTTGCCTAATGGCTATTTTAGCAGTCAGAGTGGGAAAGAGTACTTTAGTTCTGAGCACTGGTTAATGGGATCAGTGGAATGCTCTTTATGTTTCACATGGAAGAAGGAATAGAGTAACATGCTGACCTCAGACAAAAAGCATTTAATTAATTTATTACATTTCACTATTTGAAGACTATGTGGCTGTAAATGGTCCTGCTGTATGGAGGCATGTGTGAAGCTGGTCAGGAACAGCACCCTTGTAACAGAACCGTTACCTGTGGCATACCTACTACATAGCCAAAATGTAACCCTGCTGTGACAAACAGAGCAATTTATGCATAAACGGTATATCTGTTATGTGTGTGTCACACCAGTCCTTAAGAAAATACCACTCCTGACTCCACTGTAGATAAATAATTTTATTCCATCCCAGTGACAGATGTTCTCAAGGAGATACTAAGGATTTCTTTGCATATTATGAAGAAAAGTAAGTCAAGAAAAATAAATTTTATGTTGTTTTATGATCACGATAAACATATTTCCAGAAAAAGTAAAAGAGTTGGGCTATGATACAGAATGAGTAGGAAGAAATGCAAGTGAAATTTACCAAATACCTACGTAAATTAGAATTAATGCACTGAACAGATTCAGTTTAACAAGAGTGGGCTGACTTGAGAAACTGATTATGATCTGAATATTAATTTTTGAGGACAGAGAAATAATCTAGAAGCATTCAGAGACTGTGTTTTTGTACACATCATAACATTTTAACTCATGACTAAATTATTAAAGGAAGAGGTTCCCATACACTGCCTGCACTCAGGTGTCTGTGTAGGTGCACAACTTTTTTTTTTTTTAACTGAAGGATAACCTATCTGAAATACATTTGTATTTACTGTGGGATTAAAGGAAAGCTGCTTTGAGCTTCCTGTATCTAGATCCATGCCATTTCATATATTTAGACCAAAGACTTTCTTCAAAGAGGATAATAGTCAATGGTAAGATCTTCATTAACTTATCAGGGTAATACCTGTTTTTAAGTAATTCACTTAAGTAAGGCATACTGAAAGCATTCCACAATCAATTTCAAGAATAGGTTGTCAACTCTCAATGATAAGAATGGGAAATTGTAAGAAAAGAAGCCTGAAAATCTTTACTCATAATACAGGAAGTCTTTGAATATTAAACAATGAAATGGCTACACTTGAGTCATCTTAATGGTATCACATCCTGATGTCTTCCATTAGAACCATTACAAATTTTAGGAGCTGACAGCTTGAAAATCTTACTGGGGGGAAGAAGTGCAGCTAAGACAGATGAAACACTGAAAGACTTCAGAGTATAGTCATGAGAAAAATAAAAGCTCTGTCTTGTGAGGGTTGTAAAACATTTTTGTTGTGTTCTGTTCTTCCAAGAAGCATGTACAAATTGTTTGAGAATGAATACAAAGAATGATTCATATCGAGCTTAGTGAACAGCAATAGAGTTGCGGAAGAGGCAAGAGCTAAAGGACATTTGTACAGGCAACACAAAGCCCAGAGCAGGACAAAGGAGTCTGATTAATCACAATCTGCAAGGAAGGCGAAGACTGTGCAGGACAGGCACTCATGACTGCAAGCACCTGGTTCTAGATTTCAGTAAGAAATCCTGGATTCCATAAAATCAGTGAAAAAGCCTACCTGGATTCCCAAGACTTCCCTGTCTTGCTCATTTGCTTGCTTTACTGGGCATCCATTTGTGTACTGGGCTGTGCTCATGTGGTTGTTGCTAAATGATTTCTCCTAATCCTTTTGTCTCTTCATCGAAGGAGTAGAAACCCATATATTCATGTTTTCCAATCCAAAGTGCTTTTTTTATGAGTGTTTAAACGGTACGCTTACCTGATGAGCCACTTCCACAGATCTTCCTGAACATAGACCTACCTTAGAGAAATGGCCAAACTCCAGCTGGATTGCTTGAGGTGACAATAATCTAGATGTCTAGTTAATGTAATTTTGATATTATATATGCTATTAACATTCACTCTGAAGAAAAATGCAAGAAGATACGGTTCAGTTGCAGTATTTTATTTTCTATATTTGTCTGTGTATATACAGAACAAATGTATTTCACAGTTTGTTTCCAACTTTTCTGCTCAATTATTCTGTATAAATATTAATATACTTTGAAATACATGACTAAGGAAATTATACTTACGTGTCAATACCAGGAAAGGACACCAATGAGGTAACAGTTCATAAGAAAGGGTTAAAAACATCTGTACATATATAATTTTATAGACCATTTTCTAAAATTTTGAAAACAGTGATAAATCCACCCTTTGGTAGAGTACGGTTAAGCCTTCAGTGACCACCCTAGCTGTTGAAATGTTTGCCCAGTAAGTGAATGGAAAGCACACACTGTTGACCACATTGAACTTGGAGTTCAACTCTGGAGTAGATCAAAAAGCTGGAGTAGTTTCAATACCAAAACTTGTCTGGCAACGTCCTGAGAGCTGTAGCCCCAGTATGTGCCTGGGCCATCACTTGCCCTCCGGCTGCTGGAAAGGACTACCCTTTTGTCGCAGGTGTCGAGTGGTTTTTGTTTTCCTTTAGGGAATCCTTTTAAGAAAGAAGAACACCAAAACGCTGCTCATTGTTACTTACCGGAGAGCATCAGCGTCGAAAAACATCTTCTCGTCCCGAGCCCTGGTCTTTCGCTGGGAATCCTCGCTGAAGGTGTCTCCACCTCCCCCACGCACCCGCACAGCCCTCGCCGCTCCCTCCTCACACACATGTCTTTTCTGACACAGAGCAGCCGCCTGCCGGATTGCTACCACAGGATGGGTTCAGGCGCTAGCCCCCCCCCCCGCCCCTTCTTTTTTCTTTTCTTTCCTAGGGTCCGCTCGCCGTAGCATCCACCCTCCCGAGGGGTTTGCCTGGATCATTTATTTATCTTGTGCGCATTAAGAAACCACCATTAGGCTTTGGTGGGAGGCGCCTTACTTTCTGCGCGCTAGCCTGCCTCCCTTGCGCTGCGATAGGAATACACAATTGAACAGAAGCTGCAAGCTTGGCAGGAGCTGCCTTCTGCGTGCCTATTTATTTGCCGGATCCGTATTTTTTTGCCGACTGGGTCATTGCCGCCCCCCCTCCAGGGTTTCATCTTAATTTTTTTGTGTGTGTGTGGATTTTTTTTTTTTTTTCCGGGAACCCTCGCCGGAGTTTGGATGCCGGGCCGGACTTAGCGCGGGCGCGGAGGAGCTGCGCGGAGCCGTGCCTCCTGCCCCCGGGCCCCGCCCGTGGATCGGCCTCCCTGGCCCGGCGCCGGCCGCGGGTTGGCCGCGGGGCCGCGGAGTGGCGGGTGCGCTGCGCCGCGCCGCCGCCTCCCCGCGGAGCAGCCGAGGGATGCTGCTGCGCTGCGGACGGGCATAGGCAGGAGCCGAGCGGGCGGGGGAGGGAGCGGAGGGAAGGAAGCAAGGAAGGAAGGAAGGAAGGAAAGACGGAAAGAAAAGATCCCCCGGCCCCGAGGGGAGAGGAAAAAGAGGAGAGGCAAGCAGGAGCGTGAATGTGAAGGAATGTGCCTGCCCGCCGCCGGAGCCGCACGCTTGGGATAAAAAAAAAAAAAAAAATAAATCGACGAGGCTGATTCTTGCGACTTACTACCCGGAAAAAAAAAAAAAAAAAGAAAAACCTGAGAGCGGAGGGAGAAGAAGGAGAGCGAAGAGGCAGAAGCGCGCAGCACAAGAGGAGGGCGCCCGGCGGATGGCGCGGCCGTCCCGCTGACTCCGCGGCCGCGGGAGGCTGCGCGGGGCACGCCATGCCGGCGGCGTGACTGAGCGGGGCGCTCCCGCCGCCCGCTCCGCCGCGCCGCGCTCCCCTGCGCTCCCCTCCGCCCCGCTCTCCTCCGCCCCCCTCCGCCGCATGCCGCCGGCAGCCGCGGCGCGCTGATGCCCCGGGGCCGCGGCGGCGCTGCGGACGGCCCCTAGGATGAGCGAGGGGGCTGCCGGCGCCGCGGCGCCCGGGGCGGCGGAGGCGGCGGGGGGCCCGGGCGGGGATGGGGCCGGAGGGCCGCCGCGGGAGCTGCGCTGCAGCGACTGCATCGTCTGGAACCGGCAGCAGACGTGGCTGTGCGTGGTGCCCCTCTTCATCGGCTTCATCGGCCTGGGGCTCAGCCTCATGCTGCTCAAGTGGATCGTGGTGGGCTCCGTCAAGGAGTACGTCCCCACCGAGCTGATGGACGCCAAGGGCGTGGGGCAGGACCCTTTCTTCCTCTCCAAGCCCACCGCCCCCCCCCCGCGGCGCGGAGACCACCGCCGCCGCCACGCCGCGGCCGCCCAGCCGCGTCAGCCCCCGCCTCACCACGATGAGCCGGGCCCCCCCGCGGCCCCCCGGCACCCGCGGACCGGCGCGGGGCGGCCCGCGGCCCACCGCGGCGCGGCACCCCGCCGCGCCCCACACGGCGCCGCCCGCCAGCGGCCCCCCCGGCACCGCCGGCCGCGGCGCCCGGCCGCCGCCCGCCGCCCCCAGCACCCCGCCGCTGCCCGCCTGGCCCACTGCGGCACACGCTACCTCCTCCTACAAGATCTACGTCCACGACTCGGCGCCGTCCTGGACCTTGTCTCCCTTCCAGGAGTCAACCACCACCACGCCGGAGGCCAGCACGACCCCCAAAATCCGTAAGTAGAGCCAGCCGCGCCGCGCCCTCGGGGCGCCCGCACCGCCCGCTTGCTCGCGTCTCGCCGGCAAACCCCGGGGTTTGCCGGGCGCCGGCGGGGTCGGGCCGGGCCGGGCCTGGCCGGGGCGATGCCTCGGTCGGAGGCTGCTGCCGCCGCGTCTCGGGGAGACGCGGGGTTCCCGGGCGGTTCTGCCGGGCGGGCGTCCGGAGAGCTCCGAAGTTTGCGCTTCTTTTCTCCCTCCCCCGCTTGCGCCTCCCCCCCCCCCCCGGCAAGTTCCCCGCTTGTGTGATGGATGGTGAGGCAGGAGCAGCCATTTGAGGTGACTAGATTTCGCTGTGGTTTTTAGAGAAGACGCAGAGCCCCCTTTCCCCTTCGAGGCTGGGCTGCGGAAGGTATTTAGCAGGTGCTGGGAGGTGTCTGAGCGAGAGGGACAACTGGCGGCTCCCAGAAGGGGCAGTGAGGAGGAGAGGGGTTCTCGGGAGGTGCGGGCTGGGGTGTGCCTGTGCCTTTCTGCCGGCGAGGGAGTTTGGCTTTCCACACCGTCGTCTTCCTTGAAATAGAGGAGAGTGGGCTCCGGAAGGATGCTCCCTCCGTCCCAGCGCCCGGCTCCCGAAAGAGCCGCCGCCAGCTCCACCAGGATGGAGCCCTGGGCACCCCGCGAATATGCAGACGCAGCCAAACGCTTTCCCGGCTCCCTTGTGTAGCCACAGCACCGTCTTGCCGTAACTGACTCTTTTTTTTTTTTTAAGCAGAGGAGGGGGCTAGTTCCCCGATTGGTGCTCGGTGGCTGGCTCTTCCCACCCTCCCAGGCACAAACCTAAGGGTTCCGGCTAAATCTGAAAATTCATTTGGTCCGGGTGCATCAACTTTCACCTTCTTGTAAAGGTTATCATCTAGGACAAATGCGATCCGTGCCAAAAGAACTTCCGTGTGGTGCTATTTAGTGAAATGCTCAATAATACTGTATCGTAGTCATCTTCTGCGTTTTCTTGGATGCAGTAGAGGAAATGGGAAGCTGCGTGTCCTCCATTAACTCTTAGTTGCTTCAGCTAGGAATGTCAATTCAATTGAATGCTACCACCTGAATTGCTTTTACAGCCCAGGGCTCCCCTTTTGCATGCTAGCGTATGGCTATTCTGCTAGAGGATTTTGTTAGCAAGTCATTTGAACTTTATTTTGTCCATTAAATCTATTTGCTGATGAGCCCCTGGGCAGAGAGTATCTGCAGAGCGAACTGATCTTGTGAATTGACAAAATTGGGAGAAGAACAGCAAAGTGTATGTGTGGGTGGGTGTGCAGGTGGCGGATGGCTGGGAATGATTACGAATAAAACTATCACTAAATCAGAAGAGCAAACAAGGCAGCGACTCGCTTCCCTAGCGTCTGCTATAGTAATTGACAGAGAACCGTCCCTTACAGGTGTGTCTGAACCCGCTTGCTCTGTAGGTACAACCTAAGGAAGTCAGATGTTACCAGAAGGAGAATCTTTTGTGGAGCTGAAACCTACCAGTTTCACTTAGGTGTAGGGAGCTGTATAAGGCACTCTTTAAAAACAAAGCAGCAAAGGAAGCCTGATTTTCAACCTGTGTCTCTGTTTTCAAGCCCTGTGTGAACCAGATATGTTACATGGTGTTTCAAACTGCAGTGACCTGTGTGTGTCTGAAATGCTGCCTGGGCTTGCCAGGTGGGATCCGTTCGGGTCTAAATGCTCCCTCGCAATCTCTTCCTTTCTCCCCTTTCTATCTCTTTGGGTATGTAAGAGAAATCCACAGCAATTTCCGCCCCTCTATGCTGTCTCCTTATGAGGTATGGAGGGCAAGAATATCCTGATTAATAAATAATGTTCAGCTGGCAGGACTCTCCTTCATGCAAGACACACAAAGGAAGAAGAAAACCCACAATCTTAAAATGTTCCTGGCAGTTGCAGAGTCTCGTAACTATTATTTGTTTTAGGGAGACTGCTAATACCTTTTACAGCAGGGTGTTTCCCCTCATTAAATAAAGCTCAGTTATAGGATGAAATGCAAGAAGTGCAAATCCAGCAGAAATTGACCCTGTTTGGGCACATTGATAGCAGAGATTATCATTAATGGAAGATTAAATAGATTACATAAAAAAGGATTTGAATTTGTAGGGCATGTGGAAATTTTTTTAAAGCCTACAGCTGTACTTCCCTGATACATATATAAGCATCTCTGAGTATACATGTGAAATTCTCTGAGGCTGCAGTATCCACTGGAGGGGAGAGGGAGGAGAAATGCAATCTTTCTGCCATGAACTGCTGACATGGTGTCACCCCAAAGCAAGTATCTACATCTGCCACTAACAGCTCTTAGGAAGAAAGGGAATATTTTGCAACAAATCCATCCTCATTTCCTGCATGTTCCTTCTGTGCCCATTGCGCCAGCTGCTATTGAAATGAAAGTCATGGATCCCATTGTACCCTGTGAATACAAATCTGACATGGCAAATCTGATGCCCCAGCTTTCAAAATAGTGCACACCCTTGCGTGATCCTCTGGCTTGGCAAGGCACATATGTGGGCAGGAGTTCTTTAGCATCTTGCAGCTTTTAAGAAAAGAAGCAGCTGTCTGTCTTTATACTGGTTCATGTTGCAGTTTATTTAATTGTTTTAACATGTTAAAAAGGGCTCAAAATATGATTTAGGAAGATGGACGGCAAATCAGGATTTATTTCTCCTGAAAGCTGGATGATTGCCCACCTGAAGTAGATGTTGGTAAAGCCTTTTCTCTGTGTGTGTATTCATCTGAGGAGATGTTGTGAAATCTCTCTTTTTTTGTGGGTGTGCATAATGACAATAATTCTTGGTTGTGTTTCACTCAAAGTCAAGCTATCTGTTAGCTGTTTTGAAAGTTCTTGATGAAGATCCTTCAGGTTCTGACTAAGCAAAAGCCACTTACTCATCAAATCTCGCTCTGTGTCTTGTGCCTGCATGTGTTTCTCGTGATCACTCAGAGACTATGGCTTTTCAGCATGAGCCTTTTTATCCAGTGCTCACATAAAAATCAATCACTGATTTAGAAGGATAGTCCAGCCTGTGGATCAGAAAAATCAACCAACTGACTGGAACACACCTGTGAAGTTTTATTTTTATCAAGCCATTGGTTTCATTTCTAAAGAGTCATGCCCTGATTTTTCCAATATGCATTTTTCATGGTATTCTGGGTTCTTCAAATAATGTTATTATCTTTAAATTGAGATACTGTACTTATAAGAATTCCTGTGTGAATTCAGCTATGAAATAGCACTGTGGTTTCTCTTGTGTTCATGTGACCAAAGGCTAATGCAGAGAACTGAGGTCGGGCAGGTGGGGCTCAATTAATGCATAGTAACCAGGGAAAGAGATGTTACAGAACTCTTCATCAATATATCTTGTGAAGTCCAATTGCAACCTTTTTTTATGAGTCCAGACTGTAGCCTGAGTATACTTTGATTTCCTGCTAAAGATTTTCTGGTCCAGTCGTTTATCCTAGTCATATCTCTGTCTGTTTGTTATGCGCGGCATGGGTTCAAGTAACAAGCATCTGGCAGATGAACTGTTACCAACACTGACATTTTGGTAAAAGCTGTTTGTTTTATTTTGCACTGACTCAGATGTCTTTTTCACATTAAGGATGACACTTAGATGCAACTGCGGGGTTTTCACCAACTGGAGGGTGTTGTGGGAGGTGCCAAACCGTAGTAAAACCAGACCTACTCTTCCCAGAGCTCTGAAACATTCTGCCAACAAATGACATGTATCTGTGAACACTTCGTATTATGATCATGAGCTGTCATTGAAATCGAGGGGAGCACACATGACTGTAAAGCACGTGCCTTTAACATTGACTAAGATTAATATGTCAGTTATTTATCAATTTGTAATGCATCAAAAGCTGTTGAATTGGAAAAAAAATACTGAGGTGAACAACTGGGAGTTCTAGAGCTATTTGCTTCTTCCTTATTCCCACTTACTTTCTATTCACGTACCATGAGTCAATGTACCGCAGACATGATTAGATTTGTGTTTCCCATCTTAAATACTTGTCAACAGGAAGGCTACTGTCAAGATAAAAATAATAAATACAGGATTGTAGTCACACCACTGAAGTGGAAATTACTGTAGTTTTAGTTTATTTTTCATGTTTTACAGCTATGACTTGCTTCATCTGTTTCAATTAAGCTGGATGACACTGGACTTAATTCTGTTTTCCAGTTATAATTCCCTTTATAGTTAGGAACTAGTGCAGTTATCACTGAGTAAATAAGTCCCACTTACAGATATGTACGTTGATTCTATTCAGATATATTTCCTCTCTGTTCCTTTTATTGAAGTGTTTGTTGGAATCCCATTCCCTAGGAGAGCTTTCACAGCACTGGTATGATGAGAGGAAGGGCTGTGGCTGAAATTACTCCATGCTGCCTTTTAACCCTGAAGAAAATTCTTTTGGGGGCTGTAAGGATTCTCATTACGTTGATTTAACCTGTGATCACTGATAAAAGCAAAGCTTTGTATTTTATTTGGCATATTTTTTTAGCGTCTATACAAGGACATTATGTGATATATTATATGTTGACAACAGAATACCATTATTAAATTAAAGTATTGATTCATTGCAAAGTATTATGCTAAAGTAATGTCAGTGGTTTGTCTAAACCCACAGAAAATGGAAATTAAAAATTAAAGCAAAGGACCTGTCTCTATCTACAGTATTGTGTCTACTGTTGCAGTACATTTATCATCTGACTCATTGGTTTGAAACCTCCTGCAAAGCCGAGTAAATACACAGGTTGGTATGGATTTGGCTTTGACTTTATCTTTACATTCTATAGCTCATGTAGCTTTCAGGAAGTACCTAAAACATACTAGGGTTTGGGTTTGCTGATTTCTTCCATGACTTGTTTGGAAACAAACTGCACAAGGAAAAGTGCCTAGTAAAATCAGGTAGGACTACCTGGTCACAAAAATAAATCAATAAATAAATAAATTGAAACCAGACACTTTTGTATATCTCTGAGCCTGGTGATTTCTTTTTGAGATTCTTTGTCGTTTAAACAAGCTTGCAATACTCCAGTCTTAACTGTGCACATGTGTGCGCATGCGTGCACACACACAGACACACACACAATACAAGCAGGTATTTGTGCGTTTGCACAGTACCTATTTTCGAGGAGGAGGATCAGGACCTCGGAGACTGTTGTAACTTCAGGACCAGTCTTTGCTAAGCAAGTTAACTACTTTGGTTGTGGTGCTTGTCCTTGTAGTGTAGTTCAGAAAAGAAACCTGGAGGTTTCATTGTAGCTAACTAGACCGAATACCAAGTTAAACTGCATCTGTTTTAATTTGGAAGTCTCTTTCAGGTTCTACTGTGCAGAAGGGATTTGTTGTCACTGTTACTATTAAGCATAGGTATGGGGTTGGTTTTTTTTTTTTTGCATTAGAAGAGTAGACAAAAGACAGGTAGGAAAAAGAACAGGATACTTTGTGTTATGATTTCTTACTCTAAGGGACTTAGTTCTTGGATCGATATAGGGAGGGTTAGAAGTGTCATTTAATAAGGCGGCTGTGCTCCAGATCAAAACTGGGACTGTGTTTTCTCATTGCTCAGAACTGAATTTCCAAGGCGGGCAGCTCTTAAGCCTGCTTTCATACTTTTACCTTCCCCTTCATACATAATCTCAAGCCACTCGACCGAGTGAAGTACATCTTCAGTGGAGGAAAGTAGCTTCCTGTGAGGGCTGAGCAGATGGGCTTGCCAGGCAAGGGCACTTCTGACCAGGACAAGACAGAGGATGAGCATTCAAATGGCTTCTAGTAACACACAGAGAAAGTAAAAAGCGCTTTTTGAGTGGTTTTTTACTTTTTATCACACAGGTTTCTGGGGCCCCTTGGTAAAATGCATTCAAGAGGAGAAAAATGAATAAAGCAGCCATGAAGAAAATTAAAATAGCAACTGCATTTATAAATTTCAATGGCCTTTTCACAGAAGAAATACCTAATTGGATCAACTCTTCCTGGTGAAATTTGGTGATAGCAGGGAAAAATACATTTACTAAATGTTTATTGCTAATTGTGGAAATGTTTGTTTCTGAAACTTTATCAATATGCTCAATATTACTCCAGTAATGTTTAAAAACAGTTAAAAAAAGTAAAACCTAAAAAATTCTTCCAGTATTCCATCTTTTCTGTCCTCCCAGGACAGTATTTTGCATTTCCAAAGCTGTGTTTCTCATGTAGCATGTAAATAGGCTTCCATGACTTTCAGGTCTTTTTTACAACGTATTACTCCTGATTTTTTTTTTTTATTTTTTTTGTGGTGTAGTTCTGATGACTTCTGATAATTCACTTCATATCATGTTTAGCAACTGATTTTTAAGTCCAAATTGCTTTATGTTTTTTCCTCAGAGTAGTTTGATTTTTGTATTTCTGCAAGAATTAGACCTTTGGGAAAAGCTTGGGTAGAATGGGAGAGGCTTGCTGTCCAATAAAAACATAACTGGGTAAAAAGTTAAAGTGAAACTTTGGTCTGAAATACCTGAAGAAATTCCTGCTTTAGTCCCTGTAAAATAAGCCCAACAACTTGAAAGTTTCCTCTTTTTGCTTTAACATCTCCTTTTTGTTTGTCTCTTTTTGGTTTATGGCTTTTCTTTTCCTTTTAAAATTTGAATTAGTCTCTCAGCAATTCTACAGGCCCTACAGTTGTGTCCCATTCCCCCCCCCCCCTTGTATTTTATGCTCATAGGGAAGATGCACGTTAGCAGTGCATATATATTGGCAACCTAGTAGGTGCTGTTTGTAGAAAAGTGAATTAGTATTTTAATCTGTGTGAAAAGACCTTTCACTGAGGCATTTTGTAACTTCGTTAGCAAAGAATTGAGGAAAAAATATCCTGATAGTATTCTGTGTAGAAGTTGTGCTGAATTAAATAGTTTAGTCTCTTTGGTTTTTATAATGAGATTGCTATATGGCCCAATTTTGCAAACACACAGGCCCAATTTCGGGTGGCGAGTGATGCCTTTTCTCTTTTGTAGAGTTACTCATCTGCAGAATCAGGGTCAATGTATGTGAACATCTGTGTGATTAAATGTGTTACTGTGTCTCAGATTGCAGTGTGAATGCTTACAAAACATGCCTGTGTAAATAACTGTACATCAGCTTTAAAGTGCTACTTTTTAAAAGTTGTCAGCATTATTTAAATGTGCTTATAAGAACTGAGTCTCCATTAGTGCATTTTCTTTTTCTGTGTGTGCTTAGCGCTACCATGAAATATACACCATTAACCTGTTTATTCTTTGCCTGAAATAAGTCCTGTAGTAAAATCTTGGTGTTCTGGGGGACTGTAGTTGCTTAGCTGTAGACTGTCACATGTGGGTCATGAATGTTTTTGCATATCACTTTTAAATGATTTCCTTACCTGATTTTTAAATTTTTTTTTTAATTTTTAATTATTCCAGAAAATAATACTTCTGGGTTTGTACAGTTTTTCTCTGTATTACTTCCTCAGCTAGGTATATGCCAACACTGACTTTTTCCTAAAGCTTATAGGTAGAAAATGTTTTCTAAAACATTAGAGATGGCAAGTTGTGTTTTAAGATTTAGTTATTTTCTGGAACCAAATTATGAAATTATCTTCACATTGTTCCTTTCACAGCATCATTACTGTTAAAGTTCAAGATTCTAGTTCAGTAGGAACTGAGCCTTGATTGCTGGTTGTTACCAGATAGAGGGGCTATAGCACCGTGTAACAGCAAACCATTAAATTAGTATTAATAGCAAATAACCTCTTTTCCAGATCTGATTGTTCTCACTGATGTCAGAACTTGTAAAGGAAGCATTTGAGATAAGATGGGGTTATTCTCTTGGAAGGGCTTTGGTGGTCTGTTTGTACTGCAATGACAAGGGCTTTTTTCTAACGTGGTTGGCAAGGAAGGTAGAAAACGTACAATCTAGCCTGTGGTTGCTGTGCTGCTTCTAAATGTAATCAGGATTTTAACAAAACCAAAAAACTTGTATCAAAAAGTGTTGCTAACCTGCAAAATTGTGCTGCATTGTGCAATGCTAATGTCTCCCAGTTTAATGCATAATAAAATAGCATCTCCAGTAGTGTGCTCAGAGTGGCTGAGAGTTGTAGCTAGCTAACTTTCTCAGTGGCTGAGTAATACTGTTGAATATTAAAAAAGATGTAGGGAATCTTTGTTTCCTCTCCCCCTGGTGAATTACAGTAGAAGTGGTCAGAGGGTTATCATTAAAATAGTACTAAGCTATCCCAGAAGTTTTGACTTGAGATTGACTGTGTAATACTTGCAAAAACCAATCTATTAATTGTCTTCCAAAGAGGTGTGCTTTGTTAGTGTTTTTTTAAGAGTAGTGTTGTGCAGAGGAAATTAGTTTTCTTGTTCAATCTGTCAGCTAATTTACAAAAGAGAAGCAGGGTTTTTGTTTGAAACCTAGAGATAAGCTGCACTGAAATGGTACAGTGATTTTTCCTGCCATTTAACAGTATGAAATATGAAGACTTTGCACCGCCAGGGTTCAGTGGGCAGTGGGTTCAGGAACTTAACTGAGGGGATTATTCTGATGAATGTCAGTGCTCCTGATTTAGAAGGGTAGAGGTACTTTTATAATTATTTCAGAAGTAGCTAAACCACATTAGTCTTTAGCCTGAAATCTGGCCCAGCTACGTAAGGGTCATAGTGTTAAAGTTCAATCCTTTCTATTATTATTATTTTTTAAAAATAACTAAAAAGCCAAAATGCCATGCATAAATACATACAGCAATGTCTTTTTCCTTAAGCAGTTTGGGTTTCTTTTGCTTTTAGATTTCAATCCTTATTTTATAACTTATGTTAATAGAGCATACCATACATTTCACAAGGTCAGCTGCTTATTTATAAGACTGTATCTCAGTGTAATAAAGTTGATTGTAATTAGTTTCCATCAATCACAAATGTTAGTCAGAAAAACATAGGTTGCAAACTAAAATTATAAACTGTAGTATCTAGCAGGTGAAAATACTCATTGAATGCTGTTTCTGAGTTTATAACATGCACACTTCTAAATTCACTGATGATCTCAAAGCAACGTAGAAATCATGCCATCTTCTCCCAAACTGAAACTGTGTACTTCTGCAGCAGGTTTTCATAGTGCACATAGGCTCTCTTCCTACCAAAGCTACTCTGTTAGAAGGTTGTACCTTTGCCTCAACTAATTACCTTCTGGGCTGTGAAGATGACAACCTTGATGCTCATAATGATAGTAAAAACAACACAGAAAGTGCAACATTCACAGGATACTTTTAGAGTCACAGGATTTACAGTCCAAAGGCTCATTTGTACTGGGGAAGGTGAACATTTGCCACTTGGTGACTGCTGTCACCTTGCCTTAGAGAAGAAGGGTGGTAGACGGGCAGTGGAGATGATGGGGTGAGCTGTACCCATCCTGCACTTCTGCACAAGAAGCTCTTCAGCACGGTTCAGCCTGATTTGGGAAGACACAGCCTTTGCCTTGGCTCTGTCAGCATTAACTATCCTGGCTTGTTCTCTAGAAAAGTACAGAGGGAAAGAAGTGTTTCTAATACCTTTTCATATCTGGAGCACATTCATTACAGAGGCTTACTTAGTCCTAAATGAAAAGCAAGAATAGTAACTTAATATTTTAAATTGGTTTTAGAAATATCTGCCTGCAATAGGGAATTCTTACAGGTTTTAGTTCTTGGATGGCTGGATTTAATCTGAATATATGGAGCTAAAAATTGTGCGATATGTTTAAGAGGGGAAGAAGAAAGAAGAGTCTGATATTGTAATTGTTGTTTCATAGGAGATTGAAGAAATCACTTGCATCTACTGAATTGCAGTAATAGGGTACACTACAAGGCTTGATTACACCATGTGTTTACATACATTTGAAAACTATCCTCTATTACCTTGGCAGATGTAGGGTATCTGTAGCCAGCCACAGCTTCAATGCTGTAAGGTGCATCTATAAATGTGAACAAACACAGTTTGAGGAGCTGCTGAGTAACGGCTCCTCGTTCCCAGTTTGTTTACAGTGCATATTTTGGAAATATGAACAGGTATTTATTCCAGTTTGATAATAATTAAAATACATTTATCCCTGATTTTAACAATGATACTGGCTGGTGGGTGATGTACCTGTAGAAAATGAAGTGTATTGGACAGGCCTAAGCTAAATGTCCTTACTGTAAAGAGAGTATTGTGGGTAGGGTCCTACAGTGAGGATGCAGTATGCTAGGTGATAAAAAGATTAATAATTCTTGTGAGATATTTTATTTGCATACTGTGAGAATCTTGTCTGTTTAAAAGCAGTGTGGGTTTATTAGGGAGCTTATTTTTTTAAATGCTTTTAAGAAGATACTGTAAGATTATATCTAATTAATTAAATACATTACATTTGAATTATTTAATTAGAGATTATTTTTTAACCATCCCTTAACATTCTAACACTCTCTTAATACTTTTTTTCAGGTTTTTAATCCTGTTTATGAATGCAATCTATATGACAGCATAGACTCTTGGATTTTTTCCTTAACAAATACTACTTCAAAATAAATTTACTATATTTTGTGTAATGAAATAGAATTAGAATCTCAGGAACTCATCTCATCTGTAACTGAGTATTCAGTGGGAGCTGTAGGCTGCTCTGCAGTTCTGTAAGAATCACAGCAAGAAGCAAGATAGACCACAGACAGGCACTAGATTGAATGTTTTACATGAGAACTAATAATTAAAGCTTGTTAAAGAATTTAGGGTCCAAACATAATGAAGCTCTTCTAATTATCACCAGATTTTGGTCCAACTCTGCATTGGCAAAGAGGTAATTAAAAGCTTCTAAGTTCAGTTCAGCTCTGCATAAACGAAGGTTGGGATAATCAAAACACATAAAGGAAATAGGAGGATATTAGATTAAATTTATGTGATATGCAATTTCATTAGTAGTTATGGAAAATAAGCTGATGTAAAAAAACCCAACAAAGCAAAACCCCGAACATAGTATCAGAGATTCAATGTTATTTCATGTCTTTGTTAGTTACTTTATATAATGATTTCCTACATTACAGAACAAAATAACTTTTCCCACTAGGTATTGAAAAAGCATATCCCGTAGTGCATAGATGGAGATTGTGTGAAGGCAGTGCTCAGGCTTGAATAAATTTCTGTGCTGGACTATTGTCTTTGGAGCTCTGCCTTTTGTTGTTACAACTGAATGAAATTACCTTGACTTTCTACTTCCACCAGAAAAAGGGTGCCCTTGACAGTGTAGAGCTGTTATAATAGACAACTGCTATAGAATGACTTCATTTTCACAATTTTGGCTTGCTTATTAGTCTGCAATTCATCCCCAAAAGTTGTTCAAACCTCAGTGAAAGTAACAGACCATAGATTATTGTTTACTGGAAGTTAGGAGACCAGGAGTGGTCACTTCTTTTCCTCAAGCTTGCATTTTCTTATTTGTGAAATGAAGACATGGTGAAGATGTACAGATGAGAAGTGAGAGGTGTGTTATAGTGAACGTTCAAAAAATAATAAGGAAATACACTTCACAAGTCTTATTTTAAATTTCAGAAAATACCTGATATCCTTGATTGTGCCATTGGTTGTGTGTATGATCATTTTCAGTAACTTTCTGATAGTGAAATCTATTAGACTTTAGTATTAAAGAGGAAGGGATGGAAGCTTTTATTTTTTTAGGTGATTTAAAAGTGTATCTCCAAATATAGCCAAGATATATCCCTGAACAACAGGGGTGTATCTGACAGCAGGGCAGGGCTGTGAGACACCCGAACAAGCCAGTTACTCTAGTTCATAATTCTTTATTTTTGTCCTGCAGTGAGTTGCATCAGGTTTGAATTTGGGACACTCATTAGGCCAAAACCTGCCATTATGACAACCCCATTTAAATCTTTTTAGCTTAACTTTATAGTCAGTTGTCACCGGGGATTTTAGTAACTACTATGTTTTATATTGCTGTCTTGTTATATTTCAGAACTGAAGTGTTATTGTTGCCGTATCTCACATTGAAAGGAAGAAACACTTTCAGTATGGTGTAGTCTTCTATAGATAGAGTCAAAATGCTCTCTGAGTAGGTGGGATCCTTAGCCAAATCCAAACCCAATGAGATAAGTGAGAATAAGTGGGCTCTAGCTAACATTTAAAATAAACAGTTACGAAGGAGTGACTTGCTTCATCTAGTCTGTTGTTCTGCATTTGCTTATAGTTGATTTTTATTAAATGTAGCTATGCTGATCTCTTGAGAAAAAAAAATCTCTTCTAACAATAATAATGTATTTACTAGAGGGGGCCTTAGATGGAGAATGAGACAAGGTTTGTAGGAGAGGTACTCTAGTTGATTAACTAACACAATTAGACAAAAATTGGCAAATGCTTTTTCCATGTCTCTTTGGTGAGGTGATGTAACTGATTTCCTTTTCACTTTTCAACCTCCTTCCAATAGCAGGATTCTAACACCAACAAAGTTATTTTATTTTTTTTTTAATTAACTGAAAATGTTTTTCATAACTTGAACTGATATGCTTAGATTTGGAGTGTAAATAGGTAAGTGTGAAGCTTGCTAAGTGTTGTCCTATTTGCTTATTTATCCTGCTGTTAGGTTTGGGGTTTAAAAACAATGTCCATATCAGAGAAACTTACTAAAGGTGGGTAAGAAACTGTTTATCATCTTCAAATTCTCATATATTCAGATTGTCGTAGTAGTTTGGAGAAACGTTCAGTATCATTAGTTATTACTGAAGATTAATATTGTGTTGACACCTGGACGTACGGCCCCAACACAGACGTTCGCATTGAACGCTCACTTGTTATGAATTTCAAAGCCTATATGAAATGATTTATACTGGTGCTTGAAAATATGTTCTGGTAATAGCCTTTTTAATGTCTTTAGGACATATAATTGCCATGAAGTGGCATAATCTGCTGTTTGGAATGGAGAGCTGGGAGTATTTTGGTTGCGAATAGTATAATGAAATAGATTGAAAACAAGGATGAGTAATAAATGAATGGATCTGTACTATTAACAACCAGCTTGGGCTCGGCATCTGATTTATGACTGGAGTATATGGTGTGCACCACCTAAGGTGGGATGTCTTTTCCCCAGGCAGTCATGGGGTTGACTACAGGTAGTAGTCTGTCTGGGGACTGATCCTGTCCCTGCTGAAGTAGTACTAAACCTATGTTAATTTTAATAGTAGTGGATTAAGCCTGTGGATCTTCATTTGTTACTGCTGAAGTCAGTGGAAGGTCTGCACGTGGCCCGATACAGGACACATTCAAACTCTCTCAGTTTGGCACCATTGTGCCCGACTGGAATACCCATTTTACTGAATGGTGGGCTAGTATCTGTGTAGAAGGTCTTTGACAGGGTTTTTATATTCTGCACAACTCTCAGTGGTTCTGTCAATCTTGATTTGTAACACTTATATCATAATCTCATTACATGAACATCAAAGCACTAAAAAAGTTTGCAGTTTCAGATGGTTTTGCTTTAAAAATAACATAAAAGTTAAATCTTTCCAAGTGGTATGCCCCCTTCCTTTCCACATATTTCAGTTGTGATCATGTGGCATGTGGTTGCCTTGCCTTGGAATTTTCTTGGGGATCCGCAAGTGCAGCTTTGTTAATGACGTTTGTCATTTGTAAAGAAAGCTGCACTGTAAACTTCAGGTCTTAAAAGGAAAGAGTATGTAAAAAATAAAACATGAAGTTTGTGAGATAAATTGTTGAAGTGAGGTAATATTTACCCATTTTGTAAGTTAAGGCAGTATTTATAATCTGAACAACCACTGCACTACTCCTGGAGAATTGAAGACCTCGGTAACTGTTTTGACCCAATATTTGCTCTAGTATGAAACAAATGGCTAACGTAGGTAGATTCCTGGTATCCCAAACAATCCTGCTTGCACCTAGTATTTTTTTGTGGGCTTCGTGTAAGAGGCGTGGGTGGTTAGAATTTCCCTTCAGAAGTCTCAATTCGAGAAAAATGTCTGTTCTTCAGGAAGTGAAGTCATACAGTTTTGCAGCTTCAGGTTGAAACAGTTCTACAAGAACTGAACTTCCAGAGGTTTCAAGGTCATTGCTTAATAAGAATTTACATTAAAAAAAGGTGGAAGTCTCAAACTCTTTATTAAACAGTTCAGAAGAAAAAAAAACCCCACAGTTCTCCAAAGTCCCAGGTACTTTCTCTGTAAACCGTGTGAAACTCTACCAAATGACCGACTTCTCATAGAGACAAGCAATTGATTGTGTAACTAGTATGCATAGTCACTGTGAAGTGCATCACAGAAGGCATGATTTTTAGATGATTTTGTAAATGCACGTAAAGTAAAAAAAAAATTCACATGGTATATTTGCGAGTTTTTACATGAAATCAAGATACCATCAAAGGAGGATTTGATGCTGCACATTTTTAAAATTAACTAGTTTTGGGCTTAATCTTGCAATAGGCATGAAATCTAATATATTCTGCTGTATTTGCTTCTCAAAGCACAGACTGTAATAACTATATAGAAATTTCATTGATGGTTCTGTAGAATCTTTTAAATAGGGACATGTAACAGTTATTCCCAAGTGATGTATTATTTGGAGGACACATACACAATAAACCTAACAGAAGCTGTGTTTCCTCATTTCATTTTTTTGATGTATACTACGCTACCTATGCTTTACTGATGCAGTGAAACTGTGAATGCTGTTTTCAGTGTTCTGCGCTGATTCTTCCGTTGCTGCTGTTCATTTAAGCTTTTCCAGAAATACCCAGAGAGAACTGGATGGTAGAGGTAGGAGCAGAGGTCTTGTGCTCAGAGGGAATGAGAAAGATTTAGATGCTCAGGACATCACAAAAGCCAGTGGAATTGTATGTGTTGTGAAGTTTTAGCATGCTTTCTTGAAGGCCTAATTTATTATGACAAAATGCCTGCTAGTAGGTGAATTGTTGAAGAGCTAAGAAGGAAATTGCCCCAGGATGATGCGCTGTGCCCCCAGTCAATTCCTGTTGTGTTCTCCAGCAGGATCCTGTAGTATTTCTCCCAGGGATTCTGCTGGGATGGGTGGCAGTACCGAAGAGAAAGAAGTAATAATGAGCTAGAGAAAGAATTCCACATATCATGGGCCATTTCAGTGGATCTTTTAAATTTCCCTAACAGAAGGATTTCCTAGCCAGTTGAACCTGTTGTTTTGTCCATGCTACCTCTGCACTCTTGAGTTGAATGAACATTTCGTTGTCATCATCGTTACCTAAGCGCATTATGCTCCACCACCCCTGAACCTTGTTGAAAAGCTGCCAAGAGACTTGAACAGAGAATCGTGCTCCCAAAGATTGTGTTCACCATAATGGTGCTCATAACATTCTTATTTTCCTTTTAGTATTATTTCATCCAAAATGCTAGTTTTCAAAGAATAATATATCGTGAAGGGCACCCATGTCTTTTAAATTTCTACCTAATAAGAAAAGAATTCTAAATTCACAGTATCTTGCATAATTACTATGAAAGTCCAATGATGGCATTGTGTCTTGCTTGTTTCTTGCCCTGTACCATCTGTCTTGCCTCAATTTCCATTTCTCTGCTGCTCGCTGTTGTTAGAGTCAAAAATACTGATGCAGGGAACTGCAAAACATAAATTTGATACTTGTTTCCAGTTAAGCAGAGAATAACTCTTCCCTATTCAAAACTTGCTTAATTTTGAGAATTATTTTTATGGATCTTTTCAAGTCTACAAAAATCTTCTGAAAGTCTTTGGAGAGAGAAATATTTGGAATATCTTGGCCCACCTTTGTGAGAGTCAAAGGTGTAGTTTGGTGTCTGTTCATGATTATCTGCTTGTTCTGGTTTTGTTTTTCTATTGGATTACATTTTATTTTTCAACAAATGCCCTGGAATTCACAATGAGCTTTACAAAGTCATCTTCTAGAATCTTTTCCTGATGCTTCTTTTATGTAAGGTCTTCATTCTCTCTGTAAGTGGTTCCTACTGGAAATACAAAGATTGTAGCAGATGTTTCTCCATCATACTCTGTGGTAAAGATCAATGCACAGAAGTAATTTATTTTATCTGCAGTATCCATAATTGATGCCTGATCTTTTAGTGGAGCATCTGATTCTTTCATAGCCTTCGTGTGACTGATGCACTTAAATGCCTTATTTATTGCCTTTACCTAATAGCTCTTAAAATTCTCTTGGTTTCCTGAATAATTTGCTCAGGCTAGATTTTGTTTTTGAAAGGATGTATTGTCATTTAACTTCTTGTCTTTCCCTGCTGTGTTCGTTCTCTCTCTCTCTCACAGAGAGGAAGAATTCCATACCTTCCTAGATTAGATTACAATGTTATTTGAAATTCTTATATTTTATATTCTTAGGCTTTCACCCTTCCATTTAAATTCCTTCCTTTTCCTTTTTTCCAGCTTCCCCAGTCTTTTGAAAAGCTTTACCTATTATTGGTAATGGCTGTTGTCTTCCTTGTCATCCCCCTTTTCTGAGCTACATCATACTCTCATGTATCAGCTTCTGTTTTCTGTGAGAACTGACTCAAAACTGATCACCTGATATCCTTTTCTTGCTGTTCCAAGAAGCAGCTGTTTAATGTGCTGAAGATTTTGGTGCTAGAAATAACAAAATATTAGACTATAAGAACACAATCACATTTTCCCGTTTACTACGTTCCGTGATCTTTTAAGTGGCCATGGTGGGGGTGGAATTTTTTGTATTTGCTTGCATCCATCAGGTAGAAAGTTGTCGAGTTACCTGCTCTCCTCTGAGTCTTTCCTTACCTTATTTCATGAGGAAGAGTTTGAAGACTTTTTTTCAGCTTTAACAATGTTTGAATTCCTGTCTGCCAGAGTTTTCATATGATCATTGCATTTAACTGGGTAATTTTTATATTATCTTTACACGTTGAGAGTATATTTGCTGTTACATGTGGGGATAAAATATTTGAGAATGACTCCCAGAAATTATTGTTTTCTTCTAGCAATATAGATCTATCTTCCAAATTCTATGTTGTGATTCCTTAAATTACATTCTTGGTATGAATATTTTGCATAAACATGGCATTTTCCTAAACATTGCGGAGTGTTCAAGTAGATGGATTCATGCAGTGGGCCCTTCCAATAAGCAAGTCCTTATCCTTCATGTTCCTTGCCTGTTCACACGTGGCTGTGGATACTTCTGGGGTGTTTTTGCATCTCTCTGCCTGACCATCTGAGAGCTGTAATTCCAATTCCTTGAATTATTTGTTGACTGAGCAGCAGTCAGAGCAGTCTGACTCTGATGAAGGATCAATTTCCTGTTGGTTTCTTCCTTCAGAAGACAAGATCCTCATTTGGAGAGATTGCCAGGGATGCTTTAATATGGCTTCCCCCGTGTTGCCACTTCTCCACTTCCTTTCCATTACAATATATTGGGTTTACAGCTGCCAGATTTGTCTTCTGAGGACCAAATATATCACTGAGATAGGCTAAATCAGTCTATCCTCTCCTCAACATATGGGGTAGTTTCTGTCTTAATTCACCTATAACTGCTTCTTGGTTATATATAACTTCTTTTGGATATATGTACCGCTACATTTTTACTTTGGATATTTGTGTTTGTGGGTGTATGTCTCGTAACTTCAATAGAGAAAAAGGTTATATTTTTTTAATGGTTCTCCACCTAATTTTTTTAATGACCTTTCTTTGCTTTTGATCTTTATCTAGTACTATAAAATTCTAATATAATATTTGGGTGGAGGGCATGTGTGTTCTGAATGATAGATGTCTTCAAAGATGTTGTTCCATCGTTTTAAAAGGGGTCCATTTTCCACTTAATGAGTTGTCTGGGCTTTATGATTCTTTTCTGCTTCCCAAGGAATAATTTAAACTTCCCAGAGTATTTCTTTTGATAATTTAGTGCCTTTTTGACACTTTCCATTTCTGCATTTAATGTTCTTGCTGTTTTCCAGAAGTTACGATTCAAGTGAATATTTCAATGCGCTACGAACTTTAAGAAGTACAGCAGGTTGCCTTTATTCCTTAGACATGGTACTAACTAAGCTTTATATTGATCAGTAAATTTGTAGTGGCTTTATTTTTCTCCTGAGCAGGTAACTGAGTGAAGAATAATACCATTTTGAAAGAAAAAGCCTTTTACATTTTGTTCACATTCCTCAACATTTAGAAGAAGATACAGCAATATTGTATTTAAAAGGACAATACAGAATATTAAAAATAGAACATTTTATTGCATATTAGGTAGTACCATATTCTGTTAAATATGATAGTGGGATCTTTTTTTATTTGCAGATGTATCATATGTTCCAGTATGTATGAGTGCATTTGTTTTTTCAGAGGTCACATGCAGTAAAACTTCTACTGTACGGTAATTCGGTGAAAGAATTCAGCTAAATTCTGTTTCGTCCGTACTTAACCATTTTCTTGATCGTGCAATTAAAACATATCACCACAAGTCATATACAGCCTTAATAGTGGTTCTGTAGAACTCAGCATAAGCATCTATGAAGTAAAATAGTCCCTTATGTGTAATGTCATGAGTTAGAACAATGTTAAAATGGTAGCATAGAAAGTATGGGATTAGTTGTTTAAACAAGTGTCCTAATCTATTAAAAAGTTCTGAACAAACAGCGATTCCTATTACATCTAACCCCAGCTATTCAACACCAATCATTGCTGTTAAAAATGTCATCTGGACTTAGTCTCCATTCCTTTTCTTTATTTGAAACATTGGCCTATCGTTACTTCCTGATATATTTCACCAAACAGTAGACACAACTTAAATAAAAACTGTATTTTCAGATTTGTAAAGGGTTCTGTGACATCATAAGCTTTAGTATACTAATTTCAAAATATCTTGAGCAATTAGCCCAAAATGGTCTCTGAAAATGCAGAATACTAGTAATATGTTTATCTAATTTGATATATATGGGTCTGTAATTGTTTGCCTGTTGAAAAATTATTTTTGTGAACCGATTTGTATGCCCACTTGTATTATTTTACTGTGTAACCTTTATATTCAATTGCTTTTTATAGGCTAAAAATGTTATTTTCAGAGTTACTTTGACATAAGGTTGCAGTTTCCATAGTATGAACTTCATATCATGGCCTCCAACTTTCTTCTTATCTTCTGTAACCTCATTGATTCACTTGAGTTGTACCACTGCAATTTTTTTACCAAAATATTTGTAAGTTTTCTAGTGTGAGAGGTGTGTGTGGTGGTTTGGGTTTTTTGTTTGTTTTTTTTTTTTTATGTATTTGTCCCTTTCTGTTTTGGAGATCAGCATTTGTGAATTCATGCAATCGTGAAAGCAGAACCTACAAACTAGTCCCTTCCCATGTCTTCTCACAGTTTCCTCTTCAGGGCAGGATCAGGTATAAGCTGAGGATTTGTAACGCCCTGTTGCCCAGTCTTTGAGCTGCAACAAAGACGGTTTTATTCTAGTGTTTTGCAATCCTTACCTTTGGAAAGTTTTTCTAATGTCTAACATGACACTACTTTTGTTGTTCTTTCTGAGGTGCATAGGTAGAATAGATGATGCCCTTTGCATCAGTGTGGCATCCTTTCTTTCTTTTTTTTTTTTTTTTTGGTTGTCTCACTGTTTTTATGATTCGTTAGCCATTTGTTTTCTGTGCTGTGTGGTTGATCATTTCTGCTTAAGCATCATACCTTGTTTTTGTCTCAGTTGAAGAACTTTGATTTTTTTAGATTGTTATCTGCAATTGGTAATTTTTACCTCTTTGCTCTCACCAGAACTCTAATTGAAAGTCTTCAAGTGAACTACTTCTGTGGCACTGGGAAGCAAAAAGTTGTTTCCTTTAACAACATAAGAGGGAGATAGTAATGTTTTTACAGTTATTCAGTGAAATTAATATCCCTATTCTATATTTTTTTCAAGCTCCATCACTGTGTTCTCCTTTCTTAAAATGTTGAGTTAGTCTTAGAACCTTATTAATTTATATCGACTTCATACTGGTTTAGCTGTACCCATTTTAGTGGTTCCATCTCATATAATTCTAGGTGAGACAATCAAGATTTTTAACAAGGTGAGAAAAATAATGTCCTTTTATTTTACTGTTTATCTGGAATGATATGAGCACTGAAATTTTAATGAATCTCTTCTCCACCACTTAATAAGAGTGTTTTATACCCGTTCCTAATAGGAGATCATATTGTGAAGCAAAATTGAAACGCAACAGTAGTCTCTTAATTTTTATGAATCTTAAGAGGGTGGTTTTTTTATTATTATTATTATAATGGTCCATTTTCCTGTGTTTTGGGTTTTTTTCCACAGCACACAAAACACAGGAAGGTGTAGACCTGCAGTTGACAATATCCATCTGATTTATTTATTTATTTTAACTGGATTTAAAAGTTTCAGTACTTTGTATGATCTCTGATGGGTTACAGGTTGAATAACTCTAAGAAGCATTAAAGACCTGGTTTGATGACTAGTTTAATGCTTCTTCCAAGAACAATTTGTAGCGATTAGGATTTAGTGAGATATCATTGGAGGATTAGCAATTGCTTCTTAAGGCATTCTGAGTTGACGGCTAATGGATAGCTTTCCCTGATAGCTCTTTTATAGTCCACTGCAGCTGGATAAAAATCAATGAGAAAGTGAACTTAAGTTTGTTTATCCATTAATTTTGGTTTTAACAGATGAGTTTGGCTGCTGTAGTAACTTGCTTAATATGTTGTCCCCATCTATCATGATCTAGATAACCTCAATTAACACACTGATTAATCCTCAAATTCTTCTTCAGTAGTTCCGTTCTTGACTGCACAACGTGAAGGAAAGTGTTCCCGGCATGTCTGAGCAGACAGAACAAGTGCTCATCAATACCCAGATAAATAGTGCCTGAAGAAAAGGAACCCTTTTTTTCTTCATATTTCCTGCCTTCCCTATGTGCAAAGTAAAACTGTAGTTGTATTAATTTTTGTATTTGTTTCTTCTTAATCTGTTCTACGTTTTGCTATTATTTGAACTTAAAACTAATAGTTGCCTTGAACTTTACTATTAGCTGGGAATCCCAAAGCACATTTCAAATGTCATCATAGAAATAGCAAACATGGTATAAAATGGCTTTATTTTTAAAGATTGATAAATGGGAGTGAAAAGAACTATGTAACTGTCAATTATGCAGGACTTTTTGTGAGGAAGCCACAGCCTTCATTTCAATCTACTAGTATTCCCACAGTTGCAATCTAATTTAAGCACTCTGCTTCTTAATTTTAGCTTTGATATCTGTTGAATATTGACTGGGGGACAGTTCTTCCCTTTAAAAGTTAGTGACATGGAATAAATACAATCCAATATTTCCACAATTTATGTAGGAACAAGCATTTGTTTATTTATCTATTTATTTTATGCCTTCACTTACTTTTTAAAGGTGAAAAAAAATCCAATACATTTGGGAAGAGTCCAATAAAAATGTCTGGGGTTTGGGTTTTTTTTTTTCTCTCCCCTTAGCAGGAACTAGCTATGGAGCTGTTACTCAGCAGTAGGCAGGATTAAGAAAAAAAGGGTTTAGTAAGAAACTTACGAGGAAACTAAATGTGTATGTTGAGTGAATAATATTTAAGGGAAAGCTGCAGGGAAAATGATCTAGACACCATTTTTATAAATTCAAGAAATTAATACTTGGGTGAGCTATTACAGGAGACTACAAAATAAGCCATTTTATACTACAAAAATAATCCATTTTACACTTTTAAAATTTTACTTTAAGTAATAGTGATCAAGAGCTTTACTTTATAACCAAACAAAGCCTCTAGGCTGCTGTTTTTGCAAGAAACATTTCCCATCCTGCCATGCCTTTGATAGGATGCAGTTGTGATACAGTGTTATCAGTGCTGCACCTGAGAAATTGTTGTAGAAATAGAGTTGGAATTTGCAATTATTTTTGTAGGTTTTATGATGCTGTTTCATTTGTACTTTCATTTGTTTCCTAATACTGATGGTGGATTCTCTTTGAAATACAGCATTTACTAGATAGCAACCATATATTCCTAAGATCTGAGTGAACATCAGAGTGTGTATCTTCTTGTTTAGAAATAATTTTCCCTGGTGGACCTAGTTTAGTTTATAGGTTTTATGTTCTAATATATGCTTAAAATTTTAAAACAATTTACAGTATATAATCTTCTTAAGCAAACTGGTTATACTCAAATGGTAGCTCTAAGTGTCTTCAACCTTTGTTTTCCACAAAAGCAAATAATCTTTACTAAGCCAGAAAATGACTCTAAACATAAGTCTTCCCTGTCTTTGGTGGTATTTGCCTGAGTAGTTTCTTTCCTGTGTTTCTGCAACTTCTTACAGTACCAGGTTGCAAAACTATTACTCGGTTTCTAATGTGGAAGACCAGTGTGGTGCTCTTGTCCATCCCTGTCTTTTGACCCCTGCAGCCTGGGGGATGCTCCAGGGGTTTGCGACACCTGCTGACGCGGCCAGGGCTTCCTGCAGCACCGGCCCGCTCAGAGCATCAAGGGCAAACTAAAATCTTCAATGTCATCTGAAGATCTCTCTGCCATTGCCCTTTCACCTGTGGCTCTGCCGATGGCAGACACCTTTTAAGAGCATGTTAATGCTAGAAACCGTTTCTTATTTTTAAAGCGTTCAATCGTTAATCTACTGTTATTAGTACAAGAATATTTGGCTTTAAGCACAAACTAGGCATCGTTGCTGTCTCAGTTAAAATAAGAGTTTGGGAAGTGTTACTTTTTCCCTAACGACAGAGAAACATGTCTGGGGCTTCTTTACAGAAGTGGTCTTTAAATTTAGCAGCACTATGAGTGTCTTGGAGCCCTGCTACCTAAGAGCATGTGATTTAAATAGGCCACGGAAGTCCAGCTTCTTAACAGGGCGAGGGCGGTGTGTCGGTGATACCACAGCTCAACTGCTTTGACGTACTTTTGCCTTTGGGAGTTAACAACACTGAACTCAGGCTGCGTATAGCTTCCCTTACAGAATTGCTACAGCTCATCAGTTGAAAATATTTGTCAGTCTCAACCTTCTGCGCTGGAAATATTTTTTAATAAGCACACCCCTGTTGCCACAGAGCCCTATTTATTCAATGATCTTAATGCTGACCTAGCTTACTGAAGCAAAAACTTCTGTTAAATCTTTCACGTATAGGACCAAATTGAAAAACCTGCGGAATGCTGGGAAGATGAACAAACATTTCTTCTTAGGTAGCAAGTTTCAGTCTAGCCAAGGGAAGTCCTCCTTGCAGCACCATTTGGTTTCTTCTTGCAGAAGAGAGTACGGGTTTGCCTGGAGGGCTGCAAGAGCTGGGCTGCCAGCCTGCTCCACTGCATAGGGTACCACCTTGATTTTCTGTTTCTTGTTTTGTTGCTGTTAAGATGTTTTGTTTTAAAGCAGCTGAGGAAGGGACTTCCCCTGTTGTGGCTGAAACTCTTGGTAGCAGAAGATTCTTCAGTGTAGTAGACAAAGTGAAAACATTATGCAAGAGTGGAGGCTGAAACTCTGAACCTTCCAATTGGAAGCAGTTTTCCCAGCCATACATAGATATTTGAAAGTGAGGACTTGTGGTTATAGGACCCAACCTAGTATTTGGTAGTGCACAAACCTCATCCTCGGAAGTCTTTAAAACAAGTATTTAGACATGACTGTTTTCAGTAATGTTTATCAACTTTGAGACAATCTGTACATTTCTACAACACTACTGATAACTTATAATGGCATATGGGGATAAACGTAAAGAGCAAAATTTGTGCTTCAATCTCAAACCCTTTTTAAAGCTTTGTTATAGATTTCTATGACAGTCCCAGTAGCCTTCTCTGACACGTACAGATATATGTAAAGAACAAAGTTTGTGCTTCCATCTCGGACTGTTTTAAAAATTTTGTTGCAGAGCTGATGACTGTGTGTGATGTTACAGTAGTAAAAGTGTCTCCTCGGGAATGAGAGTTTTCAGAAGTATTTGGATTACTCTTCGAGCCTACTCTTACAAACAAGTCTTTAGTCAGACTAGAGTATCCTCTGAAGTATGGCATCTTTGGGTGCCATCTTTGGAAAAAAAAGTTTCTCAGCTCTTACTTGTAAATTCAAACTTTTGCTGATTGTCTTTATTTGAGATCATCTGTGAGCTGTAAACCATACTTCATAAGTCTACCCTAATTCAAGCAATGTAATTCAGTTTAAACTGTAAGTATTTGTACTCTGTATCTAATTGATATTTTTACTTTTTTTTCCCCCTGAAAATGTGACATTTGAGTTCATAATTTATTTCTAATGCAATATAAATACAGACCTTTTTTTCCTAAAGAAATTAATCACAGAGCTCCTCAAATTTATCATGGGGTTAGGGTTTGACTTTCACCCCAGATGGTCATATTTTTTTATTCCACTTTTGGTAGGTAGTGAAGGGAAGCTGCTAGTCACGTCTATAAATACTATACAAAAATCAGAAGCACTTAAATATAAAAACTTTAATCACTGTTCAAGTTTTCATACTGTCCTAGTTTCAGCTGGGATAGAGTTAACTGTCTTCCTAGTTTTGAGTTCAGTATGCGAAGCATGTTGATAATGCTGATGTTTTCTGTTGTTGCTAAGTAGTGTTTAGACTAATGTCAAGGATTTTTTCAGCTTCTCATGCCCAGCCAGGCAGAAAGCTGGAGGGGCACAAGAAGTTGGCACAGGACACAGCCAGGGCACCTGACCCAAACTGGCCAACGGTGTATTCCATACCATGTGACGTCCCATCTAGTACAGGAACTGGGGAGTCGGGGTGGGGGAATTGCCACTCGGGGACTGGCTGGGTGTCGGTCGGTGGGTGGTGAGCAATTGCACTGCGTATCATTTGTACATTCCAATCCTTTCATTATTACTGTTGTCATTTTATTAGTGTTATCATTATCATTATTAGTTTCTTCTTTTCTGTTCTATTAAACTATTCTTATCTCAACCCACAGGTTTTGCTTCTTTTTCCCAATTTTCTCCCCCATCCCACTGGGTGGTGGGGGGGGTGAGTGATGCTTAGATGCTGCGTGGTGCTTAGTTGCTGGCTGGGGTTAAACCACAACACATACCTTTCCAAATAATCCTTCACTGACAGGTCAGTCTGGTACAAAATTGCAGCTTTCCAGCTGCCTTACCTCCTACCACTGCAGTTTTAGAAGACCTGGGAAAGAGGTGGCTCTTTCATGACCAGTGTTTAATGCATTAACAGGCAGTAGAGAGATGGTGTTTCTCTGCTCTTGATATGCTTTTTGAAATCCAGGTCACCGAAGGTCCCTGTATGGCTGTGGCTGATGAATGGTTGTGTCCTGTAACTCTGCTTTCTGCTTTCCTGGGAAGAGATCTGCCTTGCTGTTGCAAACATAGGTTGGAGGCAGCGGACTTGATGTTCCTTCTTAGTGCAGTGCCTCGATGTTGGTCATTACCCAGAGATTAGTTTCAAGTCACTAGCCCAGAGACAGCCAAACATCCCATCCCTTCAGGGGTCCTGTCACTTCGGTAATTTGGTAAGTTCACCACGTCTCTTAAGGAATACCTTTTCTGGAGTTTTGTTATTTTTCTTATTTGCCTAGTAAATGTTAGTAATATCGTCACAATTTCATCTCTTTCCTTTTGGCAATTGTCAGCCCTACACTGATAGTTTTTAAGATTATCTAATTGTATATGCAAAACATACCACTTATTACAGGACTTAATTTCATTATATCCGCATGTAAGTCCATCATGACTACTACCATTATAAGGCTTTAATTTGAATTTTTAATAAGGGCTTTGATCCTGAAAGTAATTACAAGCATTCAATTATAACTGTGTATTATCAATGTATATTATGTATGTATATTATTATGCAGAGAGCTTACTCACATGCAAGTTACTGATGTGCGAGTACTTGCATAATTAAATCCTTATTTTATCAACTTTTGAAAACACACTATTATTACCATATATGCAGTAACAGTTTTCAAGGGTACCCAATTTTCTGTTCAGTAGTGATTTAGACACTTAAAAGCCTTAGCCCTAGAAGGGGAATATTTATCCTCCTAGGTGTGTGTAAATTATTTTGGTGTTATGGCATAAGCCATCCCTTTCAACTTAATGTTTGTAAAATTGACTAATTGATTGCTAATATACATGCAGGCACACACATTTTGCTTTCTTCATTACTGAGGTGCAGCCTCTGCTGACAGAACATAAACTTATATTTTAACTGTGCAAAACAGGATCTAACAGCTGAGGAATATAGAACCTAAGATAAACCTTCAGGAAACTTAGATCAGTAATAATACATTTTTTCCTCTTTGCAAATTAAAGAAGGTTCCTTGAAATATATCAGCATACCTGTGCCTTTATGAAAGTGTAAAGTACAAGTACATGTAGTAAAACTTTCCTGTCTAGCTGTTTTTTTTTTCTCTTTTCAATATTTTTTTCAATACTGAGAGAAAAATAAGGCTGAGAGAATTCTTCGATAAGAATCCAAACTTCTTTTGACCTAGAGCATGCATTTGCATTTGGGGAGTATCCAAAAAGAATATATATATGATTAAATCTCAGCTCTCGAAACATGAAAAGATGTTTCTAGTTCAGCTCAGTAGTTGGTTCCTGGGGAGCCTTGTTTCCTCAGCCTGCCTTTCAAGCTTGGTGTTATTCCTCGTGGACCACAGGATTTTCCTCTCCCCCATGTCCTGCCTTGGAAGATGAGTAGAATAAATGTAACAAACTTCTTCACATACCGACTCCTCTTTGTTTATCCCTTTTGGGAATGAGGAAAGGACTCATGTAGTCAAGGTAATAACATCCTATGAATTCTTTAGTTATTTATGCAGAATACTACAGCTACCTTAGATTACGTAGAAGACCCTCATTCTGCTGTGCTACTGTTAATCTAAGTCACTGATCACTGAACCAAAAGTGATTATGATAATTTTGTTTGATATGTAAAAACACAGTATGGTCAATGTTATGGAGTAAACATGGCATAATTGCCAGTTTAATATAAAAGCATGTGTATGTGAAATTGAAAGCAGTTAGGAGCGAATGGAGTGGGAGGTAATACTGAAACATAAGAATACCAATGGTAATTGGGAACCGTGCAAGTCTGATTCATTAGATGCCAAAGAATACAACTCATTAATCATGAAAGAGACCTTCTTTGGATTTAAAAAAATGTGATTAAAAAGGGAAGTTAATCAACAACAGAGTAATAAGGATGAACAATAAATAGATAAAAATGTAAAAGCTGAAAGCACTGCATGCTAGGAAATGGGCAAGTGCTAAATGATGTCAGTGTACCTAAAAAAGAACAAATATGAATTATTGTAGTTTTCTTTACAAACTATTTGGCAGCAATGAAATTCTAAAAATGGCATAGGTCTAATCGTAGCTAGGTTTGATAAAGAACAGTGGAAGCAAGGCTAAAAATATAATTTTTCAAAAAAACTTGAGAAGAGAAAAACTTCATGTCATACAGAGATAATGAAATACTCTTGATTTTTACAAGTAACTAACCAATGCATTGAATAATTGGTATAAAGTTGAAAAATTTTGAACTGCAGGTCTAGGTAGCTTACACCAGAAAAGAATATTCCATCTCTGGATAAGGAGCCTTCTGAATGACTAGTGTGGATTTTTCATCAATTAAGGTATCCTACATAGGTTCAAAAAGTCTTGTGAATGACTACTAATATTTACAAACCATAAATGTGATGACTAGTGTAAGTATAGGTGAGGTAAAGTGACAGCTGTTCTGGACAAAATCATGGTAAAGCTGATACGGGAAACAGCTGGTGGTTAACTAGCGGTAATCTGATTGTAGTAGTGGAGAGGAAGTCTTGTCT
Source organism: Harpia harpyja (assembly GCF_026419915.1). Taxonomy (NCBI): domain Eukaryota; kingdom Metazoa; phylum Chordata; class Aves; order Accipitriformes; family Accipitridae; genus Harpia; species Harpia harpyja. Next base: position 16,872,992 of record NC_068949.1, on the reverse strand, counting down.
GATTTGTAATGTTCTGAGAGAATCTGGGGTCTGGCTGATTTCTGCCTTTGTGTCATTCCCTTAATTTCATCACATGGCATTGCAGAAAAAGGGAGACAATGCTTTTGAGTGAACAAATGGTATACAAAATAGATGCATGTGTGTATCATGTAAAATCATGTTTAATGGACCAAAAAATAAAAACCAGAACAATTGATCTCTAGAAGGTCTTGGGGGAACAGTCTCGGTATGGTGTTTGCTCTGGTGTATGAAAGAAGGTGCAGGTCCTTGTATCTAATGAGGTGATTAGAGATGTTCAGATGAATGTTATATTTGCGTGCTTGAATTCTTCTCACATACAAATATCCTCCAGATTTGAATCTTTAGCTCTTTGCACATTTTCAGTTCTGGTCCTGCTCAGACCTACTTAGCTAATGAGGTATAAGATCATTGCCTGAGGTGGAAAGACTATGGCACATCAGAATTCACAGTAATGTTGTTTTACACTTGAGTGGAAGTAGCAGTGAAAGAGTTGCCAAATATGCTGTGCTTTATAATTAATATTTTAAGTATGTATTGAAGATGCATGTGTCTTTTTCTGTTTTTCACTAGTCTATCACTGTATGCTGTATCAAATAAAGGGGAATAAAATTAGATTTTTTTCAGGTACAATTAAAAATCTGTTATGCTGCATGTCGCACTACATATTTTGCAGGTCATTGTAACTAATGGCTAAAGATTTTTAGTTGTGCTTAGTGTTAAGTTGAAGTTTTTAATGAAAACCTTACTCAGCATTTTTTTATTCCATTTTTTCCTTATCTTGAGGCAGTGTGCGTGACAAATGATATCAGAAGAATCTACAGGATAACTTCTAGAGTAAAAGCTGTGCTGATATCTGGCATATTTAAGCTAAATTGTGTTGGTACTTTTAAAATGCATTTTCTGTATCTAAGATAATGTCCACTTAGGAAGGAATTAGTTCTTCATTATAATCCATTATATGTATTTCTGCTGGTTCTTATCATTGGAACATACATCTTACCATTGATGTTGCTGATTATTTTAAATTTTGATTTTTGGTGGTAAACAGCATGAACCAAATCAAATCTGTGCCCTTTACAGTGAAAGGAAATACATACAACCCGTGCAACATTGATCCCTTAGTTCTTTATTATCTCTCAAAGCAGTATTGCACTGGTACAGAATAAACATGTTATCCCTGTTGTACTGCACTAAGCAGAACCTTCTGTTTGTTTATGTAGATTGTTTTAAGAGTGATGAATCAATAACAGAAGCAGAGAGCATGGTGCTTCAGCTGGGAACGTGGTCTGTGTGCAGTTGATATGTCAGTTCCCTTCAGTTGTACCACAGGAGTACATGATAAGAGCATGCCGCTCCTTTATTGAATGGAGCTCACTGCAAATCACTTCTGCAACCGAGTGCTTAGTCCTCCTTGTGGCAATATGGGGCATTCTTCTGTGCTGTGTCCCTGCTGGATGCATGTGCCGCTAGAGCAAAAAATGTTAGGCGAGTGTAATTTTAGACAAGATAGCTGAAATCTAAGGGCCTCTAATTCAAAACGGCATTATATGTACCCAACATGGGATTACATAAATTGGGAGTAATTTAAACACAGTACTGCAGTCAGTCTGTGTAGAATACTCTAGAGGAAATACAGATAGCTGGAACTTCCTCATTGTATGACTGACTTACATTGTTCAGCGTGCATCTGTCTGATATACATATAATTGCTATTTGCCACCTCTGAAATTTTACAGGGCTTTCTTGTGTATTGGTGATAATGCCGAGTTCTCCAAGCTGGAATGAACAACTGAGATGTTTCAGCTTACCAGAATGATTCATTTATTAGTTAGCACCTGAAAATTACCAGTCTCAGGGGAAACGTTAAGGAATAATTTTCATGTAATTAACAGAAAATGCTACAAAACCTGTCACTTTCTAGATGCCAAGGCAAGTCAAGTGGGGTGTGTTGCTGTGGAACATTGCAGCTGTGTGTAACTGGGGTTAATAGTAGATAACTGTTTTAAACCTCATTTAGAAATACCACTTTGCTCCTCACTTTTAAGTGCCCTTTTAGGTTTGATTCACTCAATAGAACTTGTCTTTCAAATACCACTGCTGATGCTCAGGGTGCAGACCTCTGGTCTGCTGTGTCAAGAGCAACTATTCAATTGGAGGTAGACCTCCTGTATTTCAGCCCTACCTCATTCTAATTGAAGTGAGTGTTCCTGAACGAGAGCAGTGAGTTGCAGGAATCTGGCTTAAATGCATTGATGACTTTGTGCCCATGCTTTTAGTTTGCTTTTTCCCCCAGGTATAACTTTAATACTTTGAGCTGGATTCCCCACATAGTAGGGTGCTCTCACACAGGAATTGCTTAAAATGCTTCTCTAGAGTATCTTTAAAACAATACTTCTTTTTTTTTAATCATTAATTTCTCTGCAGTCTCAACCTAAGAACAGTTTCCAAATAAAAGTCAAGATGGAGTCATTGCCAAGCACTGTGCTTGTTACCTGGGTCTAGAAGTCAGGAAGTATTGGGAATTGTGCAAAAGCAACAGGTTTGGTCCTACAGGGAAGTCTTTTAAACTGAATAAGGAAGATGCAGGAACCTCTAACTGGAATCTCATCTTCTGTCTGGAGAACGATGTGTAAAAAAACTTCAGTTACTCAAACTTTGGTTTCAGCCTAGGGACAGAAACAGAGGAGTTGCGCTCATACAGATAGGTGTGTGCAATGGGATATGCATGATACATAGTAGGTACAACAAAAATATTAGGCATTGGACTTACACTTTTTCCATATCCTACCTTTCCTGGTGTGTGTTTCACTGGAGGCTCATGGACAAAGTACAGAACTCCTACAAAATCTTCAGTATTGCTGTGTCCTCAACTGTTTTCTGTCCACCATTCCACCAGTCTTTGAGCCACAGCTTTCTGGTATTTGTCATTTATCGTGTGGTCCATTAGGTCTGTTTCCATCTGAGGTCTGTGCTATAATACATCCATTTTATGGATGGAGAAACTAAGTCACAGTTGAGTTAACTTCCAGAGGGTCATCAGTATGTAGAGTACAGAGCCTGTTTTGTTTACAAACCACAAATGAAAACTGGTTTTCTGTGATAAATTTGGGAGCAGTATGAACTTGACAAACTTATCCTCATGTCACTAGTGAGAAATTTATCCTTGTTTGCTCTGTGCCTGCTTCTCCTCTCTAGTCTTACCTGCATAGGGATGCTGCTGGGCTGTGAGTATCAGTTGAGCACAGAGAAGGGCATGAACGTGGCCGGGAACGTGGCAGTCACGTCACTTTCCAGAATCCCAACTCTGAAAGCAGAGACTGGACTCAGATCGTTCAGAAATGCTTGACTTCTGTAAAAACTGGCAGAACTTGAGTCAAAACATCCGTGGGTTAATATATGACAGTATTGCAAACTTTGGTATCTGCCCTGATGATTTAAACTCCAACTTCTGAAACTGGATAATAATTTAATGAAAGCAAAAATAATATATTTCAGTGGGAATTCCTAAACGAGTAATGTCCTTAAAGCCCAGAACAAATTAAAACAATAATAATAAAAAGTTCTGATATTCGAATATTTGCTGTTGTCAGGAGAGCTCCTTGTAGTTTATTTTCCCTTGTTCTCATGCTCTCTTGCCATTGGTAGCCAGTGTTACTGTTAAAAGGAAAAAATAAAAGGACACTAGCACTTCAAATTTAGTTTATATCATTTTATATTACCAACATTGTAGAAGATCATAGCATCATTTAGCCAAGTTTGTTGGCACTGAAAGAACATTACTTAGAGTTGGCTTATAATTTATATAAGTATAAATGAACCTGCCAGGTCTCTTGCCCAAAAGGTAGCTTGGGCATTGCTCTTAGTCTGCTCTGCAGTAGTAGCGTGTTGCTGTTAGTTGTTACTATATCCAACATAAATATGTGGATAGGGATAGGAAGTGCTGCTATGGAGCTTTGAGGAGAGGTGACCATTATTGATGCAGTGCCCAGGGTAAGCGCCTGATTTTTCATTCAGTGTCAAGATGTGTAATAATAATTGTTCAAGACAATTATTGTACAATCCATGGTCTGAAATAACTGGATTTTTGGCTTTTTTGTCAAAAGAGCTAACATGAAGCTCATTTTTCATAGAATACCATTCAGTGTATAAAGAAGGACTTCTCTGTGCAGACTTTATATAAACATTAATATTTTTTTCTCATAACACTTAATTCTCTGAACATTACAACAGAATTTTCAGTGAATTTAACACACACAAAAATTAGCGTGTATGATTAACTTTGATAACAAAGGAAAATTGATTCTAATTTTCCCTCTTGAAGAATTGGGTTTACTTAGAAAAATGCCTATAATGAAGATAATGAACAGAAAGTTAGGTCACTGGACAGTATAAAAAAGTTGTCATCGACTATATCCAAGGTTGTTACTGTACATGCTTAGTGAGTAATATGGTTATCTTCTGAAACAGTAAAACAGGCGTTACATTCTTTTTGACCTCCTATATAGGATGTTACTTTATTTAGGTGGGAAAAACAAACAGAGTGGAAGTATTTTTAAATTTTAAGGTCAAAGCTGAAAGCTTTCTTAGCTCACTGAAGAGCCAGACATGCATGGAAATATTAGTTGAATGTTACAGCTAAGACAGTGCTAAAGTGTCACACATTTGAAAGGGTAAAGATTTTACATATTCTGGAAAACTCTTTACTTGACTACTCATTGAAATGCTCACTGAGTTACAGAGGTAAAAAAGCTGCAGAATAATCCAGCTAAAACACAACTAACAGCAGCATGTTCTCTGCACTTTTTATGGAGACCTTGTAGAATATGTAGGGCACCACTCTGTGACTGGCGTGAGAAGTCAGAGGGATAGATGTAGTACTGCTTTGCCAGGAGACGAGGAGTCTGCCCAGGATTAAAGAGGAATATTCTTTGTAGCTCCATATCCTGCACTAAGAATGTGGTATTGAGGTCTTTAGAACATTAAAGCAAAGCTGTGTTATTTTAGGAGATTAGAAACTGAGAAAAGAAATTGATCCATAGTAGCACTCCCATAGATTTAGTGAAAACCAGCTTTATGTTGCCTGTGTCTGCATCTCCTGATTTACGTTCAGTAGAGGCTCTGAGAAGACTGAAATGTGCTGCTCCATGTTGCCGATTTTCATTATTTCATTCTGATTTATCTGGTACTCAGAACTTTTTTCAGGGCTCCTGGGTTCTTTTTATTTGAAAATCTAGGCTTTCTTTCTCTATTTTTTCTTTTCTTTTTTTTTTTTACTCTTTTTTTCCTTGTTTCTGGAGTCAGTTGTTACCATGGTAACCATAGTCAAGTAAATGATCCCCCCCCGCCTCTTTCAAATAGAGAAATAGATACAGAAAAGCTAAGCAGTTTGAGCTTTATAAAGTTTAAATGAGTTTAACACATACATGTTAACACTTCATCATCAAGTGCTATAATAAAAACGCAAGTAGTTGGAGAATCTGCTGAGTTGCTGGTAGGGACAGCAATTCTGGTGAAAAAAAATAAATTGGATTACTGGAACCCCATATATAAATTTGTAGATTCAAAATCACCCAAAATCTTCATAGTGTTCTACTCTGGCCTCTGGTCTTAGAGAGACGTAGAAATTCATCCTGTAATTCATTCTTACCGGGTCAAAATATATACTTTTTACAAGCCATGCTATAAAAGTTTTCCAAAGACAACCAAATCACTTAGCTCATAAATCCTAGTAACTGTGGGGAAACTTGTATTTTTAACTGAAAGAACACTTCTGGTGTCAATCAGGCCCTGATCGCAAAGGTTGCGAAGTTACCTTTAGTCATATTACCTGTAATCCTGAGGTAAAGATGTTGTGTGCTGGATGTTGTGTAAATGTATAAAAACTTGCCCACTCAAGCTCATAAAAGCCTGCTTTCGTGTCATCTTAAATAGACCTGAAGATGTTATTCTATTCATAGATAAAGGAAGACACTCTTAGGAAGTTCAGTGAGAATCCATCCCTGAAGTGTTTATCTTTGTTTTATGCAATTTTGAGAAAAGTGTGGCTATCTTTAATAAGTCACAGGGAAATTTTGTTTGATATTGACCCATTTTAATAAAATTGTCCTGTTATATGTGCCATTATTTAAAGACTATCGCTAGTAATTTCTTTCTTTCAGTTACATTTAATTTTTCTTGTATTTTTAAAAATAAAACCTTTGTCCAATGTTCTTTTATAGTTTTTAATCTGTTTCTTTGCATGGTAAATTACTCTTACTCCTTACTAATCCCAGAAGTTCAGGGGAACTGTTTTCTTTTTCTTTCTTTTTCCTCCAGGCTACCTGGTGATCAAGTCCCTGAGCAACCTGATCTAATTAAACCTGCTCTGATCAGGGTCTTGGACTAGATGACCTCCAGGGAAGTCCCTCCTTATCGGAACTGCTTTATCATTCTATCATATAGGAAACATTGATTCCATAATGCAGTAAAAACCTTTTATGAGCTGGTAGCCGTTAGGAGGGATTATGGATTGGTCATTTATGATTTGTGAATGACTGCTCTAGATCATCATTACAGGGCTAGTAGGGACAGGAATTCTCAGAAAGCATGGGCACAAATCAACGTCTTCAAGAGGTTTGGGAAAAATGTTGAGCTGGTAGCCGTAAGGAGGGGATTATGGATTGGTCAGTTATGATCTGTGAATGGCTGCTCTAGATCATCATTACAGGGCTAGGAGGGACAGGAATTCTCAGCAAGCATGGGCACAAATCAGTGTCTTCAAGATGTTTGGGGAAAATGTTCTTTTCAGTTTGTTTTTTTTTTTTTTTAAATAGCTATTGGCATGTATATTTATTTTGAGTCTGCTCTAGCAGTAATCTTATCTCTCTGAGTGATTGCAAGTATAAAAATACACAGCTTGCTGAAGTAATTAATAGTGTGAAGTGGTTTGTAATTTCAAATAAGTATAATATTTATTTTCAATTACTTCTTTAACACATCACACATTTCTGCTGAGTAGTAATGGATCTAGGTTATCAGTTCTTGAGCTCCAGTGGGAAAGCACTGTTTTCCCTGCCACTCAGTGTGTAATCGTGCTTCATTTTGATCTGGAATATAAAATATATATAATTTATATAAATAAGTATATAAATGACAAGAAAAAAATGTTTTCAAGTAGTATTTTAACTATTGAAAAGAGCAAATTAATATCATCCTTTTAACAGGTATTTGTTTGCCTGTACTTAGCCCATTGATCATCAAAACGAAACCCTTGGTAAGGTACTTCTGTTTCTTAATAGTTCCCTGTGTTGTCATACAGAGTTGTTCTAAATTCTGGAATGTTTTCTAACCTTGAGAGTGTAAAACTGAAAGGGGAGGGTTCTTTCCTTCTGACCTGACCCCCTTTGCAGTCAGTCAGAACTCTATATGTAGTAGAGTTTGGCCGAGTACATCCATATACATCCAATGCAATTAATATTTTATATTGCAGTGGTCTTCTCCGACATAAATTCAGGTGCTGCACCATCTGAGGAGGGCTGGATTCAGCCAGCTGTCGAAACAGGGATCAAAGTCTACTCAAGTTATCATCTGAGCCGTCCTTGTTGTTTCATGACACTATTTTTGTTTCAGCAATGAAAAAGACGTGTCCTTTAAAAAGAGAAGGTTGTCTTCAGCCCCATGTCCTCAACCTAAGTTGGGGCCATCTCCCCCTTGCCAGATATATTTCTGTTTAAACCATTGGATCAGGTTATAGTATTTTACAATAAAACATACATGCATTCACCATTCTCACATTCACCATAGGTGAGGTATTTTTGTTTTGTGTGAAAGCTGTTTTAATTCCCCTGTACATTAATATTTCATAAACCTACAAGGTTGTTACTTAATTTTGTTAATGGACTTCTGTCATCAGCCAGAAGTACGACATGGAAGTCTCTGTGCAAAAAGCAATTTATTCAGTGTTCACCATTGATCTTGCATTATTTTTTTGTGTATATGAAATGTATCAATAGGATTTCATCATTAATGCTGGTGCTTGCATCTTGGTCCTTGCTGAGGTATTTTTTGTTATTTCAAGCAATTTTAAAAAGTATTACAAAGGTAATTTTAAAATGTTGTGGTGTTTAAGGTGTTGTGTAATTCAGAGGGAGCATTAAGAAATAGTTTGAAACTGCTATTAAGATTTATAAAGGAGTCGTGTTTGGAAAAGAGGATTCTAATTGTTTCCTAAGCATTTAAAATATAAAGAAAAATTACTTAGTTTTAAAAATGGTATTTAGTCCAAGAGATCAGGCCATAAAAAAGCTTTTCATATCAAAGTTAGTTGTGCAAATCTGAAATGTCAAAAATGACTCTTTTTAGAGGTCTGAATACAGGTGAAGGAAAACAAGCTTTTCAATAAAGATTTATTTCCATCCCCCAGTAGGTGAAATGTAGATAGGCAGACATCACTATAAACTAGTAGAGAGGAGTAAATGGCAAATCAGGCACAAATCAGCATTCCCAACAGAGAACTCTGGAGGAAAGAGACTAAACCACTCTGCCCAGCAATTTCTATTTCTTATTTTTTCCAGTTCAGAATGAAGAGAGATGTTGAGGAGAGCTCATGTTGCTGCTTTCTGCTCGGTGAAAAGACTAGAGGGCTCTGTGTTTATTGCTGTCCGTGCAGCATGTTGCATGAGCAGTAGTACTAAGATAATAATAGCATGACACACGGTGACTATAAGCTTCCTAAACTAGAGGTGTGATATGTGTCTGTTTATCTGCTGAAAGCTTAGACAGTAAACGTATGGAGTTATGCTGGGTGTATTTGTTATAAAATTAGAAGCTTTTCAGTTTAATCCATTTAAAAAGTGAATTAAGAACCCTAAACTGTTAATTTCACAGGACCTTATTAATTCAGGGAACCTTTAACAAAGCTCTCCCTCATTTTCTGGCAGTGTAAAGGGTCCTGTTGGGCACAGCTGAGATAACTGATGGAAGAGGCAAGTTCCAGCTATCATAACCAAGCAGGAGTCAGGTATGATTTATATGGGGAGCATCATTTACCACGAAAGGAGTAGCTTTTAGTCCTTATCTGGGGGACAGCAGGGTCATCTTGGCAATGGAACCACAGTGACAAGGGGGAGTGCAGGTGATGGCACACTGAAACAGTTTGGAAATTAGGAGGTGGACTGGTCCTTCTGCCGTACACCTCACTGCTGGGCACCTTTCCCGTATCAGCTAGTGAGTCCACAGCCTGGAAGCATCACCTTGCTTTCTGCTTGCGTCCTTGAGACAACTGACAGAAACTGCAAATTTAAAAATTCATCCTAGCTCTTTACCAAGAAAGGGGCCTTAGCATTTGTGTGTCTACTTTATTAAGCAGAAGAATTTAAACTTTTGGGAGACTTGCTAAACATATGGCTAAGTTCTCCCCTGAAGCTATTTAAACTCATAATATGGCTGCTCTCGGAAAAACTGCTATTGCTTGGGTATGTGCATATTGGTTTTTCAAGACGTATAATAAGGTAAAGCTCTCCACTTTACTGGAGAGTTAAAATGAATCCATAAAGTTGAGTCTTATAAATATTCTCTATTTTGACTGGCTAGATATTTCACCTCTTTCCTGCAGGTTGTAAACAGGAGAGAATGGGAATTGCCAACAAATCAAATTACAGAACATTGAAAGTGTCAGAGTGGTAGTGTTCATTATGCTCGTTCACAGAATACATGAGTCATTAAAATTCTGATATTGCTTCAGAAAGACCGAGTTTGTAATGAGAATAAAAAAAAGCCATTACTTGCATTTCTCTTTCTGGCAATGATTGTTGTGAAAATTAAGGATAATACCAAAATGATTACCTGTTTCTTATGCAGTCTTAGGTTTTCAACCTTAAACGCGCTGCCTAACTGAAGTGCTAGGTACAGCACAGTCTTAAGAGGTGCAGTGGAAAAAGTTCTAATCTTTTTGGAATTACAAGTAAAAGGCTTTCACAATTTGTCATGAATTTTCTCATAATTTCAAGTCTTCCAAGTTTCTTTTTTCTTAGGATGAATTGGTTCTTTTTTTTTTAAGAAAATATGTTTTGAAAGGTTTTTAATGTTTTCCATGTAGAATAGATTTTTATTTTTATTTTTTTTTCAAATTTGAGATTATCTAAGCATATGCTAGGGTTGTGCTGGATGCTCTGTTTTGTTACAAAGGTACATGTGCATACACACTCAAACCCCTTTTTCCAAGAATCACAGAGTCAGATGAAATTCATCTGGCCCTTTTTTTCTTTACGAATTGGTACAGACCAACAGCACAAGAATAGTGCCTTAACCACCGATGAGTTAATGATGTTGATGTTCTCATGTCAGTTATGAATGCAAGGCTGCTCTCCTGGTTGTCTTTGCACATGGGTGATCCCTTTGTATAGCTCTTTCAAGTGCTGCTTGAAACAATGTAACTGTTAATTTACCTGCTTTTCTTGAGGAGACAAGTTTGTACCAAAATAGGTGAAATGACTGTTTCTGGCCTTGTCTGTGGATGTCACTGAGCTATTCCATACTTCACACGCTCACAGCATCAGCTGATCTCTGCAAGAGGTGAATCAGAACCAGCAACTTGTGGAACTACAAGCATAGATGGCAAAATGCTTAAACATTTTGAGCACTTCTAAGTGGTCTGTTCATGGACACTTTCTTGGTCTGTCCCAGGTTTCTGAAATACCAGTGCAGCTCTCTACCTCACCTGTTATATCTTAAGTGGCAATAAAGTACTTCACATCCTTTTTATAATCTTGTCTGTCTTAGCCTAAAATCCTGGAGTCACAGCTCTGGGAATATTTCCTAAGTCTTAATGGGGAAGAAATACCACAACAATAGCTATTTTTATGGTTTTCTGGAGTGGTCTAGTAATTTTCAAGGACTGACAACATATTATACAAACTATTGAACTGTTGTGTTTCTGTTGTGCAGAAAAATCTCTACTTGGAACCATCAACTTTTTCACCTTACTGCACATGCCTCCTTGTTGTAGCAGTTGTCCTGTGTGCAGTACACTTAATTTATTGTTTGAAAACATGCCTGGTAATTCTCTCAAGATGGTGTTATGTTCAGAATACAGCTGTAGATTGTTACAAGAATGCTTAAGCTAATACAGTAAAATCACATAGCAGGTAATTTGAGGATTAGGAGAGCCACTTACTTGCAAACACTAAAGGAACGGTAGCCACTTGTCATGACTCCTGCCTCTGTAGTGAACAACTAGTGGGTAGTGAAAAAGCCAGACAAGTGCTATTATCCCTACAGCTCTCCAGGTATAATCAGTGATACAGGTAGTGAAGTGCAAACTAACTGCAGCTGCAACTTGGTCTGTGATTGATTCTAACTGTGTAGAATAGAAATGAATTATGTTTAAAGAAAAATGCAATGTAAGAGGTTTTTCATATTTAATGGGTTGCCATTCATCATGATTTGATTCATCAGATATCCAGTTCTAATATGATTTTGGTTTTTACTTCAGAATTGCAGGAAGTGTTTATATCCAACTTTTTTATTTATACCAACCAAAAATTTCAAATAGCCTTTTATTCAAGCAAATCAAAGCATAAACATTAGAGATGATCTCTGGGCATTTTTAAAGTGAGCAAATAAAATGTGACTGCTTACACTAAATTTATAGGTGGGATGAACACAGCTCTTAAAATGGAATATATTCACTGGAGGCAAAGGCATGTTTATGTTTACTGATCTGAAGTTTACTGACCTATCATAAAGGTTACATTTCAGTCATCTTTAGCAACTTTATAAGGGGATGATTTTTTAAATTTTTTTTTTTTTAACCCAAAGGTATTCAGGGAATGAAATTATTACTATACTATGTCAAAAAAAAATACAGATTTGTTTTAAAAATGTGCTTGTGTAGATGAGTAGGAAGGAAAAAGCAGTTTTGTACAGAGCATCCCTAAATACTATAGGATACAATCAATTTAAATCTGGTGTAACTTTAAAACAGTTAAATTCAATCACTGTAAAGCTTGCTGTTCACTGCAGATTTGTGTCAAGATTTCTAAAATTTTGTCAGAATAAATATGTTGTATAGCATGACCTTCAAGATCCAAGAATCCAGAAGGAATAGGACTATTTAAGCAACGTAGGGATAGCGGCATAGACACATGATAATAATTTGGCTTTCTGATCACAGACCATGATGAGTGGTGGACACTGAGGCGCATGAGCCACTTCTACTTTGGGAGAGCGCATTTAGAAGCCACCACATGTAAATGTAGCTTTGTATTTTAATGAAATGTAGAATTATATTTGATTTCCATGATTCCGAGAGAAGGGAATTTGGATGCTAGTCAGCAGAGCCCTACACTTCAAGAAAACTATCATTTTCATTTGGACCTTAATGATTTTCTTGGTAGAAGATGTTTTTCTGTATCTATCTGTCTAGGATGTATTGCGACAAAGTGCCTGCAAATATATAACTTTGAGAAGTTCAGTGTTAGACTACATCAAATTCTGGGGAAGGGGGAAGAAGGAGGAAGAGGGACTAGGAGAGATAACTGAAGTATGCTGGTTGTGTGAAGACTACAGTTTTAATGTGACTCATTTTTATCTCATGTCTGTCTAAAACATTTTCTCTCATCTGTGTCTAAAGGTTTAGATGAATTATTGCATACCTGCTCCTAGGTCTCTTCACTGAGAACAGAGAAAGCTTAGTAGACTAGCTTAGATGCAGATGTGTGCATGGTAGGTGTTAGCGAAATCTCATGCCCTTTTTTTCTTACAAATCTTAGTTCCAACTCAGAAGCAAGTCCTGTGTGTGTGAGGCACACAGATAAACTAGTGGCAGGTAACTATAAGGTAAGGGATGAGGCAGAGGGATGTTTTGCATCATTTGGGATGCTTTAGTTTCTTAGTGATCTGCACTTTGCAATCAGAATGTATAAACCCCTTTAATCAATTGTGCCAAGAAGCGGTCAGTTTATGAGCTGATGAGGATTGACATGTCAGGCTTGAAGAATTGTGAATTCCTGTTCTCAGATTTTCTGTCCCAGCAGTTTAAATGATTTTGGTTTTTTTTCTTGCATTTTTTTGTTGTTTGTTCATTTGCTAAAAATATTACAAAAATATTTGCAAACTTATTGGCAAATATATTTATTATTCAGAAGGTAATGGAAAATCCATCAGCTAGCTTACTCGGGAATTTCAGTATATTGTGATGGAAGTGATTCAGGTAGTTTGTAAGTATTGAGTATAAGATTGAGTTCATTCTGGATGTGAATATCGTACAAGTTAGTAGTTGAATTTGGCTTTCACTGTCCAAAAGTCACCCATTTTGTCATAATAGCCCAGAGTAGAGAAGCAGAACTGAAAAGTTAAAAGGTAAAACATTAAAAAAAAAAAAAAAACAACTATCTGCTATCTGTAGTATTTCAGTCTACTTGCTTTCTTTTAATAGAGTGTTAATCCTGCCAAATTTTGCTGGATTGTGTGTGATAGTTCCAGGACACGTTTTTTAAACCTGATAAGGACATGTCCTTCAATTCTTGATTTGTGGTAGCAGAGGTAAAATGTCAGTGATTTCTCCACTGTCCTTAGGCTTCTTAGGAAACATTTCTTTAACACACCTTTGCTATTTATTGTTTTGTTAACTCTTTCATATGTGTGCTAGGCAGCTGGTTATTAAATTAAAGGCGGCTTCTGTTTCCTCATTACGATTGATAATGCTGTTAAGATAGAAATGCTGACATTCGAGCCTTTCTAATTTTCAAAGGTATCTTTAGGCTTTCTGGGGTAATGTGTATCATATCCTTGACTGGAGGCTTTCCATGTAAAAATATCCCATTTCAGACTTATTTTCAGAGGTGAGACAGACAATAATCCTTTTGATTATTCTCCCTTTGTCATCATAGACTCCCTGGGTTAATACGTCTGCCCGTCTTCTCTGACCCTGGCTGTTATAGCTTATGGCTTTGATTCCAGATTCTGAAATGGGTTTTTTGACCTTTTTTGTTTTGCCTTGTTGCCTTCAAACAAAAGGGGAAATGTTTTAGATTATTAAAAGCTATGTTTCTTTTTCTGTTTGTACAACTTCAAAGGAGACTTAGAGCTTACAAATTTACAAAAGTCCTTCATGCTTTTGAAATGCGCACAGATAAAGTTAGTGGTTGCTGTTGCTTTTCAAAAGACGAGTAGTCAGCTGAAATCAAAGAAGAGAAGGAAATAGGTGCAGCTCTGGCTTGTTTTTTCCCACATTATGTAATTTCTTTATATCGCTATAAACTCATTTATAATATATGCAAAAGGAAACTAGAATACACTTCCTCATAGATTTGCAGGAAACCAGTATTCATAGCATTTTAATATTGAATTTTTATTCTTTCAATTCTGATTTTTGTGAGGATCATACAAAATCTGTATTCCAGATAGGCTAGCTGTTGATTGTCATGAAGCTATTTCTTTCCTGAAAAAATAAGCTTGAGTATAATGGCTGACATACGATTAAAAACGTAACTCATCCTTTCTTAGAGGTAGCCCTTGCGATGCTGCTACAGTCAGTGTTAGCTTGAATTACCAGCCACAAAGGTGTAAATTGTGCCAGTTCAGGCTGCTCACGGCAGCCAATGTGTTTTTTTGATGCAAGTATGAGATAGCATGCCTTAGGTCAGTTCTCTCTTTCTTTATGTCAGTTTTGAAAATGTTTTTTTGAGTTCAAAATTTCTCTTAAATGTGCTCCAGTAGGAAGTCGTCTGATTGCCTTTTTTTCAGCTTAGGAAAAGATGTGAATAAGTCCCACAAACACCGAGGATTTTTTGCATCAAGGTTTGTCTGTTTATTGGTGAGTTATATTGGTACATGTGGATTTGTAATGGATAGCATGGGGTTTTTCCTCATCGTTGACAGAAGAAAACAGTTCATGCTGTTCTTGGAGGTTTAGCTAACCAAAAATGACCACTGTACTGGTGAACTTGATTGTTCACGTTAAAGTGTGTGTGTGTGCTTGTTTCTGTTTGTAGGATTGATTAAGGAAAAAGGAAAATCCCTGAGTTAAAAGTGAAAAAACCACTTTATTTAGCAAATTGACACACTCTTCCCTGGTAAAACTCAGATAGTTTCTGTCATTCCAGAAAATATTCTTTGGACTGAAGGTAGTTTTCAGAGATGAATTCTACGGCCATAAAGCAGCAATTGCCTTTTAAAAAACAGTCTTGAGTAGTCTGTCCGCCTCTCAGTACATATTCAGAGATGTGTCTTCTGCTTATGTACAAAGAGAAAAAGACCAAAGGAATTAATTCTGACCTCAACTAATAAAGTCCTCAAAGAGTCCCATAACCTGTAAAAGCACAAGAAAGATCTAATCTACAACCAGAGAAAAAAAATTCTCTGGCCCTTACTGTCAAACAGTGGTTTTTGTCCTGGAAGTTGAGTATATATGTGCTTTCAAAAATATTTTGTTTCTTTGCTTGTCCTTGATCTATTGTATCTATTATTATTATCATCTGTAAAATGCCAATTTTTCTGGTTTATGCCTTCATTTTCTTCAGTCAAAATGATTGCATTTTGTCACCGTGTACTTCCTTTTAGATGAATGTTGGAGTACAAGATGCAGAGCATGAGATCTGGAGGCTAAGTTTTTGTTCACACCCTTACATAGTCTTCTGGAGAGTATTCTGTCTTTTTCTTCTTTCCAGTTTCTCTCCCTTTTTATGGTGGCAGAATCTAACCCTTGAAAACTAATTCACAGCTCTACTCTATTGCTTGAAGCTTTTTGTGCTTGTACAATACAAGTGAATATATGAATGCTTTATTTTGGCTTCTTGTTACATAACTTAAAAAAATCTCTTTACTGTATTTTACAATAGAAATGAGTAGGAGCAGCCACATAGAAATACATTTAGGTGTCATTGTACAGCAACCCTTAATGCAATGCAAGCAGTTTTTCTGGGCTTATTCTCACTTAACATCTATTATTTTCTGCTCAGGAAAAGACTTGTATTCAAAAGTGCAAGACTTGTATTCAAAACTGCCATGTTAGTTGAAAGCCGGAGATGGAAGAACACAGGTTACTCAGAGTTGGTGCAAGGCCACACGACAGGTGACTTTATTTTTAGAGGCTAGCACAATCTAACCCTGGGATGTTGCTTGGAAGGATGCTTCGCTTGAAGCAGCTGCTATGTAGGTTACATTCCTACATTATTAATAATGTAACTGGAATGAAAATCTAACAAGTTTAATATTTAGAAAAACCTTTATCTGAGGTAAGCTCTAGTGTATGATAATGCTATAGAAATATGTTTTCAAGAACTGATTGGAAAATGGAAATTGCTATTGAAATCAGAGTACGTTACTCTGAAATGTAGTATTTTTTTCGTAACTTTACTCAAAGGAAATGGCCCACTTCTATGTTGTTTAATGGAACATTTGGCTGTATTATGTCTATACTTAAGCAGTATAACTTTATAGATTAAATTGTATAGATTACACCATTTTTTTTAAAAGTACAAGAAAGAACTGAAAGAACTTCCTTTTTTGTTGAAACAGTGTTTTCATTGATATTTAAACATGATGCTGGAGAGCCAGTAAAGGATGTATGTATTTGTCCAAAGCTCATGGGTTTTCATAGGTTTTCTCATAATGCTTTTTGTGCTGTCAAAATGCAAGTCACAAAAACTTAATACAGTTCTCTAGCTTATTCTGTTATCAGGCTGTATCAAAACTGAAACAATATCTGAATGTATGCATTTAGGATGGAATCTCTTTCTAGCTGTATTAGCCAAGGCCACCTACTCCAGGTCTAGGAAGATGAATTTCCTGTATTTCACAAAAACATTTAAAGATGTACATTATCCAACAGTAAAGAAAGTTTGTAATAGACTCAGCACAGGATTGTTAAAGTATACCTTTTTTGTTAAAAAAGCCGTTATGATTTTTTTTTTTCTTTTGGTCAATTGTTAAAGACTATCTCCCCGTGCTTTTCTGCTATATGACACAAATGCATACAGTTCCATAGCTGAAAATACTGGCAGCCTGTATGAGAACAAACAAGGCAAAATCACCTGGAGTCTCCATAAGGAGTGACCAGAAGGAGTACCATTGCTTTCCTGGAGTGGGGTGAGGTGCAGGGAGGAGGGAAGTGGTGCCGGGGCTCATGTGTTGTTGAGCTGGAGATGGGTTGCTGGAAAAGTCATGTCCCAGTGACATGTGACAGAAGTCACTGTATTACTCTCTCAGATCACTGGATGTTCACAGACATGACGTATATGATGTTCTGCATTATATAAAAAAATGTGTTGTGGATTTTTTTGGTCCAGATTTTATGCTTTTGGAATACTTAACAATGGTTGAAATATTATGTGCTTTTTTGAATGGCTTTTAAGTTTACTTACTTACAGCCTTAGGAGTCATTGTTGCATAATCCTCTATCAGACACATTTCCAGCAAAATATGTCTATTCGTTAAGTGACTATGTATAAATTTGAAGGCCTGCAGGCTTTCCTAATTCTTTCCCTTGTTCCACTTTCTGTAAATCTGAGCTTTAATATTTAGCATCTTAGATGACATCTCTCCTTTTTTTTCTTTTCTTTTCTCTTCTGTTTTTACTCTTGAGCCCTTAATTGATACTGTCTTGCTACACAGTTTTCAAGAGAAACTTCTCCTTGTTACATTGGTTCTATGCGCTAAGCAAAACCTGTCTGAATGAAAAATAATTAAAATGGCATAGTAAGGTAGTCTGTTAGGCTGCATAAATTGGCTTTCATTTCCTAAACCGTTTTAAGTGACAGTAAGTGTTTCACTTGAATTTCGGGGCTCTGATGAGTCACCTTTTATGTAGGCATTATGATAGCACTGTTGATGCCTCACTGTGACAGTCTTAATATAGCTGTAATTATGCTGAAACTGTTCAGTAAGTAAAATCATTGTATTAATCTGTATGTTTTCTTTCCATGCTCCCACAGAAACACTTAACTCAGTTCTTTCTCATGTTCACCTTATTGTTACACCACACTTTTGCAGGGAGAGGGGAGTGGAAGTACCAGATGGAGTCATTCAGAAATCCTGATTCATACTCGGTAGCTGCTCCTTGCCTTCATGCTTTTCTTTTTCTATACAAGAATTTCAGTAATTCGGGTGCAGTAACCATTGTATCTCCATCAAACTCATACCTGTACCTGTCTGTCAGTGATAGCAAATCAGTTGCAACAGTGCTGGTAATTTCAGTAATAAGCTCTTTTATTTGACCTGTATGATGGAACAATAATACTGCTTTCCTCGTGCTCTAATCTATTCACAGTGCTGCTAAACATAGTTAGGATACAGCTGAAGCACATGGCTTTGAATCTTAAGTACAAATATCTTAATATTTTGATAACATTTAATAATCCAGATTTCATAATTAATCATTTAATAATTTGGAAGGGTAAAAGTCTTTCATAAAATTGAGGAGAATTGATTGCCCTTTCCGTGATTCTAGAAAGCATGAACTACCTTAGTAGAAATGCCTTTAATTGTCATTTATGTACCTTGATTAATTAATAGGCTCATGAATTATTTTAATAGTTATTTTGCAATCTTCTGAATTCCTTCCAACCCCGATTGCTAGAAGAATTATTTAATCTTAAGTATACCAGACAAATGTATATTTTCTGTTATTAAAAAAAAATAAAAGGAGACTAAAAAGCTTAAAGTTATATTGCCAGCTTTAAAGGGACATAGGGTAACAATTTTAATTCTCTGCAATATCTGTCATGCAATAATTTATTTAAGAAAACTTCCTGAAATCCAGTCCAGTAGACTACAAGTAGTATTTTTATATATAGGAATCAAATGGGATATGGTGCCAAATGGGGCTTTAGCAAAGCAGAATGCCTCACATGTCTTTCCAGTTCCTGTAGAGTGCAGCTTCATTGTGCAACACATTCATTTTGCTGACTCTAGTTGAATTAGTATTCCTTTGCATTTCTCATATAGCTGGAGTATGTTTTCATATCTAAAGCCAACCAATATACTAAACCTAACAAAGCAGCCTGTGAATTTATATATGCAATGACCATGGATACTGCAGGGTTTTTTTCCAATGTCATGTATAAAATAATCCAGTAATTCATTATAAAAGAATCATGGTCCCCATATGGTTTATAAGGTAGATTTTTATTTTATTTTATTTTATTTAGATCCTATGGTGCATGCTTACTTGGTAATGAATTAGCATTTATTGACACCAATGCATGTGTTCCCCTTTATACCTTAGTACCATCATATCTGTTGCAAGCAACAAAAACATAAGTGGTTTTTGTCATTTTTTCTTACAAAGTTATCTCTACTTTTCAAATTGAAATAATAAAAGTACCTCTAATAAAACATTGAAGTTGCACTGCTATCTTTTGGGGAATGAAACCCATCACAGTGAGAACTGAAAGAAAATGCTTCTCTGTCCCATTTGGGCTGTGATGTAGAGCCAAAGTGACAAAATGTTGGATCTTTTTGTACTGGTGAGAGGTTTTTATCATTTTAAAACTAGTGTGAACTCCTATAACTCTTCCTGTGTGCTTATAGTAAATTCCTAGTGTCAAAAGTATAAAGTATATGAACAAAAGTAAAGGAGATTTTTGTACAGAGGTGTCTTAGAGTGGGGTGTCTCTGGTCTGTTACATATGTAAGTTTACAAAATGGACATTGAATATTGTTGATCACATTGGCACCTTGGCTAAAAATGACTGAGAATCAGAATCTTGAGGTCTTTTGGATCCTGTATTTCAATAAATGAATTTAATAATAAATAAATATTATTAATTCTTAAATTTTAGGTGTGTACATATATGTCTGTCATTAGAACTAACACTTTCCCTATACATTGAAATAATTTTTATCCATTTGAACATAGGTACTTTATATTTACATTTCAGCTGAAGTAGTTAGTGTGGTGATGCTTCTTTATGTATCAATGATTAATATATTTCTTACTTTTCTTGTTACAGTTCTTGGATGTGAGATTGACTTGCACTGTCTCAAATCTTACAATGTCTATTTTATATAAAGTCTCAAGTTGGGAAGAAGTCTGCCACTGCTATTCGTGCTGCACTTAACCACATTTTCTTACTGCTTTTAGAAGTGGTAATTCTGGATCTTTCTCTTTTCCTAAACACAGATTTGATATAATTTACAAACAATTCTCTCAGTTACTTATTTATTGATAATTATTAAATAGTTTAAAAAATCAGGTTACAAAATACCTTTTCAGAAGAATTATTAAAATGGAAACACAAAGTATGTTGCATGCCACAAAGTTCCACATCTGACCAGTATTCATGGCTGGTCATGTGCTGTGAATAAACTGAAGGCACCCATGTTTTTATTGAACGAAGTATAGTTTGATTTTTTGTAAAAATAAACTTGGTAATAATAGTTTATTGATTTGATTCGCAATCTAGAACTTAAAGAGAAAATTAGTTCAAATAACAATAAGGCTTGAGTCAAAAGTATTGGTGTAAAAAAAATCAGTGGAATTTATATTGTATCTTTCTAAATCCCTAACCTTGCAGTCAATTAATGTGTTTATACGGTTTTGTTCAGAGTAAATACATTGGGTGAAGTTCTGGCTGCCCTGAAATCAATGTTAGTTCCGTTCATTTCATTAGTGCTTATTGACTTAAGTAGATTTATTCATCTGCTCAAGGTAGACATAACATTTATTTTTCTTGCTGAATAAACACTAATTTTGAAGGTTTTCCTTTTATGAGCCATAGTTCATACAGAGCCTCTTCATTTATCTGCATGAAAAAGTTCAAATATGAGGATCTTAATCTGTGCACGTTCGGTTATAAAGATGATTTCAGTCCTTCTGCATTTCAGGCATCATTGAAGCTGATGGGAGCTGGAGGTGTTTAGTGCTCTTCAGAAGTTTTCAATATGAAATCTAATTCTAAAAGGACTGAATAAATTAGCTATTTTTCCTCCGTACAATATGGCTTTTAAACACTGAATGAGCTATATGATGTGCAAATGTGTACTGAACATGGTTTAGTCCTAAAATGGAAATTATACTAAACTGTTACCATACATTTTTCTAAATTGAGAACGTAATTACTTTGTGAATTACTGAAGAAGTCTTGAGCATGGCTTGAGGGAGTCCACTGTTGATACTCCAAAGCAATTATACTTTCAAAGGGTTAAGTAGATGATACTACGAAACCAGAAATTAGTTCTTGCTTGTGCTTTTCCCCATCTTCAACATTAAAGACTAGTCCTATACATTTATACTTTCACCATGCGTGTCTAGTGTTTGTCCTGCTCACATTCGTTGTCACAATGCAGTGTAGCTATATGTCCACAGCAAGTTTTTAAAGGAAATTATGGTGCAATTCAGTCCAGACTGCCTTCCCCCCCCTTCTATTTACTCATTTAAGGATGAGTCATTCAAGCTGTCCTTCAGTTTCTGTAGAAAAATAAGCAAACAACATTTCTCTTGTGCATGGCAAAGCAATGTTTTTACATCTGTGTCAATTACTTTATTCCAAACCAGTCTGCACTTCCCTCCAGCCGGCGGTTAAAGAGCTGTTATTTGATAATCAGCATTAGCTCTGTCAAATAAAATGCAGACATTATGACTGCATCTTGACTTGAAATACATAAGTATGCCTAGAACTTTTTTCTCCTAGGTACATCCTCATAGTGCAGTTTGCACTCAGCTGTGTAGGATTCCTAGCAGCAGTTCAGGTACACGCCTTCCTAATGACGATGCAATTACCCATAACTGGTTGATCTGACAGAATGCTTAGACTGTCTCAGGTGCTAGCCAAAACATTTTGGTAGAGGTGCCAGTTTTATTTCTTTGGTTTAGTTGGAGTAAATTTTTTTTGGTTTCTGGTTTGCTGACTTAGTGTGAAATTGAAAATTAGCATTATTAGGCCTAGGATTACAACCAAGCTTTTATTCTCACACCAAATTTCAAGGAATTATTAGTTATATAAATTTTATACTAAAAAGTCTAGATATTAATTTTTAATGAAAAGATCTCAATAGGGCAGAAACAAATCAGTGTAATTTTTTTCATTTAGTTTTAACATACTTAAATTAGAATATATGCAGAAAGTTGTGGCATAGAAGTAATTTTGAAAGAACTGGAGTTGATACAGAGTGTATTGCATCTGTTCCTCCTATGTAGCTAAAGGGAATATGTTTATTTTATAACTGTGTTTGTCTGGAATATTCCTTTAAGACTATGTGTTCTCGGAGTTAACTGTCTGGGATCCTGCTATAATTCTAGTTTCCAAATATCATTTTAATCCCCTCATTGGGCTAAACAAAAGGAAATAAAAATACTTCCTTTTATCTTTTTTTGAGGTGCAGATTTCAGCGTGCTAATCCATTTGTTCAGGCTTTCAGAACACAAAAAGCTTGAGTGATTTTGCTGAATCCATTTAAGGCATACATAGTGTGATTAGAGATATCACAACAAATGATGAGAAACGAGAGGGTTCATTTCATATTAGGTACCCTTAACTCTTTAGCACTTAGTGTTTCAAACCTCTAGCAGTATCTATCTTGAAGTTTCATTTTGCAATTTGAAGAAGACAAAATATATTTTTTGAAAAAGAAACAAAATCTGACATTTGAGATCCTTGCATTCTGAACATCTGCTCTTGGTAAAATACCAGGATGTAGTGATACTACTAGCATGTTAAGCTATCTTGCCTCTATTTCCTTGAGTATCCACATATACGAGGAAGACAGGTTTACATTGCTTCAGTATGAAAGATAAAATGAAGCTGTATCACACATGCAGATAAGATATGAAATACAATATGCAACTTGAAAATACATAAAAGTTGTTATATTACACTGGAAATATGAATACTAAAAATTGTAAACCAGATAAGGTTAGCTTGGCAATTTCTATCTGTATTAAAATAGGAAATGTGGAGTTAATTTATATGATCTTAGAAACCAGAACTTATAAGCAGTAAGAAGAAATGGAAATTGCAGTTCAAAAAAGATTATTTTGATCTTCGTTCATGAGTTCCAGGTAGGCTTTGCAGATCTTTTACTCCAGCTTTTCTCTATCCCATATTTTCATAAACTCAGGAATGTCTAATAAGGAGTCCACAAATACATCACAAACAAATTGCTGTGTCGGTGGGATGACGGGTGCAGTCGTTTTAGGATAAATCAGAGTAGTTAAATTGGTTTTACCTAAGATCACCTTTACTGTGTTTGCTGCTATATATTTTATAGTCGTATTAATGCTTGGGCTGTAATTGAAGTTAGCGTAGTAGTTGGCGTAAAATAATAAATAAAACTGCTTATCAGGACTAACTTTTCATCATATATACATAAGCATATATATATATTCATCTATGTAATACAAAAGAAGTGTCTGAATGTTTTTGACAATTTTACAGTCTGCATATATAGAAAGACATAAATACAAGTGTATATATATTTATACTATATATATGTATGCTTTTATATATACTATATTTGTATATATATGTACGTTTATACACGTTTCAGCAAAGGTAACAGAATTCTATTCCTCCTAGAAATATTTTTTAGCTCTCTTCTAATGAGGTCTTTAAATCCTATGTCCAGAATCAGGCTTTATATTCACATTATCTTTAGCCAGTAGTAGCGTGTCCAAATAAAACCAGGAAATAAGCAGTGGGTCTAAGCTATCCTGTGAGCAATGTTGACTTTTACCATAACAAATAAACTTTATAATTTCTGCTGTATTCCTTTGAAGTTCATGCTTTCTCAGAAGCTTTCCTTGTGTATGTAATCCATGCTTCAGTATTTCGTGTATTCATTCACCAGGAAATAACAGCAATAATTCCCCATACGTGCATTTATTCTCTGTTAGAGATCCCGTGTAAATATTCCTTGAGCTAGAATAGTAAGAGCATAAGCATCCTGCCTAACTTGGTTTCAGTCTCTAATTACTCCAGCCTGTCGGCACCGTGGTTTTCCCTACAAATTCTGTCACACAGTTCTCATTGACTGGCGGTAAAGTTAGTGGAAGTCAACTAGAACAAGGGCTGCAGCTTCTAGAAGTCGCCAAATCATAAATTTGCTTTTGTACAAAGTATTTTTCTTAAATTTCTTTCTTTTCCTTCAAGGTAATATAGTTTCATTTTTTGTTTGGATAGGACAGTGAGGTGTAACTATGCTTTACTTCTGCACAGGTGAAGATTTTTTTTCCAAGAATCAGATTCAGTAGGTGCCTATCTGACTTCGTGAAACTTTTTGAAGTTTTCTAGCCGTTACGGAAGCTAAACTCTGCCAATAAGCATATAGGTCAACAGACCTGGTTTTGAAATAACAGTCAAAAGTACAGTCATTCTTGCACCTTTTTCCTATGATTTGATATATGAGGAACCTTGGCCTACGAAGTTTACAGGATGTGCATTTGTATGAACTTTGTCCCTTTTATGAGTTGTGGTGTTTTTCTTGCAAGCAGCATGGAGGATTTATCATGCAATAGTTTTCACATTTTCTGTAGCAGTGTTATTTTTCTAATGTATACAGATGTGATTTTCCACTTCAGCAGGGTAATAATGTCTCAAGGGAATGACGTGTATAAATTGAAATTACAGACAAAGAAGGGACACTGAGCTGTTCTAAACATTTCTGGTAAATGTGAGGTTAGATATGGCCTGATCGCTGGCCATATGTTTGAACAGCTCTGGAAGCGAGATCACCGCAAGGCGGTCAGGGAGGATTTAGATGGATGATTTCCACAGCTTTGTTTGAGGAGGCAGAGATGAGCGAGAGATCTATCTGACCATGGCTCTTTCAAACACTGGTACTGGCTCTGGGTACTATAAATTGATGGGACTCTGCAGTGTAGGAGTATGGAGGTTATAGTCTGGCTGCAATTATAATGTGCAGATGATGAAAAGAGTAGGGTGATAAAATCACTATAGTGATTCGAGATTGTACACATTGTACTGCATCCAGGATTAATTCTCTGCCATCGAATAAAAGATCTTGTCTAAGCTGCTTTAGTTAGCTTCGTGTTCAGTAAGGATTGACTACAAATCCTCACACGTGTCCAGCCGCTATGGCAGAGTCAGGGTAATCAAGCTTTGCAAGCTTTTGGAACAAATAAATCCCTTGTGTTTATACAGACAGATAGAAATCTCTATGTATATAGCTAGCAATTTGTTTGTCTCCTGACTAATCTAAATAACTAACTGCATCATGTGAATAACTGTGAAAGTCTGTGAGGTCTATAAAGATTTCAGTGGAGCTCTTCTTAGTGCTGGGATGGGAATGTAGAGGGAAGGATGCATTCAGTGCAGCTGAATTGTAAACAACTAACAGTTAGGACAAATAGTCAAATAAGGAAGAGTTTCTGGGTGGAAGTATTGAAAGTAAGAAGCCTTATACTGAAATCAGTCAGGCATACAATTTTCTTTTGAAGGTAATGACTGAAATCGTGTAAAAATTGTTATACTAGGTTATTATTAGTCCATTTTTCAATATATAGAGTTTAAGACAAATTTCAAAGGAATTACAGAACTCCTTATGTTAGTAGCAATACAGGCTTGAAAGTTTTCCTCAAAGTAGAAGTCAAGTCAGAGAGAGAATAGAGCTGACTCCTCCATCTGCTCTGGAGGAGGCAGCAAGTACTAGTCTTCATGAAGAACTGCTCTCACTGAGAGCAGCATTTATTGTGATACTGAGTAAGGTCTGTTTCTGGAGACCTAAGAAAGTAAGAATGTTATCATGATGTTGAGTATTAATAGTGATACAAGCAAAAATTAATAGATGGGAATTTTTTTAAAAGCTACATGAACTTGAGGTATCCAAACTGCAAGTAATTATGTGCACAAGGTATTTTTTCCAAAGGCAGCATAATAATTTGAAAAATTCCCTGTGATTTTAAGGCTTTTATTATATTCTGTAATTCACTTTAAACTGTAACTGTTAGCTTTAGGGAGGAAGTTTTGTATGGTGTAAAAAATGTGCAAAGCATAGAGCCATTATAAATTAATTTTCTTCTTCAGATCATACATGTTAAAAAATTTCTTCTTTGCAATTGCTTTGGGTGCTGATAAACCCACTGATTTAAATGAAATTATCTGTAACGGCTTGATGCTTTTTTTTTTGCTTTTTTTTTTTTTTTTTGCAAAACTTTCTGGCTGTATCTGTGGCCTGCTTGCATTTAATAAATGTCTGTTTTTGTTTTGACATTGATCTAAAATACTTCTGGTTAAAAAAAATGTGTGAATTTAGAAGATATTTAAAGGAATGCAATTTTCATATACCTTATTGTAAAAACAAACAAAACAATGGTTGGGCTTTTTTTCAAATGAAGTTTAAATAAACATAATGTTTCAACAGACATTGCCAGCGTATATATTCTTTAGCGTGTACATTAAAAGCCTTCTTAGTATGATATTATCTGCTAATTAATTCTGCCCATTATCAGTATTTTGCTCCTGTGTAAAATTAGGCATGTCTACAAAGTCTAATTCATCAAAAATACCATAAAAAGTCTACAGAAGATTTAAGATTAGAGTCCAAATGTTGTTGTGGTAATAAGGACTGACAATTTTATTTCCTCATTCAATGATTCTATGTAAGAGAAGGCAGAAGTGAGGTTGGCCTGTTGATCACAGGAGAATTGAATTTAATGCAGATGTAGTTGTTAGGGATCAGTTGTACTTTAGCAATTAAGCACTCTGTGTAAGATAAGCATTAATCCTAAGAAAACATTACTGATATTAAAATCCTAAGTTATTACTTATTGTTGTAAGTATGACTTAGAGATTCCTGTCACCTAGTAAGACTGAAGAAGAAATAACTTAAAACATGTTTTGCCTGTGTTATGGAACTTTATTATGAATACACAGAGGCACACAGGAAACGGTTGTACTGATATGAGCTGTGCTTTACTAAATGTCCTTGAAATTCCGGTCTAACTTTTAAACAGGCAAACAAAATTAACCTAAAAACCCCCACACTATTTCCTCCTGTCCAATGTTTTCCCTATTATTTAAAGAAAAGGTTCAGAAAAAAATAAATAATAAATAAATAAATCAGAAATAAAATAGAAAATTTAAACTTAAGGCAAAATTTCACTAAGTGCTGTAGCAGCTGTGTGTGGTGTAAAGTGGGGAGGGGGTGGTGACCTTTTGGAAGATGCCATTTAAAAGAAAGCCTAGTTGTGAAGAATGACCTAGAAACCAGGAAATAAAATTTGATTTGAAATTTTATGGATTCCATCCCACATATTTACCTTTACGTACCATAAAATACCTACTTATATGTTAATAATAAGATATAATAATAATTTTCAGATAATTATTATTTGTTCTGTGCTCTATGAATGGAGAAAATATTGTTTTCATGCTTAATTATTACAACATTTGTAGTCTTATGAACAATGTAAAGCATGCATTTAAAATTAATTAGTCTATTTGTAAAGTAACCGTTCCTCTGTTTCAGTATGCTAGCATCTAGCAATTTATTACAAAAGAACAAATCCCTAACTTCATTTAAATAATAACAGATACCCTTTCATTGCTTCAGGAGGGTGATATGTTCAATTAAAAATACATCCCTGTTTTGTAACCCTGAGACACTCAATCCTGTCAAATGTTAGTCATCGTCTACTGGCATGCCTTGGTAAGGGGAAACATTTCCCTTCACAGCGTGGGGCAGCCTGTGTGTTCTCCCCAATTCCTGTTTGAAATCCCACGTTTTCCTTACATCATACTGCAACCTATATGGACAGCTATAAAATGCTTCAAAGCAGATGGTGGAGAAGTAGCTTTATAAGTGATAGGCACTTACCCATCTCACTTAGGGAGCGAGATCCAAACAAGAGAGGAAAAAAGTGAAATGGGACAGCTAACAACATTGTAGACTTCAGCTCATGAAGAAGGTTTTGTATTCAAGTAAGATGTCCTGTGGACATTATTAGACCATTATTAGCAGAATACAATTACCAAGTAAAGGCCAGAGAATGTATGGGATTCAGGCATGAATGTTAGATCGAAGCTAACTTCCATAACACACCTCCAGTTAAAAAGACTTTCTAACTATGGAAGAAGCAGGTTTGGAGCAGGGGAAGCACAAAAGCTGTCTAGCGATGACTTGAATAATGTTTGAGGTTATTCTCAACAGTGAGGAGGAAAAACCAGCATGAAGCCTGATCCATATTACATTTTTCCTCCAAGTTCTCTTCAACTTATAAAGAATATAATTATTATTTGTCATACTGTTTTTTTTGAGTAAGAGTTTCAGTACAAGACAAGCAAAGGAACCATGAACAGATATCATTAAAACTTTAGCCATATACAGAGGTATAGTCAAGGCACGTACCTTGAAGAGGACTGAGGTAATGGTCTCAAATATCCAAATAGTTGCTTTAATTTTGCCAGTATCATTGCAACTGCAGAAAATGAGTAATTTCACTCAAGTGAAAAAAAATCAATGGTGCTATTGATGTGCTCCAGCTGAGCTGTACATGGCATTTAAAAGATGAAGTGTGGAGCCAAAGCTGTCAATTTCATCATAAAAATGTACCGATTTTGCCTAGTTAAAACCCATTAGTTGGCTGAACTCTTGCACACTGGTTGTGTTTCAGGAAGTTATTTTTGAATGTCAAGCACTTGCTTGGGCAGGCAAATTTCTCTTATAAATTTCTTGAGGTTAGTGAGGCCATCCTGTGTTTCTTGTGAGTGCTTTGCCAATTCTCATGCAGCGTGGAGACAGACAGAAGTATCAGAGGCAGGTGCTATTTTAAAATCTTTTTTTAATAATAGTATTCTTGAATCTTTTTATGTGGCTGTTTTTGTTTAGACTACGTATTGATATACTTATTTAGTAAACGTATAAACCAGTTTTGTATAACATGATTGTCAAGTAAAGGAAGTATTCCTGAAGACATTACTATATTATTTCCATGTGTCCCACTGATCTACGAGACAATAATTGTTGCGTACCGGGCGTTTTAAAGAGCCATAAGCATGGTGTGATGCTAGAGCAGGAATTGCTTCATGTTATTTATCTTCAAAAGATGAACTGTCTCATTTCATTTACAAGAGAAATTGAGGAGGATATTAACCAGGAGATGGAATTAGGTAATTTCAAGGCTCATTTTATTATGTAAATATATAACAAAGCTAATTCAATATGCAGATCTGAAGAGACCTTTACTTTTGTCTTCCTTCCCAGTGCTCTGGGGTTTATGCTGGGATCTGCTTGTACTTGAGCACAGCTGAACTTTTTGCTGGTGTTTGCAGCAGACTAATTAGTCTCCTCTGGGAGGCATCTGGTTAGCTCTCTCTAAAGAGCTGCTACCTGCTCCTTCCCAAACACATGGTGACACATGGCAGGTCAGCAGCAGAATAGCTTAATGCCTTTCTGGGCAAGATGTAGAGGAGGAAAGGAGATCGTGTCTCTCCCATCCCAAGTTGCCTTTCTTCATGGCAGATAATGAAATAAGTGCCTAGATGTACATGAACTCCCTGTACTTCTAAAAGGCTTTTTAAAGGATTGCTGTTGTGATAGCCAAGAATGAGGATAAACATCCATCCTTGGGTCAGACTTTAATATGCTTAATGGAATTCTGTGAACTTCTTTTGCAGAAGGCAGGATAACACTGATACTGTCATGCTCCTGTTAATGTGTGTCATGCTTATTGTATTAAATTTGCATATCGTAGCATGTGCAACATTTATGCAAGGTAAATTTTATAAGCCAAAGCTGATTCAATGAATATAGAAATAACTTATTAGATTTAAATCTAGATCTCTGACAACTTTGAAGTAATTTGCAGGACTTTTTTCATCTTTTAATGACCTTTGATTCCTGAAAGAACTAACTGTGGTAAGTGTTTTCACAGGAAAAACAGTGAGGTTACATTAATGGGGTGGATTTTGGTGGTGGTGATGGTTGGTTTTGGTTTGTTGGGGTTTTTTTAATAGCAAGGTGAGTAACATGATGCCTGCACAAAGCACGCATTCTTTTTTCATTGAACTGTTATGGAGAAAGTACAGGTAGACCATACAGGCTAACAGTGGATGTTAAATGTAGGGGAGTATCATTTCAAATTAATAGAGTTGTAAACCAGGACAAGTACAGCCTTTCAGAGGCACTGAAGAAGATAAGTATTTAAGTGTTTATACCTATAATCAGCCACATAAAGATTAACATTCACATGTAAATGACAATGGTGATTGTATTTCAATGTTAATATCTATTGAAATGAATTGAGTAAGAAAAGGCATTCTCACTTCAAGTGAATTTTCAGTATTTCAGGAAATTTTATTCTCATGAAGAGTCAACCCTGAAAAATTTATGTCCCCGAACATTATAAAGAAAAATTAATTATCTTAAAAATACAGTTAGTGTGTGTGTTTCTGTGCTTATATATTTCATATTTCTCATTTAAATTTAAACTTTTCTTTTTTTCATTAAAATGTGAAAGGCTTTGAAGTCTGAATTAACTTGAGAATTCATATGATCTAGCTTTACTCTCAAAATGTAGAAGCAGGCTATTTACCAAATCAACCTTATACCATAAATAGTGTTCATTTAATCAAATTAACTCTTCCTAGTGAAAAATGTTTGTTAAGAAATACATAAAGAAGTATCATCCTCTAGCAAACCCAGGCTCTGTAGGCTGAGAAGGAAAGCTGACATCTGAAACAGTTGGAGGTATTTGGGTTTTGCAGACAGAGTTGCTTAATTGTCAATGAGATGGATTTCACTATATACTTGTGATGTTTGGAATTACCCTATCCTTATTTGCAAGTGAGAAAATACAGCTAAAGAGAGGATAAGATAATCTTCATGTTAAGACCGACAGGCATGATAAGTAGGAGAATCATCTCTCCCCATAATACAGCAGTTGTGTCCACTTTAGGGTTATCAAGCATGCAACAGAACTACAGTTGTGGCATTTTCAGGTTCAGAAACTTCTTGTGAGTTCTCTCCTGTTGGTTTGGGAGTAGTCTGATTTTTGTTTTAAACTGCAGGGGTTTTTTTGTGACTGAAACAAAAGAAACATTTGATGTAAAGTTTGCAAAAGGTGTTTTTTCTGTCTTTTACACATGCCAAACCCATGAGGAGTCTCTACAATCCGGATGATGGCCAGCAGGAAGAACTGACAGGTGTTTCACGGTTGTGGCACATGTAGCTCTGTGGACGTGGAGGCACTCTGCCATGTCTTAGTTCAGGAACCACTGCTGTGAGTTTCATTTAAGACTGTCAGCTACTTCTAGGTGAGTTTTCATTCTTGGATTCCAGATCTGCTGGAACAACTTACTTTGTCCTGCTCTCGTTCCTGCTGCAACTAATCACTGATTCTTAAGCACTTGGGCCTCACTGGGAGGATAGCTCCCTCCACATAGGGATTATTGACCCCTGCCACAGACTAACAAGATCGACATTCGAGGAGGATGTGTCAGGGTTGTAGAGAGAAGTCTTTTGCAGTAAACCATGTGGTCTTCAGGTCTCCTCTGCACCACATGTGTTTAACAAAATATCTGTGCTGGATTTCTACAGACTGCAAGAAGCAATCTTCTGACAAACCAGAAGGAAATCCCTTTCTTCATGTTGCTCTTGAAAAAGCAGTAATGATGGAATAAATTGTGGCAAAAATTATGATTTTATCTGTTGCTATTCTTGAGTAGTACCAGATTTCTTGCAACTTCGGTGTTACTGATAGGGAAAATGAGATGTGTTTTGAAGCCCAGAATATTACTTGTTCTAAGCCTTTACTTTGGTTTCTGAAATGGGTAAATTTTGAGGAGAGAAAAGAAGCAAAAATAGACTAGGCATCTCTGTAATTTGCTTTCACACCTATCTGCAGATACCCTGAGTGCAAGTAATTTGGCAGAACTGCCATCTTAGGTGAAGAAACAATAAACAGCTTTTCTTCCACTAGACCAGACTCTTCCAGCTAGTAAGAATATTTGCAGATAAAGCTAACAAACTGTAGCTGTACAGGCAGAATTAAGTCAACCTAGTGTTATTAAAGGAGACCCAGGTATACATACTGCAAAAATGAGAACATGTGATTTCTTGTGTTTTGCATCTAGAGGTCTACTTATCCCATTACCAGTAGAGTTTAATGGGGGAAGATGTGGTGGACAGGATGTGTCTGTTCCATGCTTTGCAGAATCTACTTTCTATGTTTGTGAA
Source organism: Harpia harpyja (assembly GCF_026419915.1). Classification (NCBI taxonomy): domain Eukaryota; kingdom Metazoa; phylum Chordata; class Aves; order Accipitriformes; family Accipitridae; genus Harpia; species Harpia harpyja. The sequence goes on along the minus strand of NC_068949.1, from coordinate 16,840,859 downwards.
CCCATTAGGTGCCTGATTTGAAAATCCACTGGAACTTTTTTTATTGAAAGCACAAGAATATCTTTGTAGGCAGGACAAACAGATACTGAAGGATATGCTCTAAAGTAATTTCTTTGTTGGCATGTGGAAAAAAGACTTGAGCTCTTGAGCAGCTCAGATGTGTAGGGAATGGATAATAAAGTGCTGTCAATTTTACTTAATTCTTCTTTAAGTCAGATACTTAAATGCTGAATGTATCACTCAAGAACACAATGTGGACTTGTAACACCTCGTGGAGCACTGCAGGTCTAATAATCAATGATGATATTCCCAGGGATTGCACATGTCATAACATTATTTGAAATGCCATTTAACATGCCACGTACCAATCCCAGTGCGAGCTTTTAATGCATCTCAGCACCGTAGTACTGGTGATTTGGAGGACAGTGCTAGACATTGTTAATGTTGCAGCAGATCTATAAAACAAAAACTAGACTTAGGCAAAACACATGTAACTTGTCATTTTTAGTAGAAAATGTTTGATTTTCACATCTTGAAGCAACTTGCTAATGATAGTAATAAGAGAAGCAATGTTTCTGTATTTGCATTTTTTCATTTATATTTGTTGATTTAAAATTACTAATTTAAAAAGCACCTCATCCTGAAATCATTGCCTTGCTAATTTCTTTAGTTCACTACGACTAAAATTACAACATACCTGTGGAATTATTAGAAGGATCATTTTTTATGGAAAGATAGGTAAATGTGGGTAGATTACCTGGGGGAAGTTAATCATGATGCTTTATTTGCTAATTGTTAGGATTTTTGCTTGTGTTCTTGTATGTATAAATTGAATTAATGATGACAGTTATGTTCAGTTCATTAATGCATATCCAGCAAGTAGGCAGAAGAAAGGGGTACAGAAAAGTCATCTCATTCATTATATCTGACTCAGATGTTTCAAACCATGGGATATTTTTATTATTTAAAGGTCACTTCTTGAAAGCTTTTATGAAATTTTAGTCACATCTGTTGTCACTAATTGGCGCTCTGTAGTTTTACACTCCGCAGTTCACTAAAGAGGTGGAAGTTGATGTTAAATCTGATGAATGTGTGCTTATTTCAGTAGGCAGTTCCAGGACAATGATTTGAAATATTTCAGAAGTCAAAAAGTGCAGAGCAGTGGGCAGATGCCACGTAGGCTTTTTACAGTCACCACTGAAAGACACAAATTGGCATCTCTTAAAAGACCATGTTACTTCCCATAGTGAGGGATATAATCAGATTAATGAAAACTGCCTTTGTATTTGCACAATCGAACATGAACATTTGCTTGTATAATTTTCTAATCAATTTTGATGTTTAGTAGGTGGAATAAAAACTTTTTTTTTCCTTCCTTTTTTCTCTGTGATAAACAAAATCTCCTTTGGTTGAAAGTAAATGCAGTTGCTTTTTCTCAGTGTCGTTATTTAAAAAGAGATTCAAAGCTGTGCCACTGGAGTTTTGCATGTGTTGCCGACAAACAACGTGTTATTCGAAAATAGCCCCGAGACTTAAAGAAAGATGTTGAATTGCATTTTCTGTAGTAAATATATTCATTTCCTCTCGGAAAAGAAGATTTAGGATAGTTCCGTGTTCAGTCTTACAAGGCAATGCTAGAATCTAGTCTAAGAAAATAACATTTGCAAATACTGTATCTGTGGTAATTTTCTGATTGCTGCCAACAAGAGAAGGAAAAAAAAAAGGAATTGAAAACAGAATAAAGCAAACAAGTTAAACCTCAAACAAAAATAAATCATCAAGCTTCTAAATCTTACAGATAGTTGCTTTGGTTTCTTCACAGGCTACTTAGGTGGGTTGAATTCTCCTGAGTTTGTTCAGGAATTCAAGGGAGAAAAGCAGTATAAAAACTTACAGTAAAGTTGTCTGGGTAGAAAACTACTTTCCATGTCCATTAAAAAAAATCTCTGTCTCAATAATAAGTATTGGATAAGAATCTGAATACAACAAAATTCATTGAGGTCAACTAGTTATATCAATTTATGCTGCGAACTTAGTTTTTAATAAGCAACTCAATGATAGCAGGATCTCATGGACGATCTCCTTCATTAAAAATGAGTGGAACCAGTTTGTGGACAGGTACCCATGTTTGTGGGATCTACATCCTTGGAGGTATTCAAACTTGGCTGGACAAGTCCCTGAACATCCTTATCTAACCTGGCATTAGCCCTGCTAGCAGGGGATGGACCAGATGACATATAAAGATCTCTTCCAGCCTAAATTATTCTATGATCCTGTACTAATCCACTCTATCTCCACCTGCATCTTTCCCTACCAAAAACATTGTATTGAGTTCGGTCAATATAGTATACACAAGTATGATTGGGTAATCTCTTTTTATGACAAGTAACACACTGTATTGTATAGTTCTCCTGGAAAAATAGGTTCTCCTGGGTGATATTTTTGAAAAACTTCTTGAGTGAAACAAAGCAAGCTAACCAGGTCTGTTAACCTGAAATTAAATGTTAGGTATTGTTCATGGACAGAAAGCAGTATTATATAAAAGGCTGAATTGTCTACTGGAGGGGTCATAGAAGTTCCTGTAATTTTAAAGGTTCTTGATTTTTTTGGCAGTTAGAGCTGTTAACATATTGACTGCTGCTAAGATGGAAGCCAGTTATATTTATGTGGTAAATGCAAATGTGACCTTAGAGTGAGGCCTGTTTTATTCTATCTTTAAAAAAAATAAAAGGGGGGGGGCGAAGCGCACCAGTATCTTCTGCTTTCAAGTTTGCCAGTGTTTTCTAAATTCTGCTTGCTTATGTTTCCTCAGCATTGAATCTAGACCTATTATTCATAGTAACAATTTCCATTTCTGTTGTTTATTGGGAGCGACATGCTGATGTAATTAGGGAAGGGAATGGGCACTTCTAATCTATAGCACTGTCTTTAAGTCATACCAGTGGCTATCCCAGCACGAAGACAGTGCAGACAATAAGAAGTGAAAATGTGATCCCATTATTTCTGCAGAGCGCTCTGAGGCATAGCATTAGAAAACACCACCATTCTTGCAAAGCCTGAACATCTCCAATGTTACTACCTCATCAATCAGATCTGCTTTCATTTACTCATTAAGTCAGCTAAAGTATCCTAGCTGGGAGCTCTTCAGAGAAACACTAAATTATGCTAACTTCAAATTTGACCTATCATAAATAATTAAGTAATGTAATTATTGAGGCTGTTTCCCTGGATGTGTTAACAGTAGGTTTAGCATTCCAATTTACAGGCGGCTTTAAATCTATGTCTGTTGAAGATGCTTTGATCAGTATACCCTCAGATAAGATTTACAGTGGCAGAAGAATAATCTGATAAAGTAGGACAATAGTTTTTAATAAAATATATTAAATTAATACCAGTGATTACATACTGCAAATACAGTAACCTGCATGAAAGATCAAAGTAGTAAATGTATTGCATTGAGATAATCTACTTTGTTTTTAATTTAGTAGTTTGAGAGGATTTGTATTTCATATTTTATAATAAACATAAATTTCTGTGACATCTGACAAGACAGTCCTTACCTGCTGCCAATAGGTATGGTAATTACTAGGAGGAGTTTAATGTATTTATTTGTAACAGCATTTTTTCCTCTAATTATTATGTGATTGTTTTTTTTTTTCCAGGTTGTTTCTTTTTTCCCTTTGGTTAGCAACACAGTTGACTTGGTTTCAGTTCTGTTAAGTGCTCAGAGAGGAGGAAGGAGACCCTAGTATCTGCATACTTTTAAGATATACTGCTTCACTTCTGTCGAGAAGGTACAGTGGTGTCTGCGGCTCCTCTACTTAATCAGGCACTGAGCTGGCCAGCTTTGATTTAAAGCAAAGCCAAACCAATCCTATCAATACTAACAACAGGGTGTTTTGTCAAGGGGATTAAAGGCCACTAAAATAGAATGGATGATATAATTAAATCTTCATTAAACCCTCTCTCAGGACATGGCATGATACCTTTCAATCTAAACAAGTTAGGTATGTCTAAAATTTTGAACATCTAAATTCAAAGTTTAAACATTTAAGCATCTAAGTGCTGACACTCAGACAGATGTTGGCTGCCTGAATAAAGACTCTCTGGTCCAGCCTGTTGATGCCTTTGTGCAGGGTGGGATGGATAATCTGGTTAGTCCAGTGACTCTGTACTGTTGGAGTTAATGTCTGTTTGGTCTGTCAGGACACGCTGAGAGTCAGGAGAAGGACAAAGAAAGATGCTACTACTTTATTTCTTTTGTGTGCTGTAATTTTAGGGTCAGGAACATAACTTTCTCCATTTCAATTGACCATGTGGCTATTGACATCTTAAGCTCTTTTCTGTTTTCCTGCTGTACAGGCTCCATTTGCCTTCCCCTCACTCTCTCCATCCACTCCTTTTGTCTGATATGTCTTACTGTCATTGGGCTGCTTTCCCCTTTAGGGACGGTGAACACTTTGGGGAAAGATTTTATGGTTTTCCATTATGGTTTGGGTGGTTTTTTTGTGTGTGTGCTTGTCACTTTAGGACTGGGAGGACGGGGAAGGGAAGACTATGCTTACCTCTTAAGAATAAGCACCCTGCTTTCCCACTGACCGAGTATCTAAAATGTCCAACAGGTCTGGCAGTCCCAGGCACGGCATCCCGCAAGGCAGTCCTCACAACAGCTTGGTGCTGGATGTAGCTGCCGCCTGGTGCCATAACGTTCTCTGCATGCCAGATACGGCTGGTCATCTCGGTCAGTGCTTTCCTGACCCTACCCTAGCACCGGGGAGCCCTCAGATGCTGATCTTCCTGTGAGGGCCCGTTAGGGCACTTGCCCTGCCCAGCACTGGGCTAATGTCATGGCCTCTCTCCTTGTCGCCGTGGGGAAGGAGTCAGCCCATGGGATGTCCCAGTACAAGGGCCGTGCTGGTGAGAGCGAGGAGCGTGGAGGCTCTTTGTGTAGGGCTGGCTGACGGGGGCACGCAGGAGGTGTGGGGGAGTATGTCGCGGGGTCTCGTCTCTGCCCCGCTGCTGCGTGAGTGTGTGAAGCCCCTCCAGCTCCACCGTCCGCTGCTCGAGATCTGATGCTGTGGATTGCTCCCGCTGCGGAGAGGGAAAGGAGCCAGCCGTTCGCGGTGTGTCAGTCATACATTCCCATCTCCCGACTGATAATGTTTGGCCGATTTGAGGCAGCATACGCAATGCAGTCTTGGGAAAGGGTGAGCATGAGTAGGGGGAGCTGGCACGAGTGAGCCCATCCTAATGTTGCAGTAGCTCTTCAGTCTCCCCCAGACAGCAGTCGCTCTTCTTGCCTGTACCAGCCACTTACTCATTCACAGTGCAAATGTTCTTGTTTGTACGACAATGCTAATTGAAAGAGCTGTTCCAACTTCAGTAGCTATTTGTTTGGTTATATCACAGACAGTAACTTCTAACTTAATAAACCAAACAGACAAATGTTTAGGAGTTACTACAGCAGTGTAACGTGTTTTGTTTTTTTCCCCGGTGTGGCAGTGTGAATCCAAAACACAACCCCCTATCTGCAGCCAGTCTGTAAATGTTTAGAAAGGGCGTTCCAATTGCTCTCACCCCTGATCTTCTATAGAGTTAATTTAGATGAAAGGTAGCCTTGTTTGGATTAGAAAAGTGTAATTCTCACAGATTCCACGATGAGTTATTGTAGCCTCCTAATCTGTTGTTTACTTCCCCTGTATCTTCTGAATATCAAATTCACCAAAAAAAGTGATTGAATTCTTGTTAACTATCAATTTACTCATATAATTAAGCCATATTAATGCAATAGTTGATTCCATTTAAAAGCCATGATAAGTATGTACAAATTTAGTATCCTAAGCTGGGCTGGATACTCCGTACTAGAGATTGTATCCATCAGTGTACACAGGAGAGCCAGCAGCAAGGTGTGACCTGCAGGGTTAGATTTATGAGGATTATGTGGCAGGTGGAGGAAAGCTTTGTGCCTTTTTCATTCTACGCATCCTTCTTCAAATCCCAGTGCTCTTTCAGTGCTGCATCTTTGTCATGCAGACTTCAGGCATTGATCACCTGCTATTTTACAGTATGAAATCCTCAATTCCAGTTACAGATTTAATCTCCTTTAGAAAAGGAATTGTCACCAAGGAAGTTTACGTTTGATTCAGCTGGTTTATTTCAGATTGAAAGAGAGAAGGTGAGGAGCTTGGATCTGGAAATTAATGATGGCTACTTTGCAGTATTGTCAGCCACTGTGAGCATGTTTTGACCTTAAACCATGTTAGAGATAAATCTTATTCGCAGTACTGATTTGCAAACAGGTAAATCCTCTGACAACAGTAATGAAAGCCAGAAAACTGATTTTCGCCAGTGTTACTGGAGCACAAATTTCTACTTTGTTGTTTTACAGCATGGTATTTGACATACAGCTTTCACATGCCAGTGCACACATTTATTAGTATTAAATCATACCACAGGAGAGAGCATCTTTGTTCACTGCTCAGTGTTAGCTGGACAGGCCATCTAAAAGTCTGGATGTTTTTATAGTGGGTACTTTCCGGAAAGTGGTGTCAGTGCTAATACTGTACAACCTGGCCTAGTATCTGTCACTTCTTAATGATTCTGACAGTAGATAGCATTTGCAGTTGTTGTTGTTAGACAAAAAGAAAAAAAGCTAAAAAATATATATATATTTTTTTTTTTTTTAAAGGCTGATCGTACTAACTTGCTGTCTCTGGGATTTTTTGTAGTTGAACCAAAGATTTTTATCCCAGCTTCAGTTTCTTAGTGTTTAGCACTGCCATCTGATAAACCAAGTAAGCATAGATGTTCCAGAGAGGTATAAATGTTTAATAACAAAATTGCTGTTCTGAGTAGTTTTCTGTATGATTTGTGTAGATGCCAGTGTTTTCTATTAGCTGTGCATTTGTTTGAAACTTATTGGAAGAATCTGGCAGCAGTTGCTGTTTAATAAATGATGCCTATCTGCCAGATACCGTCAGATGCTGGGCACAGCCTGTTTGGGAAAGGTGAGTTTTTTAAGGAACTGTCCATTATGGTTTCTTAAAATTTCCAGTTTTTCTTTACCACATGTTGTCCTTGCTGAATATATGAGAACTACAGCAGAGCGATGATGTGGATGCTTGGAGGAGAGTCTCGTGTTATGATTTATCACATATATATGCTGTGATTCAAGGAATCATTTGTTCGTGTACTGAACATTGAGGGAGGGATGGATTCAGGTCCAGCACGTTTGAGTGCTGCTAAGATCCTGTCTCAGGGAGCAAGTGCAGACACTGGCTTTCTATAGATCCTCCTCTGATGTGAGTTACTCTGTGTGTCCGGCATCCCCTGACTGGTCTCGGGCATCTGGCTGTGCTTCTGCCTTTCGACTCTCCCCTGGGAGTGGCGGCGGGGCTGCGCTGTGCCTGGGTGCCAGGCTGCCCTTGGGCAGGGAGAGCTGGGCCTGCCACGCGGCACATTGCTCGGGTGAGGAGCGCGAGGGACAGACGGCGGCTCCGAGTAGATGCGCGGTTAATGCTGGCCCTGGCAGCAAGGTAGTTAGTTGCTTTACGATCGTTTAAAGCCAAGTTTTTTCCTCGCAGATCCACCAATAATTCGGCTATACCTGGGTGTTTGAACATGCCATTACCATAAATTTGTGTAACCAGACAGCCAGGTTTCTGAGGCAACTTCAGAAGTCCCAGATGAGATGTTCAGCTATCTGATATGCATGTGTAATTATCATTTTGGGTATTGTTCCAGCTTGCGTAGGTACACCATTATCTGTGCTTACACGACTGATAAAAAAAAAAATCTCGATCTTTTTCAAGTGTAACTCTGTGTAACTTTAAAAAAACAACCAAAAAAGGCACCCTCCCTGTCCCCCCCCAAATGAAGCCTATTGCATTTAAATAGCCGAACCGAGTCATGCAGGTTAACGCTTTTGAAAATTTTCTAATTATTTTCACATGCACAACAGAATTCCAGTGCAAATGCAGTTGATTTGAGAGAAATAATTGGTGTGCCAAAGATGTGATGACAAGTGAGAGAGTGCAACAAAATGTTCCAACTTCCATTAGAAAATAATGACCTTCTTGGCTGAGTAAAAGTATTTTAATTAAATACCGACAATTCACAGTAATCAGTGAACCTATTAGCCATAAAATTTGATTCTCTCATTGTGGACTGTTCACTTACGTATTTCAGACAAAAATGAACGTGCATATCATTTCAAGCCTAACGTTGTGCACTGTTTTAAAATACTACTGTAGCATTTCTGTGGCTTAGGAAAGTGAAGTCTTAAACACTTTTTAAGGGAAACTTGCCACATGATGGACAAGAATCAGGAGTTAACAGTGCTGTTCTTTATGTCAGCAGTCTGATGCTTCAGTGGAAACTTGACTGCCTCCAATTTCTTCTCTGATCAGCAACAGAAAAGCAATTGCTTCTTCCTTGATTGGTTCCATCTCTTATTGTTGGCTTTTACCAATCGGGAAAC